>NC_091700.1:66549833-67155166 GCF_041296265.1 Equus caballus
GCCAGATGACATCTTCACATGCAATAGGCTGCATTAGAGGAGAGAAACTCAGAGCTTAGGGATCTTGAGTTGCCTATGTAATGGACAGTAAGCCCTTTTGTCCAGAGGAAGACACTATCTTATCTTTCAGGGGTGTTCACTACATAAACAGGCCTGGAAAGATAGTCCAGAGCGAAAACAGTCAGTGCCTCTGTCTGCAAAAAGTGCAGAAACACAAGAGACCCATAGAGAAAACCTCCCAACAGTATTTTCTAATTTTATTTGACTTGGAGAATTGTTTCCCAACTGTATTTTCTGATTTTATTTGACTATGTGTATCTGGAGTTCTGAGAACTCTCAAGTGCTCAAAGTAAATAACGTAACAATATTGATGAAAAATAGGACTTTTTCCCCAACCTGAACTCCTCCAGGATGTCGCCTTGTTTCTGTCTCCATTCTAGTCGTTCAATGAATTCAAAGCTGAAAAATAACTTCTTTGGTTCACATTTTTCAGCCTTAGCTTCACCCCTTTCTACTTATTAAAGCAAGCTCAAGTCCCCCCACGAGTGAGACAATACACGTAAAACCACCCTGAAATGAACAAAATCCCATATGAACTTAAAGTTGGGATTCCAAATTCCTTGTCTTAGTTCCAAGTACTCTGCAAAATCCATAATTCTCTTTTCTTATTTCATAATCACTTGAAACTCCCTTTGTTTCTCTTTAGCTCTGAATCTCAAGTCTTAGTTATGACCACATATCCAGAAAACAAAGAAAATCTCTGGTAGCCCCCAGTCATGGAAGTAGGCTCACCATCAAACATATGCTCTTGGGTACAACTGTGGTCAGTATTCCCACAAAGTTTCTGGCAACATCTGAGAAGTCGCACTTGCGGTGGGTGAGCATGTATACTGGAGAGTCACATGGTGGCCATCAGATCTTGGAAGTGCTACTCACTAGCTATAGGAACTTGGCTTGGTTGTTAAAGCTCTCTGTGACTCAGCTTTCCATTTGTAAGATGAGGGTGATAACACCTACCTCTTAGGGTGTGGAGGAAGATTAAATTAATTCACAAAAGACTGCCTGGCTCATAGGTATTTGTTAAAGGTTTGCTGATGAATGAACTTACCAAATTGCCACTGTTAACATCATTACTGCTAAAATACTGACATTAAGGGAAATATGTAGATAATGAATAGCACATTTTTTTAGAACCTACAGATCATTCCTAATTTGTTCTTATAAACTAGAGTTTGGGGGGAGCGGTGGACAAAGAGATGTTAATCTATTCACAAATTAAAAAAGGAAACTTTCAGAAATTTTGCTGCATTAGATACACCTCATTGATTGTTAAATAAGCATTTTCTACTGTGCTCAAGATTTAATATCAAACTGCTAATTTTGTTTCTTGAAAGGTTATGTATGGAATTATGATTGGAGAGCTATGACCTTCCCCTCTATAAAGAGAAAATTTGGTTTCATGTAAATATAAATTGTTATTTTAGGTGGAAATATGAAGGTCTTAAAAGTTGCACAATGTGGAATTTTCATTCCATACAAACAAATATAGAACAAGAAGAGGTAAATAAATGGCAATGACATTTTTAACATGACATTTTAGAATATTTAAAGGGACCACAAGAACAATAAGTGCATCTTGTGTGCAACTGTCTTTGAAGTTCTAATCTCAGTTCATGCCACTAAATCATCAAGGAAGGCTATTTTTAACTTGTTATGTAAAAGCTTTAGGAAAAAAAATCAAGGAGCTCAGGAAACGTCAAACAGAAAGAAGTTTTTGTACATTCTTAGTATACTACGGTGATATATGTATGGATCAGAGAGAATTAATTTATCCCAAAATTTTCCAGAATAGCATGAAAAGACTTACAGAAAGGGAATGATGTCTCTTCCTAAACATCTTCTTTGAGCTACTTTGTGAGTGAAATATTTGTGTGGCTAAACCACAGGACAGATTTAACCAATTAACAAAATATCAACCCTGGAAACTAGATGTGAACCTGATTATGAGGCCTCTCTGGGAAGAACACCAACCTCCCTGTAGTTCCAGAGATGAGCTTTAACACCAGACGGAGGACGGACTCCCCATCTTAGTGAAAGCCCAAACAACTCGCTCCTGATGAAAAATTCTTTTTCCTCTCTCTGCTCCCTTCTTTCCTCACATTTCTCTCTTTTTCCTCCTGTCACCTCTCTCAAGTACACACACAGATCCCTCTGTTCTTACCTTTCTTAATCTAGTCTATCTCTTTAACAAAAGTTAAGATTTCCATGGTGTCTTCCCTTCACCTGCAATAAATGACAATATGTATAACATGCAATGCTTTCTCACGTAATGAATTTTGTCACATCATTGGGTAACATTTTGATTGTAAACACCCCCTTACTCTGGGTCAGTAGGAGAACCCCGCATCTATCATCTTTCTCCCAAGAGAGTGAATTTGCTCTTTTGTACACTGTCCACATTCCTTTAATCATGTGTTAAAATCTTTATTTTGAAAATGGGAAACATAAATGGTGTCATCTCTGCAGTTGGGGAGAAAACGGAAAGATCCAAATTTCTCTCACACTTTAATGTGGGTGAGCCATGATCTACTTGTTAAAATTCTTGGATTGCTAATAAAAGTCATAATATACCAAATGGTGGTAATTTGGATGAAACAAGCATATCAATCATTGAGGAATGGGCTCATGGCTCTTTATCTGGGCAGAATCATTAAGTAGAATTTATGATATATAATGTATACTATTAAGTAGGTTCCATTAAACTTGCCTGCCAAACTCATTCTACATAGAGAGACGTTTCTAAAAGCAAGATGTATGCAAGAGCGCCATCTATAGTAAAACTTCCACATTTATTTTACAATGCGAAAAACCAAGAAAATTACCAGGTTTCGAAACAGAAAATTTAAAGAAAAAAAAATACTGAGGAATTGAGATGTTTCGTTTAATTTGTAAGTCCAAACCAGCTTCGAAAAAGAAATTGTATGAAATTTATTTGAATAAAAAATATAAACATTCTAAGACACAAATTTTGTTTCCTAGGGAAAAAGTACTCTGATTTTGCAGATAATTTAAACCACAGAAATAGCTTTTCTTCTAATTTAAATAAATAATAATTCAAGCAAAACCATTACACTTTTTACTACTCTTTAAACATTCCTCTGTTTTGTTTTTTGAGACTGTACTTTCAGCAATCTCCTTTTTTGAAACCCGAAAACAATAGCCATTTAAAGTACAAATAAATAAACTTCTTTCTGATGTTCAATTATTTAGAAAACATATTGCCCAAATACTTTACTTCAGCACAAATATAAGATAGATGAAGACTGCTAGGAAATGGTAACTACTGCTAGTGCTGTGAAATGTCCTTTAGGAGTTGATATCCACAGAAATTTAGTCTTAAATACTTGTTACTTTGACCTAGAAGCTAATTATGAGGGAGTCGAGCCAAAAAGTGAGATGAATAAAAAGAAATTTCATTGGTATTACAGAGAGAGTTGCCAGAAACAGCTTACAAATCATGAATCTATACAGAGATGAAAAGTTGAGTCTAAATTATTATTCGACTGGGTCCTTAAATCAATGAAGAGCAAAAAATGATTACAGTGGACCTTTAATTTTCAACTATAAAAAGTCAACATGGTGGCTTGTTCAACAGTGTTTTACTGCAGGCCGTTAAGAAAGCGTTTGCCTTCTCCTTTCCAAAAAGAGTATGTTTTTTTTAAACCGAAGTTCCAATCAATCATTGCTGCAGATCACATAAGAAGCTGCTCAGCTCTCTGACCAAGTGTGGTCTGTCTAGCAGGAAACAAACCAGGAGAGGAGGATGCCCTGAAGGTACCCCTCATTATGTCACACTTGGGCCTTTTTGCGGTTCATAGGCCCATTGTTCCTCTTGGGGAGGCTGGATTTTAAGTACATTCAGCACTCATCAAGCAGGGTGCCAAATAGAGAGCACTACACACCGATGTCCTCTGTTTGCAGAGCACGAGGAGCCGGGACAGCAGCAGCTTTCCCACAATGCACTGCGACGGTGCTTCATCTCGGCCCTGGGAGGCCCACTTCTCAGGATGAGAGGATAATTCACTCGCTATAGCCCATTCAATCTTCAGCCTCTCGGCTGACGCTGCCAACAGAAGTGCCAATTAATGCCAATTACAATGGTGACTTTTCTGATATGGGCACCTACTCATATAGGCCATCAAACAGCCATCATATATTAATGACTGTCAGTCATTACCAATATGGGCGAAGTTTGAACTAGTGACCTAGAGGAGAACTGCTCTTTATCCTACTTCCAACTCCCTGAACCGTCCAATTCCCCTCCCCCTTTCTTGGCCAATGTTCTTAATTATAGTTTTGTACCTGAATAATGAATGCGCTACGTTTTGACAGTGACAATTGCTGAAACCGTGACAGCAGAAGTGCAGCTACTGTCTGCCATTTAGCAGTCCCTGTCACAGCCTTCAGGCCATTGAGGTCCAGCTCAAACCTTGAGGGGGCACTCGGATTTCCTTTGTCATTCAATCGAGTGTATTTTTTTATTTGTCTTTACTACTCCTTAGAAATAAGGAGAGCATTCTTATGCAGATAAATGTGTCACAGGCTTCTATGCAGATGCTGCCATTCGGCCTTTCTTATCTGCTCATTATTTCATATAGCCTTATGAGACAGAAACTCCCCATACAATTAAATATACTGCAAATTAATCTGGAAATGCACCGTTCAGTCTCAGGAAGAGAAAGCAAGTTAAACACAACAAATATTCTGAATGATAGAAAAGTGTCAAGTTCCTTTTGTTCTTGAATATCATTTAAATCCCAATTTGGGGCACAGTCCCTAAATGGCCAGTTGCTGTCTACTGACTGACGGGAGGTGTTTTCAGCGACCCTGAGACTCAACTCACTTAACTCCCAGAATGCACTTCAGCCTGCAGCCTTCAGGGATATCTATCTCAAGTTTGGACAATTCCTAGATTTTGGAAAAGAACTTCAGGAGAAAGAAATTGTTACCAAGCCCTTCACTTTACCTTCCAAGGGGGCTGAATAAAGACCCAGCAATGGCCCCACATTCCTCGCACATCGAAAGAACAAGAGAAGTAACCAAACAGTGAGATGTGTCACACTTCCAACTCTTTACTCTTTCTCTGAAAGCGGCACCAAAGGACAACTTTGGAAGAAATATTCTGGAATTTCACTTAATTCCTCAACATCCATGACACATTTCCAAAAAATGGTAATTCCTTTAAAAAACGTTTAATTTCAACACATAGATTTAGAAATCAAGGTTAAGTAGTCTGTCCTATTTACCTAGTGAGATGGTGGCAAAATTAAGGTTAAGGCCTTTTGAGGCCATTTAAGTTTGCAATTCCAGCAACCTCCTCTGAGTGCTACACATGCACAATTCCGTGCAACTGGCGACCTGCATAGGAAAGATGATTAGCACCATTTTGCAGATAAGGAAAGGAAGGTCTGGGAGGATAAGACAAACTGCCCAAGACACCGCAACGTATAAGTGGCAGAACCAGGACGGGAACCCAAATATCGCTGGCTCCAAAGAACATGATTGTTCACTGTATCACATGACCTTAGTCCTATGGAGATTTATTGGAAAAGTAGGTCAGCATTCCTTAGGCCACTTCAGTTTGCTGTGCAAAATCCTCAAGCAGTCTATGAATCTTTGAGATTTCAAGTCACTCCAAGTTGCCATAGAGTAAAACACGACAGGCAGCATCCTATACTAGATAAACGTGGCAGAAAATACACTGGTTTCCATTCTTGCCCAGTGACGCTGATGCCATAAGGAAAAGAGACTAGAAGGTAAGAAATGCAGGACATGGTTTTTCTTTAACTTTCCAAGAATGTGACTCCCAAAGGGCACCATCTAATAAAACTTTAAATAAAACAGAGTGATTTTGTTACTATTAGTGACCATTCACTTAAGTCTATTGAGAGTTTATACACGTTATAAACTAACCAATTCCCACAATGGGTATTGTCGTCTCATTTAATGCATGAATAAACCAAGGCTCAACAAAGTTCAGCCAGTTGCCCAAATGTACCAAGCTCAAGCTAGGATCTGAACCAGGGCTCTTAAACTCCAAAGCCACAAGTTCTGTCTCACCACACTGCTCCTCAGTAAGATCTTTGGTCTCACAGCTATCCACATTTACTTGTTTGGGAGAGAAGAGTCCCCAGAGGATATTTCTAAATAGATTAGTCTAAATAGACTATGACTGTCCTCACTTCAAGGGTTTAAGAGGTGGAAGAGTGTGTAGAACAATATTTTTTAAAGTATTAACCTCAGGAGAAAATATCAAAAACTTCTTAAGATGATCCTTTATCTTGGTAGTGTGTTTTAAATGACAGAGACCTTTCCAACTTTGAGAGAAGATTAGGGAAAAAATAAGACTAGTGTACAGAGTAAACAGACTGTAGAAGTCTAGGGAAAAAAATAACTAAATGCAATCTCTTTCTGGCCTCACCCTGCCTTTCAAAAGAGGAGCTCCAGGAGACTGCCTGCAGCACAAAGGAGACCCCCTCAAAGACACAGCCGTCATTGGTTTTTGAAAAACACATGGTGAGCCGTCCCTCCTCCCATGCTGGGCGGGCTCACACACAGTACTTCCTTTACACGAAACATATCAGGACTCAAGAAGCCCTCCAAGTACTACATAAAAATATATATAAAATATTAGAAATAATCCTGGGGATGAATTTTTCCTTAAGACTAACATTCTAACCCCTGATGTGATGGGTCTTCAAAGCGCACAGCACCCTAGCACTGTGAGGCCATTCTGGACCAAACACAAGGAAATTAGCCTGGCTGATAAGCAATTTTAAGGTCACAGTAAGGAAACATCTAAGATCTAGGGATAATAAATATTACAGAGGTTGAAATGCAAAGTCATGAAAGATTAAAGGAAATAATAAAATGTTTGTGACTTCGGGAAATCCAACTTTGAGGAAATGTGTCACACCCTGAGGAATTCACTAATCGAAAATCCACTACTGAAAAGTAGGTATTATCAGCTGGTACAGGTGAAACCAAATAGCTTCTGATTCTGTGGAGGACTTACGTGGGACACAAGGTCAAGAATTTCTGACAAGTGTTCTGCAGAAACAACTGAGGACGTCTTCAAAAGGGACAAAAATTTCAGTGTTCCACTCTTGAAGCCAGCAGGAAAATAAATATATAAATCAAAGAAAATCATAAGGATGGGCATTTTTTAAAGAAAGGACGTAATGAAAAGATGAGAACATCAAGGACAGAAAAAAAAGAATGAAATAAGGCATTAAACAATCTAGTCTAAATTTAGGACAAAGATTAAAAGGTAAAGATTGAGCTGTGTTCGCGAGTGCTCTACGATCCACTCACGGAATCCAGCAATGCTTCATCTTTTAAGACCTTGCAGCTCTTCCCAGACTTCCACATCTTAGCTGGCAGCATTTTTCTCCTCTACCTACATTTTTCTTTCTAAATTTAACTATGGTTTCCTTTCTCTGACTACATTTGAAATGCCACTATTTCAACTTTTAAACAGTTTGCGTGCAAGATGTTGTTTTATGTAAAGAAGGAAAAAGATTGACAAATCTAAACCAAACAGGGAAGAATGATAAATATTTTGCTTCTCTATCACAGCTCTCTCCATATGCCTCAAATAAAACATT
The DNA here is from genome assembly GCF_041296265.1 of Equus caballus. Taxonomy (NCBI): domain Eukaryota; kingdom Metazoa; phylum Chordata; class Mammalia; order Perissodactyla; family Equidae; genus Equus; species Equus caballus. The sequence continues at coordinate 66,557,501 of NC_091700.1, forward strand.
TCCAGTCGAGCTCTGCTTCTGCAGAAAGCTTACCAACAAATAGGTCTTTATTAGTATGTAACATGTGTAAATGTAATTAGCTTTTTTTAAAGAAACAATTGAAATATGATGTTTATGAAAAGGAACTAGAATTATTATTTTTTTTTTTGCAAATGAAATCTGAAACTGTGCAAGCTATTGACAGACCGATGGCTGGGTCGGTTGCCAGAAGCTGGTTAGGGAAGTCAGTATGAAGGTCACTAATTTGATTCTGTTTTATCTCAACAGGACCTTGAAACAAAGAACACAGCCTTAAATAGACAGTGAGGAGGGATGGACGATTAAACGTGCCTTACTGTCAGTTCTGTGTGATTTTTAAAAATAGGGAGATCGTATTTTATCAGAATATATGTTCTAAATTTTATCATCAAAGTAAAATGAGTGAGAACAGGATAAGGAAATAATATTTGTAGCAGAGACTGATTTTAATTTTTCCAATGTTCCTTGAATTTTCCTTTCTATATCCCCAAATTACTATAATTTGAAGCAAATCAGCTAATGCTTTCTTCTTAAGCGGACTGTCTAGGTTGTGTGGAGAGTATTCTTTGGGAAGTTTCTGGACTTTCTCCACTTGTTTTTAATCGTCTCCATGCAGAACTCAGATACAGTCTTTTGTCAACTTCATTTTTCTCATTAATTAACAATGGAATCACACTAAGGCAATCCATTTCCCCACAACGGTCACTCATAAATTATTCTTTTAATAAATTTAACTTGTATACAGAAGGAGAAGTGTGTTGTTCTTGATCTAAGTAACAGCTAAAAATATTTGTTTTGTTTTTGTCTCTTATTCAAGTAAATAACTCTGAGTAAACTAACACAGGCCTGAACTGTGTGATATGCATGAAATTCCTATAGCACAGTAGAATTATAGTTTGAAGAGATTCCCTTAAAATCTAAATACAAAATCCTAGATAGTGTAATTCTCGTAAAAGAAAATTTGCTTTTTTTGAACTGAGAATTTATTTTAAAATATACATTATGCTGTCTACACACAAACACACAGAAGGGCTGAGGGGATAAATCTAGGAAATACCCAAAGGACATTAACTGAAAAAAATAATTAATTTTAAAAAAGCAAGAGAAATCCTAAAATGTTCTATGGAATAGACACAAATCCAACAGATAAATCAAGAATGAGGCAAAAATATCAAACAGAACCCCCGAAGTCCTGTTAGTCTCAAGTTGACATGGGTTTTCTGTTACTTGAGTCAGCACCAGACCTGGGCAGTGTCAGGACATCCCCCCACCCCCAATGGTATGAGGGTCAGGCCCAACCTTTCAAGACAGTGTAGCCAAGTCAGGCTCTAGAAATATGGTCCACTGAGAATCTGTCTGCCCCAGGATAGACGAGAGAGTGTATATGTTTCCCCTTTGGCTACAAAAACTCTTCTCCATTAAACAACTCCTTCCAAAACTACCAGTCAGAGGATAGCATTAACTGGTGCTACGGACTGAACGTTTGTGTCCCCTGAAAATTCATATGTTGAAACCCTAATCCCCCAGGGGATGGCATTTGGAGATGGGGCCTTCAGGAGGTAATTGGGTCACAAGACTGGAGCCCTCATGATGAGATTAATGCCCCTATAAGAAGAGCCAGACAGAGCTTACTCTTTCTCTCTGTCTGCCGTGTGAAGACACAGCAAGAAGGTGGCTGTCTGCAAGCCAGGAAGAGAGGCCTCCCCAGACGTCAATCATGCTGACACCCTGGTCTCAGACTTCCAGACTCCAGATCTGTGAGAAATCAAGTGTTGTCTAAGCCACTAAGTCCAGGGTATTCTCAATACAGCAGCCTGAATTGACCAAGATACCTGGTTTGACATACCAGTAATGGGCTAACTTCTCGCATATCCACAGAACCCCCACTACCAATGCTTTTTCAAACACTAGCTGAAACCTCCCTCCTCACAGCTGCCAGACCTGTGGCGCTTCTGGTGTTCGTGAGACTGAAGGCTGAGAATCATGATTCGCCCTTCCCCTCACTAGGCTCAAGGCGGGGCTTGTGCCAAGCTGTCCCAACACTATAATTCTGCATGGTGGGATCTTGCAGCAATTCCTCTGAAACAACACTACCTTCCTGCTGTGTAGCTAGCAGGCTCGAAGGGTTCCTGACATAAACCTTGCCATGTAAGAGGGGTAAATACATCTTTGCACTGTTTGCTTTTTCTGCCGATGCCAGTGAAATCTCACACTTTCTCAGCTCCCTCTTTGTTCCCTCTATCCTATTCACCTCAAGAAGCCAGAATTCTTACTAGCCCAGCCTTCTTTTTGCCTAGGCAAGGGGGGGGTCACTGCCTTGAAGGCAGCTGCAGAGGAAACAGTTCGGCAGGACCTCGATGTGCAAATTCCACCCTCTTACTCCTGGCTTCTAAATTCTTCAGAAATGATATTTTCCTAAGTCAGAGGGAGAAAGTCAAATACGTATGATCTCACCCGTAAGTAGAAGATAAAAACAACAACAGACAATCACATAGAAACAGAGATTGGATTGCTGGTTACCAGAGGGAAAGGCAGGAGGGAGGAGGGCGAAAGGGGTGATTAGGCACATGTGTGTGGTGATGGATCGTGATTAGTCTTTGGGTGGTGAACATGATGTAATCAGGACACAGAAATCAGATATAATGATGTACACCTGAAATTTATATAATGTTATCAACCAATGTTACCTCAATTAAAAAAAAAAGATATGATATTCTCCAACCCACTTTAAATAAGGACAAGCCCTTCTCCACCCTATCAGTGGAGTGTCAGATCCCTTAGGCTTTCCCAGCCAGACCCCTAAACTTTCCTCACACCTGAAACATTTTCACATGATCCCCAGAGCACCCAGTCACTAGTTCCCCTGATCATCTGATACAAGAAGGTAGACACACACTGGAGATTTCATAGACTTCATGCCTTTGGGGTACACAAAATAATTCCTCTTCTTGTTTCCTTCCAATGCTAACTTAGTTATCAGATTGCACATTTTTACATAGGAATTTTAATCAATTGATTATCCAAAATGTCCTTACTTACAAAAATGTCCCTGCATGGGGGAAAAATTCATTAAAAACTTTAAAGGATTCTAGTCCTAAACTGTTTATAACCTATTTGAAAACACACGCACACAGAACAGTAACTATGCTAGTGACTAGAATCTATAATCAGTGTTGATAATCTCTTAAACTTTTTATTTGTTGCATATTAACTTCACGAAAGAATGTTACAGTGGAACTGCATTTTCATGGACTTCACATATAAGGCATTAGCTTATGTATCTTGCTTTTCAGAATTTCTGATTAAATGTTTTAATTTCAATGGAAAATAATATTTAATGTAATATCTAGCCTAAAGTGTCCCTGAAGCTTCAATTGCAAACAATCATAATAAAGAATGTTCTTGTTTAATCTACAAAATAAGTACATTTGATTTTAATTACTTGGATAATGACTAAGCAAGTACATCAGGCACATCCCTTCCAAGAGATAATGAAAGACACAGAGGAGCAAACAATATTCCTGCGAACAGACCATCACGTTCTGACTCTAAGGATGACTCCACTAATGAAAATCTGTCTTTGCAAATGACTCATCTTCTGAAGACAGCTCTGAAGATGTTGGAAATCAGAATGATGCATGTGAAAGTGAAATTAATCAATATGAAGATGGGGAACAGCAGTCTATCACAGAGCGGCTGTTTGATAATAATGAAATTGAGGAAACAGTCAGTGGTAGAGAAGCAAAGGAAAGCACAGGAAATGTCAAGGATAATAGTGAATAAGTAACTAATTCTTGAAATTCAAGAGGAAGAGTTTGCGAGCAAAGACAAATTATCATCCAGAAAAATGACAAAGCTATGAAACTACAATTACTTTTAAGTTTACTTCAAATTTCTAAAGATATGAAAACACTAATATGGTAGGAAATATAAAAGAAAGGGAGGTCTGAAATTTTGAGAACTCCGCATCAGTAGTAAAGCTACAAGTTTTGCTGCCCAGTTTGGCTGGAGCAGTCAAGCTTAAGAGGGTAGCAGTGGGAGATAAGACTAGAAAGTTCTTCCGAACTTCCAGCAGGCATTGGAAATGTCAGAATGAATCTTCTTCTTTAATGGACCCTACCTGTTTTTTGATCACATTATTCCATGTCCATAATCCCACCCTAGACCATTTTGTCTGTCGCAACAATATGACAGCTTTCAGTCTCTCTGTCTTCAACTGCTCTTAAAGTGTAGATTTTTTGTCTTGATTTCACGCTGTTTATCAATTCCACTTCCCTCGTAAATGCTATTATTTGTAGTACCAATGGTGAATCCACACATGCATGGAATAGCATCTGGAGGCATTGTGGCTCCCCTGAGCATCTATAGGGCAAATGCCTTCTGCCCTGTTTTGAATGCTGTCTTGAAGATTCTTTGCTACCATGCAAACAACTTGTTCTCTACACTTTAAATATTCCCTTGTCTTTCTACCAAACTCCCCACTTCAAAAGAATCATTTGAAGCTGAGGCTGAGCTTAGCCTAGGAAGCTATTATTTGACTCAGTCAAGTCCTCTAAATATTAGTACACTTGCAAATAGTTCATATTTGTTCATCCTTTCCTGATTTCACATAAACCTTAGGTTTCTCTTTGTTTATTTGTTCTGGATTTTTTTTCCTTGAACTCAGCACATTATATTTGGGCATTATTTCTTCTTGTCTTATAACTTGCCAGCAGTGTTTGCCTCAGCCTGGACCTTACCCTAATTCCCAGCATTTAATATGCATCGTGTTAAAAAGTTAAGGAAATTACTTTGAATACCAATCCTGAAATTTACATACAGTTTGCATGTATGGATCAGAAAAAAGTTTTGCTCTATCTCTACGTAATTCAACAAATCAGCAAAACAAAAAAGGATACTGGACTACTAGAGGAAAAACATATTATTGCCTCATCTAAATCAGGATGCTTTCCTGACATGTAGTGTACACTTGATACATGAAGGGAATAAAGAAGTTAATTAATAAATGAGTGAATCGGTATGTCATTTGTTTATGTGTCTTATGTGGTAGAAAAGACAAAAGACGAGAGAATTTTAAGGACAAAATGGTAAACATTATTAAATGGTGTGAAGAGGTCAGAAATGATGCGAACAAAGAAAAAACCATTGGATTTGGAGGTCATTAGTGACCTTTGTGAATGTAAAGATGGCTTATACTTTTAATTTTGACCTCCTAAATCTCAGGGAGAATTAAAGACTGGTGGGTCTGTTAACCTGAAAAATGTTAGAAAGATATCAAATCTAACCCTTTATGCTATAAAGAAGAAAACAGCAGCAGAACAAAGCACATCCATGCAAAATTATCAATTTTGGGATCAGAGTAGATCCAACAGAGGGACGAAGTGGATGAGATTATGTTGTGGACGCACAGTCCCTAGTAACACACAGAGTGTGTAGTAACACAGAGTCCTGTGCATCCAGGTAACTGACATTGCAATGAAATGAATTAATCAACAGTATTTCCAGTACAAAATGGCAGATTTAACACAGATGTCAATTTCAACTCCTTCCCAAACTACTGCAAAAATGACACTATAAGAATTTCTTAAGATATACAAATACAAGGTAAAAGAGAATGGGAAAAGAGAAAAACTGGACAAAGGATTCCTACGAATTTGGCAATAATAGAAAGTTAATTGAGACAATGAGATTGTATTATACACCTATCATTTGGGAAAAAATTAAAAGTCTGATAATAGGGCCAGCCCGGTGGCACAGTGGTTAAGTTGGCATGTTCCACTTCAGTGAGCCTGGGTTCACCGGTTCAGATCCTAGGTGCGGACGTGGCACTGCTTGGGACGCCATGCTGTGGTAGGCGTCCCACATATAAAGTGGAGGAAGATGGACATAGACGTTAGCTCAGGGCCAGTCTTCCTCAGCAAAAAGAGGATTGGCAGCAGATGTTAGCTCAGGGCTCATCTTCCTCAAAAAAAAAAATAAAAAGTAAAAAAGCCTGATAATACTTAGTATTAGTAAAGGTAAGAAGAAATGAGAATTCTCATATTCTGCTGTTGAAGGTGAAAATGTCCCACCCACTGTGAAGAGCAATATCTACTAAAGTTGAGGGTGCTCATACCCAAAACAAAAAGAATCTGGAAATAGCATATACATCCTTAAGAAATACTCACATGTATGCACAAGGAGACATGCATGAAGATGTCCCTTGCACAAAACGTGACACAGCAAAACTAAAAGTACATGTCAGGAATTGGCAAGCCGAAAGGAAACTAAGAGAATGTTACTATATTATGAAGTAGGATTAAGGAATAACTATTGTGGATGGAACAATAAGTAAAAGAATAGGCATGTTTCTTAAAGTTACAAAAGTAACAATAAAAGAATCAAAAAATAACATAACCAAAAGTAAAAATACAACTACTTTGAGAGAAATAGCAGAGGAATTGGAAAGTGGAAGAGCTACATATCCATATATGTCATGGAGAAATTTAGTTGATTGTATTTTTAAATTAGGCAGTAAGAAACAGCAATTTACACATCTTATTTTAGATACAGACATTACCATTAGAAGTTTTTGTTGAAATATTTAAAAGAAGTCCCCTTTTGTTAAAAAGAATTGAGACGGAAAGGAGGGGGAAGAGGGTAGAGAATGATTGTACCATGTACAAATATTACTGTAATTCAATTTTTAAAAATACATCAGAAAGGTCGTTTAAAATAAACTGAAACATTGCAATTGCACTTGGCATTTAGATCACTTGTGACATCTTCTAGATCATTTCCGTGAGGTTGTAAGAGCTAAACCAGGTAACAGTGTGTCAAACATCGAATGAGAAGTGTGGAAGTAGGAACAGTTAGTGTAGGCAATTCTTTGAAACTTTGGGGGCAAGGCAGAGGAGAGAGCTGGAACTGTGTCTAGAAGACCAAGTGAGGACCTTTTGCAGAACGGGCAAGCAGTGAGTGCGTATATAGGCTGATGGGAAGAGCTAACCGGAGATAGAACTATCAACGACACAAAGGACTGGTGGAACAACTGATGGAGAACTAATCCCTGGGACAGTTACTGGGTAGTTAAGATGAACACGACCCTCCCTGCCGTTGAGAAACCCGCGGGCTGAGAGTGGCAACAGATGAGACAATTCTGCACAAAGTGTTACAGGAGCATGGAGTGGGTTAGGACTGTCAAGAAGAGTTTTAAAATCTTCACAAAGGAACTTTGACTGGTGTAGAAAAAGTGAATGAAAATTCCAGGCAAAGAAAACAGCAAGCTATCCACTTAAAAATGGTTAAGATTGTAAATTTTATATTACATGCATTTTATCATAATAAAAAAAGAAATAAAATAGCAAGTGAAGGGCCCAGTGGTATGAAACACATAATACTTGGGAATGTATTTAATAGAAAATAATCTGTGTGGGTAAATGCTGAAAACTGGACCAGATACAAATTGGGGTCAGATAGTAAAAGATCTTATATGCTGTTCTGAAGAGTTCAAAATTGATCTTGCACTCATTTATTCTTAAAACATTTTGAGAAGGAGTACTTTCACTTTCCATTTTATTCAGCTTTGTATTATTTTAATGTTTTCATTGATCATGAAGTATTTATGCAATAAAGTAGTCAAAAGAAAAATTACATTAAAAGCGCTTATTGAATGCCTACCATTTGCCAGGCGTTGGGGGAAAAACACAAACAAAATGAAATCTGTACCTTCCGAAATAAACAACGTGAAAGAAAGATAGGCAGGACCAAATGATTTGCTTTGACCAATGAAATGTAAGTGGAAGGGACATGTAACGTGTCAACATGGAAATGGTTAATTGCTGGTGTTTTGTTGTCCAGTCTACTCTTTTCTTGCCATAGAAACCATGGGAGAATATTTGAATAGGGTAAAGTCATAACATCAAAGCATTCTGGAATGGTAGACCAACTCCTGTAGGCCAATACACTTTGTGTAAGTGAGAAAGAAACAAGAGTCACGCACTGCATAATGATATGTCAGTCAACGACAGAGCACATTTATGATGGTGGTCCCAAAATATTAGTACTATATAGCCCAGGTGTGTAGTAGGCTATATCATCCAGGTCTGTGTAAGTACACTCTATGATGTTTGCACAACAATGAAATTGCCTAACAATGCATTTCTCAGAACGTACCCCTGTTGTTAAGCGATGCATGACTGTACAGTGGATTAAGCCATGGAGATTTAGGGTTTGTTATTGCAGCATAACGTAACTTATTCCAACTAATATAATGGGACAGCTTCCAATTCTCAGAAGGAATTGCCCAGTAACGTTGACATGAAGCTTGTTAAATGCTTCATTGGATTTCACCAGGCATATGGTACCCTGCATTTTTGACAAACAAAAATTGGAAACCAGCATTTTTTTCAATACATGACTTCACTTAATCCATATAGAAGCCCACATTTTTTTCAGACATACAAACTCACGAATATTGCCAGAATATACACCGTTGGAAGATGATCCAGGGAACTCTGACCTTAACGCCACCGTAATCCTTAAATTTCCCTCTAACCTTATTCCCCACATCTCCCCATCACAAACCCTGTGCTCCAGGAAACTTAGCAAGTAGAGTTTTCTTCAGGCAATTTCCTGTCTCTGTTTCTTAATGTATGCTGTGTCCTTTATCTGGTATGTCGTTTACCTACCATCTTCTAATATCCAAATCCAGTCGACCACTTTTTCATAAAATATTTCATTACTCCTTTACAGATTTATATACACACACATACACAGTTGCACACCTATAACACATACAAAGTAATCCTTCCCACTAGTGAAAGGATGAGAAAGGAACTAAATGCTATTGAAGATCTTACTGTGTGCCTGGCACTGTGCGTGCTACTTTGTCTAGGAACTCCCAGAGCACTTTATCTGCTTCTGTTTTGTGATATTTAAAACTCTATATCTTATTATGTTGTATATGTATATATGAATATATAAATATATATTACAAATATTAAAATATATGTAAATATAAAGATATATTTATGTATCTTTATTGCCTTTGAGGACAAAATCAGTATCATTTACAGGGCTTGGCCTGGGATCTGTCATTATTAGAGTCTCAATAAATTTGTTGTTTTTTCTTTTCTTTTTTCTTCTGCTGAGGAAGATTTGCCCTGAGCTAATGTCCACTGCCAATCTTCCTTTTTTTTGTTGTTTTCGCTTGAGGAAGACTAGCCCTGAGCTAATATCTGTGCCAATCTTCCTCTACTTTTTTATATGTGGGACGTGGCCACAGCATGGCTGGTGAGTGGAGTAGGTCCTTGCCAGGGATCTGAACCTGTGCACCCAGGCTACTGAAGCAGAGCTTGCAGAACTTTAACCACTTGGCCAAAGGGGCCAGGCCCTCAGTAAATATTTTTTTTTAATGAACAAACGCTTTCAAATCTCTTTTGAATGCCTTCAACATATATTTATATTTAAAATAGTAGTGAAGGGGAAAAAATGCGATTAGAAACTAATATTGTCTTTGCCTCCACTCTTATGCCTGATTTCCTGGCTTACAAACATGCCAATGCCAGGCTGCAAGCATCAGTTTAAATCATCATGCTGTCCAAAAAGAGGCACAAGGAGCCAGGATCTGCTGAAGGGGCCTTCCTTGTAAAGACATTTAGGGTTTTTATCTGTTACACATATCTCGTGAGCATGACTGCTTAACTATCATTAAGTAAGGCTCACTGTAACCGCTGACCAATCAGAAGACACGGGTAAAATGGTGGGAGGAAGCCCAGAGAAACAGTCAAACAGCTTTAGGCTTCACAGGACGCTAATTAATCATTTTGGCTAGAAAGCCCCTCTCCCCATGGAGCTTAATGGCTTCCAAGGAAGGTTTGGATGAAACATTTCCCCAGATGGATCCACTACCTACATTAAAACTCTGCCACCCACACCCTTATGTATTCATTTACTTCTCCATAAAATATTTGAGAGCGTGTTGAGGTAATAGAATCTGTACTAACAATGGAATAAAGTGTTGTATGACAACTTACCTCCTATTTTTCATAGCTAAGCATAAACTAAATGGAGATTCATAATTAATATTATGTTATCAAAAACTTAAAATTTCAATTTTATTCTTTTTGATGAATGAACCAGGGTGGCAGGATGGCAATAACACACTAATCTTGCAAAATATCAGAGCCTGTTTTGCACTGAATTACTCACATTTACAGAAATAAAATACCTGATTGACCTCAAAACCACATGGCAAAAAAATCTTTATAGTACATTTTCCCTTTAGCCATTGTATTTAAATTGTAGGATTTCAAGAACTGAATCTTTTGCTAAGAACAGACTGTGATAAAAGAACTCCGGCACAAAATATTAGTTTTGTTTTTACCTAAAAATTAATAATGATCAGCTTTATTTGCAAGGCTTTATAGCAAAGGTTAAAATAAATGTTGATAAATTAAGACTATTAACACAGACTGGTAATAGTCTAAATAGCAATCTAGTGACATTGTCATCTTACACTTTAATGAAATGAAAATTTGAATTGATTGTATAAGGAAAGAATCTCTTGTTTATTCTAATCTTAATATTATGGTTGATAATTTCACCAGCAGTCCTGATGAAAATATACCTGATACAACAACGCCACAGGAAACTAATGATCATAATGAATCTACCCGCCGCTAAAGTACAAAGAGAGAGACTCATAAATCTTTTAAAAATTACCAAAAGCAAACAACTGATCAGGGCAAACAAATTATTACTTTATCATTGTTTATATGTTCTCTACTTTATAGTTATTGTCTTACTTCCTCGCGAAAATGGTCAAAATACCTTTTAAATATTTGCATTTTATTATAACCTTGACTATGTTTACTCCACAGAAGCTCCTGAAGACTGGATTTCAGCAACCTTTATTTAATTACCATGGCTATTTAATCATTCCTTTTCTTCTTCATCAAAAGATAATCAGCAGTCAACTGATGAGTACTATTAGAATTCACCTCTTAATACAATGTTTTGCCTGTTTTTAAGACTTTACAACTTGACGAAAAATAATTAGTCAAACTCTAGTATGCATAGATGGCCACGTTTCTAAAAATCTTTTGTTCTGAAATTGTGTCTAAAAATCATAACATATATTTTATTACTTATTACTGTAAGTTGGTGTTCGATCATGAAATGAAAAATTCAATAAATTACCCAGAAATTTCCATTGTTCCCATCACCTTTGAAGAATATGGTCTAAACAAAATAAAACAAAAAGCTTTACTCAGGGGCCAGCCCCGTGGCCGACTGGGTAAGTTCATGCACTCCGCTTCGGTGGCCCAGGGTTTCACGGGTTCGGATCCTGGGTGAGGACAGGGCACCACTCATCACACCATGCTGAGGCAGCATCCCACATAGCAGAACTAGAAGGATCCACAACTACCCACAACTAGAATATACAACTATGTACTGGGGGGCTTTGAGGAAAAGAAGGAAAAAAAGATTGGCAACAGATGTTAGCTCAGGGCCAACCTTTAAAAACAAAAAACTTTACTCAAAGATAGTTGCAATCATTTAGATAACTGCCTCTGTTGTAAACTTTCCACTTTTATTAATGGACAGTCCCAATATGACCAATTTGTCATGAGCAGAAACTAAGTCCCTGCATGTTGAGTTCAGATAAATAGGAGGAGGGGGTCACCCATCTACTTTTAAATGAAAATCAGAATATTTTTGATTATTTGATTACAATATTGACTCTTGTTTTTATAGAATTTAACATTTCAGAAATCTTAGACACTATCATGTTTATGATCATTACTTACATGATTAAAAGCATTGCAATATGCACAAGTCTTGTCTAGTTAGTCTAATCTTGATCTGGAATGAACTACATTTCTTAGGCAGTGTCGTAAAACAATAATATGACAGTAGTCATAAGCAAAGATTTGCGGTGGGGGGTACATACCTTTACCAACAGAAAATAGCAGTTTAAAGTTTGAGTTTGAGGTTTGAATTCCAGCCATGCCAGTTATTCCCTACACGATACTTATTAAGCCAGTTACCTCTGTGTGCTCTTGGTGCCTCAGCTTCCTGGTGTGTACAATGGCAAGAATATCAGCACCAGCCTCAGAGGTGTGTTGTGAAGATTAAAGGAGTTAAGGCATGGTTATTGCGGGGTCTGGTACATATGAAGCATCAAACACGTAACAGTATTGTTGTTCTTGTTCCTAAACACACAATCATATGTGTGCACATACTGAAGATTCCAAATGAGTTAGAGCCCTTGCATATTTCCCTAATCTTAGTCATTCCCACCTTAGTCCATCAATGGAACGATGTTAGTGTACTTCTAACTGGTTCTCCAGACTCCAGTCTTGGTCATCTCTAGTCTATTTCACCTTGGCACTTAAGGGTCCATGATCCGGAGTCTCAGTTTCCTCCTCTCAAAAAATGGATTATAAATCTTGTCACTCACAAGATTGTTAGGAAGATGTATGGTTTGATTATGAAAGGATCTTAAAAATATAAAACTCTGCAAATATTACTTACCGTTAGGAGGGATTCTGACCTTAGCTAGGAGTGACTCATTTATTCAACATAAATGTATCAATGCTTATTAGGTATGTGCAAAATAGTATGCAAAGTGCTAGTGGCAAAAGTATCAATGAAACACGGTCCCAAGCCTTGAAGGAGCACAAAATCAATGCAGTGGAAAGCCTTCAAAGTGTCTGTCCAGTGCAGGAACTGGCTTTGTCTGCCCTGAGAGCTGCTCTCATTCACAGGGTGGGCCTGTACAGACAGACACGGATGATATGACTCCATTCTCCTGGACACTGTGGATTGGACAGGGATAGACAAGTAAACAACATGAAACCACCAGATGTAATTCTCAAAAGACTTTGACACAGAGATTCAGAGACAGCCAGTTAGTCTCTGTAGGTGATTAGAATTGCAACTCACATAAATTTTGAGTTGCCATGTGTCTCAGTGGGGACAGGGAAGCAGAGAAGCTGGTCTGTAGAATAAGAAGAACGAATCTGATGAGGAAAAAGACGTCTAGATTTCCGATGACTTTTTATTACTTCAAGTCCCTGCCTGAGCTTGAGTGCATTTCCAACTCCTGGGGTCCCTGAATCCCTTCTCTCTCCACCCCAGTAGACTTAAAATTGTACCTTTTCTCTTGACACTACCCCCTGTGGTTTCCTTTACTTCCAACCAGAAGAACATTTTAAAAATACAATATTCATATATTTAATACCAGTATAAGACAATGACTACTATAATAAAGGCACTTAGAACGAGCTTTGAAAGCTGAGAGGTGGCTGCAGATAACTGACTTTGAGATTGCTTTACAGATGAGATGACATTTGGGTTTGTATCTATTTCTGTATCTTCTAGATTATCTGGTCTTCCTGACAAAAGAGGCTTTCTTCAGCACTCATGTTCTGCTTATGTTCCATCCTAGTGAGAAAAATTAGTTCCAAGCCCAGTCCTAGTGTGCCTTGTCACACTCTATTCAATTGGACCATACCAGTTTGAACTCCAGCATGCAACAGTCTTTTTAAGCAGGGAATATATGTCACCAGTGCTGCATTTCAATTATTTGCCCAAGATCATACAATCTTTAAGAGGTTTTGAACACAAATATTATGCTTTTCCCACAGTTCTAAGGTGTGAAGAACCACTGTGAGGAAGTCAGATGGCAATGTGGACACAGATTGAGAAATCTGCAGAGCCCTATTGCCTATGGGTTCAAATCTAAACTCCTTGGCATGGCATTCAAAACCGTCCACAATCTGGTTCCAATCGGTCATTCCTATCCATCTCCCCACATATTGCCATCTCAGACTTGGAACAACATCTAAACACACCACCTATTTTCATACTTCTCCTCATAATACTCTTATGAGCACAACCCATGTCTATCATCCATCAAGCCTTCTCCATCTACACACAGACAGATTACATCACCTCCTACTCTGCTTGACTTAGCACTTCGGTCATCCTTCTAAAATAGGAGCTAGCCAGAAATTCTCATTTCCTCACTAGGTTGTGTGTGTTTCCCAAATTAGTGTCTCTACAGAATCATAGTTAGACACATCTACCCAGAAGCAGGTAAGAGCAGAGACAGGCTTAAAGAGAAAGAAAGTGGATATGATCTGCAGTGAGGGTAAAGATCATGCCAGCGGCAAAATATCTTTCCCACACAAGTACCGCAGAGCCTGAAATCACACTATTAGGGAGCTATTTCTTTGAGTCTAGTATTACTTGGTCTTCTATTAGTGTGAAAATGTTTAAGCAATCGAGGTGTAAATTAATTTGGGATACATTTCCTCTGTGACAAGAGGAACTAAGCTATGAAAGAAGCAGGTGCATAAGAAATGAGGTACAGAAAAGAGAGGAAAGGTCAGAGGAAGGGGACATCCAGATAGCAAAATATCAACTTGGCAGGCCTTAAGAATCATGCATTTAATTGATTAGAAAAGCAGCAAGTGACATCACTATCACCAATCTCAAAGGACTTCATTTCATTCTCTCTCAAAGAATTTGCTGCAACCGAAGGTTGAAATGTTATTTCAATTGATTTTTAATACATGACAACTTACATTTCCTTTTGCCATCCTGCTGTTGCAATTGAGAAGGCACTGGTTAAAGCATTACAAGATGAGAAAGTCCATTATACTCCTTTGGTAAAAAATGATTTGATAATATAGTAGAAGTCAATTCAGGTTTTGGTCAGTTGGCACAAGAGATGCTAAACACCCATAACTTAATTTCCATTGGTACAGACTGCCTAATTTTTTTTTTATAGCAGCAACATGAAAAGTAACGAAGTTTTGGAGAGCAAGAGAAGGAAGTAGCTCGACCACATTTTTGCTTTGCCACTAAACCTGGAATGTGATATCAACCCCACTGTGTAACCTACATGTGGGTTTCCTCATCTGTAAAATTAGGGTAATAATACTGCTCTCCCTCAGATAGGAGAAATGGAGAAATAACTATTTCGTGCATTGAAAATAGAAATTGAGGGGCTGGCTCCGTGGCTGAGTGGTTCCGCACACTCTGCTTTCACAGCCAGGGTCTGTGGGTTCGGATACCTGGTGAAGACCTACTCCACTATCAGCCATCCTGTGGCGGTGTCCCACATGCAAAATAGAGGAAGACTGGCACAGATGTGAGCTCAGGGTGAGTCTTCCTCACCAAAAAGAAAGAAAGAAAGGAAAGAAAGGAAAGAAAGGAAGAAAGACAGAAAGAGAGAGAGGGAGGGAGGGAGGAAGGAAGGAAGAGAGAAAGAAAAATTGACCAATTTTATGATAAACAAGGTAAATAAAATACATCCTTGGTCACAAAATGGTCTCATGATGAAAATTATTTTCTGAACAAATACGTGTAATCATCTTTAATTTCCTAAACATTGAAGGAGGCATATCAAAAACAGTTTTAAAAGCAAACACACCTTACGATCTCAGATGTAAAATAAAGGTTTGTTTCCAGTCGACCCTTTCGCTTGGAATCTATGCTGCAGTCTATGGTTGTAACAGTTACAATGAATAGCCTACTGGCAGTAATGTTTTAATGAATGTAAAAATCTGGTCTCATTACAACAACAGCAACAATAGTAATAACATCAGGAAATAAAACAAGCACTTTCCTTGCATGATCTCAATTAATTCACACGGTTAATTTTACAGGTGAGGAAACTGGGACTCAGAGAGTTTAAATGACTTGGTTACCGTCACACAGCCAGTAGAATGGAAATCTCAAAGTTCTGGTATGTGCAGCTTCACCACATTGCTTCTGGCATTGGTGGGCTTTCGTTTAGATCTAGGGTTATTAAGGAACACATATCCTGCTACAGTCTGAATGTTTGTGTCCCCCAAAAGTCGTACGTTAAAATCCTAATGCCTGATGTGATGGGATTAGTAGATGGAGCCTTTGGGAGACGCTTAAGCCATGAAGGTGGAGCCCTCACCAATGGGATTAGTTCCCTGTAAAAGAGAGAGATCCAGAGAGAGCCCTAGCCCCTTCCACCATGTGAGGACGCAGCAAGGCACCAGCTACAAACCGGACAGAAGGCCTTCACGACAACAGAATCATGCTGGTGCATTGATCTTGGACTTCCCAGCCTCCAGAATTGTAGGAAACAAATTTCTGTTGTTTATAACCTGCTTAGTTTGTGTATTCTGTTATAGCAGGCTGAATGGACTAAGATACCTCCCAACTAGACTTCTGGGAGCAAGTTCTAAGAAGCAGGGACCTGGGACATCACATCACACCCGCGTCAGCCTGCATTGCACACCCGTGTTTTGCTGTGTTCAATTCCTGACCTGCCCAGTGACTCACATTACGAGCATTGTAGCTCTTGGTTTTCAGGCACTATTCTTTTAGTATCTATTTCAGGCCTTTGTATTGTAAAAGGACACCGTCTGCTGGCTGTGTGCAAATGGGACTTAGGCAAAATTACAGGTATAAATTTCAAACAGAATTCCATGTGAAATACACTTTAAAGGGAAAATATGCACATATTAACCATCTGTACAGAATTACAGCCTCCTTCTCTTTCACTATGTTGGGTATTATAATTGACCAGCTATACTGCAATGGTGTTTAAATACTGTAACATTCTAAAAACAATTCCCTTTTCCTGTTAGGTCCGTCTAATTTTTTGTTTCTGCCAGTACACCCTATGTCAGTTAACAACTATACTCTACATAATTCTAAAATATTGAACTGTATGCTAAATAAGTAAAGTATTTTAAGATAATGTCCTGAGGGAATAGTATTTCACATTATAACTCAATATGCCCTAAGGTAATTATTCAGATATCAATATGCAAAAGAGCAGTATGTTGTAGTACCCTATATTTCTTTTTATTTTGCTTCTTTGTAGCAAGCAATAAATTTCAAGGTGCAAAAAAAAAATTAAAGGAAAAGTTTGCAGTTGATTTTTCTCAACAAGATTGTTTTCCTAGGGAGAGAGAAATTTCACTTGGTCCTTTTCTAATTATTCATGTAAATTAAATTCTACAAGTGAAGAAAAATTCATAAAAGTCATACTTACTCATCTGAGAGGGAGATATGGCATATGAATGGGGCCCATAACCTCAGAAGGTGAAATGTAGAAAATATCACAAGCAACTCCCACATTAAGTGAAGTGAACCAAAAAGAGGGAGATTCTTCGTGTGAAGGAGACTTCAAGGAGATCCTCCCTAATCGCCTCTTAATAGTCTCAAATCTCTGACACAGGAAACAGATCAAGAATTCAGAGAACATGGAATTATTAATCACTTATATTTGAAACCAAATGCAAGCACTACTAGACACATTTTAAATTTTAAAAACCTTTTAAATATAACATTTTAAAAAGCACAGAATGTAATTTACATTTTTAAGACATTAGTACGTAGCACATCCAAGGAAAAGTTAATTGTACATTCTTTGTATCTTTCTGAAACCCACACGCTTTTTTCCTCCTAAATCTATTATATGTTAGGATGAAATTTGGTAACAAACAACTACAGACTTGTATGCTAACATTCAATAGTCACACTGAACTCAAATCATTCAGCAAATATTTATGGAATGCCTCTCGTGTGCAAGGCATTGTGCTAAATTACACAATAGCACTTCTCAGTTCAGACAGAAACAGGCTAATCAATCCTTTCACAAAAGACTTAATCATTAAATGGAAAGTATGCCCACCCACCATGGGAATGTCTTAGTTTGAATCTCCTCAGGATAAAGTTTAAAACTATGAAGGAAGCATAAACTAGACCTGGTGACTAGTTGAATATAGAGGATGAAGATGGAGAAAACAAAGATAGAGCAAAGATAAAAACTGAGACAATGGCAGAAATTAGGAGAGAGTTGGTGAGACCAGGATGACAATCTAAGTAGTATATATGTTGAGCTGGAAGTAAGTCAGATACCCAGGACAGAGGGATTAGAGGCAGCTAATTGTATTTGACCAGCACTTCATAGCCCTAAAATATTGTCTTAAAATATACAGTAAGAAAGAAAGTACCAATCTGACCCTGAGTTTGCGTCACTCACAGCTAGTAAAGGTTAAAAAGGAAAGACACAGGCAAATGAGGACAAAAGGTAATTGCTGAGGAGGTTATGGAAACCTGTAGGGTCAAAGCACTGAGAGATAATAGTGAAGGAAAAAGTCGTGATGCACAAATGAATAGCAATAGATATCAAGAAAGCTAGCAGCTAAGAGATGCCCACTGAATCTAACTAGGACAGCGCTAGTGGCTTTAAGAACAGATCACCCAAGAAGATACACAAATATCCAATAAGCACGTGAAAAGCATATCAAAATATACAAAATGCAAATCAAAACCATAATGAGGACATCAGCAACATGGTGGAGTGAGCTGTTCCCTTTATGTCTACCCCTTGAAACTACAACTAAATGGACAGTCATTGATCAACAGAGGATACCTGCACAACACAACAGGATGCCTGAGAGACCTGTGCAGCTATACATCTGAAGGTGAATGGACTACCGTCAGGGAGGTGGCAGAGATAGGTTAGCACTTTCCTGCCTTCCAGCAGCCCTGTGCACATGCATGACTGCTCTTCCAGATGGAGAACCCATAGCACCACTGCGGCCCCAAGGGTGGGAGCACAGCTTGGCACAACTGCAGGAACAGGTGATGGCAACCCTGAACCCCTGCGTGATGGCTCTCCTGTCCAGTGAGAGAGCCCACAGCACTGCTGAGGTCCCCAGGGAGTGGCCCAGGCTCAAATCCAGTGCTGAGATCCTGCCCACCAAGCAAAACGGCTGGTGCAACCTGGGAAGAGACAGTGGAGGATCTGCGCATCCAGGCAGACGAGTTCCCAGCTACCACAAATGCCCATAGCACTGCTGCAGCCCCAAAGTGGGTGTACATCTCAGTGGGACTGTGGGAGCAGGTGGCAGCAGCCCTGAGCCACCATGTGTTCACTTTCCCCTTCAGTGGGAGAGCCCACAGGGCCACTGAGGTCCCAAGGAGTGGCCCAGGCTCAGACAGGCACAGTTGACAGGGATAATGGTGGCAGGCTAAGAATACACAGGTCCTGCCCCCACCGTACTGGCGGCAGGTGGAATTTGCAACCAGATACTGTCAGTATGCAAAGGCACAAATCCACATGATCAAATAATATGAAGAGATATATTAATACTCCAGATCAGAAGGAAAAAGGCAAACACCCAGAAATCAATCCTGAAGACACAGAAATTTACAATCCAATGACAGAGAATTCAAAATAGCTATCATAAAAAACCCAACGAGTTATAAAAGAAATCAGAAATTCAGTTCAATAAAATCAGGAATAAAATTAATGAACAGAGGGAATTCTTCACAAAAGAGATTGAAACTATAAAGAAAAACCAATTAGAAATGTTGGAGACAAAAACATGAGATAAAGAAAAATAACAGAGCTGATATTATGGAGGACAAAATTAGCTATTTAGAGTATAGAAATATAGAAATGCTTCAGATGGAGGAAGAGAGAGAACTAAGACTAAAAAGAAAAGAAGACTTCCTCCTAGAAATATCCAACTCATTTAGGAAATGCAACATAAGGATTATAGGTATTCCAGAGGAAGAAGAGAGGGAAAAAGGAACAGAGAGATTGTTCAAAGAAATAACAGCTGACAACTTCCCAAACCTGAGGAAAGAGCTGGAATTACAAGTAAAAGAAGCTAATAGAACTCCTAATTACATTAATGTAAAAAGACCTTCTCCAAGGCATATATTAGTAAAACCAGAAAAAGTCAACGACAAAGAAAAAATATTAAGGACAACAAAGCAGAAGAAAATAACCCACAAAGGAAGCCCTATCAGGTTTTCAGTGGATTTTCCAGCAGAAATCTTACAGTCTAGGAGAGAATGGAATGATATATTCAAAATTCTGAAAGACAAAAACCCTCAGCCAAGAATACTCTATCCAGCAAAAATATCCTTCTGATATGATGGAGAAATAAAAATTTTCCCAGATAAACAAAAGCTAAGGGAGTTCATTGCCACAAGATTCCCACCTATAAGAAATTATCAAGAAGGCCTTCATACCTGAAAAAAAAAAGGGTTTAAAAAGCCTTGAGCAAAGAGATAAATAGGCAGACAAAATCAGAAAATTGCAACTCTCTATCAGAACAGATTAGCAAACACTGAATTATAACATTAATGATAAAGGTAAGGAAAACATCAAGAATAAATACATCACTTCATTTTAACCACAAACTCACAACACAAAATGGAATAAGTTGTGACAACAATAACTTAGATGGGGAAGAGGAAAGGGGTGGAACCTGCTTAGACTAAGAAAATAGGAGGCTATCAGAAAATGGACTATCTCATCTACTAGATCTTTTATACAAACCTCATGATAACCACTAAACAGAAAAGCAGAACAGAGACACAGATGATAAATAAAAAGAAAACCATCAAGGAGAGCCACCAAACTGAATTGGCAGTCCGAAATACACAGGACAGGAAACAAGGGAAATAGAGAACAACCAGAAAGCAAGTGACAAAACGGCAGCATTAAACCCTCATATATCAATAACCACTCTAAATGTAAATGGATTGAATTCTCCACTTTCTCCAATCAAAAGACAGAGAGCAGCTGGATGGATTAAAAAACAAGACTCAACAATATGCTGCCTCCAGGAAACATGTCTCAGCTCTAAAGACAGACACAGTCTCAGAATGAAGAGACAGAAGATGATACTCCAAGCTAATGGCAAACAAAACAAAGCAGATGTTGCCATACTTATATCAGACAAAGCAGAGTTCAAGATAAAAAAGGCAATGAGAGACAAAGAGAGGCAGAATATAATGATAAAAGAGAGACTCCACCAAGAGAACATAACACTTATAAATATATATGCACCTAACACAGAAGCACCAAAGTACATAAAGCAACAATTAATTGACCTAAAAGGAGATATTAACAGCAAAAAAATAACAGTAGGGGACCTTAACACCCCACTTACATCAATGGATAGATCATCCAGACAGAAAGTCCACAAGGAAATAGTGAAATTAAACAAAAAAACTAGACCAGATGGACTTAATAGAGATATATAGAACACTCCATCCAAAATCACATTTTTCTCAAGTGCACAAGGAACAGTCTCAAAGATAGATCATATGTTGGGAAACAAGGCAAGCCTCAATAAATTTAAGAAGACTGACATCATATCAAGCATCTTTTCTGACCATAATGCTATGAAACTAGAGATCAACTACAAGAAAAAAGCTGGGAAAGCGACATGTAGAGACTAAACAACAAGATACTGAACAACCAATGGATCATTGAAGAAATTAAAGGAGAAATCAAAAAATATCTAGAGACAAGTGAAAATGAAAACACACCATACCAACTCATATGGGATGCAACAAAATTGGTTCTACAATACAGGCCTACCCTAACAAACAAGAAAAATCTCAAATAAGCAATCTCAAACTATACCTAATAGAACTAGTAAAAGAAGAACAAACAAAGCCCAAAGTCAGCAGAAGGTGGAAAATAATAAAAAATTAAAGCAGAAATAAATGAAATTGAAGGCAAAAACACAATAGAAAGGATCGATGAAACAGGGAGCTGGTTCTTTGAAAAGATAAAAAAAATCTACAAACTCTTAGCCAGATTCACTGAGAAAAAAAGAGAGAGATCTCAAATAAATAAAATTAGAAATGAATGAGGAGAAATTACAATAGACACCACAAACATAAAAAGGATTATAAGAGAATACCGTGAAAAACTATGCCAACAAATTGGACAATCTAGAAGAAATGAATAAATTCTTAGACGCATACAACCTCCCAAAACTGAACCAAGAAGAAATAGAGAATCTGAATAGAGCAATCACAAGTAAAGAGATTGAAAGAGTAATCAAACACCTCCCCAAAAATAAAATCCAGGACCAGATGGCTTCTCTGGAGAGTTCTACCAAACATTCAAAGACGATTTAGTACCTATCCTTCTCAAGCTATTCCAAAAAAACTGAAGAAGATGGAACACTTCCTAACACATTTTACTAGGCCAATATCACCCTTGTCCCAAAGCCAGACAGGGACAACACAAAGCAGGAAAATTATAGGCTAATATGGCTGATGAACATAAATGCAAAAGTCCTTAACAAAATATTGACAAACCAAATACAGCAATACATTAAAAGGATCATACACCATGATCAAGTGGGTTTTATACCAGGGACACAGGGATGGTTCAACATCCACAAATCAATCAATGTAATATGCCACATTAACAAAATGATGAATAAAAACTACAGGATCATCTCAATAGGGGCAGAGGAAGCATTTGACAAGATCCAACACCCACTTATGATAAAAACTCTCAATAAAATGGGTATAGAAGGAAAGTACCTGAACATACTAAAGGCCATATATGATAAACCTACAACCACATCATACCCATTGGGAAAAAGCTGAAAGTCATCCCTCCAAGAATAGGAACAAGACAAGGATGTCCACTCTCGCCACTCTTATTCAACACAGAACTGGAGTTTTTGGCCAGAGCAATTAGGCAAGAGAAAGGAATAAAAGGTATCTAAACTGGCAAGGAAGAAGTGAAACTCTTGCTGTTTGCAGATGACATGATTTTATATATAGAAAACCCTAACGAGATTGGATTCCATCAGAAAACTATTAGAAATAGTCAACAACTGCAGCAAAGTTGCAGGGTACAAAATCAACTTACAAAAATCAGTTGCGTTTCTATACTCTAATAATGAGCTAACAGAAAGACAGCTCAAGTATACAATCCCATTTATAATCACAACATAAAGAGTAAAATATCTAGGAATAAATTTAACCAAGGAGGTGAAAGACCAATACAATGAAAACTATAAGACATTTTTGAAAGAAATAAATGATGCCATGAAGAGATAGAAAGACATTCCAGGGACATGGATTAGACGAATAAACATAGTTAAAATTTCCATACTACCTAAAGCAATCTACAGATTCAACACAATCCCAATCAGAATTCCAATGACTTTTTTCATGAAATAGAACAAAGAAGCTTAAAATTCAAATAGGGCAACAAAAGAAGCCAAATAGCAAAAGCAATCCTGAGGAAAAAAAACAAAGCTGGAGGCATCACAATCCCTGACTTCAAAATATACTACAAAACTATAGTAAACAAAACAGCATGGCACTGGTACAAAAACAGACACAAGACCAATGGAACAGGATTTAAGCCCAGAAACAAAACCACACATCTTCAGACAGCTATCTTCAACAAAGGAGCTAAGAACACAATGGAGAAAGGAAAGTTTTCAGTAAATAGTGTTGGGGAAACTGGACAGCCACATGCAAAAGAATGAAAGTAGACCATTATCTTTCGCCATAGACAAAAATTAACTCAAAATGGATTAAAGATTTGAAGGTAAGATGTGAAACCATGAAACTCCTAGAAGAAAATATAGGCAGCACACTCTGATATCAGTCTTAGAAGCATCTTTTCAAATACCATGTGTACTCAGGCAAGGGAAACAAAAGAAAAAATAAACAACTAGGACTTCATCAGACTAAAGAGCTTCTGACAGGCACAGGAAACCAGGAACAAAACAAAAAGACAACACACCAACTGGGAGAAAATATTTGCAAATCATATATCCTACAAGGGGCTAATCTCCAAAATATATAGAGAACTCATACAATTCAGCAACAACAGAAAACACCCATTCAAAAAATGAGCAGAGGATATGAAGAGACATTTTTCTAAAGAAGATATACAGATGGCCAACAGACACATGAAAAGGTGTTCAACATCACTAATCATCAGAAAAACGCAAATCAAAATTACAATGAGACATCATCTTACACCTATTAGAATGGCTATAATCACCAAGATAAAAAACAATAAATGTTGGAGAGGATGTGGAGAAAAGGGCACCCTCATACACTGCTGGTAGGAATGCAAACTGGTGCAGCCACTGTGGAAAACAGTACGGAGATTTGTCAAAAAATTAAAAATAGAAATACTATCCAATCCAGCTATCCCACTACTGGATATTTATCCAAAGTACTTGAAATCAACAATTCAAAGAGGCTTATGCACCGCTATGTTCACTGCAGCATTATTCACAATAGCCAAGATGTGGAAGCAACTCAAGTGTCCATCGACTGATGAGTGGATAAAGAAGATGTGGTACATATATACAATGGAATGCTACTCAGCCATAAAAAAAAAACAAAATCGTTCCATTTGCAGCAACATGGATGGAACTTGAGGGTATTCTGTTAAGCGAAATAAGCCAGACAGAGAAACACAAACACCATATGAGATTTCACTCACATGTGAAACATAAACTATCACATGGACAAAGAGAACAGATTAGAGGGGAAGAAGGTTGGGGGTGTGGGCATAAGAGGGAAAGGGGCACATATATATGGTGACTGACAAATAATAATGTACAACTGAAATTTTACAATGTTATGAACTATTATGACATGAACAAAAAGAAAACCATACTGAGATACCACTTCACACCCATTAGGATGGGTATTATCTAAATAAATAGATAAGCAGCAAGTATCAGAGAGGAGTATGTGGAGAAACTGGAAGCCTCATGCATTGCTAACAGGAATGTATAATGGTGCACCCCCTGTGGAAAAGAATTTCGCAGCTGGAAGTTCCTCAAAAAGTTAAACATACAGTTACAATATGATTCAGCAATTCCACTACCAAGTATACCCAAAGAATTGAAAGCAGCAATTTGAACAAGTTTTTGTACACCAATGTTCACAGCAACATTATTCACAATAGTCTAAAGGTAGAATATCCATCTACAGATGAATTCATAAACAAAATGTTGTATATACATATAACAGGATATTATTCAGCCTCAGTAAGGAATAAAACTCTGACACATGCTACAACACGGATGAACACTGAGGACATTATGCTACATGAAATAAGCCAGACACAAAAGGACAAATACTATTGTACAATTCCACTTACGGCAAGTACCTAGAATAGGCAAATTCATAGACACAGAAAGTAGAATAGAAGTTGCCAGGGGTTGGAGGGATGGGAGGGACGCAGAGTAGGGAGTTAGTATTAAACGGGTAGAGAGTTCTGTTTGAGATGATGAAGAAGTTCTGGAGATAGATCGTTTTGATGGTTGCAAAACATAGTGAATATGTAGGCTAATGCCATTAAGTACATTGAATTGTACACTTTGAGAAGATTAAAATGGTAAATTTTATGTTATACATATTTCTCCAACATTGAAGAAGTGGGCAAGAGAATAGATCAGCAGGACTATGAGAGAAGAAACCAGACTACATGGATTATGGAGGGAGTGACTGGAGATGAAATGGGGCTTACACATGACCTTCACTTAAGAGGGGGGTATACCCCCCAAACCTGATGGGCAAAGTACAAACCTCCCCAAACAGAGTAAACCACAGATAGTATTCGTTGTAAAAGGGGGAGCGAGTCTATCAACTGAGTCACTCCATTTCAACCCTTTCGGTGCCTGGACTCTGCCAGGACCTGGAGACACAGACTTAATAACTTGTGGTCTCTGCATTTAAAGGTTCACTGTGTGTTTGAGAATCCTGAACCTGGGACCGAGTAGACTTATTCACCGACTCAATTAGCATTTAATGAGCACCTACTGTACACCAAGACCAGAGTTAGTCACTAGATTTGCTGGAGGTTACATATAGAGCAGGTAGCTATCAACAAGGCGAGACTTCTGGAAGACACTAAGACCCCCATCTCCTTACCCAACTCTCCCCAAAAGATACTCAACACAGCTCCAAGGCCATTAAGCCTTTTTCCCACACTCATAATCAAAATTCAAAGATCACGTTTGACTCAGAGAAGCAGTACACTCATTCAAATCCCCCCTGAATTACAAAAGTCAGATATTGGGCTTCCTGAAAAAAAAGTTCATGAAGCTTCTACTGTACACTTTTACCTAAGGCTGGTAAAACGATTCAACAACATGTAAAGAATCCAGAACCTTAATTGCTGTGAAATTAACTGTGCTAAATACTTTCTACATAATACCTCCTTTGATCCCTACAACAATCCTATAAGGTAGATTATGTCAAATTTTCTAAATATCAAATTCAACCCAGTAATAAATAACAACAGATACTAAAACATGTCTGTTTTTCTTTGAAGAGGCTTCAGCAACTTCAGGGATCAGAAGGGAACCATAATCTCAGCTCTATAGTTTTAATCGGCCAACAGTTCCTTTTGTAGTCTACTGCCTATTCATTTTCAAAAATCAATTTATTTTTTTAAAAAACAGAAAACCTTTTTTAGGTAAAAATGTGAGAGAATTATACCTTCTTATATTTTTTCTCTTTGCACCTCATGTTTATATTGTTCCTTATCATGCTAGTGGTAGACACTACCTATTAAAATTCCTTTTGTCTTTGTCTAACTTTTTTCTGAACAATTATTATTTATTTACTCACAGAGCTATCATTTCTTGAGCATCTCTTACATGCTAAGCACTGTACTTGACTGCTTGGTAAGAAGGAATTGGGGCAGAGGGAGGAGAGAGAAACAAATGGAAAGAAAAAGAAAAGAAAAAGGCCCCATCTTTTTTTCCCCCTCAAAGAACACCCAGGCTAGTAGGAGAGAGAGATGTATAAAACTATTTATAATACAATATGAGATGACCTGTGATACAGACATGTAAAGGACTGTGGGAGCCCAGAGAAAAAAACTAATCATCTCTATGAATGAGGCATTGTGCTAGATATTGGGGGCTTCCAGGATATAAAAGGATATGTCCCTGTCTTACAAAAGATTATAATTCTGTAATAAAATTAAATATATACAAAAATGACTATACACCAAGGTGGTAGTTATAAGTGCTGTTAGAGCGATACAAAAATATAAGTTCCTAAGATTGCTTGCACATCTGGCTAAGAGAGCGAATAGTACTGTCCTTTATGGAATATTTTCCAAGAATCTTTCCATTTCCAAGGAATATCACCTTGAGGAAGTCTTCATAGACATAATTTTCAAATTTGCGGGTTGAGAATCGTAGCAGACAGATTCTATTATGACCCCCAATTGTCCCCACCTCCTGATAGTCACACTCTTGCATGACTCTCTTCCCATTGAGTGTGGGCATAGTGTAAGGAAGAGAAGACTATGAATAGTGTGTGTCTATATACACAGAGAGACGTACGTGTATATATATATATATATAATGCATACATACACATATGGGGAAAAAACAGATTTCTAGGAAGATGTAAGATTGAGATAGCTTTATTGGACATTGTGGTTGACTCATCAACACTCTTTCTATCCCAGATGATTAGTCTAGGCCACCTAGACTAATGAATGCCTCCTGGAAACCGATATTAGTCCAGGGGGTACACATTTCCCATCCTGGCCCAATCATATTGAAAGGAAGAATTTGTATTCCAGAATAGGGTGAGGTTTTCCAGATATGCCCAGAGCAACATGTAGCAAAAATTACCATTAGCAGCTGTTTTGCAACCATAAGTAAAGCCAACTCAAGCAAGAGCGAGAAGATAAGAGTTCACAAAAAAAGCAAAGTCAAGGCTCTGACGTGCTCTGTCAAGATTCCACCCTCTTCTGGGCTTCTTATTATATAAAATAATGTATTTTCTTGTTGTTTAAACCATTTTACTGAAGACAAATCTCTCTGACCAATACAACTGTGCAATTAAGAGAACTCAAGTATTGCAAGCAAGTCAAATACGAGAAAATAAAATAAGATTTCACCACTTGGGTAGATTGTATTCTGGCTCATAATTATTTACCCCACCCTCCATTATCTGAAAGAGGATTATATATTCCTGCCCCTGTGTGTGTGACTTGCCCATGCCTCCTGTAACAGGAGTATACATCCTCCCTTGGATATGAGTGGACAGTGGAATGTGAACATATGGGACCCATGTTACATCTGAGCAGATACTTTGAGAGGTGTCACAAATTTCCATGAGTTTCCTTATCCTTCCCATCTGCCACATCCCAAATTGGGGCTGCCCTTTCGCCTGGGTTGTGTAAGTACAGAGACACATAGGGAGAGCCCAAGAGATCTGAGACGAGAGATCCATAAGAGCAGTAGTCAACCCACAGCTAACAATATGTTATATGAGTGAAAAATAAGTAGTTGTTGTTTTAACTGACTGATACTTTTG
Organism: Equus caballus; assembly: GCF_041296265.1. Lineage (NCBI taxonomy): Eukaryota > Metazoa > Chordata > Mammalia > Perissodactyla > Equidae > Equus > Equus caballus. The sequence continues at coordinate 66,585,659 of NC_091700.1, forward strand.
AGTTACTTGTTAGCACAGCAAGGCTGACTAGTCCACCAATAGAAGACCCATGAAACTCTTCAAGAAAGCGATTTTTCTAGGTTGTTTATGCCAAAAGGCAAATTCCAAGGGATTAAGAAATGAAGGAAGGAGGGGCAGTTCCTCTTCCGCTTAGGATGTAGAAAGCCTCAGAATATGTCACTACCCTAACAATGAGAAAATCCAGGCTAATAGATAAAAGTCATAATTTTGGGGGGTCCATCAGAGAGTCACAGGGCAACCAAGTAAACTGAATTTCTAAGGTCAACAAGCCACTCCAGTGAGAGACTTAACACACAAACTGTTTCATATTTGGCAGAGCAAGGAAGGGATGGTGACCATAGCAGTAGGTAAGAAGTAGGTGGGAGAGAGCAGGAGAGGTGGAAGTACTGAGCTTATCCAATTAACAACAGCGAGAACAAAAGCAAGGCCTAAGACTAGGAAAGCAATTAAAGAGAGCGCCTCACTGCTCTACCAAGTTCAGATTCCTGGTCTAAACAAATCACAGTCAAGGGTACTGAGAGAACTTGGAAAAGGTAGATCCAAGCTATTGACAGTGAACTTTGAATAGTCGGAGAGAAGGAAAAAGAGCACGTGCAAAGAACAGAGGCAGGGGGGAAGCAGGGATGAGTTAACTATTACCAAAAAGGAGAGGTAAATTCTGCAAATGCCAGGCCGAGACACTCGAGAACAAATCTAGGCAAGGAGCCACAGCAAGTGACTCACGGGGTATTTGGCAGCCCCTAGAAGACAAGGACAGACAATAAGATTCACCTCATCTCTTTCTTGAATAAGATGTATTAGTAGGTCCACAAAATCCATTGGCATGGTATATTTGAGCTTTAACAAGGTATGTGACAAAGTCCTTCACGATATTCATGAACACAAGATGGAGATATACGAACTAGAATAAGTAGAGAATAAGAACTTCAAGAAATTGACTATAAAAACTTGAGAGAAAGCGTGGTTTCTATTGTAAAGAGATTCCAGGTAAATTACTTTATGTGGGATGACGCTACTCAATTAGGGTAAGAAATTAGTACAATCTAACTTTAATCTAACAATAACACTCTAATTTTAATCTGATAATAACCTAAGCTTATTAAAATAGCTTAACAATAATAGTAATGATTTACTTAGCACTTACTATATGCCAAGTATGGTGCTAGGCACTTTCCATAAATTAACTTTTTTGGTTTTTTCCCCGAGGAAGATTAGCCCTGAGCTAACATCTACCAATCCCCCTCTTTTTTCTGAGGAAGACTGGCCCTGAGCCAACATCTGTGCCCATCTTCCTCTACTTTATACGTGGGATGCCTACCACAGCATGGCTTGCCATGCGGTGCCATGTCCACACCTGGGATCCGAACCGGCAAACCTCAGGCCACCAAAGTGGAACATGCACACTTAACCACTGCACCACCAGGCCAGCCCCCATAAGTTAACTTTTTTAGTCTTTGTCACAAATCTTTTTAGGTAGATATTATTTTCCCCCTTTACAAACAAGGAAAGTGAGGCTCAGAGAGGTTAAGTAACTCAGCCAAAGTAAAACAGCTAGCAGGTGAAAGAATGGAGATCAGAAGTCGGGTCTGAGTCTAAGGGTTGTGCTGTTAAATACCATGCTGCACTTGGGATAATGCTGGGCATTTATTCAAAATAAGACAGAGTAGCACTAGGCAATGTGGAAAAACCAGTGTAGACCTGATCTGAATAGGAAGAAGTCTGGAGAAGAAGGCAGTGATAGAAAGCCAGTTGTGTATTAGGCAGAAGGGATGATGGGTAAAGGGGCAAGAGAGCCAGAGACGGGTTGGAAGGACTTATTGGTTGTGGAGATGCAGAGGGAGCAGAGCAGCTTGAATTGTGGTTAATAAAGCAGACTAGAATGATGGTGGGGCTTCATTCTCTTCCAAGAAAGACACACACACTGCACCTGCAGGCACTGTTGTGCTCGGTCCAGGTGGCGCCTCCAGTATTGCTGGTGGGAAATACACTAGTTGATAGAGACTCCTAGAGTGCTGATATGATAGATATTTCTGTAGCCCTCTCCTTTAAATACTCCCAATAACTTTATTACCCTTAATGACTTCCTAATGAAGATATTTGGTCTTCCTCACAAATCTCAAAGTTTCTTCATTGATCAAGCAAGGCAAAACATCAACAAAGTTCAATATTTTTTAAATGTATACTTCATTACTCCTATTTCTTTCATCTATACCAATACCATATTTAAATGATGGCAATTTACCTACGTAAACTTTTAAACGGTAAAAGATGCTGTTATTCTATGTTGTTGTCAAACATCCCAGTGAACTAAGCATTGTAATTGTTCTCAACTTAACGTATAGCAATATCTGCTATTTAAATAACAAATCTGGAACTTGGGGAAGCAATTAAAGTTTATGCAAGTAAATAAGAAAAGGTTCGAAAGCAATAGAATTTTTTAAGTTCCTATGGAAAATACACACAGATATTAATACAGCCAAATAATCCAAAGCTGGCACTATAAATGGAGAGCTAATATTACAATGCTTGTATCCAATATAATGTGTACGCACTTGACGAATTTGGGGTTCAAACAGCGCAGAGGAAATGCCGTTTTTATCTAAGCCTATGAAAACAGTTGGTCACCTGCTGTGTCCGAGGAGAGTCTCAAGTTTTTGTCATTTATAAGCAGCCTCCTGCCTTCAATATAAAATCATTGGCTTACACAGTGAATCATTATAAATCTCTCACAAGCTTTTAAACCAATCAGTCAAGCTTAGAATGCAGTGATTTGGAGAATCATAGCTCTGAGGCTTTGGGGCCTCACTGTGCAAAGGTAATAAATGTAAATGATTTTGTAACTTGTAGAAACATAGGTTAGTTCGCTCTTTACCTCCCAAGGAGCAACTGGGTTTGACTAAGAAGGTTTACTGTGATCCTAGGGAAAAAAAATCTATTATGTCATTTTCTTTCCTGAGTCCTGGGAGAAAGAATAACATAAAAAGCAGTTAATCTGTTAAGCACACAAAACCTACTATATAGAAAACTGCCACTCGGAAGTCCTAGATTCCTCATGCAATTCATAACATACCCAGCGAGAAAGGAGCCTTTCTAAAGCAAAGTTTTCTAAGTCGTGTCGTTTACCCAGTTTTACCCATTCTGGGCAAGAGAATCTTAATTACAAAAATCAGAGAATATTTATTAGGTATCATTGCCATTCTCAAAAAAAAAACTTTTTGCAGTATTCATGAAATAAAATCTAAAATCTGAAAATAAATTCTATGCAGTTTGAACGGTTTTTTTTCCAGTGTGAGACAATTTCATCAAGACAGCAGAAGGATTTACTAAGAATGGTAACAACGTTTCAAAATGAGATAAAATGTACATATTATCACACAGTTAATTAAAGTTTAGTTATATCCAACAAAACTATAAATGTTGTAAAGTGAGGTTCTAATTGTACTTATAATTTCTCTTTACTAGAGACCTGGTAAAACCTCTTAACCGAAAATGGATAATAAAATATACCTGCTTTAGGTTTGATCTGGATTTGCCATCTTGCGTTGTTTCAGTTCTATTGATGGTCTTGGTGTCTGTGCTGTTTTCGTCCCCCTAGTGTCATCTGCAAGGTCATGTCGTCACAGTGTCAGAACATTTACTATTTAGTCTTTGTTTCCTTGCTCAATGTTCAGGTTTTAAATAGCAAATTCCTCAAATATGCTTTGCCAAATTCCTTCTACTCATCACCTTATCTTTCTCGAGCCTGTCTGAGCCCCATCCGTGTTCCATCCATACTTTCTACATTCTCCATCTTAATGCAATGCTGAAGCAGAGAAGGTAGTTTTAATATCCTTCTAGCAGGATTCCTAATTAAAGAAAGTCCAAATTGCAAAAGGAAAAAAAAAAGTGTCTGGATACCCCACAACGGGGAGAAATGCAGATAGCGTGAAACACCCTAATATAAAATGTCTTCCCACCACCCCACACCCCCTCCTCAGCCCCTCCTCCCTCTGTTTGAGGGATATTTCTATTTAGTCATTTTGTGCCCAATATTATGTAAGTGAAACTTAGAAATGCTAAAGGGTAAAAATTGTATATTGCTTTATTTAAGCAATAATTTCTACTTTAACCACTAGAGGCCAACTTTCTCTTTTTACAAACATATCCTCTTATAATTTAGATTGCAAAATTAAACAGACTTAGAAATCGTATCATTCATGCACATCTATGAATCAAAGATAATTTTCACCCTTTAATTATTGAAGATTCTTTAGGCACCCCTGCTTTTACCCCTATTAATCTCCTTGTCTCTACTGCATTTTCTGCTCCATGCTACATCTGTTGAAATCTTTTAATATCCAGCTAACATATCACTTCCTTCACAAAATCATTCATCATTATTCCAGTTGTTATTTATAGATCTCTTCTCTTATTCAGAAATACTGTAATAAACCACACAATTAACACAGAAAAATATTGTGTATTTGCTAATTTTGTACATATGTTATTATTAACACCCCAATTAGACTGTATCTCTCTTATCTTTGTGTATTCACCACAATATTGCGACACCTATGAGAGTGATCAACAAATAAAGATGGATTAGTTGATTGATGGATTAAAAACATCAAAAATGGATTGAACACAAAGAAGGAAGAGGAAATGCATTATGAAATGCTGATAAAAAAGTTGAAATATTTTAGATAGATACACGAGTAGAATTATGATCCAAATTTATTTTTAAAATAAACTTTGCTGAAGCTGGTCCCATGGCCTAGTGGTTAAGTCTGGCACCCTACACTTTGGCAGATGGGGTTCAGTTCCTGGGTGCACACCTACACCACTCATCGGTGGCCATGCTGTGACGGTGACCCACATACAAGAGGAAGATTGGCATGGATGTTAGCTCAGGGCAAATCTTCCTCAGCAAATAAATAAATAAACAAATAAATTTTATTAGAATGCTAAAATGAGGGAGCTAGAAACTTGGAGAGGTACATTTACTACAAATAGAAATAAATCCTCTTTCCAGCAGGCCCTGAACTATGAAATCCCATACCAAGAGGGGAAAAATAAATGAAAACAAATGAGGTTCAGGAGGAGTTTGGCTAATTTAATTCATGCAAGAGCTATAAATAGTTAATATTTACACAGTTCTTATCACATGCCACACACTGGGTCAGGCAAACTGTTATTTCATTTGACGCTCATGAAAAGGTAGATCTATTATCACCCCTATATTACAGAAGAGGAAATCGACATACAAAAGAGGTTAAGGAATTAGTTCAAGGTAGCCCAAAATGTATTGAATTCTTAGTTTTACAAAGGCACTAGGCTGCAGACACAGAAAAATAAACGATGTTTATACTGGTTTGGAAGCTAAGATAAATGAAACAACCAGAGAATAAAAACTACATAAGCGTATATCCCAAATTGTTGAGAGAAAAAAATTCAAGGAAGTTGTAAGAGTAGAAGATGATCACTCTGGGAGGAGAATTTTTGGAGAAGATAAGTGCCGAATTAGCTGCAAAGGGCCATTTAGGACAGTGTATGGATGAAATTTAACGATACGCTTGTATGGATGGGGTGTGTGAAGATACACCCTTGTCTCCAAAAATTTTTCTGATTTGCTCTTAAAACTATATTGAAACTTAACACGTTCAAGGCACAGAACTTAGCTTGGCATACAGTAAATCTTTATTTCTGCAGAAGAATCAGTATTACCTATATCAAAACAGGTTTTTTCCTTTGAAAATTTGTAATAATGCTTGCTTCAAAATGATTACTAATAGAAAACAACAGAAAATGAATAAAAAGAAACTGAAAATTGCTTCAAAAACAACTTAGATGCCAAGAAATTTAAGAATAAGTTAGAACATTTTGAATAGTTTTACTAGTTTGACCTCATTTCCCATTTTTCCTCCAACATGAAATACAAAATATTGCGTTGTATATTGGTTAAAAAGTATGTATTGGTGTATGAATAGTTGTGAATTTCATTATTTATTGGAACCTTTAAACTTTGAAAGATCTTTTTGTAAATTATTTATATAAAATATTGTGATAATAGTAAAATTAATAACATCAGGTACTGAAAAGTCTATCAACTTTGCTTTCCCAAATACATATCAAGAGAAAATGAGCTCACATAAGATCTTGTGAAAGGTTCTTGTTGAACATCAGCAAAAAAAAAACGCTGGCACTATGGTAAAATAATGGGATGAGCTCATAAGAGTTTACAGAATGCCTTTTCTTGGAAATCTTACCCTAAAATCACTTATTTATCTGTTTTTTTTAAATTGAATAATTACTTTTCTGAAAGTAGAAGGTTTGACCAAATGACTGTTCCAAGATCCGTCAGAAGCAATTCTAGTGTTGTCTTCCTTTTTCTTTTTATTTGTGCGCGCATGTGTGTACATAGACATGGACCAAATGAATCCCAGTATTTTTCAATGCTTATATTATGACTAAAAGTTATATATGTTCTAAATATCCCACTAAAGTTTTATTCCTATGAATTGAGCTTTAAATCTCTCGGTCAAGTTTCCAACCATGATTACGCACAATGATCCAATTACATAGTTTATGAGTTAATTTATTAATATTAATTATTGTTCATGTAAAGCTAAAAACTAGGATCTTGAAAAAACTAACTTTAAATGCAATATCACAGAGCCAATATTTCAATAGTAACATGCATCAGGTAATAAATAGCCCCCTTTGATCATTGTTTTTAAAGTCTCTTGAACCATGCTTTGATTAGTTCTATTTAATATTTAACATCTGGTTAGTCAATTTCAATCTGCAGGAAACACTGCTGGAAAAATTCTATGCTGACTAAATACATTTATAATACTACAAAGCTGACATGTAATTGATTTTAGTTCCCATAAAAGGATTATGTTAACTTTCCTTAATCTATATATTTGTATTTTGTGCAGTCTAGTGAATTCACACCAGAGATGCTAAATTTTTATTTCTTATCAATATTTTATGTAAAATTGATAGGATTATATTTTAGGCTAAGTACCACTTTCCAGTTTTTCCCTTGAAAAGAAAATAACATGCTAAAAAATATGACTGCACAGTTGTAGCACTAATGTGATAGAGCCTGACTGGCTGGCTGCAGTACCTCTAGTCCATTAAAAGGTATACAGTAGTAAAACATTTGCTATAAGCTATCAGGCCCCAGAGAGATTTTTCGACTAAAAAAAAGATACAGGGGCCAGCCTGGTGGTGTAGTGGTTAGGTTCACCACTCTGCTTTGGCAGCCCAAGGTTTGCAGCTTCAGATCTCAGGCACAGACCTACACACTGCTCATCAAAGCATGCTGTCGTGGCATCCCACATACAAAACAGAGGAAGATTGGCACAGGTATTAGCTCAGGGCCAATCTTCCTCACCAAAAAAAAAAAAAAAAAAAATATATATATATATATATATATATATATATATATATATAAAAGTTTTTATTTCCCACAGCTCTGAGTTTGGTGTTTTTTTTTAAATATTGTCTAATTTAGGAAATTCCAGATTTTCTCATCTTTAAATAAAGTGTGGCAATGTTTACAAAGTATTTTGATTATCACTCATTTAATACTATTTCATATTATTGTATATTAAGACATGTAAGTATGCCAAATTTATAATAACCATTTTCAAGTCAGTTGTGAACTTTATAAGACAGAAATTTTGGTTTTATCTTTATAACACTGTCACAACTGACAGAGAAGTTAATTTTTTTAGATACATAAAACTTACCTTTCCTATTTGGTTTCAAATACCCAATATGTTGAAATTGGTGATTTTTCTTTTAATTTCAGGATTCAGATTCACCGTTGTGTGTGTTGACGGGAGGGTATAATCACAAAGCAGTATAAAATTTATGAAGGCAATGTCCAAATTTCAACTCTTTCACTAATCTCCTCTACAGATCATCTACCATTATAACTGTGACAAGTTAGAAAGGCACTCCATTACAGAAAAAAGAAATATTTAAAGCAATACTAAAAGACTAATAAAACTTTTCTTTTTAAAGAAAAAGTCACCAAAGATTGTAATCTCTGGCAATAAATACTCTAAAGGAAATAAAGATCTTTTTGTAATGACAGCGGTTGGCTGTTCCAACTCTACCCAAGTTTTCCATAAGTCTGCAATAAACTGTGTCTTCTACAGGCTCTTAGATACTCATAGTGCTTGGACAAGAGCACATGCTTGAAAAATAAATACTAATAAATAAATATTGTGCTTGATAAATAAGTCTTAATGGATAAAGTGTAATGAAAGTTTTATATATAATAAGTAATTCTTTTTTAAAATGCACATAGTAAGAGCTAATATAAGAGGATTAACAGTATTGATTATTAAATTCAACATTTGCTTTTTTCTAATATAATTATATTATGTTGCTAAAATAAAACTGGTTATGTTGCTGAGATAAGACTGATTTTTGTTGTAAGGACTTTGGCTTTTACTCTGAGTGAAATGGGAAGCATTGGAGAGTTTTGAGCCAGGTAATGACATAATCTGGTAAAGGTTTTTCACTGTGGCTCCTGTGTTGAGACTAGACTGCAGGAGGCAGAGGTGGAAGTAGAGAAACCAATTAGGGGGCTAATGCAATAATCTAGGTAAGACATGAGGGTGACTTGGACCAGTGATGGAGTGAAGGAATTAAATAGTGGTTGGATTCTTCACACATATTTTGAAGGTACCACTAAAATATTTGCTCACAGAGAAGATGTGGTCCAAAGGAGAGAAAGGAGTTAAGGATGACTCCAAGGACTTTGAGCACATAAGAAGGCTGAGTTTAAGATGCTTGTTAGACATCAAGTAGAGACTGTGAAGGCAGTTGGACACATAGGTCTGGAGTTCAGAGCGCCACTAAGAACTGTGAAGATTATTGGACATGAAAGGTCTGTGAAGTCTCACTCTTCTGGCTTTTTTTTTTTTTTTCCTGCCTGGGGCAAAGGTCATTTAATACAGCCAGAAAGCTTACAATTGGTTAAAACTTGGAGGTTTGGAAGGATACTATATTCGCCTTAAACTATAATGACTTTGTCAATTCAAGTCATAGTTCAACTGTCACCTACTGTATTGGGGCGAGAGAGGAGAGCAAAAGAGAGCAGGCATTTTTATACAGTTATATTCTTTCTAACATCTTGTGGGATTCTCCGGAAGTGTATAAAATGGCAAATACATTTGTCGTAATTCCATTCCAATTTAACAATATTTATTGAGCATTTGTGATGGGATGGTTGCTAAGGGACTTACAAATTAAATAGAAATCCCATAAATTTTGCAAAAGTATAAAATATTATGGCTCTCAAGATACCTATGCTCTAAAGGGGAAATATACACAAAATAGGAGATATGCTTCAAAGGCAGTGGTTCTTAAACTTTAATGTGCATAAGAATCTCTGCACTCAACCCCAGGGATTCTTTTGGTAAATCTGGAAAGGGGCCTAGTATTTTATCAAAATTCCACGTTACTCTATTGAAGATAGTCTGCGGATCTAAATAAAGATATTGTCTTTCAAACGCACTTGATGAAAATTATCTGTATTTATAATGTTGTATGTCTAAGGCAGATATAAGGTGGGGTCAACCTGTTTCTTGAGATCTAGATTAGATTGGCTCTAATTCCAAAACACGGCCCTATCGAAGTCTGAAACCCTCTTAAAGATTTCTTTGTATTCTGGGGAAGTAACTTTTCAGACTTATGCTCAATTCTGCCTTTTAGATACCTGCTTCTATACACAGTTTCTTGTCTGCACAGTTTTACAAAGATGTGAACATTCCTCCGCTACCATCCTGTTCTACACACACACACACACACACACACACACACAGCATTAATAAATAGAAGAGATTTTACTATAGTTTTGAGAGGAAGAGTTGAGACAAAGAAGAGTAGACCCTGTAAAATAGTATTAACTTCGAGTTCAGCATGAGGTATCACATGCCCCACTCTCATTCCCAAGTCAGAAATTTTACTGACTCTAAGCTTTGCTAGAATTATATGATGCAACGTATTTAAAGCAGAAATGAGTGATATCTAAAATTAGTGTTTTTGTGGAAACATTGAAATATCAGATCATTCTCTAGAATTATCTCTTATTAAGTTAATATAAACAGGAGCTACTGTGATTTCTCAGTCTTAAAAAATAAATGACACTTAGGACCTCTCTATCCCTGAGCCTCTATGATTCTATGGGTAGTTATTACTGTTTGCTTAGAACTTTTCTCTAAGGCTCCCTAAAACAATGTATTTACATATGATATCTGCTCAGCTCAAAACTTGCAGTAGTAAGCAGTTCACTTAAAATTTTGGGACCTAAGAGACTAAACAGGAAGTCAGAGGAGCCGTATGCTACGGAACTGCTCAATCAACAAAGGATAATTTCAGAAGCTTGTCAGAGAACTCCGTACATACAATACCCATTTCAGCTTAATTTACAGTACCCACGGCAAGGGAGAAAAGGTCTCCAGACTCCTCTCTTTGGTATAGATAATGCCTCACCCTGATTCAAAGAGCAATATAAAGTTATACTGTACATAAAAATATAAACACATCAACTACATAATCAAATTCAGTTATACATTAGTGATCTACACAATGTGCTGATGAGTTATTATTCGTGAAGTGATTAGACAGATCAGAAGAAAGAGGGAATCATTGAAAAGGGCTCCACAGAGAAGTGGAGATTTGAAGAAGAGAAAGAGAAAGGATGGGCATATATTTTTAAAGAGAAATGGAGGAGTTAAGAGCGGAAGCTGATGACACATTGGTGAAGAATGACAGGGACATTTACCTGATTGAAGCCACATGCCTGCCCGTGTGTTATTGACAATGAGGTTGGGCAGTTTGGAGGGATGCAAGCGGCTATGAAGGATGTTAGAGGTTTAATTTCAAGCTCACGATTAGGAACTAGAAGATGGTCATTTAGGGGTTGGGGGGGATTCAATTCGAAATTAAGAAAGGAATAACCTAATTTAAAAAGAAAGGTAAATTGTGTTGTAAAGGCAGACTCTTGGAAGATGCAAATGCCTTCACAAGTTTGATGAATAAAAAACGAACACAAGAGTATTGCAGTTGTCCACAGAATAATAACAGCTAAAGTTTATTGAGAGCTTACTATGTGCAGGCACAGTTACAAGTAGCTGTACATGCATTAACTTTTTTCCCTCTACAACCTGTTTAGATAGGTATCATTATGACACCCATTTTACAGATGAGTAAATGGAGGCACAGGGTGGTTACATAATATGCCCAAGTTTGCATAGAATATAAAGGAACTGGGATTTGAACCTGAGCACTCTGGCTCCTGAATCTGACCTCTTAGCCACTGTAAAGGTGCCCAGGGATATAAAGAGAAAGAAACGAGAGCTAATAAACACTATCAAGAAAAAGCTGTAAGGATTTAAGGATCAAAAGAGAGAAAAGAACTGAAGATGACTCCAAAGTTTCCAGTGCAAGAAACAGGAAGTACTGATAGTGTGCTTGACAACTATTTAAGTTTTAAAAGTGTATTAGTGACACAGTAAGAGAAAGAAGTCATGATATATTCGCCAATCAATATGTGAACATCATTTCCTTTAATGTAAGGAATTTTCCATATTGAGAAAAAAATAGATTAGGAGGTGATTGTGCCTCTTGGTAGCTATATTTAAAGTATTGCAGCTATTTTTCATGTGAGATAATACTCTGTATTTATGTAGCACCTTTCTTCTAAGGAGCTCAAAGCATTTTACCACAACGCATTACCTTATTCATCCTCATAACATCCCCTTTTAAGAAAGGAAGTGTCAAGTATAATGACCACAATTTTACAGATGGGAACACTAAGACAAATGGAGCTAGCGACTTGCCAAGATCACAGAAAACCCTGTAGCAAAACTAGGGGTAGAACTTGTGCTTTTTTAAATTCAAAACCTTTTCCAATCTCTTCTCAGTGATATGGCTCAAATTTGTCTTAACTTTTGGCATTACTTTATCTGTAAGTTAGCATGTTTAGAATCATGTTATAATCTAGTATTATTTGGGAAGTGTGCATCATGAATTTGGTAATTTCTCATTGAATAAATCTATAAAATGGTAAAAATCAATGCTTTATTCTTTTAAAAAATCAAAACTCTCCTCCTCAATTAGGCTTTACTATGCCTTATTTTAACCCTAAAGAAGTTTTGATATGTGTAGAAACTTGAAAGTCCTGAGAAAATGCTGTCTTTTACTTGGAAAAATTTTAGTATATGTAAGCCCCAAATTATCAATAAATGATAAAGAAAAATAAGATAATGGATGCACGCATGTGCGCGCGCACACACACACACACAGGTGGTGGTAATATAGCAAGAAATCAAGTGATCTCTTTAAGGAAATTAACTATTTCCTCCTGACAATAAGAGAACAAACAATAATACCTTTAAATCTGGGGAAATATTTTAAAACTCAAAAATTATGTGATTACTTCTATATTAACTAAGAGTTCCATCTCATTTTTATTTTACTTGATTACAAATACAGTGCAAAATTAGCTGATAATCATATACTTAGGTCTTAAAAAAAGAGAGAGAAGACAAAACAAGAGCTGACAATTTTTTTAAAAAGAGCTAATAGAATATCTTCACTTTCAGAGTCCTTTAACAAAATCCGTATGTACACTAGTGGGTGGTGAACACAGTATACGGTACAAGTTGCACCATATTCACAAGCCAGTCTAAGATCAAAGGCTCAATCACGGGCTGACACAATTCAAGGCAGGTATGCATTTTACTCTTCCTCCTTAAGTTGCACATGCTCTGCTCTTAAAATGTATAAGGCCTTTTAGAAATTCTATCACAGGTTGGCAGGATAGTCTAGTTCGAAAAGGAACTAGAACAGCTTTTTCAATGATAATCTATGAAAAGAACAAAGATGATGAAAAACAAATGATGTACAATAATCTGCCAAAAAGTGTATCAAATCAGATTCATCATTATCCCCAAAGTCAAGGAATTATTTGGGAACTAAGTTGTATTTCATATTTATATCATTTTCTATAACAGGTATAAGGCCTTATAGAGAAATGTCTAATATTTTTCTGTGCTGCAAGATTTCCATTAATAACTACTATTAACATACACGGACAATGGTCTACCATTTCCTAAAAAATTAAAATTCTGACTAATCAATGTGAGTTTTCTGAATGACTTGAATTATTATTACATGCTTTATGTTTTATAAAATGCCAAATCTAATAGTCTCAAAATTGGCCCTAACAAAAAAGTGGTTCTTTGAATCACACAAATGATACACTGTAAGTTCACTTACTTATTCAACAAATATTTCTCGAACACTTGCTATGTGTCGAGTATTGTTGAGAGCAACAGGAATAAAGCAATAAGTAGAAACAAAGCACTACTTTCCTGGTGCTCACACTCCAGAGTAAGACTAGAAAAAATAATTCATAATTAATTAAATTGTAATATGCAATATGTCTGGTGGTGATAATGGCTGAAAAGAAAAACAAACTGCTATGGAGTCAGAGTCTAGTAGAGGATGAAATGTATACTAGAACATTACGTCTTTGTGTTGCTTGAATTAAGTCAAATCTGGAAACCACCTAAGGAAACCTAAAACAAAAAAGTGTATTATACCTTGCCCTATCAGAAAAATCCAGTATAGTTAGAAAAACACATCTGTTTTGCCATGTTGTTAGTTCCTGGGATTTATTCCACATGAAGATGATGAGCATTCTGTCATTTCATTCATTCCATAAAAATTTATCGAGAACCTACTATATATAAGTCCATATGTTGAGGAGTGTGAGTGGTGAATTAGATCCAGATTTTGTCCTCAAAGATATGTACAGTCATGGGAAAATGAGACATGAGACACAAAAAATAATCTGAGCCATATAGGTGACATCAATGCCAGAACAAATGCAAAACGTTGAATAATTAATCACATATAAATCTTCAAGAGAAGCTTCGTGGGAAAGGTGGCATTCGAGTGGAATTATGGAAGATGAGAAGGATTTAGGCAAAAAGAACAGCATAAGCAGAAGTGAGTGTGAGAAAGGCCATGTAGTCCCTGGGATATGGAGCACAGGAAGTAGCTGGAGACGGGGCTGAAAAAGTAAATTGAGGACAGATCTTGGAAGGACTTGAATGAATAGGTTTACACTTTATCCTGTAGGTAACTGTGATTCACTGAATATTTTTGAACCAATACCAGACACCACCAGGTTTGGGTTGGAACGATGTCTCTGGCAGCAAGGTAGAGGAGGGATATAAAACGGAAAAGAATGAAGTTAGAAAGAGCGTTAGTTCTTAAGCTAGTCTCGTGGGAAATGGAAAGGCTCTAAACTAAGACAGCAGAAAGAGGAATTGAAAGGCTAGAATGGCTGAGACAGAATTTTTACTTCACAATCAATTGGTGGAGCATGGAGCAACAGAAAAGTCTTTTCACATATGCAAACAAATCTTCCAAATTAGAAGTAGGATACGTAAGCATCTCAAATTTTTTCTGGAATCAATTCAAATGTAAACACCTTGCTTACAAAGTAAATACAGCGCTCTACTTAGTAAAGTATATGTTGAGGTCATAGTGGGTACCCAACACTGCTAGGCTCTGTTTAGAATGAAAATAGAAAGCCTTAAGACAATTATTATCCCCCAAATAAAAGATACTACACTGTTGATGTCAGTATATAATAAAGAGTTTAATTACATAGTACAATCTAAAACTGTTACTGGGGCCCTAACAATTAATTTCAGCTCTTGAGTAATTGGTAGACACTATATTAACAAATCTTAGATTTAGTATCTTTGACTTTTTTGTTCATGGAAAAGGATAGAGAGTCAAATAATGTGATCAGTTTTTCCACTTGCCAGAACAACTACTCACAATCAAGAATCATTTCCTGTCTAGTTTCAGATCTTCAGAAAGAATAGGTACTTTTAACTTCCTATTAAAAAGAGTTTTCCAAAAACTAATGATTTTCAATGTCAAAGAGTCATTCTACTTAAATTACTCCTGGTTAACTTACTCTTTTATATTGTTTTAAATAATTCTACTCCCACCTTTTAACTTTCAAATATTTGTAGAATTTTATAATAACCCTGTAGTCATTACTTGCCTAGCTATATATTTGTCTACTTAAATCTTTTCTTATAAATTAATCCCTTCGTTCTCTTAATCATTGCAACTGCTTTCTCCTGGCCTAGCTCCAATTTTTCTTCAAATCATTTGTTCTGAGATACCTAAGTCTAACAGAATTCTAGGCTTAAATTTTATGTGGATATTTCCTTCTTTTTTATTTATCATACTACCTGTGTACGTGTGATTTGCTGAAAACCATTGCCCCATAGACACTTGGCTAGGCACAAATATACTTCATGACTGAAAGATAATCATAAGTTTCTCAAAGTCAATAAAGAAAAAATGTCCATTTTCATACATCACTTGTCTACTATTACAATATATCTAAAGTAGCCCACATCAGCATTAGTAAAGTAAGTTAGTTGAATTTGTTTTTGTTGTTTTTTTTGGCTTGACTTCAATTTTATTTTAGCATCATATGTTGCTTGCTTTGTCTTGGTAAAAACTGAATAAATTAAATTGGAACATTTTATTTCCCAAAGCATGTATCACCTAGTGCAAATGCATGCATTCTCAAGACTATTTTGCATGTTTCTCATTTTATATTATACCCTACCTAAATTAACATGTGGGCTAAGGAAATTTCGTTAAGAAGTGATGATCTTAGTTTCAACAATAAAAGGAAACTGTGAAATATTATTTTAAAATTTGCATTCTATTTTTGTTATGCTGCTTATTGTGATTTTTTAAATAGTATTTACCCAAATTCTAATAAAACCTGAATCTATTGATTCAGATGAGCACATAATTCTCAATAAATAGATAAAGCAATCTCATACTCTATCTCTGGATTTATACACATTAAAAATATGTGTTCCCTGTGCCAGGGAAACAATCGATCCTTCACCCATGTCCCAACCACGTCTCAGCAGCACAATTCATGAAATTATATTCTCCCTTTTGCATCTAAAATCATGTGATGGAGAGATTTTTCTTTCGCCTTTTCTTCTCTCCACTTCATAATCTCTTGAATCAATTTTTATCCATACTGAAAATAGTGTCTTCCTAATTAGAATCTGAGCTCCTTTCAGGCAAAAACCATATTTTAGTTTCCCTAGCACTTAGCAGAGTATTTGGTAAATACTAGTTGTTCAATAAACATTCACTGAGTTCGTGAAGCATGAATTAGTGAATAAATCATGATCACTTCTCCAGTGCTGGCAATCTATGCAAAGATGGAGACAGTATTTTCAGAAGGAATCTTAAAAAAAAAAGAAAAGAAAGTGGGCTTTTATTCAGAGAGTAAAATTATCACATTGTTTTCTTCCTTATTTTTCCTTTCCATTTTCTCTGAGTTCTAGGAATCAGATGTGTTCCAATGTATGTTTCTAAAATCGTTGGCCATTTGATAGTAGTAAATCTCAGATGTTAGAAAGCAACTGGTGAAATCTGAATAAATTCTGTAAACTGGAGAGCAGTGCTGTATTAACTGTTAATTTCCTTATTGCATACTGTGATTATGTGAGATAATGTTCTTGTTTTTAGGAAATACATACTGAAGTATCTAGGGTAAAGAGACATTACGCCTACAACTTATTCTCAAATGGTTGAGAAAAAAGTCCATATATCGACAGAGAGATAGACAGAAACACAGAAACAGAGAAAAAAGAGAGAATGATTAAGCAAGCGCAGCAAACCATTAACATTTGGACAA
Organism: Equus caballus; assembly: GCF_041296265.1. NCBI lineage: Eukaryota > Metazoa > Chordata > Mammalia > Perissodactyla > Equidae > Equus > Equus caballus. Next base: position 66,602,454 of record NC_091700.1, read on the forward strand.
TCAGAGTGAAAGGTATATGAGAATTCTTTGCACTAATTTATGCAACTATTCTGTAAATCTGAAATTACTGTATTTCAAAATAAAGAATTCTTTAAAATAATAGTGGTTAAAAAATGATTAAAGAATTTAGTGATACAAACAAACTTTAACGTTTGATGAAGCGAACAGTCTCCATTGGAAGAAATGCAAAACGGGGTGGGAGGCAGGACACCTTTATAGGATAAAGAATAAAGTACAAGGAAGAGAAAAATAGAAAATATCTGATTGGCTGGGGCCATGTAGTCACCCTTGTTTGGGGTCAGAAGGAACAAGGAAGTAAGTAGAGAGCTCGGAGTTGGGTTGGCGTCTGGGGATTAGCTGACTGCATATGCTGCATTTCTGGTCAAGTAGAGCATTTACCGGGACGCGAAAGTTATCTTAAGTCTCGGTTTGCTGACGTGGCACCCCAGGCAGGAGTGGCTCTCTCTTAGGTCTAGAAGTTTATTTCAACAGTAGTGTTTATTTGATTTGTAATTTATCATTTATGAAGTTTTTTCACATTCTACATTATCTCACTGAATCGTCCTTACACCATTTTTTTTTTTTTCTCTAAAAAAGGAAACTCAGAGAGTACCTACATAAAGCGTCATAACTGGGAGTCAAAGGCTTGCATGCAGCTTGAAGCAAAGAGTTATTTGTTCTACAGACCATTCTGCTTCTCTATAATTAAAAAATTACTCAAATCAATTGCCTTGAGGTGTTTTAAGAGTTTTGTGTCATTAAGGAACATTTTTGTAAACAATTGTTCAAATAAATAAATTTAGCGTGGTTTCTCCACATCCAAAAGCATCAGAGGTCTCATCAAAAGCCTGTTGATCTGGGGCTGGCCCAGCAGCGCAGCAGTTAAGTTCACACGTTCCACTTTGGCAGCCCAGGGTTCACCGGTTCGGATCCCAGGTACAGATGTATGCACTGCTTTTCAAGCCATGCTGTGACAGGCATCCCACATACAAAATAGAGGAAAATGGGCACAGATGTTAGGTCAGGGCCAATCTTCCTTAGCCAAAGAGGAGAACTGGCAGCGGACATTAGCTCAGGACTAATCTCCTCAAAAAAAAAAAGCCTATGGATCCTACCACTGCTGTATTGGGCCCATCTGATCTCCCTTCACACTCATCCACAGTCCCCTCCTGAGCACTGTGTCATGGACTGGAATCACAAGTATGTGATGACAGCAAATATACTCAGATTTTCCATGAAACCTGATCAAAAAGGAATTGGGCCAGGGAGGAGTGAAATATACTAAACTGAGGATATAGAACACTTCTGGTTTCTGAAGTGGCCCTGAACACATCTCATGGTACCTAAGTGCCTTGGACGATTGGGGCTGTCTCAAGGGTGATCTCTTCCAGGCCACTCCATATCCTTTAATTAACTATGAACTCAAGTGGCCAGAAAAAGTAACCACAACTCCACACATGTCTCTCTGGGATTCATTTACACACTAGAAGAATACATATGAATACTTTTACTCAGACTTATTGATTTCCATATGCCATGCTTTAGTTTCAAGAATTATTTTCATCTCTTTGATTCAAGACTCTTTCTTGAATGTTTTAACTACTTCCCAATCAACCCAAATATTCCTTCACTTTTTGCTCAAAACACACTGATTTCAATAATCTCAACTGTTTCAGGATTGTACACACTTTGAAGGCAGGATAAATAAGTGTGCTAAATGTGTAACCAGAGGCCCTCCAGGACCAGTTCACCAGACCCCGTCTTATCAACAGAGTAATTAAGAGTGGTTTTTCAGGAACTGAGACCCCTTGTCCAGTTCAGGCCCATTGAGACCACCAACCTCTCAACTGGGCCTGCGCAAATGCTGGATAAGTGACCTTTTTGATGTCAAGGAGCTAAAAACTCCACCCTTGGATCATGGCAATGCCATCATTTTACGAACATGTGTCCTATGAAGAGGCATGAAGCTTGACTACGCTTGTGCAGCTCATCAATTACCTTCCTTCTCTTTGCCTTCAATCATCTATCTCCACACTTCTGACAGCCCTGCCCTTCATCCCATAAATTGTGCCCCAAGTCCTGCATCAGAGAGACAGATCGGAGAGCATACGCCCCTGTCTCCTTGCAGATCAATCTCACAAAATAAAGCTACATTTCTTCTCCTAAAAGCTGATGCCATAATAATTGGCTGTTTTTATGTGCATCGGGTAAGAAACTCCATTTGTGAGGTAACAAATGAAGTAAATTTTATTACGAAGAAAATTATTTTTCCTCCATTTTGGGACTGCTCACCTAAATAGTTAAAGCTCTTTCCTTTTCTCTCTGGAAAGATTGACCCTGAACTGACAACAAAACCCTAGGTGGGATATTTAAATCTTAAGTGAGTGGTCAGTTAAGTGCTTGTAGAGGTAAAAGGACAGATAGCATATTTGGTATGCTAATGGAACCTATTTACTTCAAGGAAAGTGACAAAAACATCAATCAACTCAGAAGAGGCTATTAAGGATTGTTAACTCCCATTCAGATGAGCAATGATTTCCACTGGGATTTAAATAAATATTCATGAAAAAGACCAATGACAGAAATTCCACCAAAAAATCATACCACGGTTAGGTTTCTACACAGTTTATGGCAAAACTTACTTGGCTCCCAATTTCACAGGAGCTTTCACTACTTGGGACACATTCTCTCTTTTAAAATATCAACAAAATTGGCATTCTTTTTCCATTTTAAACCCAAAACACACTTATTTAAAATTATGCCCTTAAAGAATCTCTAATTCTCAAAAGATTATATAATATCTTCCCCAACCACAAAAATTACCCAATTGCTGATACATTAGTATTATTCAGAATGTACTTCAATTAAAAAAAAAAAACTGGAGACGTTAAAAAAATATTTAAGGAAGCAGAATAAAATCATAATTTAAAATTATATGCAAATTATCTACGGAGTATTTTTTTATTGAACAAATCAGACATTAGGCAGCTTTTCTATGTTTGCCGCCACCTGGTGACAGCTCTGTGCAAGTTTACTACAAACACCCCAAAATAAATCCCATTAGTAAAGCCTAGGTCAATTCAATTCAATTCAATAAATATCTATTGAGTTACTATTATACTTTTAGGACCGGTTTAGACTACGTTAGGAATACAAAAGTATGGCACAAGGATTCTGTCTTAAATATGCTTACAATTGAGACAGAAAAGCAAACAAGTAAAAGAAGCAATTTTTATGGCTGTTATCAAAAAGACAAAAGGCAGGTGTTGATGAGGATGTGGGAAAAAAGGTAGCTTTGTACACTGTTGATAGGAATGGAAATTTTACAGGCTTTATGGAAAACAGTATAGAAGTTCCTCAAAAAATTAAAAATAGAACTACCTAGTAGTTTCAAAAAATTAAAAATGGGACTACCTTACATCCAGCAAACCCACTTCTAAGTATATATCCAAAGGAAACAAAATCAGTATTTCAAAGAGCTATCAGCACTCCCATGTTCACTGCAGCATTATTCCCAATAGCCAAGACATGGAAACAACCTAAATCTCTGTTAACAGATGAGTGGATAAAGAATATGTGATATATATATTCTAAATATACATATATACACACACACACAATGGAATATCATTAAGCCTTAAAAAAGAAGGAAATCCTGCCATTTGTGACAACATGGATGAACTTGGAGGACATTATGCTAAGTGAAATAAGCCAGACACAGAAACACAAATACTGTACGATCTCATGTATATACAAAACCTAAAATAGTCAAACTCATAGAAGCAGAGAGTAGAATGGCGGTTACCAGAGGCTGAGGGGAGGGGGAAACAAGGAGATGTTGGTCAAAAGGTACAAATTTTCAGTTATGCAAGATGAACAAGTTCTGGAGATTAATGTGATTATAATTAACAATACTGTATTGTATAATTGAAATTTACAAGAGAGTAAATCTTAAGCATTCTGACCACAAAAGAAAAAAAAAAGAAAAGAAAAAGGTAATTATATGAGGCAATGGAAATGTTAATTACCTTGATTGGGGCGATTATTTCACAATGTATATGAATATCAAAACATCAAGCTGTATACTTTAACTATATATAATCTTTATTTGTCAATTATACTTCAATAAAGCCAGGAGAAAAAAGAAGTAATTCTTAAACAATATAGAACAGCATTAAGTGAACACTAAACATAAAAGAAAAAAAAGAAACCACATGTGGGCCTGGATTTTCAAGCTCCTAGATAAAGTGAGACTTGAGATAGTATTTAGAAAAATTGTAAGGGGCTAGATTGTAAAGGTAATTGAAAATCAAGAGGATGTTAGACTTGGTGCATGAGATATTGGGAAGCCTGGAAATGTCTTAATCACAAGATTAATGTAATAAAAGTGGGATTTTTAGGAAGACTAGTCCAAGAAAGGTCAACAACATGGACAAGATCAAGGAGATGACCATTTCAGAGGTAGTAATCCATCTATGAGTTGACGAAAACCTATGTGGGTCAATAGTAGTAGAAATGTAGAAGAAATTACCAAAATAGAATATTTCAAAAAAAAATTTGAAAGAATCTGGTGACTGGTATTTGAAAGGAAGAGAGGAGTCATGACTTTGAGCCTGGTTTACACCATTAGCAAAAGGAAGGAATGAGAGAAAAAATTATATTGAAGGAATAGAAGTTACATTTTGGAGATGCTGATTTTGAGATGACAGTAAGGTTTCCAGATTGAAATCCTGAGGTTTACCTTTCACAAGTTAGTTGTTAACTAATAATAGCATTAAATGGTACTTCTCCATTTTTAGTTGTCTACCATAAAGTTTTACCGTGTAGAAATCCTCCTAAAAATTAGTCTTGATACAATTCATATTCAACTAATTGAATCCTTTCTAACTGCCAGTCACTGTGGTAGACACTTTCACATACATTATCACATTTAATTCTCACAGCAACTGCGTGAAGTTGTTTATCTAGAAATTCTAATTAATTATATTGTAATGAAAATGCAACTGCCAAATATTAATCAAGTATTCATTGAATTAATTAGACATATATTGTTTGATTTCTAATCCTATACTGCTCCACTGCCCAGATTCCAATTTTCCTTTTAATAGACATTAATAGCACAAAGTAACAAAAAGAGTAGTTCAATGTCAAATAACGCACATGAATAAAATGCCTTAGTGAAAACAGAAATATATTGGGAGATGGAAGATTCAAGTTACAATCTAAGCTCAACCTTAGGCAACTCACTAAATTTTCTTGAGGCTTAGTTATTCATCTGTCACATGAAGTTAATGATTTTCATTCAGTCTGCATTTTGGGGTTGTGGTATGAGTCAAATGAGGTATTGGTGAGAAAGTGCTTTACTAAACAAATCAAAGGTTTAGGAAAGGGGGAAAGAGGATATTTTTCTCTGGGTCCCTCTTCTTTTATTTTCAAAGTCTTTCCTTGAGAAGGCTTTGTGAATAAGGAGAGGTGGCAAGAGAAAGGACTCTCAGTTTCCATCACCTCTGTTCTTCATCCATGTCCAACATCCACCCCCTTTCCTCCTGTGTACCTAAGTCTATGCCCCAATACACCTGCACCTAAGACTGTCAACTTGCTATTAATGATTGTTCATATGGTTTCACTCGATCGTTGTTATAACTCTTGACTTTCACCTCTAATCACCAGCACTCATCAATGAATTGAGAAGTCCTTTGAAGAGACAGAAGAGTGTAGATTGAGTGTACACCTGGATGTTAACTGCAATTGTGGGTTGAATTTATCTGTAGGGTACACTTCTTTCAAACAGAACCTTAAGAGAAAAGCTATAAAGTTATTTAGAACAAAAACCCACAAAGACTTTACCTAATGATTAATTTTAAACGTATGTGATTACAAGCTAACCAAAGCATCCCTACAATGTGAGTTTGATGTTAATGACCAACCCTTCATTCCCAGGGAACCAGTGAAGCACTAACCAGCAAATGCTCAGCTTGCATCTCTGTCCTGCAAAGTAGACCTCTTATTTTCCTAAACTTTATGTGACTCCTGCCACTATCACCATAACAAATACCATTTATGGAGCCACCACCAATGGCACTGTGCTTAGACCCTACAAATATTAGATTGAGCCAAATGAAATTACCATTTTTATAAGTCAAATATAGGCAATTTCCTATGATCAATCTAATATTTTTCATTCAATACCCTCAACCACCAAAAACAGTAAACATAATCCTTCCTATTTCAGAGGGGAGAAAACTAAAACTCAGATTGATAAGTAACTAGGCCACAGCCAGACACCTGGAAAAGCGGCAGAGCCTGGTTTTAAAGTAACTGCCAAAGTGCCATTGTTGTATCTATACTCACAGAGATAGATCTGAGGGTAGATGAGGCTATAGAGGAATTTATGAGAGTAACTATGGGTAAAGAACACAGACTAAGATTCAACATGAAGACGATAATATAGAGACAAAAGAATAATAAACTTTAAGAATTCTTTTATGAATGAGAATAGTACAGTCTTCTAACCCTCTAGCAAAGAGAAACAGAAAGAAAAAACATAGATTACATCACAAAATTAACTTGAAAACAAAGAAAAATATCCTAGTCATTCAATTTTTAAATATCAGAATGGCTTATTCATAAGAACAGTTGACTTGTCCTCTTTTTTCTTTGAAATGGGTAATATCAGAAACCCTAAATAAAAGTAAATAGCCAAATGATCAAAAAATAATAATAGGCAGGCTTTCGAGTAGAACTCCTAAGTTAGGATAGCAGAATGGAAAAATGTAGAGAACCTGCGACCCTGGTGGCATTGCTGGGGTGCCATCGAGATCCTGAGTTACCTATCCTCAACTGCCCCTAATACAGGACTCAGAAGTGAGGGGTGTAACCTTGACGCAAGGGTAGAGGGAAGAGGTTGGATAATTTAATTGTATGCTATGGGAGAAGATAGGAATCAAACTGAAGCACATTGAGGTTAGAAAATGTGAAGGATTAATATCTAGTAAGATCGAATAAAAGTGTAAAATCTTGGTAACATATAAAATCAGTGAAATGCAGGGCCAGTCTTCAGCAAGAGAGAAAGCGGCACATTTGACCAGGCACTATGCTATGAAGGACACAGGAATCTCTCTCGAAGCTGCTACTAATATGCTGAAGGCAGTTGTCACGATGTCAAGAGGAACTGCACATGCACACGTTCCTATCTAATGAGGTCAGCTTTCATTCGTTCACTGAGCTTTCTTCTTTCCTTTTTTTTGAAACACATGTAGACAAGTTAAAGATATTTTTCAAAGGCAAAAACATCCATAAACATTCTAATCTGAACTAAAATAACTATTTTCATATTTTAAACTGCCCTTCCAGAATTCATCTATGTAATTGCAACCACTGTAAACATAAAATTTGTATTCTATATTTTTCTACTTATTCCATAAGCATGTTTCCACGTTTACAATTATCACTTTAAATGTTGGCATCTGCAAGGACATTCAACCTAGAGACTAGGATTTATTCTGAACACTCAACTGAACAATTGAAAGCATTTTTTTCTTTTTGGTGAGGAAGATTCACTCTGAGCTAACATCTGTTGCCAATCTTCCTCTTTTGTTGGTTAAGGAAGATTAGCCCTGAGCTAACATCTGTGCCAACTTCCTCTATTTTGTACGTGAGTCACTGCCACAACATGACTTGATTAGTGGCGTATGTTCACACCTGAGATCCGAACCCACGACCCCAGGGTCACTGAAGGGGAGCATACCAGGCTTAACCACTACACCCCACTTTTTTCTTTTTTTAAGCTCTGAATTCCAGTAAAGAGATCTGCAATGGGCATCTGTTGTTTTTGCCTGTCCATAATTCATTCCCCCTTCTGCAGAGGGCTATGGTAAAAGAATCCTCTTTCCTTTTGGAATACCAGGCTGTCCCTACCTTAGTCCATTTGGTTCAGGTAGAGCTGACCCCAAACCAGGAGTGAGGCAGTGATTAGATTGAACAATCAATATATTCCATCCCTTTGGACAAACTGTTTGACTGGGGAAAAGTCATGTGACCTACTTAGTACAGTGAGACACAATTATGAAGGAAGAGTCCTGTATCTGCTAGATTTGATGCTGGTAGAGTGAAGGACTGGATTTACCTAAGGCCACCATAAGGCAAGAGCTTGTTGGGGACTTTAATCAATAGAGAAGAGAGCAGTTCAGACAAGGGGTGCAACAGAGAACAAGATAAAAAAACCAAGCCCTAATTGACCTTTTTTGAGTCCCTGAATGCAGCTGGGTCTGACTTTTTGAATATTTTAGCTAATAAATCATCTTTGATGTTTCAGCCAGTTTAAGTCAGACTTCTATAACTTGGAGCCAAATAGTCTTGAATGATTCTAAATCTAAGAAACCAAGCATGACAACAATAAGAAAGAGGGTATCTATACTTAGAACCTTGGATCTGGGGAATACGCAACAACATTCTCTGTTAATAGATATATTTCACCCAGAAATAAATGAAATACGATAAATGGGGTCTAGAAACTTGAAATTTATAAAATGCAGGGTTGTGTTATTACAAGGTGAGCCAAGTGACAAGAATAAACCTGAACAGGTAGCTGGATTATTCCAGGGTTTGGCTGCCTAATTCAAATACAGTCTTGTTCTAGCTACTGTTTGCTGCTGTCTGGGAGGAGTTGTCCAACCTTCCTTACATGTTGATTTACAGCCTCTGGCTGGTTGGGACTCCCACGACAGGGGGCAGTGATTCGAGCACTCTGCCTGGTTGGAAGCTGTTTTCTTGATCTGATGCAAGGCAATTGGGTTAGAAGAATACTAGGGACGCAGTGACCTACCCTCTCCAGGACCTTCCTGAGAACTCTTCGCCCCACTCCAAGCCCCCCTTTCCTCTCCCTCATTCTCTCCCATAGAAGAAAACAATTTTATTTAAGAACACGGGCTGGACAGAGGAATGTATCCAATTAGCTCTATTGCAGGGTTTTACTATTACAGATGGTCCCCAACTTGCAATGTTTCAACTTACGAGTTTTTGACTTTAGGATCGATTGAAAGCGATATGCATTCAGTAAAAACTGTGCTTCGCCTTTGAATTTTGATCTTTTCCCAGGATAGCGGCATTTGATATAATACTCTCACATGATGCTGGGCAATGAGCCATGGCTCACCGTCAGCCGCACAATCAGGAGGGTATACAACCAATATGCTTAACATTTCTGTATCCATATAACCATTCTGTTTTTCACTTTTGGTATAGTAGTCAATAAATTACATGAGATATTCAACAGGTTATTATAAAATAAGCTTTGTGTTAAATGGTCTTGCCTGACTGTAGGCTAATATGAGTATTCCGAGCACGTTTAAGGTAGCCTAGGCTAAGCTATGACGTTCAGTAGGTTAGGTGAACTAAACGCATTTTCAACTTAGGGTGTTTGCAACTTACAATGGGTTTGTTGGGACGTAACCCCATCATATGTCAAGGGAGATCTGTATTGAGTTTGCAAGCTCTTACTCCATGACAGACACCATGTAAAACATATACATAAATGATTTAACCCTAACTCTATGCTCTATAAGCCAAGCCCTATTAGTGTGGCCATTTCATAAATGAGGAAATGATCCACTCTCCAATGGAAATGACCCTGGACGCTCCATTTTGAGCCCCTCATTTTACATGTGAGGACCATGAGCCATGCATGGTCAGGGCTGGCCCAAAGACATCCAGCAAATCAACAAGCTCAAGGCTTGAACTCAGCTTCTCTGGCTCTGGTCACCTTTTTCTCCCTTAGGCTCTCTTTGCTCTTTGGGTTTCTGTCCCATAGCATTTAAAACAGATGTAGAAAATGGGCAAAACTACCTTTCAACAACTACAAAGAGAATGCCAAGCTTAAGAACCAGTGAGAAGGGAATTGATAAAGTTTGGAGAACAGGCCATTCTGCCCTCTGGTAAGGACAGGAGAGAAAAAGGTGGAGATCATGCCTCCTCAGAAAAGGAAAAGAAGGGAACAGAAGAAGCCGAACTCATGTCCTTGTGTTTAACGGTCATATTTAATCCCACACTTCCAGGTTAAAAAAATAATTTTGATGGGGAAAATATCCAAGGGAGAAAAATTTAAGAATTGATAAAAATGAAGAAATGATGAAAATAAATATCAAAAGAGTTCGTCTTTTTCCTGTTTATTAAATAACATCCTGTTTATTAAATAACAGTCAAGAGCATGTAACTACAAGCAGTGGATAAATGAGTGGGTAGAAATCAGGCATTGTGAGAGAAGGGTGAATCAGAAAAGCAAAATAAAGACAGAGTGAGTAATGTACTCACCTAATTAAGACCAGTTTAAAAGCTCACTACTGAAGTCGGTACTTGAACTGATTTCTATGGTGGGTGACCGGGGTCATTCCGTGTGCTCTCCTATCACATCCCATCCTAAAGAAAAACACCAAAAAAAAAAAGACCGGTTTTCACCTTTATTAATGTATCATGAGAATCAGATCCAAGCACAAATCTTTCATAAAGAGCTTGGATAAGCACCGCAGGGAGCCAAGTAGCACAGACACACAGAACCCCAAGGTGGCTTATTTAACTAGCTAATTGTTAACTGTTGGGAGGTGGGTGATGGCGCAGAGTGGGAATGGGCCCGCCTTCTGCATGAGTGAATTCAGCACATGGAATTCATGTTCATATTTACATTTATAACTTACAGAATTTCCATGTCATTGACCCCAAGCTGATAAACAAAATTACAAAATTCATTTTAATTTCACAGACTTGGCCAATCTCATCAGTCTCCCCATTAGGTTTTCATATTAAAAGAAAGAGAAAAAAATGAGAAAGCATATGTTTATAGCCAAGAATAAATATAACAATAATAAAGGAAATAAAAAAGGAAAACTGACCTTGGCACAGTTACTTAAGTTTTTCCACCTTTCTCATATGGAGACGTTCCAAGTTCTACCATTTCAAAGAAAACACCTCATCGAAGAACACGTAATTGCATGTTGTTTCCATTCTTTAAATGTGGGAAATGAAGCCTTTTCACATTCACATCATCAGCTGTGCCCCAGGAAACCTTCCATTCCTTCCAAATTAGTTTTTGTATCATTAAACCAATCAGCATTAGGTGCTTAGGATTATTTTGTGGAATAAACCCTGAATCATTACCTACATCATGTATGTAATAAAGTCAAATAATGACATCATTTATAAAGCACATGAGCACTGACCCTAAATGACCAGGACCTAAAAGAAATCAGGGCAGTCCTAATAAGAATCAGGCAGGATGCCTAATGAAAATCAAACAGCAGGCCTAATAAGAAACAATGTATTTTGCCTCTCCTTCAAATTCGCTTTTGATTTGCTTTTCATGAGAATCCCTGTTTGAAGTGGAGCTCCCGCAGGCTACAATTCTCAGAGCTAACTGTGAGATGAGTAACTCCCAGGTGGGTCTCTGGGCCATTTGATCTGGGACAAGAACCACTCGCTCATGCAGTAAGTATTCGTTGGGCATTTAACACAACCATAGGCTTCAACTTAGCTGTTTTGTATTTAACAAACATTACTGAGCACCCAGTATAAGCAGGATTGGTGCTAGGCTTCAGAAACTGAAACAATAAATTAGAAACGTCATAGGCACGACTTACAGTGTATTTATTACATGGCAGGCACAAATACACGTGCATTATTTATTAATAATTTAATATTCCCAGCAGCCCTAGGAGGAAGTGTATGTTTTGCCCCACGGTATAAGTGTAGAAAATAAGGCTCATCCAGATTAAGAGACTTGCCCAAGGCAATGCTGCTGGGGAGGGACAGAGATGGTGGGGAAAATCCAGTCTGTCCCTGGCTCACGCAGTGCATTATGTTCAGTTCTAACCATTTGAATTGCTGGTATTGGACCTTTTTTTAAACCTACAAAATGACAAATGGGTTTTTCCTGAGAAGAGCTTAGAGTATGGTGGGGAAGACAGAAACATCAAGACAGCACCACAATACAAGATGGGTTGCAGCACGATGGTCATCCACATCACCATATGAGTGTGCCCAGCTGCCTCCCAACCTTCCCAGGCACCGTTCTGTAGCCTTACCTGTGAGCCCAAATCTCTTCACTTTCTCTCTCCACCTAAAATCCAGCCACAGATACACTAAGAGAGCACATAATGTGCTCTTCTGTGTCCTCCTCTATCTTATTCTAAGACCCAACCACCCCTGTCATAACTCTCATGGCTTGAGATGGAAAAGCAAAAAAAGATTTGCCCTGCCACAGAAGGAGAAGCAAATAGCCTGGCCAGAGAGGACATAATACGTGTCAAAGGAGACCAGGGCCAAGCAGGTGCAGGAGGTCAAATAGAATTTTTGCAACATTCTTTTCCACAGATTATTTACAAACTTGACTATACAACTCATGTTTTGAAAAGCGCCTTGCAAATCTCAAAGAACGGATATAATCCGAGCATCCAAATGCTTTGAAAATACACCAACTATTTTTTAAAAGACGTAGACTTTCTATCTTCTATTGTACACATTAGATAAACCCTAAATGCTCAAAGCATTTCACCTCTATTGTTTGTACCCCATGTTTCCTGCTCCACCTCAACATGCATGAGCACCAAGAGAAGATTGGAAACTGATTTTCCTCTGGGTACAATTCCCCACATACGTTAAATATGAGAAAATTGATGTAATTAGTTGATTAACGTAATTTTTTTTTTTTTAGATTTTTTAAATTATTTTTTCCTTTTTCTCCCCAAAGCCCCCCGGTACATAGTTGTGTATTCTTCGTTGTGGGTTCTTCCAGTTGTGGCATGTGGGACGCTGCCTCAGCGTGGTCTGATGAGCAGTGCCATGTCCGTGCCCAGAATTCGAACTAACGAAACACTGGGCCGCCTGCAGCGGAGCGCGAGAACTTAACCACTCGGCCACGGGGCCAGCCCCTGATTAACATAATTTTTACAGAGAATTAATCTTCTGCTTCCAAGATTATCAGCCTCCTGAAAGTAAGTACTACATCTTTAGTTCTGAATTTTTCTCAGGTTAAATAGCAGACCCTAGAAATGTAGTTGCTTGGTTGCTGTATTTAGGTCTTTGATAGTATTTGTAACTACTCGAGGGATAAACCAAGTAAGAAATTGTGTTTGCAGCCTTGATGTTTGTAATCCAGAAATGGCTGAGTTGCAAGAAACAATGTTTTATCAGTCAACCATTAAAAATATTCCACATAGTATTAGGCCTATGCAGAGCCAAAACTGACCAACATGAAATACTTCATCTCCTTGGACAACACATCCCGTAAATTATGAAAAGAAAATGGTATTTTATGAGAGCCAGGCAACCTCATTTTCTAGGCAGCACATTTCATTCATATTGCGATTATTAATAGGTCACTTACAGGATTCATGACTGGTGCCACTGCGTGAAGGTACCCATACACGGACAATCACCGTGGCGAAAAGTAGTATACCTCAGTTCTTTCCAGAGCAGTAACTTTATCAAAACTATCACAGGTGTCCTTTGAACTCCACTCAAACATTTTGTAGTTAGATCTTTAGGTTATGTTCACCAGACTTCCTTTAAGATATTTTTTTAACTCAGAAACTTTCAAAATCTCCTTTTTGCTAATGAATTTTGCTGACTAAAGTTAGCATTTCCTCCGTTAGACTACTGCATCTAAAAGTGCCTGGTCGTACTTCTGTCACTCTCAAATCAGCTAGTCTCTTGCATGAGCAAACATACTCAATATTTTTTAAATTAGAAGTTGAAAAATACACAGGATGAGATGTCACAATGAAGGGAGCTAGGACAGATAATTAAGGGTTAAAATCTAAGCCGTTACCCATCACCCAAGGTAGAGCAAGGAGCGTGGACGGCTTCCACCTCCTTAGAGAAATACAGATGCCGTGTTCCCAACAAGGCATTCATAGTTTTCATTATAAAGTTAATATTTATCTTATAGCATTGAGTTTATCTTACCAACATATCTCATTCAGAAAAAGAATTTCTTGATTTATCACATTAAAGTAAATATTGCTATGAGATACCTGTTAAATTTTTAATAAAAACCACCCTATCTTTGTTGGATCAAAGAGAGCTGCTTCAGCTGAGATACAAACAAAGCCAAATAAAAATACATAATTCCAAACCCTGAGCATCTCTGCACATGTTGACCAGCCTGCCCACGACAATTGTGGTTTTATGTGGCTGAGCATTCAGAGTTTCACCTAAGTTTATTATAAGTCATAATCTTACAGCTAAAACGGGCAATCACCCATAATGCTGACCCAAAGATGGCATTTCAGAACTGCATACTCCTTGTTCCTGAACTATGCCCCCAAAAAGGCACAAAAGTGAAATTCAATTCAATTAGATTTACAAACATGATCCTTTGCCTTGTGTGGATACATTTTTAGTATGGAAGATTTATTAGCATGGTGTGTTTTGCACAGGATAGAGTTAGATGTAAAACCTAGTTTGTTTCCATTCATCCCCTATCCTTTAAGTTAGCAATAAAAATCCTATTACTGAGGAGCAAAAACAACCTGATATAGTGATCCTGATTCGCCCCCTTGTATAAAGGAGAATGAGAAGTCAGCAAGCCCAGAAAGGATGACGATCCTCATCGTCGTGAAGTGATTCTCCAGCAGCCTGCAGTGAATTCTCATGGGATCCCTTTCTCATCCTGGAATAAGCTGGATAGAGGGGAGAATACAACATGGACACAGAAAAAGAGGAGTGTCTCAAACCTCCAGAAGGAAAGAATAAAGCCAAATCTTCACAACTTAGTACATAAATTAAGTGTCTATATTCAGGATCCTATACCACCTCAGCTTGGCCTCCTTTGTGCCCTCCTTGTAATAGAAAAGCACCATGGCCTCAAGACCACAGACTCAGCAGCCAGACTCCTAGGCATTTGAATCCCAGCTCTGCCACTTACCTGCTGTGTGGCCTTGGGGAAGTCATCTAACCTCTCTGTGTCTAGATATTCTCAACTATAAAATAGAGATAATAATCATATCTATCTCCTAGGGTTGAAAAGAGCATTAAATGAGTTAACAAAAATTGCTAAACTCTTGTAAAGAGTCTGGCACACAGTAAATGTCACTGTATAACTAATTGTTAAAGTAAAATGTTGGTTCTACTGGCTTCCTTGATTTTTTTTTTTTGCTTTTTGGTGAGGAAGATTGACCCTGAGCTAACATCTGTTGCTAATCTCCCTCTTTTTTTTTTCCTCCCCAAAAGCCCCAGTACATAGTTGTATGTCCTACTTGTAAGTCAGTCTACTTCTTCTAGTGGCATGCCGCTACAGCATGGCCTGACTAGCAGTCTGTAGGTCTGTGCCCAGGATCCGAACCAATGAACCCCAGGCTGCCAAAGCAGAGCACGCAACCTTAACCACTCAGCCATGGGGCAGCCCCTCTTCCTGGATTTATATGATCAAAGAACTAGAGATAAATTCCAACCCTATGTCTGGCTCCATCTCCATGCTTTTTCCCTCCCCATGTGCCTAATTCATTAGCCTCTTAATCATAATCAGAGGTACTTTTTCTCTTAGTAACAAGAAAAACTAACATTTAGTAAACATTCCATACGCACTAGGTTAATTATCTCATTCAGTCATCATAAAAACCAGTGCAATTTGCGTTATTATTATCCCCATGTAACAGAAATTATTATCCCCACTTAACAGGCGAAGGTTAAGTAAAGTGTCCAAGATAACAGTATGAAGCAGAACCAGGATTAGAATCCAGACAGTGTTGAGATTTGCTTCAGAGAAAGAAAACATATACTACAAAAACTTCCCTATTTAACCAACCTCTTATAAAACTAACCTTCACTCAACACTCCCTCCCACGCCACTCAAGCTCACTCTAACCAGCGAACACACAAACAACCTGCAAATCCATGAGAAGGAATGATTGCTGTTTTAAGCCACTGAGTTTTGAGGTGGCTTCTTTCACACTATGTTTATAGCCAAAGCTCACTGATCCAGGCTTTTCATATGCTTTTAATAAATGGAAACAAAACCAAATTTGAAAATGCTTTTAAACTATGAAACAAAGATATGTCAAAAACCTGTATATTTTCTTTGACTACACACACATACACACACACACACACACACACACACGCATACTTATTTTAGGCTGATTGTTTAAACGTAACAAAAATAAAGCTTCTCCTAGAAAAACAATCCTTCTTTCCTTAGCGCTAATGTCTATCCCCATAATTCAGGTTTTGAACAGCAAAATGATTTGGCAAATCTTAGCAAAAAATCCAGGATTCCATGACGTCCAAGAGAGGGCTGACATAAGATTATTCACAGCACAAAGCTCACAACCAAAACAATTGGAAAGAGTTAAACCAGCCAATAATCAAAGATGAGAAATATCAACAAGTTTGATGACACAATACGTATTTCCAAAGAGATTGAGTCAAGTGTCAAAGAATTAAGGAATGTCCTTGCAAAAACTGATAGTCTTTGAATAATTTTACAAAAATGATTTCTTTTATAATTCTACTAGGCAAGACAGCAACTCTCTTTTCCACGAGACAGAGCTGAACTAACAGAACACAAGCTGGATTCTGCCCAAAAGAAAAAGAAAAACTTTGATTCACTTTTTTTGGTACATAGTTGAAAATAAGATCTAAAGTTGGTTAAATATAAAAGTAATTGAACATATTTTTTATAATTCTTAATGTTATTTTTTAAGGTAAAGCCCACTCAAGCCATTTTTTCCTGATCACATTTTGGCCAGCACCTTTAAGTGGGTGCACTTGAAGAAGGCTTTTTTTCTCCAGGACGAATTATCTTCAGATAACAAGATAAGGAGAACTTCCTCTCCCACATTTCACTATCAAAGAATTTCCAAAAAGTAAACTCATCTAAGTCATAAAAAGATTATAACAAGAGTAATTCTGCTATCTGGTGGCAAAACACACAAACAACAAGAGCAAGCGATGGGATTGAAAGTACCAAAGGATGGGTCTAAATTTTTATTACATTTTCCAAAACATGACGCTTCCTAATCTGAACTAAAAACAAGCCACTTAAATCTCGTCAAAGAATCATTAACATTAGGGATAAAGAAAAGAAAGGGAAAGAACAGAATATCATTGAATACTAGGTGCTAAGTACTATTAGAGACCTTGCATTCAATTTCCAAGAAAATTTGGGTCACTAAGAGCTTTCTTCACCAATAAAGAACAACTCTCCAAAGCAATTCAATTGCCACAAAGATAAACTGGTCAATTTGCTATTGCGATATAAATGCCTTCTTTGACTTAAAAATCATACAATGAATTTCAGAGCAGGAGGAGGTTTTAAACATCATCTAGGTTGAAATTCTCATTTTATAGATGAGAAGATGGAAGCCAGGAGATTAAGTGACTTGTCTAAGACCATACAACTGATTAGGGTCAATGCAGGATCTAGAAGCTAAGTCTCTCGACTTGAAAGCCAATGGTATTCTTCCCTCTCTCTTCACTGAGAAATGCTAGCAGGGTTACCAAAGAGACTTTCAACCAAAGCCTGTATCACCCCACGTTTTCCTCATTGAATCAATTTCTCCCATTTGAAAAGGGGTGAAGTGAGGTGTATCAACCATGAGTTTAGTATTGTTTTCTATACTTACACACAGCAGTCTTAAACCCTCAAAGCAGGGTTGCAGGGGGCCCTTTGTATGACTTCCAGTCACGGCAGCCTGTGGATTTCATCTCCCACTCACCCCCACAGCCAGGTGCCCTAGTGCTGAACACAGCATACATAAAGCTTTTCAAAGTGCTGTCCCCGGACCAGCAGCATCAACTTCAACTGAGAACTTGTTAGAAACGCACGTTCTTGGGTCCTATTCCAGACCTACCGGATCAGAAGCTCTGAGAGTGGGGCCCAACACAATCTGTGTTTAACAAGCCCTTCAGGTGACTCTATTGCGCGCTAAAGTTTGAGTACCACTGGTCTACACAAGCAATAAAATGGCCACCTTAACAGAATCGAGGGTGTTCCACCTGAGAGGTGTTCTTTATCATGTTAGAAATGCCAACTCCTGGAGAATGTGTTTTCTTAAATTTTGAAGCACTGCCACAAAACTTTGCTAACGGCAGTTGTTTCAATTTCCTAGTGGGAGCCTATTCCTAACTTTATTGAGATTTGAGGGTTTTATGTTGTTTGGATTTATTCCCCACAGATAATGAGTGTTCCTATCAATGCAGAAATGATCAAGGAAGGGGAGGAAACATCTCAACAGCACAGGAAGTAGGACAACAGACATCTCCATTGCCTTCTCTTCCTCTTCCTTTTTGACTTCCTGCTGCAGCTCCATCTCAGCTTGCTCAGCTATACCCATCCCTTCAACCACTATTGGCCCTTGCCTCGCTTAAGTGCTGCTTATATGGCCCCTGACTCTTCAGCTCCCATACTGTCACTTCTGCCCCTTTTCCCTCCACCCTTTCACTGCCATGACTTCCACTTTGCCTGCTAATTTCACTGCTTAGTCCCTTAGCTTCAGAAGATTAAGTAATCTCAGTACATATAAGAGATTTAAAGTCTAATTAGGTCCATCTAATGCAGAAAAGAAAAAACTCAGGTCTGAGAAAGTTAAATAAATTATTAACTACTATGCAACTCTTCTAATTGAATAAATAAGATTACATTTTTTGCTATGCTTTAGCTTTCTTGCTTGAGTCTAGCATTTTAGCCCCTCAAAATCAAGTTAAAGTTGGCTTTGTTATTATATAGCTATTCTTTCTAGCTTAGGTTCATCAAAAAATTTCATAAGCCTGCTTTTATATTTTCAACCAGCCTTTGTTGAGAATACTCAGAGCTCTAAAGTGCACCTGAGATCTTGCTTGAGGTTGCCATCAAGACATTAGTTCTGGGGGCTGGCCCCGTGGCTGAGTGGCTAAGTTTACGTGCTCTGCTTCAGCGGCCCAGGGTTCACTGGTTCAGATCCTGGGCACGGATCTACAAACCACTCATCAAGCCATGCTGTGGTGGCACCCCACATAGAAGAACTAGAATGACTCACAACCAGGATACACAACTAGGTACCAGGGCTTTGGGGAGGAAAAAAAAGAAAGAGGAAGGCAAGAGATGTTAGCTCAGGGCCAATCTTAAAAAAAAAGACTGGTTCTGATGGTTCAATCTGAATAAGAGTATTATCATTCAGGCTGCATTTCAACGTCTTCACAAAGATATTTCCTCTTTCAGCACCTAATATGCACTATGGACTATTCTAGGTGCTGAGGACACAGCAGTTGAGAGAATAGGGTTGGGAGGAGGGGAGACTTCCTCATGGTGCTTACATTCTAGAGGAATGCACAAAATAAGTAATAAAATAGTGTGTTTGATGAAAGTAAGTGCTAAGGAGAAAAAGGAAGCGAGGGTAGAGGGTACAAAATGTTAAGAAAGGTTACAATTTTAAATAGGGTGATCAATGAAGTTTCATTAAGAAGGGAACGTCTGAATATCATGGGAGATTCTCTTATATGTTTTGCTAAAACATTTATTTGACATGACTAAGTCTTAGATAGTCCTGTTGATTTCTAAGATTTACCAAAAACTATTTGTTTCTAGATTACTCAAAAACCATTTGTTTAACCATACATTCTGGAATTTTCTAGGAATCAACATCAATCTCGTAAATTGTATTTTCCTGAATTTGCCCTGTGTTTTCCCAGAATCAGTAACTTCAGATACCAGTAAGAAAACAACAAATACTGGTATATATAAAAATAGGTGGAAAATGCAATGCCACATCTGCAGAACTATTTGTTTTCAAACACAGAGAAGTACCATGGAAGCTACTGTGTAGAAAACATGTTTTTCCTTCTGTGCCCTTATCTACTGAAAGAAAAATATCAGTGTTTATTATCATTATTATTAAAGCCAGCTTCACAATCTCCTAAGAACTCAACAACAAACTGTGAAATAGCCACATGGGTAGAAGAGAAAAATTGTGGGAGAAAAAACAGGATGAACCTTTCAAACATCTTTTTGCAGAGAACAGTATTCACCTTCTTGTCCCAGACTGAACTAATAAAGTCATAACTTATCATAACTTATTTATCCAAAACACCCCAAGTCAGATCCAGAGTCTGAGTTACCTTTTTATGCCACTTTACACTTGGTTCACACAGGAACCAGTTCAAATAATTTGGCCAAGGTCATATACCAAGAGTTTCTGGGTTTGTCTCTTAAAACTGGAGAACTTAATGGTTTGCCTTTCTTACTGTACTCACCAGAATCCTTGGTCTCTTTCTTAACTTCTCTTTCCAATTCCGTAGAAAACACAGAAAATCTTCAACTGCTTTTGGTCATTTTAGTTCTTCCAAATTTGGCAGTTACACAAATTGCTTCATGTCCAATATAATTAGTTACTGCAAAATGTCCTGGGAAATGGGACATCATTGTTAGGGGAAAAAGGGAGACTATTGTGGGAATACTGGGTAAAGCAAAACAAAACTAAAGGAAAAACAAACAAAACAACATTATACAGAATAAATCATATCTTAGAATCAGACTTCCCAGGGTCATGCACAGAATCCGATGATTTATTCAGCTCTGCTTGGAGAAGACTTATGGTGATGAGTCAAAAGATTGAACTATAATCTCTTCCAAATAAACTATATTTAAAGAATTCACAGGTTGCTGATTAAGCTTCAAACTATACTGGTCTTCATGTAATAGAAAATCTTATTTTTTGCTTTCTTTCTATTTAGCAGTTTTTCAAAATGATTGCTTCCAACTCTTAGTGGCCTCACTACACCAAATTAGAACTTACCTTCTAGAATTTCTTTCCTCCATTCCTGAATTCTCTCCTTTATTTTTTCTGGGTTTTAGAATCAGTCCTGGATTCAAATCCTGTCTCCTTTAATTATGTGCTGAGTGCTGTGTGTGACTTGAGCCAGTTATTTACCTCTCTGAAATTCATTTTAGCCTTAACTGGCAACAAATAGTATAAAAAGT
This sequence comes from Equus caballus, assembly GCF_041296265.1. Taxonomy (NCBI): domain Eukaryota; kingdom Metazoa; phylum Chordata; class Mammalia; order Perissodactyla; family Equidae; genus Equus; species Equus caballus. Next base: position 66,623,398 of record NC_091700.1, read on the forward strand.
CTTCAAGTGGTAATTTTGAGAATTAGATAAATAATAAATATGCTACTACTGACAGTAATGTTAAATCAACGTTAGTTTCATTTCTTCCTAACCAGAAATTTTCTTTGTTTGTTTAAATGATATTTCTTATTACAAAATTTCTACAGAATAGTTGTCAAAAATCTAGACAATACACAATGGAATACTACTCAGCCATAAAAAAAGACAAAATTGGCCCATTCACAACAACGTGGATGGACCTCGAGGGTATTATGTTAAGCGAAATAAGCCAGTCAGAGAAAGACGAACTCTATATGACTCCACTCATAGGTGGAATTTAGTATAATGATAAGGAGATCTGATCGGTGGTTACCAGGGAAAAGGGGGGGTGGGGAGAGGGCACAGAGGGGGAAGTGGTGTACCCACAACATGACTAACAAAAATGTACAACTGAAATCTCACAAGGTTGTAATCTATTATAACATTAATAAAAAAAAAAATCTGAGGAAAAAAAAATCTAGACAATACAGATAACTAAAACGAAGAAAATTTGAATTACTTATATTCCTCATAAAGACAATCAAGTTAATGGTTTGTATATCTCTTTCCAATCTTTTCTACTACAGGTACATAGAATGATTACTTATTTAAATTATATCACTAATTTAACTCATTAAAGTGTAAGATACGTTTTAAAAGTGCGTAAATCAATGAATGGTCACAAAGTGAACACAGCTGATACCACTTCTCGTTGATGTGCTTTTGGATTTAACAATGCATCAGGACCACGCCGGCTCCAGAGCCAGACTCTGCCGCCAGATTGCCTGAGGCAGAATCCCGCTCTGCAATTTCCTAGTGATGGGATCTGGAATAAGTTATTTAACCTTTCTAGGTCTCAGTTATCTCATCTGTTCAATGGTAACAGTTTCCCCAGTTATGAAGATGAAATAAGTACCTGTAAATAATTCACTTACAATGATGTGAAATATATAGCATGTACCCAATAAGGTAAGCTACTGTTGTTATTTACAATATCTGGAAAAGCTTTTCTCTCACAACAGTTACACCTTCTCTTGCGTGCATGGGAGTCCATTTTCATGAAGAGTTTGGTGAGCTTCCTTAAAGTCTTCTCCGATTTCCTGGTATGCAACCAGCTAAATGGAAAGTACGGAACCACCGTTTTCACAAGAAGCCGCCTATTTCTTTTGGAGATCAGACTCCCTCCCCTGGTACCAGGACTACGAATGCCCCCAAATACACCATAACCTACTTTTCCGAACAGAAATCATTCGCTTCCTTCTATAAACACTCCTATCAGGCTAATTATTCTCCTCTAAACACATCTTGTTCTTTGCTACCTCTGGCTTTGGACTTCATTTTCCTGACTTCTTGAAATGCATTTTTCTTTCATGGTTTCAAAATCTCCCACGCTCTTCTAATTGGAGCCTTGTCTCGCCTCTGAACTCAATATCGCCCTCCCTTGGCTGTCATCGTGCACTGCCTTAATCATAACGGCGCAATTCACGTCAGCTTCACAGCTTTCAAAACACTTTCACATGCAGTGTCTCTTCTGATCCGCACAGCAATCTGAGATAATAAAGCTGTGATTATTATCCCCATTTTACCGTGAAAGGGATTAACTCTTCCTTCTGAAAACACATCCAGTCCCTGCCTAGAAAGAAAACTCCTCCAGACGAAAGACGTTCCACTTTTCTTAGTTTTCTTGCCCACAGGACATATTTACTCTGGAATCAATCTGCTGCCCAAATCATTGTTATCGATAGAAATAGCGAAACACTTTTGAGTTTCTTGTACATATCTCTGGGCTAAACACATATGCTTATCATTTATTTATTTTCACACTATATTGAATGTCTGCTATCTGCCAGCGCCTGCTCCTTCTTGAGACCCCTGGCTAGGCGCCTCTTTGGTTCTGTGCCTATTTTAAGGCTCTGTGAAAAAGCACTGGATTACACGCCAGGGACCTGGAGTCAGGTACCGCCTCTGCTAACAGTCGTGAAGAGTTGTCTTGTGCGTTTCTGGAGCTCAGTTTCCTCATCTCCAATACGGAGAAAATAATCTCTGATCTGACCACCTCACAAGATTATAATGAAGATCAAATAAGATATGCAAGTGCCTGTAGTCTTTATGAAAATATAAAAGTATCAATGTTATGCCGTTATTAAGAGATGGTTCCTGCCCTTGCAGTCCCACAATTCAGTTGAGAAAACAAGAAATGTACATAAGAAAACAAGTTAGATATAAAATGACATGTGCTAAGTGACAGAAGCTGCAAACGTCTGATAACCTAGAGAGAAAGTGAGATGGTAAATTGTGCTTTTAAATTCAGAAGATTAAAACATTATTCCAAATCTTAGTTTGTCCCCTACTTTATTAATGTTTAAATTGTGGAAATATTAATTCTTCTTGTGGGAATTAACTTTCAACCAGAAATCAGGCTACCTGTTTGGGTTTTAAAAATGTTTTGAATGCCCTGTATTACTGAGGCAGTACCTACCCAGGACCATTTCGTCTTCTACACCTATTCCAATGGCACTGCAAGAGTTATTGCCCCCCGATTTCTGAGTTGAAAGAATAGGAGAAAATGTAAGGAAGCTGTTCTTTGATCTCCAGGCACATCAATTTCAGGTCATAAATCCCCCTGCAGTTGGAGCTAAGACAGGACCTCAAAAGCACATGGACTTTGCCTATTAGAAAATATAAACCAAATAGTGACTATTTGTTGTTTAGATTTATTTTGTGAGTAATGTAACTGAAAAAACAACCCAGCATTGAAGGATGTATCATTTTTAATCTCAGCACTTTTAGCTACTGCCAACACCAGATAGAGTATCTTATTGCAATAATTCAAGGATTTCTCTATTAGTTTCTCTAAGCCCTTAAAGCAAATGAAGCTCTTATGATATAAAACACCTTCTTTCTCTATTTTTTTTCTCAGCTTTCAAGCCTAAATGCATTTCAGGGTAGAATTTTAAATGAACGAGATAAATGAAATTCTATCTAACTGTATTAATTTTTGACACTCTTTTTATGATTCTTTTAAAAAGAACATGGAAACGAATTGCAGCTCTGGTTGCTGTACAGTCATGATGAATAGCATGCTACAAATAATATTTTTTTTCAAACTTTTGAAAGAACAATTTAGGTGTTTAATCTCTTGGGTGGGTTTACAAACACCCTACGTTGATAATTGACCAAGGATCTACGAATGAGCTTTCTCAAACAAAGAATAAGCTCTCGTATATTAAAGGAAGCATTTTCATACCTTTTTCTCCCTATTGTTTAACCTTTTGTTCCCATCACAAATATCTACACGTAGTTCTTATCTCTGACCTTGAGGAAATGTGTAGCTTTATCGAGGCTTCCTCTTAGATCACAGATGACCTTCAGCTGATGTCATTGAGCTCTGACCTGCCTCAGTGATCTGCTCACACAAAATACATATGCTGAACAGTGCTGGTGTGTGCAGTAGGGGTAAGTGAATTATTTACAAAAATTTGAGTTGACACCTTTTATCAAATGTGGAAAGATGAAGACAAAACAGCTGCTATTGCTGTCGTAAGCAATCTGCTGGTGATTGAATAAAAGTGTCAAGAAAATGGCTGCTTGATGGCCTTTTGTTCTCCCTCATCCAGCTTGATGTTAGTTTGAGCTGTCAGTTAGGAATCACGGCAGTGTGATTTATCAATAGACTGAGTGACCTTCTGTTTGAGCTTGTGGTAGAACTGGAAGACAGCGCCCTCTACTGCAAATACGCAGCACTTCCTCTGAACATGCCATTAGACTGAGCGATTGGTTCACACTTGCTAGAAGCAATTCACCCTTATGATAATTATAGCTTTTTAAATTTTGTCCTGTCTCAATTGCCTCCACACACTTATTAAAAATTAGTAAAATCCAAAAACAGAAAACTTCAAGCATGTTTCTATACCTTCCAGCAAACTAATTTAGAAAATCAGTTTTTCAGATAAAATTCTTCCTCCTTGCTAATTAAACTGCAGAATAAGGAAACATTATCTTCGATAGCAAACTGAATGTTTAAGTAGTGTTTGGATTATATTTATATTAATAACCCATCTGCATTAACTCAAATTATTTTATAGTCTCTATAAAGAGAAGGATTGAGACTTATTTTTCTGCCGTGATATCATGGTCTCCTCAGGGAGAGATGCTATTATCAATCAGAGCTCTGTGGATCCTTGAGCGATATGAAGCCATAGTGGACCAACACCTTACAAATGAGTATTCCCACTGCCATTGTGTAGATATAAGCATTTTTTTTAAGTAGAGCTTTCTGGTTTAAAGGATATTTATTTGATCCAAAACCCAAATAACATGAAAGTAACTTATGAGAAAAAGGATATTCAAGCAGTTATTGAAAAGGAAGTATAGAATATATTTAAAAGAATTAAAGTAGCATTATCTGATTTGCAGCAACACGTAATCCTTTCATGTTCAGATCTAAATTGCCACAATGTGAAGAGAATTTTTGTTCTTTTAAAAGCTATTAGATATATGCTATTTCAAATACATTTATTTTCTCTGTTAGGTATTTCACAATAATTTTTCCTTTTAGCTTCTCATCTTGTATTTCTAAATCAGACCTGAAAACTCATTGTGTAAGTATTACTTTGTTGGCTGCATCAAAGACTTAACTACTTAAAGATACTTTTCCGGGGCTGTCTTTCCTCAGTCTGTCTTCACTGCCCCGCAGATTAGGGCAGACCAGGCTAGGACCATAAAAAGATGTGCTTCACTAATTCACAAAATTTCCACTTTCTACTCCGTACCTTTTCCTCCTCGATTTAATTTAGACCATTAGATGGTTACGTCACTCCCGCTTAAATCCACAGAAGCACCACAAACAGATCCAAGCTTGAGGTTCAGACCTCAGTTCCTTGCATGAGCCTTGACTTTTTTCTCTCCGTTCTGATATACACACACACTATGACTTGTTCATAAAAGATCTGCAGCGAAGTTGAATAATATGTAAATTTTATGTTATAATGAATTAGGTCCTAAGATCTTTAAAGGTCAGACACCTGGTATAATACATCACATTCTTTAATATCAACTACAAAATAACTGTAATAAATTTCTCCAACACCACATCCTCACACACTGTTACCCACAAGGAAGCACCAAAGGAAATGTGTCATTTGTCAAAACATGCAGAAAAACTGGCATGTGTACAAGCCGCTTTAAAAGTAATGCTCAGGTTAGAAATAGCTTTCCAAATGAATATTTTGTGGTTAAACAAAGAAAAATACATTAGTGCTTGAGTGAAAGTATCTCCTGATGTGTAAAAAGAATGAGAAAGAAACAACTAACCTTCTAGGCTATATGATAAAATCATTTTAATTACTTACAGGATAATGTATAATTTATAGGCAAAGAGCCTTATTTGATTACCCTTAAGAAAAAATTCAACAGGCATGGAAATTCAAGCATGGATGAGTGAGAGGGCGATTATAAAAATGTATACTATCTGAGTTATAGAAATTTGAGTTGCTATTAAAATAAAATTTTTTATTTCTCTTATAATGCTATTTGCAAGCTTCAATTACAAGTCTCTATTGTAGGAACATGTCTATTAGCAAAATAAGGAAAAGAGATTTGCCTACAAACAAAGCAGACTTTGGGGGCTGAAAAAATGCAGACTCACCTAAATACCCACTCTCCTTCCTATCCACCCCGTGTCCCTGTACTCCAATAGTGTATTGGTTAACTCAGGATACAGTGAAATGAACATACAAGCAGAAATGTTCACCTTCTGAATTTCTAGTGTGGATTGTAGGTCCCTAATAGGTTATTTGTAATGCTGTTGAAGGTGTTCCTTTAAAATATGTATTGTAAGTGTTATTTTATATATACCTCCTGGTTTGGCAATGACTTTCTAGAAAGGGATTGAGAGAATATTTGAGAAATAATTGAATGGATTTGCCAATTTAAATAGTATTTGTCTTTTAAATTTGAATAGGCTTAGAGAAAGACTGTGATCACCTAAACAACCAATTTTATGTTTTCCAACAAGGTCTACAATGGTTCTGTTAGCACGTACATATGGCATCAGTCAATAGGCACAAAGTGAAGTGGAAATTTTGTCCAGATCATTAGGAGGCACCCCATGAGTAAAAAGAATTGAAGCCAGTGTAGTTTTCATATTTGAAGGTTCTGGAAAATTGCCCAAATCCCACCCTTTTTAATACATATACATAAAGTTAACCAAAATATTTGTAATCTTTATAGCCAGATCTAAAATGGCCTTTCTAAGTTGAGGAGAATGAACTCCGCCCCCCACAGCAGCTGAACACCTGCGTTTTTGCTCCCAATGAATCCGATGTAGAGCTCGTTAGACAGACTGAAGGGAGTAAAGAGATCTGAAATGAACCTTTCAGGGTTTAAATTAATTTGTTCAAAACGGGCAATGGACATGTAGAAACAATTTAAAGAAAAAAGTGTGTAGTAATCAAAGGAAAGCAATTTAAAGTAAATTGCCCAAAAATAAAATGTTTTAGACCATAACACACAATGCTCATGAAGGTGTAGTAAGAAGAACATGTTCATACTCTGCTGGTAGAAGTGTAAATTTCTTTAGTTTTTTGGAAAATAATTCCAGAAAGTAGGAATCTGGTATACAATTTGGCAGTATGACCCAATCATTCTTTCATTCAACAAATGTTTATTGAGTGCTTAGTTTGTGCCTGAGAGTAAATAGACAAAAATCTCTGCTTTCACAGAGCTGATATTCTGGTGGGGGGAGATAGACAATAAGCAAGCAAATAATTAAAAAGCAAGTATGTCAGATGTTGATAAGAGCAATGGAGAAACTTTTTATTTGCAGGGAAGGGAGCAGAGGTATGTGGCTATTTTAAGTAGAATGGTCAAGGGTAGCATCGCTAAGAAGGTGGCATTTGAGCAAAGACCAGAAAGAAGTGAGGGTTATCAAAGAGAGGAACCCTAGCCATGGCCTCAGAATCCTACCCAGACCAAGCTCCAAGCCATCAGACTGGTTTACTGTCAGTTACGATGGGAGAGGAAAGCCTACCTTTCAGCACGCTCTCTGCTGGGTGACCATGTGGCAGACCTGTTGGCTGAGTATCCCTGTGCTAGAGAACCCAACCCTATCTCTGCCAGTGATGCAGGTACCCTGCGCCCAGGATGCCCGGGCCCTGGGGAGCTGTCCTCAGTGCTGACAGGCGGCTGGGCCTTGGCGCTGGAGCGCACAGCAAGACAGGGCTAGTCCCTTGCAAGCCTGTAAGCTCAGGGAGCCCAACTCCTTATGACACCCCCACAAGCACTCAATCTGCCTCACTGCTTCCTGTCCTGGCTCTGTGTGTCCTCTGAGAGAACTCACATAGGTGTTCTTCATCTATCCTAGGGAATTAGGCAAAAATCAAAGCCAAATATGTATTTAAGGTTATATATCAGTTATTCATAATAAAAATGTTCAGTGAAAGGCAAAATTGTAACTTGCATTTACAATAATTTAGACATATATGTGTATAGAGAAAAGACAGAAAGAAAATTCACTAATGGGTCAGCGATAGTTACAGAGCAGGGGTCAGCAAACTATGGCCCAAGGTGCCAAATCTGACCCAAGGCTTGTTTTTGTAAAGTTTTATCGGAACACAGCCATACGTATTCATGTAGCTGCTTTTGCAATACGACAACAGAGCTCAGTATTTGCAATAGAGACTATATGGCCTACAAACCTAAAATGTTGGTTTTCTGACCCTTAGCAGAAAGCAGTTGCTTGTCCTTGATCTATAAAGTTCAGTTACGGATATTTTAATTTCTTCCGATGTCCTTATATTTTCTATCTTCTCTTATAGTCAGAAAGAAAAAGATAAATAAATGATTTCATTCTTTTCCATTGCTCTTGGAATATACTATAAAATGAGAAATGATTGTTATCAAATCCGGCTTGGTCCTCAGCCATAGTTAAATAGCTTATAATGGGGGCTATAAAATTATTATTTATGTCACAAATATTTGTTGCTTGCACTTACTACGTTTCAGGCATTGCTCTAAGTGCTTTGCAAATATTAACTCCCAATCCTCATAATAATTCTATGAGATGGGAATTAGTATTATCCCCTATCACAGATGAGGAGACTGAAAAGCAAAGGAATTAAATAATTCACTCCAGGTCACACGTTCGTACATTGGAGCTGGGATTCAAATCCGAGGAGTCTTGAGTGCAGTCTGGACTCTAAGTCCTATACTATGCTGCCTCCTTGTGACTCTTCAATTCTTGCACTGCCTTTTTACAGGAAAATGTGGTTGTCCAGGGTAACAATTAGTTTTCTCAAGTTAATACTCAAAGTCCAAAAACTTTTCCTGGGGCTGAAAGGAGAAAGAGGTGGGTGGAAGAGAGGAAAGAACAGATAAATGTGGGAAGTTGAGTTTTCATAGCCCAGACTATATTAAAAATGTAAGCCTTGGAAAAGTATATTAGTCAAGGTTCTCCAGAGAAACAGCATCAACAGAATGTGTGTGTGTGTATGTATATATATATATACACACACACAGAGATTTATTCTAAGGAATTGGCTCACATAATTGTGGGGACTGGCAAGTCTGAATTCTACAGGGCAGACCAGCAGGCTGGAGACCCAGGGAAGAGCTGATGTTGCAGCTTGAGTCTGAAGGCAATCTGGAAGCAGTATTCTTCTTTCTTGGAGGACTTCATTATCTTTCTCTTAAGATCTTCAACTGATTGGATGAGGCCCACCCACATTATGGAGGGTAATCTGCTTTACTAACTTAAATGTTAATCTCATCTAAAAAAAATACCTTCCAAATGACACCTAGACTAATGTTTGACCAAATTTCTGGGTACCATGGCCTAGCCAAGTTGACCCATGAAATTAGCCACTGCATTGGAGTAAACGAATTAGAAGAAGAGAAAGAAAAGAAAGAGGGGAGGACTAAGGGAGACAGCTACAGAAGGATGTGGGATTCTGGAGAGGTGCATATACTCTTCTTCCCTCAGAGAGTTTACAATCTAGTAGAAGAAATGGACAAGCCAACAGAAAAGTCACAGCTATAGACAAGCTCATGCCTTGACTCCAAAAAGGGATTTGGACACATCTGAGCATAGTCAACAAGTGAACAAGCAGCCTGGGAAACTGGCTTTAAAGTTTAGCTTGGAAGGGAGAGGAGGCTAGGTCAAGGGGGGCTGTGGGTGGGAGAGAGTTGGAAAGAACAGCAAGGAGCCTAATATCTTATCCCTGATCCAGTGCTGCAGGCAAAAGTGGAAAGAACTGTCTTCAAAGGCATTCTGCAGCACTCAGGAGCACAAGTCATGCTGCGTGGTGAACAGGAGGCACTGTGATGAGAATGGAGTGGGTTAGCCTGACTTCAGCTTCCATGTGATGAGGGTTCCGAGGACCTCTGTTCCACTTTTGGACCTTCAGGGTTTACAACTTGGATAGGTCCAGGGACAAACTCTGCATCTCCAAGTGGTAGTGGTAGGGCCCCAAATAAGTATCAAAAGTGTTGGAGCAACAGACATGGGTGAGACCAGATGGGAGGTTACTGTACTTAAGCAGATTTCAGACATACCTGGAGAATCTTTGGAACACTGGTGAGCCTGTGCGTGGGTTACTAAGAATTTAAGGTTGGATTAATGTTGCTCTTACTCCGTTAGTACACATAGGCTGAGGAAACTTTGGCAACACTACTCTGTGATGCCTTTTTGATGGACATAAGCACAGGGTGACACAGAAGCATGGAGGCCTGAGAAGTCTTTGGAGTATGGGCAACTGCAAGTAATTCTGCACAACTTGACCAAGGACTGCATGTGAGGGTCAAGATTGAGCAGGAATCACAGATTCTCTGAGTTCACAGAACTTTTCAGATTGAGTCTTTTTTATTGATTGATTGATTGAGGAGGAAGATTGGCCCTAAGCTAACATTTGCTGCCAATCTTCCTCTTTTTGCTAGAGGAAGATTGTCACTGAGCTAACATCTATGCCAATCTTCCTCTATTTTGTACGCGAGACACCACCACAGCATGGCTTGATAAGCAGTGTATAGCTCTGGGCCTAGGATATGAACCCACAAACCCCGGGCCACTGAAGCAGAGCATGTGAACTTAACCACTAAGCCACCAGGCCAGCCCAGATGTAGTCTTTTTCAGATTAATCATTGAGCCACAATAATTCTTCCTTCCATCTTTCTCCATCCATTACTCTCCCTGTCCTCTTACTGCAAATTCGTCTTCCTTATTGTGCATCCTTCCTCCCAGAGAAAATTTCCATTTCATTTGCAGACCAATAATTACCAAATTCATTTGATTGGAAATAAAAGCAGAACACAAACTCCATCAAGGCAGGAATTTTGTCTCTGTTGTTCTCTATTTTATCCCTGATGCTTGACAGAGAGTAGGCAGGCAAGATACATTGCTGAGAAAAAAAAAAGTCAACTCAGTTTCCTTTTATTTTGGAGATCAATAGCAACTTGAAATACCATAGGGAAGCCCAGGAAGACGTAAAATTGCTTAGCAGAGTACCTGGCACATTGTTAGTGGTCAGCAAATGTCAGCTGTAATTATTTATAAAAGGAAAAATAGATGGAACTAAAATTAATTTTCCAGAAAATAAAATATTAAGTAGCTAGACATCAAGAGGCCAGATTATGGAGGGCCTCCATGCCATATTGAGATGTTTAAATTTTATCTGAAGGCAAGGTGAAGCTTCAGAGAATTTTAAGCAAAGGAATAAATGGTATGAATTATATTTTCTTGTAGTAGTGTGAAGAACAAATTGGAGTGGAATTTTGAAAAGGCAGAACAACAGAAAGGGGTGGCAGATTGGGAAGGTATTTGGGAAGTAAAATTGGCAGGATTGTTAAGCAATTAAAGAAAACAAAAAAAAAAAGCTGAGTAAAAGAAAATTCAGCATGAGTACTTTAAGCTTAAAAGAGAATTTCTTACAAATATGTTTCGAAGTGGTTTACCAAGAAAGATTATACAATCTCCTTTTCTGGAGGTCTGTAAAAATGAGATGGTGCCATCTGTGTCTAGCAGCTGAAGGCCTGGGCTTGGTCAAAAGTTGACCCACCCTTTTGATCCTATGATTTCAACAGAAAACCAAAAAGCAGACTACAGTGTACAGAAACACCATATTGTATTTGTAAGATTTTAATTGTATAAACATTTTATCTTCACATCTTCTTACACTGATTTTATTTACCTGCAGAGTTTCTCCCATTCACCTTTAAATGTGCTATCATTCTCTGTCCGTGATTTTTTTCCAATCATGTTCTCATTATGTCCCATCACTTTATGACAATGACATTGCCGCATAGTGACTTCATTACTGTAAAGAAATAATATGAGTTTACTGCTGAAAAAAAGTATAATTAAAAGCATAAATTATGGCTGCTGTCAAGACAACAGACATTAACACTGAAACTTAGAACATAATGCAGAAATAGGTTAGGTTTATGCCACCTGAAATCATTGTGAACCTTGAGTGTTTTCTCTACAAATAATCTACCCAAAAGTTATTACATTTTTTTTAAACGAGGTGAATCACCTATATTGCCTCTTTTCCTGGTCTTTTCTTTTCTTGATACTTACCACAGTAATATTAAAAGGTGTTATAAGAATGTTTTAAAAGCCACTGAAAGACATATTAGTACAAAGTAGTTGTCATCAAAAACCAATGAAGTTATGAATATATGCGCTAACAAAAATCTTTAATCTTATGCAAAGTCCAAGGAAACTACAGCAACATCTTAAAAAATTGACTTTTCAACTACCATCTGCTAAGTAAAATCACAGCTGTGTCAATTCTTTAACATTCTGAGATGGAGGGGCTCCCCTGCTCTCACTTGCACCTTGCCCTCTCAAGCTAGCATAATATTGAGGTTCAGAAAGCCAGTGCCCCACAACCAGTGCGCTTCAAGACTTCAAATTAGAGACCAAAATTTCAACAAAGTTGTTCAACAACACTGTGCTTAGAGAAGAGAAGTTTGGGTACAACTTTAGTCCTGGGAATCTTAATGTTTTGTGTGGAATGGTAGCCTCATAAACAGAGATCCACCACAGAGGACTGTACACAAGTAGAGGATGCTTGGCTACGCTATCGGGGGTGTTGCAGTGGAAGTCCATGATTATTTTGAGGGGCTAGAATAGATGAGCTCTATGATTACCTACCGCTCAGAGGTTTGCCAATCTACAGAAACATACACACACCCGGAAAACTTTGACACTCCAAAATAACAAAGACTTCAATGTTTCCCTCTATGTGTGTATGTATCTATATCTACGTTCCTATATGTATATAGATATAGGTATAGATGTACATATATATATATATATATGATTTCTAGATTTTTGAATATCTTATTTTATATATCTGTATCTATGTGTATAAATAGGTATATATATGTAAAATAAAATTATGCACACTGATTCAGCAATGTATTTGATCCTTTACATACATGTGATCTTATAGAAATAATAAAATGGTATATTTTGTCACAAAAAATAATAGTAATAAATAAGAAGATGGGTGGAAACTTTCGGAGGTGATGGGTAAGTTTATGGCGTAGAGCGTGATGATGGTTTCATGGATATATACTTGTTTCCAAACTCATCAAGTGTATACATTAAATATGTACAGCTTTTTGTATGTCAAAAAACATTTTTTGAGGAAACAAGGTATTGTTTTTCACATGCTAGACTGACAAATATTTAAATGAAAATCTCTAATCTTGATGAAAATATTTTTAAACTAGTGACAGATACACTGACGGGGGCAATTTAAATTTGCTCGACCTTCCTGAAAAGTAGCTTAGCAATGTATTTTATGAGATAAAAATAATTTCATGCAATTTGATCCAGTAAAATTATTCATAGGAATATCCTAAGGCAAAAATAAAATATAAGAAAAACACATCAGCATGAATATTTTCATTGCAGTATTATTTACAAGACGAAAATGGAGTCAACAACTCTAGAATTGTACGAATATTATGCAGTCATTATAAAATTAATATAAAAACAAAAAAGGATAAAAAGAAAATCTAAGAGTGTGAATTCCTAAATGTATTTGAGAAACTTCATCTTATCTGCTCTTTTGCCCCTGAGAACCGTCATAGGACAACATCTCTGATGTGCTTATAATATAAGGAAACATCAGGTTATATATTACATATTTTCAAAAATATTATCTATTGTTTTTATTTTTGTTGGTATATATTAAACTCTTACATATATGATAATTATTGAAAATTTTTGCCAACAAGAATCTAAGAGGATTATTCCTACCATATACAAAGAAATATTTTCCTAATGGTGACTAGCAGGTTATTTATTCCTAAAATTCTTTATTTCACTGCTTAGGAACCTGCATATGTGATAAATAAGTAGACTCCTTGACGAGTGATTTGTCGTGTTTACCAAAACGTGAGGTCTAATTTCTGTTAAAATATTTTTCAATATTTTTAATGAATTTTAATAAAGGTTTATCAGGTGCTTGTTATGGTGCAGAACTTTTATTAAATTCTGTGATCCATAAAACATTTTTTTTGAATGACACATAGTTTAGTTTTTCATTTAGAGGCTATAAAAGTGTTCACAAAAGTTATGTTGAAAAAAAAGTGATTGAAAGTGCTAAAACACTGTACAGAATATAAAATCCTTTCATAGACTTTTTATGACACATGAAACATGAGTCTTAAAGGTTTAATGTTACTGACTTTTATACAAGGCTTTTTAATTCTTGATTCCAGTTATGGTTCTGCAAATGAACTGTGACATTAAAAGGAATCAGGCTGGAACTGCCTGGGCTCCCTTTCTAGATGAGTTCTGACTGGCCATGAGAGGTTCGCTCCGGGACCCACCCCACCCACAACTGATTAACGCTCACTTGCTTTCCAGGAACAGAGGAGTGAGCCTACGTTACAGATTCCCTCCTACCTAAATTCAGTATTACTGTTGGGGAGGGTACGCAGATTATTCTTAGTAAACACAAAATGTGAAGGATGTCTATGCCTTAATCCTCGATTCTTTAATGGCGTATACCATTTACTGCTATAATTGCAATGTTGTCTTGGTGAACTACAGAGCCCAATATTGCTGTCTGTTCCATTAACATATGGATAGAAATTTACTTTGGCCCTACCTTCTGGGAATTTAGAATCAAGGTACTGACCTGAATTTAGTACCAGAGACGAATTCACTATTTTTTGTTAATTTCTAGTATTGGGATTCAACCATGTAAAGTTGCCATTTTTGTAAATTAAAACCACTGAAATCTTCAATTTCTTATGGTCCATCTTAATTTTCTGAGATTGCCTAAAAATTAATAGGTTTCAAAAGCCGCAGTGGTGGTTTGTATCAAGAGGAGAATAAAGCAATATGTGATGAATCGGATTGATATAAGAAGTCAATTTGGGTAATTCAGATTAGACTTCAGAGTGATATGCTCAGCTTAAGTTATGTTGAGTAGTGCCTAAAGCTTACACACTATTTTGTATGCGTAGACATTGTTCTTGTTGGTTAATTTCATAGAAGAATCAAAGACCCATTTTCGATCTGTTGATATTGTACTGTGAAAATTACTTACAAAAATGCTCGGGTTTATAGAAGAGAATGAAAAAAGTATGGTGCTGAATAACTTCCCCACATACTTTAGCTTACATTAAGAATCGTCAATGATACCAAAAAGTCTGAAATAAAATATTTGTGCCATATATGATATTAATGAGTCATCTGTTTGTTTTAATAAAAACTCTTCCTTATTTCAAAATTATTTTAATATGAAAGGGACTGGACATTGGATTTCTCAAAATTAGTCATAATTAATATTCTGGATGTAACTGAAAGAATAATCAGATACAGTAAAAATGTTACTCCCTTGTAATCTGTGATGTTTCTAATATGAAACAGGTGATTCTTATTTAGCAAAAATTATCAAATAATTTCTTTCTCTATTCATCTCACCACTACATATTATAAACCAAAGACTCACAAATTTTACAATAATTTTAGTGTGCTTCAGAAATTATTGAAAGATATATTTTTGATATATTACTATATAGTGCATTAAAGACATATTGCAAATGGTAATTTTTTCTTTAACTTCAATGATTTATGTGTTATCCATTGTAGCTTAGTTTATTATATATACTGTGTCTGTAAGATATTAAAACTGCATTTCAACTAGAATATTCTGTGTTAAGACTTCATTAAGACAGATTTACTTTTCTCTCATGTGTTCTAAATTAATAAATTTTAGTAAATTGTCAAATGACTTCTGAATATTATCTGTAAATATTACTTATCTATCTGTTACCCTAGAGATGAACAATAAAAATTCAAAATACTTAGTCTACTAAAGCCAAGAGCTAACAAGCAAAAATCCTGCCTAACACTCAAAAAAACCTTGAGAAATATGTCCAATGGGAGAGAAGCTTCTGGGGTACATGATAGAAATCTGAGCAAGCCAAGGGGAGGGAAAAAAGCCATTACAAGCTTTGTCACTATTAAAGACATTTTTGTACCATCAAACGTTGCTAATTTAGGAAGGAAAAAGAATAAGCTAAGAACTTGAAAACAAATCTAACTTTTTGAGAAACTGTTTCCAAACAGGTGATATTTTCTAAAAATCTCATTTTAATCTTTCAGTATGTATTACATATATTTCTTTTTTAGGACATTTTATATGTCTCCTGCTTGCTGTGTCACTGGATTTTAAAATTATGAGTATGAGGGATATAAGAGACATGTGTTACTTCCACTTGAAGGCAATAAAAGATGGTGTGAGATCTCCAAGCTGTCACTCCTCATCAGCAGTGACTTTAGAAAGCACAGTTGAGATGGCAGAGCCACAAAATGAAAGAACCCTAGATCCCTGGGTCACCGTGTGGAGAGGAGCTGCTCCAGAGAGTCTCTTGACCTTCTTAAGAATTCTCAAGAGAAGGAAATAAGCCTTGTTGTGTTAAGCCACTAAGATTTCAGATTTATTTGTTACTGCAGTGAAGACTAGGCTATCTTGACAGTACTTTGTCTTACAAGCCAGATAACTCAGAGCCATCCTTAAATTCTCCCTCTTATCCCCTCACCATATCAAATCGGTCCACACGTTGATTTTAGCCTCCTAAATACTGTTCTAAATTCTACTACTATTCTAAGAACCAAGATAACAAAGATAAATAAGATAGATGCTCACGTTTTTGTGGATGAGACAGAAATAAAGGCAGATTATTTGAACACAGAGAGACTGGGTACAGTAACAGGAGTTGGTTCTTTTGTGCAGTGGCACAAAAGAAGAGATCATGCTTTCCATGAATCAGGTGAGGCTTCCCAGAGAAGAAGATGTTTAAGCATTGTCTAAAAAAATGAGTCCCAATCTTAGACTATTATAATAGCCTCCTAATTGGTCTCCCTGCCTGGAGACTTCTCCTGCCCTCCACCACCCTACACATCAATCCTCCCAAATGTCATCTAGGTTATCTTTCTAAAGTTCAAAGGGCCATTCACCTGATTGAAAGCATTCCACAGCTTACCTCTCCATCTCATTTCCCACCACACCTCCCTTTGTGTTCGCTACAGAAAACACCTTGTCTTTCCCTGAGCGCCCCAGCTTTTCACAGCTCACTGCTGTAGTGTCTTTTGTTCTCTCTGACTTGATGGCCCACCTCTCCTTCCTTTTCTCTGCTTGGCAAACTCCTATGATAAAGCACTTCCTGGCGCAGATCTGGCAGAATGAATCACACCTTTTACTCATGCTCTGCGAATCTATCTGCTATAATAATAATAATAACTAATATTTATTGAGAACTTCTTTTTTGTCGGGCACTTAAGCACTTTCCACATCGATTGTTCCATTCAATTCTCACAAAAGGCCTATGAGATAACTTATTACGATGATGTACCTTTTACAAATGAAGAAGCTAAGTCTTGGGCTCAGCAGCCAACCCAAGTTTTTACACAGCTGGTAAAGGAAGGAATCAGAATAAGATCTTATCACAGTTGGACAGTTGGATTCCAGATTTGTACACTTAATCACTGTGCTTCTTGATCTCATTCAAGTTAAAAAATTCCTTGGTCCTGCTCACTGCCTTTTCTCCCATACACCCAATAACTTCGCTATGTAGGCAAACTCATGCTGAGCATGCTATTCCTTCATCTTTAAAGGCCCTTCCTCATTTTATTTACCTGGTTCCCTTCTGCTTGTTCTTCACATGTCAGCCCTAGCATCCTCTCTTCTCACTCCCCCACGTTAAAGAAATACCTCTTCAACACTCACAGCATCTCATATACATTCCTACTATATCATGGGCTACCCCATGCCCCAGTTGTTGGCTAATTTCTCTCTCTCTTTCTCTCATCAGTGTAGAGCTGCTCCAGGGCCAGCATTACTCTTAGTCCCTATCCCTGGCCCCTTGCTAAGTGTCTGACACACAGTAAGTGCTCAACAAATGTCTTTGAAAGAATGAATGAATGAATGGCATACGTTTTGTTACTCACATTTTATCATTATTAAAACGTTGCTCTCCCAAATTATTAACTTTTTATTTTGGAATGAAGGACATTTTGTCCCTTCTTAATAACTTCCTAATGAAAGGTTCAATTTGTGAGTTATGTGATCCCATTCATATTGTATTTCTTAATTTATTATTTATTTCTCTCATATATGTATGAGTGGATATATATTACAGAAAATTAAAGCTCCAAAGTGAAAATTAAAGTATTTTCTCCTAAACTTTTTATTTCAAAACTTAAATTTCAAAACTTAAAACTTAATCCTAAAATGTGATGTTTCCAATCTTTCCTTTTTCTCTCGTAGAGAGAAAGTCACCTGAGAAAACAACAATAATAATGGTTAAAAAGTATTAAACTCACTACATGTGACAATCTCTGTTTTCATGTTTTACATGAAGTAGCTCATGTTCTTCACACCAACCCTATGAGGTTACTACCATTATTATCCCCATTTGACAAACGAGGAAACTGAGGTACTTTGATATTAAGTAACTTAACTTATTCAAGGTCACATGTTAGTGAGAACAGAACATGAAGACTGCTTTCAAACTCAAAGTCATCTTATATTGCCATATTTTAAAGGAGATGATGTTTTACATGTTGATCTCTATTCTTCCAAACAAACTAATAAAAATGAGAAGAATGAAAGTAACCTATATTTGGGCTATGAGAGAATTATGGGAAGATAAGAGTTTCTCACACATTATGTGTGAGCCTAATGGCATATCCCTAGGATGCCTTGGCGACGTGTAGTATTCTCAATATCATCCAGTCTAGTTGTGAAAAGGTAGATTTGTAAAGTAATTTCCTTTTTCACTTCTTCCTTAATATTCATATTGCTTAGATCTTTTACTAACTAATGGACTTAATAGAGTTCATATATAGAGGTTCAAAAGGGCTAAGACCTTATAATCAGTTTTGTTACCTTGTTGATCACTCAAAATTATGGCAGTTTGCTGATTACACATTTGCAAGTTCTGCCTCTGATCTTGTCTTCAAAGACCTTATAATCCTGAAAGGAGAAATAAATAACTAGAATGCAAGACAGAAAAAGGTACATACCGTAAAAGAGACGTGGATAATAGCTAAATGGAACTTGAAGAGGGAAAGAATATTTCTACTTTGTGGAACAAGTTGAATTTGAGTTGGAACTTGACATAGAAGGAGAATTTCAACAAGTAATAGTAAGCGAAATGCCAATCTGGCCAAGGACAAAAGGATGGAGGAGAGAAACATGAGGCAGTTCCAGGAAACAGAGAGAGCGGTTCAGATGGGCTAGCGAATGGAGAATGTGTAAAGAGGAGGACTGGAAAGCAAGAGATATTCTTTGAGACTTATTTTACAAGGTCTTGAATTACAAGCTAAGAAGCTAAATAGGATTCTTTAGGAATTAAGAAGTCAACAAAAGTCTTAGGAAGATATTTTCTGGCAAACAAAAGGGAGAAGAGAGAAGACAAAGACTAGAAATTTTGA
Organism: Equus caballus; assembly: GCF_041296265.1. Classification (NCBI taxonomy): domain Eukaryota; kingdom Metazoa; phylum Chordata; class Mammalia; order Perissodactyla; family Equidae; genus Equus; species Equus caballus. The sequence continues at coordinate 66,642,377 of NC_091700.1, forward strand.
GGCTATTGCAATATATCAAATTGATAGATAATGAAGACTTAAAAGAGACAGGGTGAAAGGGACAAATTCAGAAGACTGTGTGGAAATAAAAGCTATAGGACTTGTAGCAAATTGTATACTGTGAGAGAGCACTCAAGGTTTCAACTTTTATTGATCCTGGAACTATTGATGGCTTTATTCAAAATAAAAAACACAACAGCAGGATAAATCTCAAGAGGAAGGATAGATGTCATATCCAGACATGTTCCACTCTATGGGGCAGGGACTATCCAGTGGCGATGCCTAATGGGCAGAAGTGGATTTCAGAAGAGTTGGCACATGGACTTGTGCATTTCTAAATCACTCAGAAAGAGGGAGTGGTTTGCAGCCGCAAGATTTGAACAGATGCCCAAAACAGAAAAGGTGGTCAATAGAATGTGGATCTTCAGAAAGAAGCGAAAAGAAACCTCCAGAAAAAAGAGCAGACAGAGAACAGAAGACCAGAGTGAAGAGAACAGAATTAAGTAAAACAAGGGAATAGAAAGTTTTGACAAGAGTGTCAAATTTTGCGAAAACATCTGAGAGAACTTTAAGATAAGAGAGAATTGAGGTACTGATTGATGGGACATGAGGACAAGACATAACCTGGGACTACCTTGCAAACCAGGACATGTGATCACCTTAGTTATGATTGAAGAAGTAATTGGTGAATTTCAAGAGATTTCCTGCTCCACAAATTCAAGTTAAGTGAGATGTTTCAAAGCAGAGCCAGTTATCTAGACTCTATTACAATGCTCTTTCCCACTATATGTCCCTAAAAGAAGACAAAGACATAGAAACAGGAGAAAATTATGTAAAGAGTAAGAAATCAACATGAACTATTTTTTTAAAGGAAAAGAAGAAAATTCATTCCTTCAGCAGGAATTTATTGAGTGGTTACCATATGTGAGACTGTAGATGATACACACTAATATAAAAAGTTTACTCCTAAGTATTTTATTCTTTTTGATGTTGTGTTAAGTGGGATTTTCTTTATTTTCTTTTTAGGCAATTCATTTTTAATGTTTAGAAATGCAACTGATTTTTGTATGTTGATTTTGTGTCTTGCAACTTTACTGAATTCTTTTATTAGTTCTAACAATTTCTTCATATGGTCCTTAGGGTTTTTTATGTATAAGATTATGCCATCTGCAAAGAGAGATAATTTACCTCTATTTTTTTCCATTTGGATGACTTGTATTGCTTTTCCTTGCCTAACTGCTCTGGCTAAGACTTCCAATGCCACATTAAATAGAAGTGGTGAGAGTGGGCACTCTTGCCTTTTTCTGGATCTTAGAGGAATGCTTTCAATTTTCACCACTGTGTATGATGTTAGCTGTGGGCTTTTCGTATACAGCCTCTATTGTGTTGAGGTAGGTTCCTCCTATACCTAATTTTTGAGAATTTTTATCATGAAAATTTGTTGAGTGTTTTCAAATGCTTTTTCTGTGTCTATTGAGATGATCATGTGATTTTTATCCTTCATTCTGTTAATGTAGTGTATCACATTGATTGATTTTTATATCTTGAACCATCCATGTATCCCAGGGATGAATCCCACTTGGTCATGGGATGTTATCCTTTTAATGTGCTGTTGAATTCTGTTTGCTAATATTTTGTTAAGAATTTTTGCATCTATGTTCATCAGTGATATTGGCCTATAGTTTTCTTTTCTTGTGGTGTCTTTGTCTGGCTTTTAACCAAGAAGTGAAAGAAAATTTAAGAAGATACAAACAAATGGAAAAACATCCCAGGCTCATGAATTAGAAGAATTAATATTGTTAAAATGTCCATACTACCCAAAGCAATCTATATATTCAGTGCAATCCATATAAAAATCCCAATGGCATGTTTTATAGAAATAGAAAAAACAACCCTAAAATTCATGTGGAAACACAAAAGACCCTGAATAGGCAAAACAACTTGAGCAAGAAGAACAAAGCTGGAGGGATCACACTTCCTGATTTCAAAATATATTACAAAGCTACAGTAATCAAAATGATATGGTACTGGTATAAAAACAGACACATAGACCAATGGAGCCAGAAATAACCCTTCTATATATGGTCAACTAATTTTCAACAAGGATGCCAAGAATACACAATGGGAAAAGGATAGTCTTTTCGATAAATACTGTTGGGGTTTTTTGTGTGTGGATATCCACATGCAAAGAATGAAATGTGACTCTTATCTTACACCATACTCAAAAACCAATTCCAAATGGATTGACTTAAACGTAAGACTTGATACTGTAAAATTACTAGAATAAAACACAGAGAAAAATCTTTCTTATCTTGACATTGGCCTTGGCATTGATTTCTTGAAAAGCATAAGCAACAAAAGCAAAACTAGACAAACGGGACTACATCAAACTACAAAGCTTCTGTACAGCAAAGGAAACAATCAACAAAGTGAAACAAAATGGGAGAAAATGTCCATAAACCATGTATCTGATAAATGGTTAATCTCCAAAATATATAAGGAATTTCTACAACTCAACAGCAAAAAAAGAAATAACTTGATTAAAAAATAAACAAAGGGCCTGAATAGGCATTTCTCCAAAGAAAATATACAAATGACCAATAGGTACATGAAAAGGTGCCCAACACTACTATTCTTCAGGGAAATTCAAATCCAAACCAGAATGAGATATCACTTCACCTGTCACCTGTTAGGATGACTATTATCAAAAACACAAAAGATAAATGCTGGTGAGGATGTGGAGAAAAGGGGACCCTTATACACTGTTGGTGGAAAGCTAGATTGGTCCAGCTGCTCTGGAAAACAGTATGAACATTCCTCAAAAAATTAAAAATATAACCATTATATGATTCACCAATCTGGGCATATATCCAAAGGCATTGAAATCAGGATCTTGAAGATATATATCATGAGCACCCCCATATTCATTGCAGCATTATTCACAATAGGCAAGACATAGAAACAATGTAAGTGTCCATCAACAGATGAATGGATAAAGAAACTAATCTATTTACATATAATGGATTATTATTCAGCCTTTAGAAAGAAGGAAATCCTGTCATTTGCAACAACATGGATGAATCTGGAGGATGTTATGCTAAGTGAAATAAGCCAGATACAGAAGGACAAATACTGTATGATCCCACTTATATGAGGCATATGAACTAGTTAAACTCATAAAAGCAGAGAGTAGAATGGTGGTTACCAAGGGTTTGGGCCTTGGGAGAGAATGCAGACGTGCTGGTCCAAGGGCACAAGCTTCAGTTATGAAAGGTGAATAAGTCATAGAGATCCACTGTACACAATGGTGCCTATAGATAACAATACTGTATTGTACACTTAAAACATTCCTTAGAGGGTAGATACTATGTTAAGTGTTTTCATCACAAAAATAAATAAAGAAGACAAGAAGAAACTTCTAGAGGTGATGGATATTTGGTTTATGGCATTGATTGTGATGATGGTTTCACATGTGTATTCTTATCTCTAAACTCATCAAGTTGTATACATCAAATATCTACAGCTTTCTGTATGTCACACTTATCTCAATAAAGTGATTTTTTTTACTGTGGTCATAATAGCTTTTAACATTGTGAAATTTCAGTTGTAAATTAATATTTGTCATACACCATATAAGTGTGCCCCTTAACCGCTTGTGCCCACCCTCTTTCCCCCTTCCCCCGGTAACCACTAATTTTTCTCTTTGTCAGTAAGTTTGTTTATATTCCACATATGAGTGAAATCATACAGTGTTTGTCTTTGTCTGTCTGGCTTATTTCGCTTAACATAGTCCCCTCAAGGGCCATCCATGTGATTGTGAATGGGACGATTTCATCTTTTTTATGGCTGAGTAGTATATATATACCACATCTTCTTTACCCATTCATCAGTGGATGGGCACTTGGGTTGCTTCCACATCTTTGCTATTGTGAATAATGCTGCAATGAACATAGGGGTGCATAAGTTTCTTTGTATTGTTGATTTCAAGTTCTTTGGATAAAGACCCAGTAGTGAGATAGCTGGGTCATACGGTATTTCTATTTTTAAGTTTTTTGAGAAATCTCCATACTGTTTTCCAGAGTGACTGCACCAGTTTGCATTCCCACCAGCAGTGGATGAGGGTTCAATAAAGTGATTTCTTAAAAAATTAGAATAAAAAGTGGTCTCTGTCCTTGGAGAACTCGTTATCTAAGTAGGGAAAGAATGTGTTTATAATTAGAAATATGAGAGGCCTTTAAATAAAATTCAAAAACTTTAAATTGATAAAGAAAATCAAACGAAGAGAAAAGAGATTTTTTTTTTAAAGTATTCTCATTTAAGCAGAATTAAAGAACACATTTGAGGTAAAGATGAGAGTAGGCCCCTTTAACAGAGAAAAGGGTTACTTGAGCCAGGTGAGACACACAAAGGAATTTTAAAAGATGTATATGCTACATTAACTTGAGTTGACATGTTCTCCTATTTTCATCATTCATAGCAAAAACAATATCATGAACGCCTACTGTGGTGAGAGGACTTTATATCCATGACATAGAAACTAATTAATTAATTGAACATTGAGTTCCATAGAATCATTAAACCCAGAATATGATTTGGGAATGTTAGGAAGTCTATATTTAAAGCACAATCCTCTGCAAATGATTTAAATAGCCAATGAGCTAGCAATGACTGTCACATCACACAATGGACGAGGTTTTGGAGTGTATCAATGAACCACACACAGCCACTGAAGGTAAAAAGCAACAACCTCTAAACTACTAGGGATCCCTAATGAGAAAAAAATGATGATATTAAAATAAATTGAATCGACAAAAATGCTTCAAACTCTCCGGACTTATTTGGGGAAAGAGTGAGCAAATAAATTAAGTGGTCAGAAAATACATCTGGGATGCAAAGTAGCAAGACAAATAACAATCCATTTTTTATAATTAAAGCTCAGCTAAACTATCATTGGGCCACAATGATAATTTTTTATAGAACTATAAATATCACCAGGGGATTTGTCAAGAAAAATTGCCTTGCAGCATTTTTGGAAAAATTAATGCATATTCAATATTGATTTTGATTTGTTCATGTTAAGCTGTGCCTCCTCAAGTAAAATATTCCTGAAGAAGTCAATAATATGCCGTAATCTCATATGACACTAATAAAATAACGCAAATGACAATTCATTTTTGTTTACCTGTCTATGACTTAATGGATGGATAAATTTTGTTAAAGGAGGAAGCGAGAACTTGGTGCATAGTAGGCACATTTATAAAACAATTGTGATTGATCTTTTCTCTTTTTTTTTTGGTCACTTGCCTAAGAGAGAAAGTGAAACAATGAATCTCTTGGAATTCTTTGCTGAAAAGTATCTTTATAGCTGTTGATATGTGTTATGAATTTCAGAGAACTGAAGCCACATATATTAGGTAGCTCGTTTTGTTCACTAAGATATAGCAGAGTAATTGTGTTGCCAATAAAGTCCAAGGAAGCTAAAGATATGCAAAACAGTGTTCTTATAATGACTTTATATGTAACACTACTAATTCTATTACTCAAAATTGTTAAAATTAGTAACACTAAAGCTGTTTTCTTGAACTTAGGGGACGCTAGTAAAAGAAAAGAATAACTGAACAGTGAGACAGACAAGTGAAGTCTTAGTTTCAAAGAAAAATACAGAGCAAGTAAGAACTATTTTCCATCTAATCCAACTTTGCCCTTCTTCTATTATGAGAAGGCAATGAATTAAAGACACAGTTTGCTCAGGACACCAATGAAATTTACAGTAACTAATTTGCAGGAGAAAATACAATGTATCTTAAGAAAATAAATCTTAGCCTGATTCTCCCTAGTTATTTCCTAGCCATCATTCAAATTCTTAGAAAGGCACCTTAACTCTTTCAAGGTACTAGTAATCCATATAGGCCATGGTAGGAACATTACAGTAACAGTTAAGGTGCCACTTAAACCCAAAAGCATACAACCCAGGAGTGCCTTGGGCAATGAGAATTTGTCTGATGTGTTCATTCTCTGGAAAAACACTGTTGGCCACAGTGTGAGTTTGGTCATAATGTACGCAGAACCGAAACATTAAACAGAATGGTAACTTAGGTGAAAAGTCAGTTGTTGACAAAAATTGTTAAAATTGGCTCACCTGCGTAACAATAGGACTTAAAAATAAAAGGAAAGTACCACCCCTTCTTGCTTCACTGGGTCTCACAGACAAAGGAAAACTCAAATTATTAAATTAGTTATCCAAATTAATAAATCTTTTCATCATCACATAAAAAATTTTACTCAAAATGGATCTTAGACCTAAATGTGAAAACTAAAACTATAAAACTTCCAAAAGAAAATTTAGAAAAAAATCTTTGTGACCTTGGGTTAGGCAAAGATTTCTTAGATATGACAACAAAACTATGATTAGTAAAAGAAAAAATTGGTGAATTGAACTTATATCAAAATTAAAATCTTCTGCTTTTTGAAAGACACTTTAGAGAAGGAAAAGACAAATCATAGATCTGGAGAAAATGTTTACAAAGCACATATTCGATAAAGGACTTGTATCTAGAATATTTAAGGAACTCTTAAAACAATTATAAGAAAACAACCCAATTTTTTTTAATAGGTAAAGATTTTACAGACACGTTACCAGAGAAGATACACTGATCACAAATAAGCACATGAAAAGATACTAAACTTTATTAGTCATTAGGGAAATGCAAACTAAAACCATAATGAGATGCCACTACATACCTGTTAGAATGGCTAAAATTTAAAAGACTAGCCATGGCAAGCACTGACAAGAATGTAGAGTAACTGGAACTTTCATACAGTGCTGATGGAAATATAAAATGGTACAGCCACATTAAAAACAGTTTAGTAGTTTCTTAAGATGTTAAATAGACAACTGCCATATGACCCAGCCATTTCACTCTTAGATATTTACCCAAGAGAAATGAAAAGCATATGTCTATACAAAAACTTGTAGGTGAGTGGTCATAATACTTTATTTGTAATAGTCAAAACTCAAAACAACCCAAATGCCCCTCAGTAAATGGTAGTATATCCATACAATGGAACACTAATCAGCCACAAAAGAACATGCTACTGATATATGAAACAATGGGGATGAGCCTCAAAATAATCATGCTGAGTAAAAGACGCCAGACCAAAAAGAGTAGATGTTATACAATTCCATTTATATGAAACTCTAGAAAATGCAATCTATAGTGACAAAAGGCAGATCAGTGGTTGCTTGGGACAGGGTAAGGGGGCAGCAGGGGAATTAGGGAGGGAAGGTGTGAGGAGCGATTACAAAAAGGGACCTGGAAATGTCTGGGCATGATTGACTTGTTCAGCATCTTGATTGTGGTGATGGTTTCTTGGGTCAAAACTTTTCAAATAATAACCCTTAAATATATGTAGTTTATTATACATCAATCACACCTTAATAAAGTCATTTTTTTTTAATGAAGGTCCAACCTCTTTTTGTTTTACTGGAATCTTCTAGACAAAGGAAAATACAAGTAAATAAAAAATCTTTTCATCATAAACTATTGAGTCCAGTCTGTTAATGGAATCTGAATTCCCAACATCTTACTTTGAAACGTTTTTTTTGGATGGGGCACTCCCATTACTGATCCCACGTCCCCAAGTGAATTTTACAGTTCTTGTGTGAGCACCTAGGAACCCTAGCAGGCTTTAAAAAGCTAATCTTTATTGTGTGTGAACTCTATACCAAGCACACTCTAAATACTTAATATCGCTATTTCACTTAATTCTCACAATAGCCCCAAAAGGTAGGTGTCATTATTATTCCCATTTTACAACAGAAGAAATTGAGGCTCAGGGGGCTTAAGTAATTACTCAAGGTTACAGAGCCTGTAAATCCTAGAGTGAGGATTTGAACTTGGTCAGAGACCAGAGCACATGTGCCTAAATAAATGCTATATTGCCTCACTGTAGAACAAGAATGTATGGTCACGTAATAATTTATCTGCCGCTGGAAAGGGGGGAAGAAGAGGTCCGTTAGTTTCCTAGGGCTGCTGTCATGAAGGATCAAACACTGGGTAGCTTAAAACAACAGAAGTTTTTGTCTTGCAGTTCTGGAGGCCAGAAGTCAAAATCTCTCTGATGGCTCCCGGGGAGTCCCTCCTTGTCTCTTCTGTCTTCTGATGTTTGCCAGCAATCCTTGGCATTCCTTGGCTTGTAGCATATCACTTCAATCACACAGCCATCTTCTCCTTGTGTCTCTTGTCATCTTCCCTCCGTGCAGTGTCTTTTTCTGTGTCCAAATTTCCTGTTTGTATAAGGACACCAGTTATCCTGGAGTAGGACCACCCTAATGACTTCATTTTAACTTGAATATGTCTGTAAAAACCCTATTCCCAAATAAAGTCACTCTCTGAGGCACTGAGAGGTAGGACTTCAACATTTCTATTTGGGGAAACATAACTCAACCTATAGCAAGAGGTAATAGAACTAAAGGGTGTGGGAAAACCAGAGGATTGGCCTTATAACATGGAGAAAAATTCCTTATCTTAAATATTAGTAGAATCTCTTGTGGATCTGCAGAACTGTAAGAATGGCCTTGCAAGCAATCAGCGACCCGGGAATTCTTAGGGAAAGAGTACATCATATCACGCAAATCAAAGCCTTAGTTCTCCTTACAATTTTCTGATTTTCACAAACTATAAGATCACAAAGTGACATTATTCTTCCACTTATTCTATAAATACTAGTTGAGCTCTGTATTATATGCCATGAATAGTGCTGGCTTCTGGGGATACAGAGTTCAAACATCACAGTCTAGAGGGAAGACAATGTCCGTCAAGTATAACACGGTTAAAAGGGGCTTACTAGAAGTTTACCTAGAAGGCTACTGAGTCCAGAAGTAAACAGATTACTCAAGGAAGGGGATGATGATTCAAGGAAAGCATGAGATGATTCTTAAAAGACAGAAGCTTGCCAGACAACAAAAGTCAAAAAGAGCATTTCAAAATGTGTAAAGTTAACACACCCCCAAATGAACTCCAGTTCTTGCCCCCAAATCTGCTCCCCCAGTATCCCTTCCTGTGTCAGTCAACTCTATCTTTCAAGTTGCTCAGAACAGAAAACTTAGAGTCGTTCTCAACTCCTCTCTTTCCCTCATACCTGTCTCCAACCCATCAGGAAAAGCTGCTGTCTCTACCTTCAAAATATATCCACAATCTGTCAACTTTTCACCACCTCTGCTATTCCAAGTTACCATCACCTCTCACCTGCAACAGATTGTTACCTAGTCTGGCTGCTTCTAACTTTGTCATCCTCTACTGTCCGTTCTCAACACGGCATCCAGCATTATTGTTTTAAAATGTGAGTCAGATCATGGTGGTCCTCTGCAATGGCCTCCCATTTCACTCAGACCAAAAAGTGAAGTCTTCCAATGATCTAAAAAGGCCTTCACAATTTAGCCCCTCAATCTCCCTCTCTCCCTTCCTCAGTACTGTTATCTCTCTGACCCCTTCACCCTGCTCACTGCTCTCCAGTCACATTTGTGGCTGTTCCTAGAACAGACAGCAAAATTCCATGTCAGGGCCTTTGCACCAGCTGTTCCCTCTGCTGGAACTCTGTTCGTCCAGATCTCTGCGTGGCTAATTCCCTCACCTTCTTAAGGTCTTACTCAAACATCTCCTACCCCAAACACTCTATATCAAATGGATTCTCATTTCCCCCCTAAACTACCACCTCACATTCTCAATTCCCCTAATCTTGCTCTGCTCTAACCTTATCACCTTCTAACATACTATAATTTTCCTAACTATGATGCTCATTGCTGGTTGGTCTTTCTGCAGTAGAATGCAAGCTCCATGAGGGTAGAGATCTTTGTTCACTTCATTGATGTATCCTTAGATACAGTACCTATTACCTCAATAATGTTCGGTTTCTTTCTTTAATGAATGAAAATAAAAGCATTTCATTGACTATAAATGATTAGTGCCACGGGAGCATTAGAAGCATGCAAGATACATGAGAAGATAAAATTCAAGTTGTAGAAGGTCCTTCCATAACCTGCTACGAGTGCCGACAAGTGGGGAACCACTGATAAGATTTACACGTGGAATTAACATGATTATATTTGCATATTAGTACACTCTTCCATAAGTTGGATCAGCCATCTACAATTTTCCATGTTTGCAAAAATAAAATTTTAAAATAGTTTATTTAAACATGTTGTCATAGACATGGCCCTTCCTGTGTGCAATAGAAGCATAATTTTTCAGAGCACAGACTCTGGAACAGACTGCCTGGGTTTACATCTCGTTTCCACCAATAACTCTAGGATCTAGAGCAAATTACTCAGCCTCTCTTTGCCTCATCTGTAAAATAAATGAGTTGTTGCAGGACTTAAAGAGTTGAAATAAAGAAAACGCTTAGAACAATGCCTAGACATAGTAAGCACTAGATGTGTTTTAATATTGTAAGTTACTGCACAGTGACCATGAGCAAAGTTTTTGTTTTTTCAATAGTTTCTTTTTTTTTTTAAAGATTGGCACCTGACCTAACATCTGTTGCCAAACTTGTTTGTTTTTCTTCTTCTTCTCCCCAAAGCCCCCATAGCATAGTTGTGTATTCTAGCTATGAGTGCTTCTGGTTGTGCTATGTGGGACACAGCCTCAGCATGGCCTGAGGAGCAGTGCCATGTCCGCACCCAGGATCCGAACAGGCAAAACCCTGGGCCGCTGAAGCGGAGCACGCAAACTTAACCACTTGGCCACCGGGCCGGCCCCAATAGTTTCTTGAATAGGTAGCATTTAAGTTAATCAGGTCAGCAATCCTTTCACACAATGCTTTTACTGCTAAAACAAGAAAAACATTTCGTAGATAGTTTTTAAATTGCAAAAATATAATTTCATCTTTCCTCCAACAGTTTTGCATTTTCTAAATTGAGTAAGCCTTTTCATAGGTAAATATTTCTGGTATTTTCATATTTTAAATTAGTAAAACTTGAAGACATGATCATTGAAACTAACACTTCAAAGAATAAGTGCTCCGTTGTGTTTTGACTTTAAACTACTCCTGTCTCAGATTTCCACAAATTCCAATCTAGATGAGCAATATTCATTAAAATACCCACTGCTTGTTTTATTATTTATAGTCTAGATGTCTTTCCATTCAAACAAAGAGACAGATTGTCTTCTAGCTGAGACACCTGGAAGGTGCTTGAAGTACAAAGGCCATGATTCAAAAGTCTGCGGTGCAGTCAACAAGCAATTACTTTTGCATGTGAGAGGAGACTGTCAGCTTCAAACACAGGACATTCTTTGGGAAGATTAGCCCAAATTACATTTTATTACATTGGCCCACTTGAATAGCCTAAACTTCATATACTTCTTATTCTAATGGAATTCCAACTGGGGCATTAATATATTGTTTATGACATGTTTGGAGTTCTTGCGTTATCAGCATGCATTCATGAGAGAAGCTTCAAACAGTATCAGATAACAGTGAGCTGGAGGTTGGCTGTTGTACAGCATAGGGAATTTTATCATCTTGTTGAACCAGTGGCAGTGATTAAATTAAACTGTCTGAACAAAGCTTTTGCATGTCAGACTGTTGAATGGCAAAATGAAAGAGTGACACACTTCAAAGATCAGAGGAAGGGAGAGAGAGGACTAGAAAAACATAGTTATGTAACTCCTTATTTACCACATTTAGAAATAAAGTCAACAGTTAAGAACACTTTCCATTTTTCTTCAACTTTAAACTTTTCAGTATCATTTGACTTGCTTTCTAGGCAAATTTCCCCACATTCTTTCTCACATAACGTATTTAATTCAACTTGGAACATTGGCTGAGTGATGAGGTGGTTTGGGGGTTTCTACTTTTGTTCTGTTTCTTTGTGCAAAGAGGGTTTTAAATTTGTTTTAATTTCTAATTTTTCTCTTGCTATTTCCAAATGAGGTATTTTAAGAAGAAAAAAACAGGAGATTAAAATGTTTCCATAATTTACTGCATGATTCTTATTTGGAGAGACAAACACAGGGGCTTTTATTTTTCCACTTCAAGAAACAAATCGAAATTTTGAAATAAAAGTTTAATGCAATAGAACTAAACTGAAATTACTTTTATAAACTGAAACATTGCAATATATGAACTCTCTTAAGTTCATTGGCGAAAATGTTTTAAGAATCTAAATATTTCTGAGACGCAAAGTAAGCTTTATAGGAATCCACATGTTTCCTATCCAATGAGATTTTTAAATCAACAAACTGTGTTGACATTTATTTATAATTATCTTTGTTAGTAAAAAAAAAGTTTTGTTAGTATTAAAATGTTATTTCCTCTCAAACAAAATAAAACTGGGAAAAAATCCAGAAAAAGCAAATTGAGTTTTAGTGCTGTTTCCATTACAAAGTCTACATAGCCCCAGTTTTAAATTATTGTCTAGATTGGTGGCTTCCTTTTTATTAAAACTCTAAATCAACTATTTAGAAACATTTAGGAAACTTCAATGTGTCATGATAGTTACAGAAGATAGGTATTCAAATGATGGTAACCCTTGTAAATTTATCAGTTTTATTTTTACAGTTGACAGAACCATAAAATAATGCCCATTTTGAAATAAATGCTGTTTCTTAATACACATCTTCACAATTTAGTTTTTCGTTTTCATTTATCATGAAAGGTGATGGCCTTTCAGAGAGAGCCACTGCTCAGAGACATCCACTAACATCTTAAAACACAAAACACTTTCAATCCAGTTCCACTTGAGATATTTAGTGATAGGAAAAAAATCAGAGAAAAAGCAAAAAGAAAGTTAACCTGGCCTCTTGGACTACTCCTCTGTGAATAACCACGTCAGTATGTATGCTTTACGAATGTACTTCTTTCTTTAACCCATGAAGTATCCAGGGCATGCTGAGTATAGTGAACCACAATCAGAATTGTGCACAGATATAACAAAAGATGAATTTGGCTTAGTTATGTGAGGCTCCTTTTTTTCGTTTTAAAGATTAGCACCTGAGCTAACAACTGTTGCCAATCTTCCTTTTTTTTCTTCTTCTTCTCCCCAAAGCCCCCCAGTACATAGTTGTATATTCTAGTTGTGAGTGCCTCTCATTGTACTGTGTGGGACGCCACCTCAGTGTGGCCTGGTGAGAGGTGCCATGTCAGCGCCCAGGATCTGAACCGGCGCAATCCTGGGCCGCCGAAGGGGAGGGCGTGAATTTAACCACTCGGCCACGGGGCCAGTCCCTGTGAGAGATTTTTTTAATTAGGTTAGAAACATTCTCATTTGTAAATCTGTGGAGACAGCATAAAAATTCCTAAATTTATAGATTTCTGAGTCCTAAAATCTATATGATTGTAAGCTTATTTAGAGCTTCTTTATAAACTGTATTTTCAGAGTATGTATTTTTGATTAAAATATAATTAGGAAGAAGTTATTTTTGACATCTTCTATAGTATAGGAGGTTAATGGTTACATTTATCAAAGATAAACACTCTAAAAACAAAAAATAAACTTTTCAGAGGTCCTCCCGGTGGCGCAGTGGTTAAGTGCACACGTTCCGCTTCGGCGGCCCAGGGTTCGCCAGTTCGGATCCCGGGTGCGGACATGGTACCGCTTGGCACGCCATGCTGTGGTAGGCGTCCCACATATAAAGTAGAGGAAGACGGGAACGGATGTTAGCTCAGGGCCAGGCTTCCTCAGCAAAAAGAGGAGGACTGGTAGTAGTTAGCTCAGGGCTAATCTTCCTCAAAAAAATAAAAATAATAAAAAAATAAACTTTTCCATTTCTCCTTGCATTTTACAAAAATTATTCAAGAATTAGACAATGAAGTAAATCTCTGTGAAGTCATAAAAGCAGAAAAATTTTAATATATATTACCTGATAAAAATATAATAAAATTAGAAACGAATAACAAAATTTACATAAACCCTCAATAAGTAGGAAATTCTAAAACACTCCCCAAGTGAATTCTTTCTCAAATCAGAAGTTGTAATGAGAGCATCATGAGTCAAAACTCATGAGATATCTTCAAAACAGATGTTCAAAAAAAAAGTTTTATTCCTGGATGTTTATATCATCCAAGAAAGAGAAAAAATGAGCATAAGTGAAAGGAGCACTTAATTACAGAAGTCAGAGGACAAACACAGCATCGAAAGAATGTAAAAAGAAATTAATAAGCATACATTTAGAAATTGATAAATGAAAGCAGAAAACTTTGGAAATAATAACTTCATCCATAAACTAATATTTGGAAAAGATCAATAAAATAGACAATTCCTTGGCAAGTCCACTCAAGAAAAAGAGGGGGAAAAACAAATACAACATTAAAAATCAGAAAGGATCTATAATCACAGGTTAAGTTTTCAAATTATAAGGTAATACTATTAACACAAAACCCAGAAACCAAAAAAGAGAAGGAATTATTGATTTTACTACAAAAAACATAAAACTTTTGTTTGGCCAAAGACATCCTCAACAATTTAGAAGATAAATTACAAAATTTCAATCTGGGAGACATGTTTGCAATCTGTATGAAAGACAAAATAAGTAAAACAAGAGTAAACACATCTCAGAACAAATAAATAGGTTACAAAACTTTTAAAATATGACTCCTCTTTGACCTAGCAGTTCTGTTTTTAGTAATTTATCCTATAAAAATGTTTGAAAAGATAGTCAGACATCCATTGCAGTTAATTTATAATGTAGAAAAATGAGAAACAACTATGTTTGTTGGTGAAAAAAAAAATCACAATACAAAAGGATACAATGAAATAATACACAGTCATGAAAAGAGTTAAGAAACAGATAAATAAAAATATCTCCAAAGCACATTGTTTAATGGGAGGTAAGAGAGAAGCAGGTTACAGAACAGTATGTAGAGCGTGATCAAAATTAGGGTTTTGTAAGCTTCTTTTGGGGCCGGCCCGGTGGCGCAGCAGTTAAGGTCGCACGTTCCGCTTCTTGGCAGCCCAGGGTTAGCCAATTCGGATCCCGGGTGTGGACATGGCACCGCTTGGCATGCCATGCTGTGGTAGGCGTCCCACATATAAAGTAGAGGAAGATGGGCACGATGTTAGCTCAGGGCCAGGCTTCCTCAGCAAAAAGAGGAGGACTGGCAGTAGTTAGCTCAGGGCTAATCTTCCTCGGGGGAAAAAAAAATTAGGGTTTTGTAAAAATGAGGTGGGAGAATGGTTACATATGCGTCAAAGGACCTGGAAGAATATACACCAATCTAGGAACAATGGTTTTCTCTGGGACTTGGCATTGTGATTATGTAGTTTCAGTTTCTTTCCACCTACAGCAGTCTCCTTGTCTTTCCATGACACTGACTGAGGAGACCTGTGCCACTTGTCCTTTAGAATGTCCCACCTCTGGAAGGTTTAACTTGTGGTGTCATAT
Organism: Equus caballus; assembly: GCF_041296265.1. Classification (NCBI taxonomy): domain Eukaryota; kingdom Metazoa; phylum Chordata; class Mammalia; order Perissodactyla; family Equidae; genus Equus; species Equus caballus. Next base: position 66,657,757 of record NC_091700.1, read on the forward strand.
AACTGATTCATCCATCCGCTATGTTTTCTGTAACTGGAAGTTAAGTCTGAAGTCTGGGTTAGACATCCAGGTTAGACATTTTTGGCCAAATATAAGCAGTTTATGCTGGGAAAGAGGATTACAGTGAAGGTACAGGAGTATATAATGACATTTACTTTCTGGGATATATATATTCAACATAAGTGATACTTCTTTTGAAAGCTGTGCATTGGAAAATGCATTCCCAAATGTGTCCTCACAAAGCAGGCCATATTTTCTGATATCTTCATTATAATTTTGTCTGGGGGCAGCAGACAGGGAAAGATATTTGTTCTACAGAAATTTGCTGAACAAATTATAACTATGACCAGACTTCATTAGAATCACAGCAATAACTATGATCTGCTATAATAATTTAAAATATAAAATTATATTCTAAGTAGCAAAAAAAGTGAACACGAATATGATGCTTATTAGTAAATAAGGGCCCTTGGGAGTACATAAATCAACACATAAATATGTATTGTTATAAATTTGACCTTTTTAACCTTTGTTTTTAAATTTTTTTGTTATAAACATTGTCATAAACATCTCCTTATGTCAAGCAGAGGTATTCTAATCATTCTGACTTAAGCAGTTCTTGGCATTGTGGCTATTCATATGAATAACTAGGCATGGCAATTGAATCTTGCAAGTACCCTTTCTAAATTTGGAGATATGAGATCTTGGAAAGAATGAATGTGTAGATCCTTTTTCTCTTTTTCTTTTCTTGACCTTTCCCACCCTTAACAATACTGCAAGCTTAAATAGGAAAAGAAATCTTCAAAAGGAATTCTAAGGGGTATGGAAAGTCACACAACTTTGCCTTATTAATAACGGTCTGGGTTAAAGCAGGATTGGTGGTATCAACAAATCGTGTAAACACAAGCTTTTCAAAGGTTTTCAGAGCCATCTCCTTCTTCCTACTGCCTCTTTAGAATCCCTCAACTGAACAAATAGACACTATGTAAAATGAAGTATGAGTATTTTTCAAGTAGTGTCAGAGGAGAAATTCCAAACAACGAAAACCAAATTTGAGAGTATACTTAAAGATTTACATCCCAAATGCTTAAAGTTCGTTTTATTAAATCCTAGGAAATAAAAAACACAATCTCTACTCTCAAGGATCTTTTTTCTCCCCTAAGTAGGATAGCTGATGTAAACCAAACATTTGTTGATGACTCTCTCACACAACACTGATACGCCAAGGATTAGATTATAAAATGCATGTGAAAGCATCTACTGTGGAGCTTTAGCTGTAGCCAGGAAGCCCTCAGCATGGTGGTTTCCCTTTTGTTTATGCTCCCTGTGAAATCTACAATAAAATGCGTATCATAGTCACTCTTAGGTGATTGATCGGCTGGTACTAAACTTTAGAATTAAAACACCTAAGTCCAATATTATTCAGCTTGAAAAGGCCTGAGGTTCTAATACATGCCACAACATGGGTGAATCTTGAAAACTCTACACTAAGTGAAATAAGTCAGACACAAAAGGACAAATATTGTATGATTCCATTTATATAAAATATCTAGAATGGCAAATTCATAGAGACAGAAAATAGGTTAGATGTTATTAGGGACTGAGGGTAGAGAAGAATGGGGAGCTATTGCTTAATTGGTACAGAGTTTCTGTTTGGGGTGATGGAAAGTTTTGGAAATAGTGGTGCTGGTTGCACAATGTGATTGTAATTGTAAATGTAATTAATGCCACTAAATTCTACCCTTAAAGATGGTTAAAGTGCGTGTTTTATGTTATATATATTTTGCCACAATAAAATTTTTTTAAAACACAAGTCCAGTCTACAATTCTTTGTCTACAATTCCAAAATCTAAAAAGTTCTGAAAACTGAGATTTGGTTTTTATACATAATTTGATGGCAGAATCTGACTTAATCTGAATTCGTCTGGCCAAAAAACATGATCGAAGTTGAAGTGAGGCTATTTAGTATTTATTTATCTTACTTAGTGCTAATATCTATTTGTCTTGCCACATAAACATTAACATGTTGACTATAGGATGTTGTCCTAGACCCCACTGAGATGTTTTGTGATATATGGCATGTGTTCCTTTTACCTTCTAAAATCCAAAATGTTCCGAGTTCTGAAACATGAAACATTGCGGACCTCTGGAAAATTTTGTGTTCTCCACTGGTGAATATCACCATTTATGATGGCAAAAAGATGTTTTTCCCCCAAGTCGTAATACCTTCCTGGAGAGCTAGTTTCTCCTAAATAAAGATTTTAAAAATTCCATTAGAGAAGGAAGTGACAGCTTACTAAATCTTTCACTGACTGTCTCAGGAGAGTTGTTAGGGAGATGAGGGAAGAAGGTGGGTGTGACTAAAAGGGGTAGCATGAGGAAGATCTTTGCGGCGATGGAACAGTTCTGTAACTTGATTGTGGTGGTATTTACACAAACCTACACAGTGATAAAACGACATAGAACTACATGCACACATGGTACCAGGATCAATTTCCTGGTTTTAATACTGTACTATGGTTATGTAAACTGTAAACATTGGAGAAAACTGGGTGAAGGGTCAATGGAAACACCCTGTACTATCTCTGCAACTTTCTGTGCATGTATAATTATTTCAAAATAAAATTTAAGAAAAAAATTCAATGAGGCAAGGAAATGGCAGCTCACTTATTGACGAGTCTAAATCCTCCATTGACTGTCTCAGAGTAGTTGCCTTCACTTTCTCATCTCCTCCAGGCATCCTGAGAGGAAGACGCAAAGAATCAGAGCTCCAAGATAAATGGTGCCCCAGGTGGTCCAGTATCCCTTTGAAAATGAGACCTGTTGTACCATCCACCATTTGCATCCCCATTCCTAGACTACAGGTAACCCATAGGTTAGTCCGATAGAGAATTTTGGTATTAAGGTCTTAAAGGGACCTCAAACTCTCCAGCACAAGGACCTCTTACAAGAAAATTAATTAGACTGAGACAACCTGCTGCCATGATAGGCCTTGGTTCTATCCTCCACATTTAATCTGAGTCTGAAGCAGTGTAGACTTCCAGCCAAGAAATTAAGTATTTTTATTCATTTGTATAGCCACCAAACTCTACCCTAAACCTTTTTCCCTGTGAAATATCACTTTCCTGTAAAAGACATGCTTTATTTTCCTTTGATCACATGGATTATACCAAAAGCATGTGTACGTGTATTTAGTAATATTTACTTTCCTTATTAAATTTCTCTAATTAATTATTTTTCTTCCAAAGAGCTAAGGACATTTTCTAAATTCTAAATTATATAATTTTATGAGAACTTTAAAATATCTTAACATTAAAAATAAGAAAGAAAAATCTGAAACAATATAAAGAAAGGGGAAGAAGCCATACAGTGAAAAAAAAATGAAATTCTAGAAGGACTCTAAGAAGATTTCAAAATATGGAAGATTGCCAAATTCATCACATGAGAATTCCTATAAGAAGATAGGATTCTACAACTGAAGGAATCACCCCAAACTCAACCAGAGAACAAATTTACATATACCAATATCAATGGCAATGAATTAAATAAGCAATACAATGTAATTTACCTCTTCATTCTTGAACTAAACTCTAAATTTTTTGTTTCTACTTTCTTCAGAAAAAAAAATCAGTAGAGGACTAATTACTACCAACACAAGAAAAAGGGCAAGATCCAATGATGTACAAACTAAAACTAGATATTCTAGATGTTACTTACCACAATCTTTAATGTGGCACTGTTTGGAATGAAGAAAAAATGGAATCGACCTAAATATTTATCAAAGTGAACAGAATATTGCTTAGCAGTTTAGAAATAATGAGTTAGATATATGTTTATTGACCTGGAGAGATGACCATGGCTTATTACATGACTATAACTTACTCACCAATGTGTATCATATCATCCTATTTTTGTGAGAAAAAAATTGTGCGTGTATGTATATGTACACATATATTTAATTATGTCATGTGAGCAGGCAAAAGAGTAGAATGATAAGCACCTGGTTGTTAATAGTGATTATCTCTGAGGATTGAAATTGCAAAGTACATGAGCTATCTATTACTGTAAACAAATTACCCCGAAACACTGCAGCTGCAAACAACAGGTATTTATTATCTCACAATTTGTGTGGTTCAGAAATCAAGGAGCAACTTATCTGGGTGAATCTAGCTCAGAGTTTCTCACAAGGAACAACCAAGGTATCGGCTGGGTCACATCAAGCCTCCACTGGGGGAGGATCCACTGGTGGTTGGCTTCGGAAGAGCCACTTACAAGTTCACTCAGCCCCAGGGCTGCTTCAGCTCTTCTTCATGTGGCCCCTCGTCTTCCAAGATCTCTCTGTCCATGTGGACTCTTCAGACGGAGAGCCAGAATTCTTTACATTGGGTCTAAGAGCTGAGAGACACAGCTACGTAGCAAGAGAGAGCACATCCAAGAGAGTTAGAGAGTACCCAAGACAGAAGGCAGAGGTTTTTCATAACCTAATTTCAGTAGTGACATCCCAGCAGCACTTCTGCCATATACTATTCATCAGAAAAGAACTTACATTCAAAGAGGGGAGGTTACACATGGACACAAATACCAGAAGGCATCATGGGGAGCCATCGTGGAAGCCGCCTACTACAGAGATAGAGTTTTTACGTATACATTTCTGTGTTGTTTGAAGTTTTTTGCAATGACTAAATCTAACTTTTCTAATATAAAAAAAGTAGTGACTTTTGAAAAACTAGAATTAATGTAAAAATGACAACTAATTTCTGCCTTTTAAATCTTATTTTACAAGTTTTCACGTCAGCAAACCGTTTTCCACTTGTCCACTGTTCTTGTTTTTTCTTTAGTTTTTCTTGCAAAGTTTTGAGTTAATTTCCTAGAGGCAGTAAAAGAATTTAAATTTAAGTGATTTGTTTTAAAAACCTACATCCTGGTAAATGACACTATGCCATGCTTTCTTTGACATCAGAATTTCCACTGATTCATCGGAATTCATCAGAATTGGACCTACAAATTTCTAATGACTCATTTAGCTGTCCCCAGGATTGGTGGCTCAGCCTGTAGTTGCACCTTACAACTTGTCACTTGTGTTGCAAAAACAGACAGCAGAGATAGGCCAGCACTGGAAAGTAGTGTTATTATTGTCATCGTTTTAATTTCCGCGTGAGTGCCAGTATCTTCTTCAGAGATATCAGAGCCAAATACTTCACTAGTTATACAAGAAATCTCTTGTGAAAAGCTAAATTAACTGGTACTACACTGATGATTTATTCAAGAGATCTGGTAGCAACCCTTAAAGATTGGTGCCCAGGCTGCTGCTCAAGTAGCTCACCACTTAGCCCATTCCCAGGGTTTGAGAGCAAGCAAATACAGAGAAACACAGGGGAAAGGCAGCAAGCAGAAGTCTGAGATAGTCCCCACTATACATTAGAACGCATGAGCTGCAGAAAGGAGCCAGTCAGCTGCTGAGTTAGTTACTGCAAAAGTGAGAGAGAGAGTCACTGCCTCACCAAAATGGTGAACGCCAGAGGAAGAAGCAAGATGAACCCATTGCCCAGGGAACAACCGGTGGGTAGATGGGTCTTGGAGTCACCAGGGCAGCCGCTGGATGACTAGGACCACTACAGTGTCCTGAATGACATTTCAATACCCATGTTGCATCTTAACAACAAAAGCCTAAAACCCGGAGTAACTTAAGCACATCTCTGTTGCTTGCATCCGGAAGGAAGTCAACTAATGCAAAAGTTTTAGACAATGTCAGATATTAAAAATTATGAACATATTTTCATTTCAATTGAGTTTAAGGCAGGGGATTATTTTTAAGTATCAAAAACAAAGACTATTTTTTCAAACTTTTGAGTAAGAGAAGGCAGCATTTTATAATGCTTTACAGTTTATAAACCACTTCCACAGTCATGTAACCCTCACAATGGAGTAGTCTTTATTAGCTCCATTTTACCAATGAAGAAACAAGCATAGTTACATATGCCATAGTGTATATTTAAAAAAACAAAAAGCAAGTGATGGGAAACTAGTCTTGAATACTTATACAACATATTTAAAAATTCCACACCAATTGAAATATATCTTATGCAAATATTTTGTGCAATTCCAAATTGTTAGATTGGTAATATTTTTAGTAAGCAGTTTCCATTACTCCACGGCAAATTGAGATGAATGAATATCTAGTAAGTAATGAGTGATATATATGCATAAATCAATTCAGGAGAGACTTTTTAATCATTTTAACTACAGCAAGAAATTTACAATATGATTAGCGATTATTATTGGACTATAATAACACACACAGAAGTTTTCATCTTTCTGGGAATTTAGAAACATTTAATATCTAATTCTCTTTGTGTCCACTGGAGGTTACTCTTTTTACTTGGTGTTTTTATCAACAGAATATTTTATCAAGATACTATTCTTCAAAATTGTCCGTAATGGCTTTTCTGAGGAGGTGGTTCACTGTGGTACTTCAGAACATAGATTCTGGAGCCAGATTGCTCGGGTTCAAATCCCAACGCTGCCATTTACCTTAGGCACATTATTTAACCTCCCTGTGTCCATTTTCTCGTTCATAACACGGGCGTGATTGTAATGATAGAATAAACCCTCATGAGATTTTTATAAGGATTAAATGACTTAGCACCCACAAAACTCTTAGAGTAATACCTTGTACATGGTATTACCTCAATAGTTGTCAGACATTATCAGTGTATCTCACATTAAAAGCAGATTTAATTTGAAAGCAGAGCAAGTTTCCAAAAATTTGTTTACAAATTAGAAAGTGTTGCCCCAAAGAAACAGTTTTGCCAGTGAAGGATATGAAGGCAGGGAAGAGACAAGTGTCCCTTTCCCTTATGATGAGTTGAGATAGTACTGAGAGTACTTCCAACCTCTGCATTCTCTGAGCCCCTCTAAGCTCTGGAAAGCAACTTACAAAGTGTAGTAGGAATTGTGGGTGTCACCAGCTGCATCAGGGAACGCCATCATTTTAACTAGAGCAAGAAATTTACAATATGATTAGTGGTTGTTATTGGGCTATAATAACACAATTATTGGGGTATTGGCTTATGGAGAAGATGTTGGTGGGGGCCACGAGGGGCAACATGATTCCACCACAGGGTGTGGGAGGACTCTTCCTTCTTATGCTTGAAGAAGGCTCAAGGCCCAAGACTCCAAGACAACTGAAGGAAAGACTCCAAGTTGCAAGTATAGTTGCATATTTAATTATTTTTAGACGTAATTTACTACATTTACATTGTATGCGAGCATTATAGTTTTCAAAATGAGAAAAGTAAGTACCAAAAGGCCCACTCAGAATTATTTTCCAGCCTGGTTACAAGGTGGATCTGCACCAGTAATAGTGGGAGGAGCCTGTTTTCTTTGACGGCAACAAGTCTTGAAGCAGTGTTAGGACCGGAAGGAAAAGGAAGGAGAGGCTAAGAAGCTTCCAGGTTTGGCACTCTGCCGCCTTAGATCACAAATTGATGTGTCCTGGACCTAGTACCTTTTGGTCACACTTTTGCCTTCTCCATTTCTCTCCAACCTTTTTCAGGAAGGAGACTTCATAGACCAGAAGGACAGACAGTGCAGCATGGAGATGAAAAAGCATCTAGGCTTAGGCACATACTGTTTCCTCTGCCTCGACTCTTTTTTCAAACCAAACCTCTATGTACATGGCCACCTTGGTTTTCAGGTCTTATTTAGAAATCCCTGGCTCCAGAGAACAGCTTTCCCAATCCCTCCAAACTAGATACGTGTTCACGTCTATTATGGCAGTTGCACACCGAATTGGAATGGTTTGTTTGTCTTTACTACTTTTGAGAGCTCCTTAAGAATAGAGAAAGAGTCCTATTCATTTTTGTGTCAGCAGTGCCATATGTCATGACTTTCACAGAGAAGGGACTCAATAAATACTGGTTGAATAAATGAATGAATGAAAGCAGGGATTTCAAGGAAGCAGAAAGACAATTCTTGAGCCCTTTCTTGTTCTCCTTATCTTGTTTTGATTAAAACTGAGTGCACCCAGATCCTTTGTCTCTGTAGAATAAAGTGAAGCTAATGTGAGATCCAGATGGAAAGCATGCAAGAAGCTGGCTGCTGAGAGCCAGTTCTGGTCCAGGCTGTAAAGGGAAGGGATGAAAAGAGCACTGTGCTTTCTATGCTGTCTAGGCAAGTTGACCAGAGCAGGAAATCAGAAATGTCAGAGCAAAATTCCTAACTGGGAAAGAGCTGACATCCAGTTACAGTAACCTCTCTGCCTTCTGTGCCTTTAAGGAATGCAAGCATAGAACTGGGCACATGAATGGGTACCCATCAAATAGAGGAATGAAAACCCCAACAGTGGACACTCAATTAAAGCTCACTTCTACAGGGGGCGAATCTGTCCTTTACTGACACACTGGGTAAATGAGAACTGGGAATAAGGAAGAAGAGAGCCTGATCACGGAAAGAAAGCTGGGTGTTTTGCGTTAAGACCTCTCCTCTCCTGAGAGGTGTTCACCTGCAAGACCTGCTTGTGGAAATATACAACTTACTAGTCTTATTGCTGCTAAAACAGTTTTAGGTCATTCAGCATATTAATGGAAGGAGCCGGTCTCAGAATTAGAGATAAGCAAATACCCCTAGATTCCAATTATGGAAATCAGAGCTGAGAAGTTAAATGCCACTCAAAGAGACAATTTTCTAGCTCAATAGAACTAAGGAATTCTTAGCTTTTAAACTCAGTTTTATCAGATGGAAGGAAGTACTATTGGAGAACCGGGAGATTAAATGTCAAGACTAAGACCGTATCTACATATAGCAATCACATCAGCCAAAGTGGAGTGAACCCAAGATACTTTGTCGCCTCCATGGTGAAGCTGTGCAGCGATCAACCATGTCAGCTGTGGTGGGGTCTAACTCAGTCTGTTTGAAATTACCTGATCAGCTCTACAGCAATCCAGTGACTAGTTGTAATCTTAAATTGAGAGCCCCTGGTCTTCCTTTAAAACTTCATAAGGAAACACAATTCAGTTAAAATGGCCAAATCATCTCTCAAAAATTAAAAAAGTTATTTAAAATGCAGGATTTCTGCAAACCACAGATGTATTCTAAAAATTATTGCTTACTTAAACATATTCGTTACAGTTCATCCTTTTGTTTTAATTACTGACATTTTCCTGTGTTATGTATTTTTCTTCAAGTATACAGTTTTATCATGTTAGCCAAATTGCCTAACAAGCAAGATGTTGGCTTTTGGCTACTTTTTTTTTCTTTGCTTTTTTTTTTTTTTTTTTTTTGCTGAGGAAGATTCACCCTGAGCTAACATCTGTTGCCAATCTTCCTTTTTTGGTATGTGAGCTGCTGCCACAGCACCGCCACTGAGCAACAAGTAGTGTCTGTCCACACCCAGGAACTGAACCTGGGCTGCCGAAGTAGAGTACACTGAACTTAACTAAGAGGCCCCTGGGGCTGGCCCAGGTTTTGGCTACATTTTGTCTATCTTTTTATACAGCATGACTTACATACAGTTCTCGCAGCGTAACTGTAGGAATGTCCAACAACTAATAGCAACATGGGCAACAATACACGTGAATTGACCATTTAGATAAACACAAACTCTCTCTCCTCCTGTACCCGTTTTATGAATTTAGAATTTAAATTAATCTTACTACCTTTGATTTTGATACAAGCCTTAATTTCTTCTCTAGTCCTCATTTTCTTGGTTTTCCCGTTTTCTTACTTCTGTATACACATGCAGAGGAAATTAAAAGTAAGAGCTAACATTTGTTGAATGCTCTTTATGTTCTAGAAACTGTGCCATTTTCTATATAGACCATATCTTTTCCCAATAACCCTAAAGGTAGTACTGTTATTATCATCTCTATATAAGCCATGAGAACACTGGGCTAATTGAGATTGAGCTATTTATTCAAGTACAGGTGGGGTATTTAGATTATTGTGCATCAAATACCTTCTCCCCTTCCCACCCTGCGCACAGTAGTCTTCCTTGCGTACTACTTGCTGGATCCATGGAATGTTAACAGACAAGATGTGACCAGAGGGCTCGAATGCGCTTCCTGGGTTTGGCTTGCCTCTTGCGTTCCAGTCATCTGCCATGAGAAAACATGCTCTAGATGGATGCTGCCTTTCAGCCTGGGCCACGTAATGAAGTACACAGGGCAGAACCCCTGCCCCAGGAAGCTGTTAATCCCGGGAGTACCAAGACACATAGTGTAAGCCTGACTTAAACATATAGCCTGCAGCCTGGAACGTAGCCGAGCCACTGACTTACAGATCTGTGAGCAAGAGAATCAGTTATTTTGTTTTATGCCACTAAGTTAGGGGGTACCTTGTTGCTATGGATTGAATATTTGTGTCCCCTCCCCAAATTCATATGTTAAAATCTAATCCCCAATGTGATGGTATTTGAGGTGAGGCCTTTGGGAGGTAATTACATTTTGAAGGTGCAGCCCTCATGAATGGAATCAGTGGCCATATAAGAAGAAACATGAGAGAGATGCTCTCCCTCCACCGCGTGAGGCTCCAGTAAGAAGGCATCCACCTTCAAACCAGGAAAAGGGCCTTCACCAGGAACTGAATCAGCCGGCACCTTGATCTTGGACTCCTCAGCCTCCCGAACTGTAAGAATTAAGTTATAGAAGTACAAGCTGATTAAGATATTTTTTCTGCAGCATTGTTGAAACAATTTAGTTGGTAAATTGTAAAGCTCGGATTCAAATCCATGTGTATGGGGTACCAGCACAGGAGAACTCACTTCTAACTCAATATTACCTGTCTGTGAAATGGTAGAATAGGAAATTGAGCACAAGATGTATGGCTCCAAAGTCTGAGGATAATAGGCTAAAGGATTTAAAAAGGCAAAGGGAAGGGAAGCCAAGACAATGAATAGGGAAGCCGTGGGCCTTAGAAGTATCTGGCGGAGGAGATAATCTATGTGGCTAAAGCCCTCTTCCTCCCTATACTCAATCCCCATACCCACACCTCCTCTTTCATCCTGCCCCAAATCTCGCTTCTGGACAGCACAGAGAAGACAGAACCAATATATGTGTTGGTTCAAAGAAAGCAAACTGCTCTAGAAAAATCCTGAAGTGTCTGCTTTACATATATTTTTCTCATCTTTCATTTTAAAGGAAAGATTAGAGAATAATTCTGCCCATATTTCCACTGGTCACAAGGATCCAGAAAACCATTTAAGAGCCAATATTTAACAAATGCTCAAATATAAGTGGATTCTTTTTGATAGCAATATCACTTTCTGATGGGATGGTGACCCAGAAATTCACAATAGTGGTTTTCATTAAAGAGCATCCTTGGCACTTTTTATGGCAAAAATTATTAGCACTTGTCTTTTGGCAAAATGCCAAGCCAAGCAATTATATTATACCTGTTCATACTCTTCCCATGATTTCAAATGTCATTCTTCTTGCTTTCTTCCTTGAAACAATGCAATGTTACTGTGAATGTCTAATTCAATTCCAGAAGTCAGTGAGCCATGGTTTCTCCTTTCTTAATATCAGAACTTTTAGAGTGTTAATTAACTAATCATTATAAAGCAACTGTATGAAAGGAAATGTGGTATTTATAATATTGATATCAACTGGTTTTATAATATTTAAAGCCAGTAAGATCATTAAGAGAGATAAATTAGAAAACTTCCTAGATCTCTTCCACTCTCAATACATATGATATTTTGCCAGAATTGAGGCCCCTCTAGTAATACTTAGTGCTGAATTCATATTTCAGGCTCACTTGATAAAAGGAAGAACCATTTTAGAGCGAGTATAAATGAGCCTAGATGCTATTTTACTTTGGGATTCTAAATTTATTAATATCACCCTTGAAGCTGGGATTTATTATAATGCCTCAAATCACACTCTCTCACAGGTTGAAAGTGCTTCTCTAACTCATGGTATTAATCAAGGTTCTCCAGAGAAACAACACCAATAGAATGCTACATGCACAGAGAGAGAAAGAGAGACAGACAGACAGAGAGACAGAGGCAGAGACAGAGAGATTCATTGTAAGGAATTGGCTCACGCCATTGTGGGGGTTGGAAAGTCTCAAATCATCAGGGCAGGCTAGCAGGTTGGCAATTCTGGTGGGAGTTGATGTTGGAGTTTTGAGTCCAAAGGCAGTCTGGAGGTAGAATTCTTTCCTCTTCAGGGGACTCAGTCTTTTCTCTTAAGGCCTTCAACTGATTGGATGAGACCCACTTACATTGTGGAGCGTAGTCTCCCTTACTCAAAGTCTACTGATTGAAAAGTTAGTGACATCTAAAAATACCCTCACAGCAATATCTGGACTGCTATTTGACCATATAACTGGGTACCATAACACAGTCAGTTGACACATAAAATCAGCCATCTCACTCATTGATCAGCAAAGTGGGATGACTGTATTCCAGGAGATGCTCTAGACAATCAAGTGACATGTGGGAAGAAAAATAGAATTTATTTTTATATTTATTTGTATCCAAAATATTATCTTCACCAGCATTTACTGCATAGGTTGACAGCAGCACCCTCTTCAGTCTATATGTGAGACATCACATGCCATGACTCGCATTTAAGGTGTCCTGTGAGAAGAGTGGGAGTTCTAGGGCACAGAGCATTGACAAGAGTCCCTCACAGCAGAGGCTGCAGTCTCAGGTAAACCCTGGGCCCCCGAAACGTACCTCATCTTTATCTCTAGAACCTGTGAACACATTACCTTACATGCCAAAAAGAATTTTGCAGGGGCCGGCCCCGTGGACGAGTGGTTAATTTCACGAGTGGTTAATTTCAGTGGCCCAGAGTTTCGCTGGTTCGGATCCTGGATGCGGACGTGGCACCGCTCATCAGGCCATGCTGAGGTGGCGTCCCACATGCCACAACTAGAAGGACCCACAACTAAAATATACAACTATGTACTGGGGGGCTTTGGGGAGAAAAAGAAGGAAGGAAAAATAGAAGATTGGCAACAGTTGTTAGCTCAGGTGCCAATCTTTAAAAAGAGAAAAGAATTTTGCAGATGTGAACAAGTTAAGGATCTTGAGATGGGGACTTTATTTTGTACTATCTGGGTGGGCTCAATATAATCACAATTCCTAGGACACAGGAGCAGCAAAATCAGAGAAAAGATGATGTGATGACAGAAGCAGAGATTGGAGTGATGCCCTTTGAAGATGGAGGAAGAGGCCACAAGCCTAGGAAGACAGCAGCTCTATAAGCTTGAAAAGGGAGGGAAACGGATTCTCTCCTAGCCCTTCTAGAAGGGATGCAACTCTGCCAGTACCTTGATTGTAGCCCAGTGAGACCCGCATTTGCAAAAACAGTGTATTAACAGCAGAAAAGGTGGAAATTTCTTGCTAAATTTCAACGAAAACCTTTGCATCATTTTTGAATGGGATTTAAAAATGTATTTCATGATTTTTAATTCATATTGCACTTCTACAGTTATGAGCTGGTATCTTTGTGAGTTATTTCGACTATAGCAGTCGCTAAACCAAGTATTAAAAAAACCCTTAGAATCATAAAAACCCTTAAATAATAATCAAATTATTTAATCATGAAGAGCCCAAGATACCCCAAAACCACTGCTGATGGCTCTGGGATGATGCTGCCCCAGCAGGCAGCAGCTCTGGTCAGGATTTTCTTTTGAACTCATAAGGAAGAGCAGCATTAGGGGGAGGTAGGGTCCTCAGCTTGAGATGCAGCAAGAATGTGAAGATCTAGCTTAGGAATGTGAAGGGGGAAGAATGAGAAGTGAATGCCCAAGTGCGGCTGGCCAGTGCACACCTGATTTCATTTTCAACTGAATATTACTGCCCCTTAGCACCAGTGGTCCAGACAGTGGCTGCAGATTTCTATGGAGAACAGGTAGGTTAGGATTATACCAAGGCAATCTGAAAGGAAGAAAAGGGAAGAAAAGAGAAGAAAGTCCGTGAGCACCGTCCGCTAAGACACACACATATGTTAAGATCATCTCCCCTCTCCTTAGGGATTTCTCACTGTTAGTTGGTAATTTGGTTGGTAGGTTGGTGTTTGTCCCTAGAAACCATATTTCCACTCTAGCTTCTATAATTTCTCCAGGGTTAATTGTGGAGAAGAGACCCAGAAGCACATGCTAATTCTCCACCTTGCCTTTAGTGACTTACTCATCGCATGTTGTGCCCACATATTCCCACCTCTAAACCCTGTACCAGTTTACTTAGAAAATCAAAGACATCAGCTTGAATTTCTTCAACTTCCCTGCCTTCCAGCTCAACGTGTTTTCCTTCTTCTGAAACAAGAGGAAAGAAGTTTTCCATGGCTGGTCCTTTTTACCTTTCCTGTGACATTGTTCTATCAACAATCCTTTCTCTTTCTTCCATATCTTCTCTCTCCTTTCCACTGGATCCTCTTCTTTCCCAAACATAATTAGGTCCCACTTACTCTTAAATATAAGTCATACCCTTAATTCTGTTATAGCCACAAGCCAACATTTTCTTATTCCTTTCTTCTACTCTCACACTTCAGGAAAGGCTTATCTCCAATCATCTCTACTTCCTCTCTACCCCTTCACTCCTTCACCCTAGTTTTCTAATGTACAAACCAAAATCCCCTCCCCTTTTCTTCTATGATTCAATTGAAGATTTGATGCCCACTCCTCGTGATTTCCTCCTTCCTTAACTACACCACCCAGATTGACTTGCTAACTTTTAACCATCTTGATTTTTTCTCATCATCCTTCACCTCCTGAGGCATAGGGTCTCAAACTTTCATGTTTATAAAAAAATGTTGGTAACTTAAAAATATAAAATTCCTAATGTCATCCGCAAATTCTGATTAAGTAGGTATGAATGGGGTCTAGGAATCTGTATTTTCCACAAGCCCTTCCCTGCCATGCTCCTCAGGCCTCTGCTCCCACTTCGGGGGAAATACTCTGTGATCTTATCTATGTCCCTTGCCTCAACTTCTACTAGGATGAATCTTAATTCTATATCTCTTGGTTTACATTTTCATTAGAGCTCCAAACTTCCTTTTCCAACCAATTGTTAATCTCTCTTTCTCTCATTTTAAAGCTGATACCTTACACTTATGTACTTTCAGAAACAAACCCATCAGCTTCCCCCAAACCTGTTTCTTCTCCCATCTTCCTAAACTTTATTAACCTCCATTTTCCCAATTATTTGGGCTCTAAAACCTCAGAAAATCTCAGTCATCGTCAAGCGCTTATTGACCCAACTGGACTTTCATGACCATTCTCTCCTTTGCATTCCTCCCCTAGGAACCTGCCCACTTTCACCTGATCTTGTCAGCATCCTAACTCGTCTTTACTCTCCAAACAACCCAACGTGCCGCTGCCAGATTAATCTTCCTTAGGAACAGTCCTGTTTCTAGAAAACTTTGATGACTCTTTCTTTTTAATCAAATTTAATTCAAACACTTTATCTTGCAATCAGCATCTTCCTCTGCTGGTCTGAAATTCTTCTCCAAAGTTTTCACATGTACACGTCCTCCTGCCAATTGTTGTAGGTGCAGGATATTAGTCCTTTGTCAACCAAAGCTGTGGCAAGTATTTTTTCCTATTTTGTTGCCTATAGGATTTTATGATATTTTTGTGTGTGTCCAAAAGTATGAAACTTTTAAAGTGTCAAATTTGTCTACCATTACTTTTTCTGTGTTTACTTCAAGCTTTTCTTTGCTCAAGGTTTTTGTGGGTCACTCAAGGATGCATCGATCTTGTTTTATATTATTCTGTACATGCCTTCTCTTAGATCTTAAACTGTAAATTCTTTGACGGTAATAATGTTGTCTTCCTTATACATAGATAGAACATATTAATGAACACTTACTGTGAGCTATTATTATTTTTAGCACCTTACAAATGTTAATCATTTAGTTCTCTATTTCAACCCTAAGAGGTAGGGACTGCTATTAGGACCTTTATGCAGAGAGAGAAACTGGGGTAACTTGTCTAAGGTCACACAACTTTCACACAAGGTCACACAATTAGTGATCCTGGTGGAGCCAGGGTTGGAATCTAGGCAGTTTGACTCCAGAAATTCTGCTTAGAACCGCTACCCTGTTCTGCCTTTTCATGTGTGGAAAACTAATGGGTGCTCAACCAGTACTTGCTGAATGAATGAAATGTAATATATAGGCAAGCTGGGTTGGTATTTCTGGACTATACACACTTTCTTAGAAGACCTCATGAGCATTTAAGAGGTCACAAGAATTGTTGAAGAACCATAATGTGAAAGGCCAAAGAACTCCAAACTGAGGCTCCAAGTTCTGAGGCTTTTAGAGCTCACCAGTCCTCAGGAACCTGGTTGGCTAAAAGGGAAATCTCCGATGATGAATGGGAGGGAGCACAAAAAATGTGGAATCCAAAGCAATGGGCAGTTTTCCACATCATTATAGCAGTATTTTGTAACAATTTCTTTGGCAACTGACAGCAGGCATTTAAATCAGCTATTTCCTCCTCAGAATTCCTCTCCAAAGAATAATAATGGCCTCTGCGACTCTGAAGGAAATGTAACCCCTACTCGGATACAATCTTATCTGGGAAATTGCCATGGTATTCATCACAGCTGTCATCGTGCTGAGCCCATTAGAGATGTGCTAAGTGTAGATCTACAGGGTTGTGTACTCTGAGGGCTCCTGCTACATTCTTCCCGGTTTAGGCAGGAAAACAAAAACCACTCAACGTTTCTGGGGCAGAATCCCCTCAGAGCTGGGTAGGCAAAAGAAAGCTATTCATACAGCCCTGAAGGAGTTACTTTGTGTCTCAGGGTGTAGATTTACAAAGACACTTTCAGTGACACCATTGGGAAGGGCAGAGCATGAGAAAGGTTCATAGAGAAAGACCAAATTTTTATTTCTTTAATTGGAGAATAAGAGGGGAACCAAAGACCTAAAAAGCTGGGGTAGGAGATTGGCGCTGGCACCTTGGACCAGAGTTCTTTTCGGTTTGTTTCAATTAAACAGTAAGTTGTTACAGTCTCTATTCTTCTCTGCAGAGAATGTTGGAGCTGGAAGTCTAACTCCTAGATGATACATAATTTAAGAAACCAGGGCCCAGAGATGTAAAGAGACTGGCCAGGGCCCCACAACCAGGAGGCAATAGGATCCAAGGTTCCTGGATTAGGACCAGTGGGATTTTTTAAAATTTGGTTCTGCAAGGAAGTGCTCCTGCAAATCTAAGGTAAGTTTTCTTCATTAAAAAAAAAAAAAAGTACACCAAATCATATTCTCTTTTATTTTAAAATTTATTTTGTTTTTAACTCACAGTTGTCTTTACAAAGAAGCACCTAAAATTAGTCTTCCACTCAATTCACCAGGGGAGACCATTTACTCTGAAATTACCTTGTCCTAGAAACTAATCTACCTCACCATAAGAGTCGCTCATTCCCAGAAAGTTTTTTACCCAACTTGACTCAAAACAAGATCAGGCATCTTTGCCATACACAGCACAGCACAGGGTTTTCTAAGCTAGAGACTCTGAAACTGAGTATAACTTACTTTACACAGATAGTAAGCTGCCTGGGGGTCATTGTAGATGTGGTTCCCGTCTCTGCCCATCTCGTGCCACCAGAAGGCCCTCCTTAGTTTCCTGAGGATTGTGGGCATTACCAGCCTGCTCCAGAGTTCTCTTTTTGTTTTCATTTTTTGGGGGAAGAGGCAGTCAGCAAAGGCTGGGAGAGAGAAAGCTGAGGTAACCCAACACCCCCCGCCAACCCCCCCCAGCCCCCCACCACCCACCACCCACCACCACCACCACCACCACCACCACCACCACCACCACGGCAACTATTATGTAATCTCCTCAATCCTTTTACTTCTTCCCCTTTGCTCACCTAACCTCTCCCCTCCTCTCTCTATATTGTGTTCTCTTTTTGAGAGAAGAAGCCATGCTTCCATCCTCACTGCAAAGCCTGACTCAGAGGAAGCACTCAACACGTTCATGGACTTCATGAATGATTGGACTTCACTCCTTTTCATCACCTCCCATTTTCCATCCTTTCTTTTTTCTCCTCTTTTGCTGTTGGTCACTCTTCAGCTTTTGGAAAACCAGTTGTAAGATAAACAGTAGCAAAAATAATGACTGAAACAGGGACAAAATAATTAGTTTCTTTGAAATCGTTTTTATTTCATAATTTGATATTACATTATCGAATTGTGTCTATGTTTCCTTAGACATTCTCTTTTGTATAAATCATTTATTAACCATTTTGCTCTTTGAAGGTCCATAAGAGAATTTTCTCTTTGATGGTAAGTGAACCAGAGCAAGGGTACAACTGTCTGTGAAACTCTTCTCAAGTGCCTAGTAAAATGTTTTAATTATAAATACCCGTAGAGAATTATTGTTGATAAATAGCAACATGACACACAAATGCAGGGTAAAAATGCTACATTAGAATTATTAGCATGAAAAGAAAAAGATAAACCACGTTTAACTTTTTTGTTATATTTACCTAGTTCACATTGTTTTTATTCTCTTTATTTAAAAAAATAGTATTTTGAGTTTATAATCATGGATTTATCATCAATCTTTTTACTTATATTATATCATTATCTGCAATAGATGATAATTAAGTACATCTCAGTTGTACACCTAATTATATCCATGTGTAACATTAAAAATGTTTCTACATTAACTTAGAAGTGTGTTTAAATATTACCTTCTATTAAAGAATTTGTACTAAAGGAGAGCATGGCAGTATTCTAAAGCCAATGAAATTCCATCCTGTATACCTTAATTGAGATGGATGGACATATGTACATATACAAACGCAAACTAATTTAAAGTTTTCTCTTTAATTTTAAGTTTAATATGATTAAATTAGTTATAAAATAATCAGTTGTCTTATAATCATATTGTACTGTTCAAACTGAAATAAAATACACCTGCTTTATTAAAAAAAGTCTGCAGAACTGATTAAATAGATGACAATATAATTTCCATTACAAGTGCTTTTTCTGCCATCTAGTGGAAAAATGAAATCTATGAGGAGTCACAATTTACATTTTTAATTCTATTGTCTCAAAATATTTAGCAAAGGCTTATTTGAAACCTCAAGAAAAGAAAACAAAATAATGCGTTTGTTCTCCCTGTTTCTGATTTGACTGGCAAGTGGACCAGATGTGGATAATCCTGAGCTTCAGCCCTTCTCTAAAAATCACAGAAGCCATAGACTCCGAACAAGATAATAGCATTCATTGTTTTAGATAATTGGATTGCTGTTCATTGTCAAAGTAATGAAAGATGTCTCAAGCCCTACATCCCTTTCTGTTCCTGTCAATACTTTAACCCTATAAACTGGAGAAGGGGGAGGGTTTAGACTAGAGAGGTGGCTTGTCCGGCACTGTCTAAATCAGTGGCTTTCAAACTTTTTAAACTGCAACTCACACTAAGACACGTACTTGACATTGTGACCCAGTGTGTACATAAAACAGAAGACAAAGTTCCACAAAGTAATAACCTGTATATGACTGATCACTACGATATTTTACACTTTGTTCTGCTTTACTCTATTTCACTTTTTTGGTATTATTTTATGACATTTTAAATTGATTTTATGATCCACTAATGGTCCTAAAGCTAAAAAACACAAGTTAGAGTATTTCCTGAGAAGTCCTAAGTGTTTACCTTTCCTGCTTTAAAAATATTTGATACTAAGTCTGAAATTATGACAAAATAAAAGTTAAAGAAAAAAGGTATGATAGAGATTGCTTAATTAACGCAAAGACTTTGAGACCTTCCCAGTTAAGGATATTTTATTTGATGAATGTTCACTATTATTACCAGCATCATTCTCTCTATTAGCCATAATAGAAGGCTCAGATTCATCTTCATAACCACTTTTGTCATCGAATCAGTCATCAAATTCTGTGGATTCTGTCCTCACAACATGTCTTATATCTTTGCTCCTCTTTTCATCTTTATCTGGTTTAGCCACTTCCCATTTCTCCCTGGATGATCACAGAAGCTTCCACATTGCTCTCTCTGACTCCATCTCTCACCCCTCTGGTCCATCCTTCACCCAGCTGCCAAGACTTACCCTCCTCCTCGCAGGTCAGATGACATCATTCACTGCATCTTCTACCTAAGGAATAATGTCTGAGCCCCTTAAGGTGACATTCAAGACCTTCCCTGCTTAGTGCTTTGTTGGCATTTACTATTTTAGATTAGATTATCTCTCTCTCTATTAGGTTGTGAGCTATGACTATATTTTTGCCTCTTTTTAAAAGCATGCTATATTTGCCCCAGCCGCTGTTTAATAAATATTTGTAGAAGGCACTGAATGGAACTTTCTTTCTGATCCTCAGTTCTCTCTACAGTCCTGTGCATGCCCTATATTTCAGTTGCTTTTCTACTAATCATTCTTTGAACTTTCCTTTTATTAATTAATCAGTTTTTTATGTACTTTTTTAAAATGTGCATTTGCTCAAGCTCTTTTTCTGGGCTGCCTTGCTCTCTGTTTTCTGCCTGTGGAAATCCTTTTCACCCTTTAAACATCAGCTCAAATGCCATGTGTCACAAGAAACTCCCTTGCTCCCCAGTAGATTGAACTCCCAGAGCTTAACAGTAACTCCAGTTTCTATTCAATGCTTATGCTATCATTCCCTGTTTTCGATTATGTTTCTCCGGGTTTGTCTCACTTGATTGTAAAGATCTTAAGGGCACAGGAATGCCTTGTGCTTCTTTCTAGTCCTTACTGCTCTTCCAGGTGTTGAATATATGTTCATTTACTTGAACATACTTGTTGCATATATCTTTTTAAATATGTAGAACTGGAGTCTGATGACAATCATTTTGAGTATAGACCAGCCAAGTCTTAGATGGGCTATTTTATGTTTCAGAGCAGGGATATGACCAAGTTTTCTAGTTTGAATTATCAGTCCACCTATCAACACTTTTTTTCAGTATCTACTGAGCACTATAGGCTGCTGCCAATACCAAGAGCGGAAGTGCCAGCTTCTACCCTCATACAATGAAAGCCCTGTTGGATGGCCCTTCTCCACGTTTCCGTAATGATCCGTACTTTCTCCTGTGACTAGACTTCCTCCTTGTGCTACACGTATCAGTTTCCATGAGCTCCCTACTTCCATGAAGGCAGGGGGTCTCTCTTAGTCATTTGTACACTCAGCAAATAACCTACCGCCTGCACATAGCAGATTCTCAATAAATACTTGTTGAGTGAAAGAATGAGAGACATAAAGAATTATAATGGATAAAAAAGAAGTACTAAATATTACGCCCATCTTCAAGGAGCTTACGCACCAGTTAGGGAAATAATTACCTAAATATTCTGACCATAATGTCCTACACTTAATAGACATTCAATACATTTTAATGAATTACAATTAGTGAAATGAGAGTCAATTTCTATGTGCATGAAAAACGCTAAAAACTGATGAAGTATAAGTGGTGGTCTCTGTCCTCTAGGACAGCATAATCAAGTGTGAGGTAAGAAAAGTCTTCACAAATACATTACACAGCAGTTTGGGTTCCCTGCCAAATGTGTCTTAGAGATATCACTGTAAGCTGGAGTGGTTAGATATGGCTTCCCAAAGCAAGAAGGTCTTTGTGAAGACCTGTGAAAAGTCTGAGATTCTATCCTATTTGCAAGATGAAAAGTTAGTCTGCTACATTTTCATAGATGCTGACAGAGGACACAAATTTCTGGGTCAGAGGCAAGAGGCTATATTACTCACAGCACAGCAGGCAGCAGGAGCTTTGTGTTCACATTGATTCTCCTTGTCCTCCAAGTCCCATAAGGCTGATAAAGAGCAGCCCAGGGGAATGCTGCACATTCTGTGGGTTTGCATCACAGCTGGGGAACCCTGAGCTAAGGAAACCCCAATCCTCTAAAGGGGCTGCTAGCAAACTTGTCCAACCTTTGTCCTGGAGGGAGACATTATCCTTATTATCCTGGTCAGAAAACAAATCTGTCCTTTCCCAGAGGGAGATGCTATCTCTATGTTCCAAGGCTGTTTGCTATACAAACATCCTTGAAAAATAGACCACCACAAAAGCTGTCAATGCCTTTCATCAGAAGATGGACAGAAACACAAGAGACCCATGAAGAACATTATTCCAACAGTCTTAATTTGGTTCTTGAAAGTTGGGTGCGATTTGATCAAACAATAAATAGGAAGAGAATAGATATTCTAGGAGAAAGAAGAATTTCATGTGTGCGTATTTATTTCATGACAGATCTCTCTGGGCCTTAGTTTCTTTACCTGTAAAATTGGAATAATACCTATTTCACAAGGTTGCTGTAAAAATTACATGAGGTAATGTAGATATGGCATCCAGCCTGATGACGGACATGTTGCAGGTGCCAAACTGTTAGTGCTTTCCATCTTCACCAGAATGTATAGGATGTGACTTTATCAACTGCTATGACATTAAGAAAGGGAGAAAGACAGGCATGTAACCAGTCAATTTGCAAATTTTTGTATTAAACATCTACTATGTTCTAGGCACCAGGCTAGACACCACGCCTGTCCTCTTAATGTTTGTATTTGGCATCCTGGGGAAAATAGAGGAGAGTAGAATTACCTTGCTTCCACTAAGTAAACCTGTTGAAGATATACCTCCAAAGTTTTATGGCAATGCCATCTGTTCAGGAAGCCAGGGGATCATTGAGACATAGGAGGACCACACAGCTAAAATAAGAACAGAGAAATGTCAAAGTTCTGTGATGGCATACACCAGTCAACAACATGCTTTTCAAGATCATCTGGAAAAAAGGATACTAACAATTGCAGCAAGAAGATTTTATGTGAACCTTATTGTCAGCTATGTGTGATTGTTAAATCATTCACTTGATAAATGTTTATTGAGCACTCACGACAGGTTATGTACTGTGTATTGATACGTACTGGAATTTGAGGATCAAGAGCGGGAATTTCCTTGAGAGTGAGACGGCACGGCACCCAACGGACAATGGATTGCTTTCTTGAAAGTTGGTGTCAACGTTCATCTATATATGAATGGAGAGAGAAGTGTGACAATCTGAGATACTATGAGAAAGGTATTCAGTTCAAAGATGATTAGATTATTGATTCATTGGACAATCCTAAATTAGACCTTGAATAAGAAGAGAAACAAGTTATTAAAATTTTTGTCTTTCTCTATGAAGAAGGTAAACAATTATTTGTTATATTATGGACTATATTTATGCCTGAAATATTTAAAAGTAATAAAATAATAATTTTCGAGAGTGAAAAGAGAATTATAAAGACCATCTTCACTCTGGGTGGTGGGGCTTGATATTTAACCACTGTCTGCCTGTTTGATGAATTAGAATAGGATATGAAAAGGCATTGCCAGTTGTTTTTCTGGAAGAACTATGGTAATAGTACTTTGTTCCTACCTTGTTTCCAGCACAGTGCAGACTGGATTTCAGTTGTTTGTCAAGAATCTACCTACTGGGCTAGATTGTGAGAAATGGCACACCTTAACAGCTGAGTAATGGAGGCTAACCAGGAGAAGGGAATTACATTCGAAATGTATGCAAGCAAAGCCAAAGGGAGCAGTGCTCCAGCTTTCGTTTTTATTACTCATGGCTCATGAGATGGTTTTTAGCCAATGCTAAGAGTTGGCCTGGTACTGGATGGCTTAGAGGAATGTTGGGTCCAGCAGTCAAATGACCTGAAAGACCTTAAAAACTACCAATCTCAGCCCCTCACCTACTGCCCTGTGCTCCCACCTGGTTGAATTCCTTCAAGTTAAATCATGTTAGGATTTGGCTTTTCTCAGAGAGGGGAGATGCATTATTAGTAACATCTTAGTACGAATTTCTTTGTTTTGACCTGAGTTTGTGAAAGAAACAGGAAAACTCAGTACAAAATGCTGAAGTGAGAGAAGAAAAAACTGGAGAAATCCCAGGTGAGAAAGCATCTTCTCTCTTGCACATATTGCTTTCCCTAGGGGCTCCCTTGTTAACCAGATTTACTGCTAAATCTCACACAGATTCTAAAACCTTTCCCAACTGATGAGAGCGACAGTGTGGGAGTCATAATAATCCATCACAACAACTCTCTTCCTATCTAAGTCATGCTAGTGGCTGCTACCTTGAAAGGCCAGGTTCACACCAGTTTTTCCTAAGACTGCTGGGCCCCCAAGGTCCTTGCACAGTAGCATTTTAATATAGAAACAGCTCAGTATATGGAGTGCCATTTTTGTGAAAATAAAGCACTTTTGTCTTTGTTCCACACAAAATGCTTTTCTCTCTCTGAACTTGGCCCTGATTGATAAAGTCCTTTCCATTTCTATTAGGTAAAGACAGGTGAAAGCAGGAGTGGTGTTTATCCAGGGCTGAAATTAAACCTTACAGAGCTCTCTCTCTTGGCTGGCCCTCCTCCCGCACAGTTTTCTATCAGTAGACTTCCAAGAAAACGTTCCCTTAGCCAGGTGTTTGCTCCTATTTTACATGATGCTTCTCAGTGTTCAGCAGGAACAAAGATCACTGATATTCCCATTGGGTTTATCAGAAGCAACTGAGAACAACGA
Organism: Equus caballus; assembly: GCF_041296265.1. Classification (NCBI taxonomy): domain Eukaryota; kingdom Metazoa; phylum Chordata; class Mammalia; order Perissodactyla; family Equidae; genus Equus; species Equus caballus. The sequence continues at coordinate 66,682,249 of NC_091700.1, forward strand.
GCTCTTTTTATGTTGAAAATAAAGATTTAAAAATTATTCATAATCCTTACTTCTTCTCCCAACACATTCTCATCCCCATGGGCTCCTTTCACTAATTAGCTATGCAAGTCTTCACACTAAAATTCAGCTATGTATTAATCTTTTGGTTGTATTGGTAGGATGTCTTGATCTTCCTCCCTATACATAGTGTATGCTTATATTTAAATACATTTTGTCTATGTTTCCAAAATGAGTATATAAAAATAAGAGCTTATGAAAACATTAAGTCTGATTCCACTGGTGAGAAAAAAATTCACTTTTAATGTGTCTACTCAGAATCATTGGGCCACTCCTGAAATTAAGTTCCTAGATAAATCCAATTAATACAAAATATAAAGTTAAGATTAACATTTATGAAGCTCCTACTATGTGTCAGGTGGTATGCTATGGATTTTACATCAGTTATCTTCATTTAATCTTCATAACGCTGTGAGCTATAAATTAGGATCTTCATCCTACAGATAGAGAAACTGAGACTTGAAGAGGGCACACAGAATCCAAGTCTGCCTGATCCCAAAGCCTGAGCTTTCTACCAAACTGTATAACTATTAAAGCCAAATGGAATCTTGGGGATTATCTACAATAGCAGTTTTCCAGTGCAGGATGAGTACCAAGGGGGGTGGGGGGGTGGGGTGGACATGGGATATTATTACATTTAAAATGCAATAAGTGCCATAGTGAAGTTCATTCTTTTCAATAGTCTTTTAATCCTTCTGATAACTCAGTTCTGTTTTATGTCTCTAACACTTACTCATCTCCTTCTCTGTCATAGAAAGAGCAGGTCCCAGAATCATAGCTTTTAAAGACAGTACCTACCTAAGATATAAGTTTACATTTATTTTCACTGTAATTATTTTTATAGCTACTTTCTAGCAATGGCAAATGATGCTGGTTTTCCTTATGAGTAGTCATGTAAAGTTTTATTTTGAAGGTAAATGTATTTAGATCTTTTAAAAGTTAGCTTAAAGGAAAACGGTTATAAATAATAGTTCAGTGGTATACACATGTGGTAAAAATCATGAAGATGCCACAGGAAATCTAGACTTTGGCGGCATGGATTTAGAGATTATAGGTTAAAACTCACATGATGCAATTGAAGAAACTCACGTGATACAACTGAAGAAAGGGAGGCCTAGAGAGATGTAAACAAGCGTCCATGACAAACAAGTTTCCTGAATTGCTGAAACGTGATCATTTACCTTTTAAAACATACGAAGATCTCCCACAAGCTGGTCAATTTCCACTGTTGTTCTCCTGGTTTTTCCTAGTGGGGCATCGGACATATTTCCAGTAGCAAATACAGATTAGAATCAAGGAAATGAGGAATTCTGTTTCCTTCCAGAGTGGTCACATAGTTCCAGTTTTCTTCTGTGCTAAATGCTGTGAAATTGAAGTGGGTGGTATTTTCGATTAGCTTGACACACTGGGTATTCAAATTAAATCAGATGTGGATATTTGATATTTGTTTTTATAAAATTTACATTAGTTTATTTAGATATTTTAATGTATAGGAGTCAGCAAATTCAACTATAAGCTGTAGCTGTTACAATAAAAAGGCCATTTGCTGGTAGGAAAGCAGATAAACTCTCTAAAAAATGTAACAAGTGAAACAGTTTTCCAACATTACCTCTCGAAAGTGTAATTATCAGAACAACCTCTTTAAAGGATTTAGATGTAACTCTCCAAGTATACATCTGACGATTTATTGCTTTCAGTAGCTAGAGGTGATAATGTGGACTGAGACTGATATAACATGAGTGCATTTGCATTCAGCTACTGGGGACCCACAAGATACCCCCGTATTCTGCTCTATTCTAATGAACAGACTATCATTTGCTACCAGATAGACTTCCTGAGGCTGCTATTTAGGACTAGCAGACATATCATCTTTTTTTTTCCACAACACTCAAAATATTTCAACCTGGTGTATATGAGCTCAACTGTGAATTTCATAAAATAAGAGATTTTTTGTTGTTGTTAGAATTGGGTTTCCCAAGTACAGCACTTCTGGAAAATGCTTGGTTTTAACCTGTTATTTATTTTGTCCTAATTAAAAGGCAATAATATATATCTGCAGAGGTGCCACAAAAATTCATCAGCCCACCAACATCAGCAATAGCATGCTGGTTAGGAAAAGAATGGGGCAACCCTGGGAAAGATAAGCATCATTCATTAGTCTTTTTTTAAATATTCTCAAAGTCTACTTCCAGAGTTTCAACTATCTCTCGGCATCTGATTCCCAAACTATTTCAGCTCCTTCCCATTTCGCCTCTTCACCCCATGAGTTGCAACGTATATTGAGAGGCACTGTGGTGCGTGGGCTCTAGAGTTGGTTTACCTGGGCTCGAGTCCTGGATCTACCCCTTTCCTGATTAAGCTATTTCTTTACCACTCTGTGCCTTACTTTCCTTACCTGTGATGAGATGATGCTCTCTATCTCCTTCGGTAACTATAAGCAATTTGCTGTATTTAAAGCACCAAGCAATGCCTTGCATGTAGCAAGTTCTCAATGTGTGTTAGTTATCACTTTTCAACTGCATGGTAGATATTGTTTCTTGGACGCCCAATCTATCCATGCAGTCAGCTAAAGTATATTTATTGAGCACTTATTATGTGCCAAGAGGCTTGAGACACATCAATGAACAAAACTCCCCAAATCCTTGCCCTTGTGGAGCTTTTCCAGGTAGAGGGAGACAGATAATAGTCAATAAATATAATAACAAAGTAAATTGTATTAGAGAGTGATAAATGCTATAAGAAAAAAATAGAGTTGGGTAAGGGAATTGGGAGGGTAGGTGACAGTGAGATTTAATATATATGTTCAATACAATATTCCTAAAACTCTTTTTTCCAGGAAAATTAGATTCCCCTCTCAATTTCCAGTGCCTGATAACCATTCTTTTTGTTACTCAGATTAAAGACTTAGTCAACTTAGTTTCTTCTCTATTTCCTCCTTAACTGCCATTAACTCCCATGGTGTTTTGGGTAACATCTCTTGAGTCTACCTGATTTGAGCACTTGGGCCTGTGTTAATGTCATAACCTCCTCACTAGTCTCCGCTTCCAGTCTCTCCGTTTCAATTCATCCTGCGCTTACTCCACTTGCAAAGCAATTCTTCTAACAGAGCTTATCCATGTCTCTTCCTTTCTCTGACGCCTATGGAATGAATTTCGAACTTGTTCAGGAACATTCACAATCTGGCTTCAACCTGTCTTTCCAGCCCTTTCCAACTTTCCCCTAAATATAACTTTCCATGTCAGCTAGAATAATCTACTTCTGTGGATTCCCCCTTTATGCCTATAAAACGCATTAGGTTGTTTTCTGACACTCTTTTGCTACTTTTCTCTTTCTCTTTGTAGAAGTGTTAGAAATTTCATTAAACTTAAAATTGCATACGGAACTTTGTATAATAATTTGACTTATGAAAGAATCCCAGGTGAGACTTCCTCAGGAGGGAAATCGTGTGGACCTGATTCAGCAAGGTGGAGGTGCTGGTGGTAGGACTCGTGGTTTTCTGGAGAATCCTCAAACAAATAAAATTGTTTTGATACCTTTACTCAGTGTACTCAATGATGGAACGCCAGCTATCTAGTTTGCCACCAAAAAGTGCAAACAAGATTTACTTTTTCTAGACTGCTTGCCTTCTTTTCTCCTCTCGCTTATAAATCTTGTTCTCGCCTTTGTTCTTTAACTCAGTCAAGGATTCTCTCTCTTGAGAGCAATTTGTGGAAAAATAACTTAATACTTGTTTTTTGAAATAGGCACAGAAACTATTTTGTTTATGTTTAAAAATATACTGTTAATGACAAGTGATTAACAAGCCTTTAGAAGAGAAAATCCATTTTCTATTTTTATGTAAAAAAATCCTACCGTTCATTTAATGGAGTTTGTGTGAAAATATCCTCGCCACTGGTGAATATCAAAGCACTTTTATATTAATCCATTTCCTTCTCTGAGGTCCTAATCGACAGCGGGCTACAATTTTGATTTCTCAGCAATACCGTCCATTTGAGACTTTCTTCAAGCTGCCTGCATGCAAATGATTCAACCAATTTCTATTACTTCATGTGGGTTTCAATACTAGTGAGATGCACATTTCTGCCACATAAAATGCAGACTTTCCCAAAGACTTCTATTAACGTAAATGGTAACCTTCAATTGTGTCAGTATTCAAAGCTACAACATCACGTACCTCAAAAATAAGAAATCTATTATTTCAGAACGGTTACCAGAAAAAATTATTTTTATTCTTTTAGATTTCAGGTTTCCCAAGTGACTGGCTGGTCTCTGGGCTATTTTCAGTGTGTCTCCAAGTAGGACTTAACTCAGGGCGCCTTTTCACCACTGAGGGGTAGGGCAGCCCCTTAAGTCTTCTTAAAAAAAAACAAACCCTATTTCATCTTTCCAATTTGCTTAGCTCTTACAATGGCTTGTCTATAACAGTCACTTGATAAATATTTGTTTCTGTATTGCTTTGCTAGAGTTGCCGTAACAAAGTACTATAGACTAAGTGGCTTCAACAACAGACATTTGTTTTCTCACAGTTCTGAAGGCTTGAAGTCCAAGATCAAGGTGTTAGGAGGCTTGTTTTCTTCTGAAGCCTCTTTTCTTGGCTTGTAGATGGCTGGGCGCCTTCTTGAAGCATGCTCACATGGTCTATCTTCTGTGCACGCACATCCCTGATGTCTCCCTGTGTCCAACCGTCCTCTTCTTACAAGGATAGCAGTCAGTTTGGATCAGGACTCACCCTAACGACCTCATTTTAACTTAATCACCTCTCCAAATAGAGTCAAATTTAAAGTACTGGGGGTTAGGCTTCAACGTATGAATTTTGGTGACACACAATTCAGCCCGTAAGCTTCCTAACAAAGAGATCCAAACTGTTGCTTATGGTGTCTTAAAAGATTTTGCCTGTCTTGGGGACAATATTAACGTAGTGTCAACAGTAAAGGAAACTTATGTAGATCACACGGGGAGGAAGAGGGACAGTGCAGGGTTTGCCTGGAAATCAAACCTTTGATCATGGGCGCTTAGTTTGTCCTACCATCCCAGTTCTATGCATAATTCTTAACAGCCCTGCGCTCCTGGCCCAATGGAAGAGTGTGTGTGTGTGTGTGCATGCGTGTGCATGGTGTTTGTAATAAGTATTTGACACACTTTAGGTACTTGGCAGTTTACACACACAAACTCTGATCTAATCCTCACACGCCTGTGAGGTAGAGAGGATTTTCCTCATTTTTCCGATAGGGAAACTGGATCTCAGAAGTAACTTGCCTAAAGTCACTGAGCCAGAACAGGAAACCAGGTGAGTCTGACTCCAGAGCCCAGTCCAGGAGTGTGCTCCTGGCTCCTGTCCAGTTCTCAGTGGAGACTGTGGGAGCTGCAGATCTCCTGCTATGTAGGGTCCTCATCCAGCTATGGCTCAGTACCAGTCAACTGAGCACCCTGGTGTGCCTCTGCTATGACACCAAAAGCACAGGCAACAAAAGAAAAAGTAGATAAATTAGACTTCATCAAAACTTTCATAATTTGTACATCAAAGAACACTACCAAGAAAGTGAGTGGAGCCAGCCCTGATGGGCTAGTGGTTAAAGTTCAGCTCGCTCTGTCTGCTTCAGCAGCCCAGGTTCGGTTCCCAGGCATGGAACCACAACACTTGTCTGTCAGTAGCCATGCAGTGATGGTGGCTCACATGGAAGAACTAGAAGGACCTACAACTAGAATATACAACTATGTACTGGGGCTTTGGGTCGGGGGGAGAAAAAAAAAAAGAGAGGAAGATTGACAACAGATGTTAGCTCAGAGTGAATCTTTCCCAGCAAAAAGAAAAAGTGAAAAGCAACCCACAGAATGAGAAAATATTTGCAAATCATGTATCTCATAAGCAATTAACATCCCAGAATATACAAAGAACTCCTACAAATCAACAACAAAAATAATTAAAAACTGGGCAAAGGACTTAAATGGACATTTCTCCAAAGATACACAAATGGCCAATAAGTACACGAAAAGATGTTCAACATCACTAATCATTAGGGAAAAGCAAATTAAAACCACAATTAGATACCACTTCACTTCTATTAGGATGGCTATTATTTAAAGAAACAAACAAAAACAGAAATTAAGCATTGGTAAGGGTGAGGAGAAATTGGAATCCTTGAGCATTGTTGGTGGGAGTGTAAAATGGTGCAGCCACAATGGAAGACAGTATGGCAGTTCCTCCAAAGATTAAACGTAGAATTACCATGTGATCCAGCAATTCCACTTCTGGAAATATATCAAAAAGAACTGAAAGCAGGGACTTAAACAGATACTTGCACAATGTTCACAGCAGCATATTCACAATAGCCAAAAGGTAGAAACATCCCAAATGTCCATCAACTGATGAATGGATAAATGAGACAGTAAACACTTAAAATGAAATATTATTCAACCTTAAAAAGGAATAAAATTCTGATGCATGGTACAATATGGATGAATCTTGAAGACATCATGCTAAATGAAATAAGAGACACAAAAGGAGAAATATCCCATTTATATGAGGTACCTAGAATGGTCAAATTCAGAGACCAAAAGCAGAAGAATATTTACCATTTTTCTGGGGCTGGGGCAAGGGGAGAATGGGTAGTTCCTGTTTGGATGATGAAAAAGTTGTGGATAGTAGTGATGAATGCACAGCAATGTGAACGTTCTTAAAGTCACTGAACTGTACAACTTAAAAATGATTAAAATGGTAAATTTTATGTCAGGTATATTTTACAATAAAAAATGTGGATGATGTGAGAAACCGAATTTTTAATTTTAATTTATTTAAAGTTTAACACTGATATTTGACTCAGTTATTGGAAAACTTTTAAGTATGCTTGGAACATGCATGTAAATTTCATGAAGTCCCACTATGTAAAGAAACTCTTATTTGAGGCACAGAAAAATATCATCTTACATGTATTTGAATTGTCAACTTTGTTTTCAAGCCTGGGGCAATGTTAATACAACTATCTCCTTTCACTACCAGGGGAAAAAGTATTCCATTTTATACCTCAAGCCTAATTTTACATTGTAAATTATATAGCCTACCTTTAAACAGTCTTTAATCACACATAAGCATCTAAATATTTATAGAATAACTATAGGAACACAAGTTGAATTCAGAGAAGCACATATTAAATCAAAAGTACATGCCAATACCACCAAAATGGTTTTATTTTTGTCACTGACAACACGTACAACACTGATTTCATCATTACTTTGTTTGGTTTCCTTAAATATTACTTAAGTATGCATTAAAAATATAGGTTTACATTTCTGAAATGTAACACATTAAAGTCCTCTGTAAACACAACTCCTTCTCAATATATTTTCCTGCTTTGTTTCATACATAAATAACTTAATCCAAAAAGTCATAAATAAAAATATTCTTATGGCCTAAGAGTAAATGCAAATTGTGGAGCTTGACAAAAGTGTTCTCTTTACGATTTTATAAATAACAACATGCAGGTGTTGGCCCCGAGGCCGAGTGCTCTGCTTCAGCGGTCCAGGGTTTCGCCGGTTTGGATCCTGGGTGCGGACACGGCACTGCTCATCAGGCTATGCTGAGGCAGCGTCCCGCATAATACAACCAGAACGACCTACAACTAGAATATGCAACTATGTACTGGGGGTCTTTGGGGAGAAGGAGGAGTGAAAAAAAAAAAAGATTGGCAACAGATGTTAGCTCAGGTGCCAATCTTTAAAAAAATAACAACATGCAGTATTTTCAGTGTTTATGATCAAACAAATAACATCACAAGTGATTATTGTCTGCCAACCAATTCTGTCAATAATAAACCTTCCAGTGCACTTGGTAAAGATGCCATGCATTTAAAAGTCAAAATAGTCAAAAGACTAGATTTTTAAAAATGGCAGTACAGAAGGTTGCCATTTAAACCTTACTAAGCCTTTTAAAACTACTTCAGTTTGTCAGTAAAAAATGCTGCTAAAGAGTGAATGCTTGTACTGTTATTTAAACAGAAGCTAACGAAGCCTAAAATTTAAGAAACAAAATCAGATTAACTCGGTACTAGTCTTGGGACAAATATTCTGTTGAAAGTCTCTTACAGGAACAGAATGAATACTATCCTAAATTTTCTATAATTTATTTTGAACCATTACTTTAACTAGTTAAAACTTTAAGGGTTAAAATAATGACAAACAAAAATCATCTCAGAAAGACATTTATAATTCTTGCTTCAGAACATCTGATTATTTCTGTTTAATGACTTGTAATCTTTATTCCTTCAGAAAATATTAAAATACTTGTTGAAAGACACCTCCTATTCAGTGACTTACTAGATAACCACTCAGGATGTACTAGGGAAGCACTTGATTTTTATGCAATAAAAGTAAAAAAGGAATTTTGCATGTTGGAAATGTTTCCTTTTATGTTTTTTAGGCCATCATTTACAGAGTACAAAACTTAGAAAGAAAAACATGCTCAATTAATATTCTCATTAAATTTAAATGATTCAAATGATAAATAACGAAGCTAATAAGCTAGTCACTACTTTTAAAATCTAAGTTTCTCAAAGTTCTATTTTTAAATCAATACAAAAACAATCTGGTTCTCACTATTAACTGCCAGTCAAACTCTGGGTTTAAAAAACTAAATATTCTTTGTTAAAGAGCAGATTACAACATGTTTTCCATGCTCTTATAAAAAACAAGATTCTGATATACATAACGCATCTAAACCAAAATTCACAAACGGTGGCTGAAATTTTGTCAACTTTCAGCCCCAAACAACGTAAATCCAGAGTTATTATGCATAAACAATTCAAAATGAAAGTTTATAATGGAAATGTCAACAAGTCATTACTACATTTCTACTGATGGGTTCCACTGTACTTCAACCAGGCACAGGAGACGTGCACAACTGATGGACAGACTGCTTAGAAAATTAAAGCTATCAGAGCTATAAATAAGGAACACATCAATATGAACAGAGCAATGCCAAAGCACTAGAGCTGTTAAAAAAAAAGTAAGATGTGACATAAACACATCTGATAGTTCTCGCTGTAAGCCACTTTCCACTGATTTATAAAGCTATGGTTTTATAATTCTTTTAAAAAAGGAAAATGTTTCTACACTGCTGCATGCAGCAATTTCATTGTACATTCTTGACTCCAATGCAATCTTCAAATCTTCCTGCAGAGCTTGACATATCCCATCAGGATTTCTCCAGAAAGTCAGCTTGTCATATTTTCAGCAGCCTAGAACAAGAAAGTAAGATTCATTATAGTAAAACCATAGAAAAAGAGACACCACAGAGATATATTTGTCAATACTGCACTGTCACTATAAACCACAGCCCCCTCCCCACACCAAACCACTTTTATCAGGAGACTACAGTGGCTTTCACCTTTTGCAGTACCTTAGAACTACTTTTTGAACTGATTGCTAGGCTAATAGTAGAAAATTCTTCTATCTTAAATAATATAGTTAATGTAAGAATATACTGCTACTTGAAAAATTAACCCATAGCAGACCTTATCCAGACAGTCTTTATTACTTTGCCTGTTTCTGCATGTTTCACTATAGTGTGAAAAGAGGATTAAGAATTGTTATGCTATAAGGTGGAGAAAAAAGGGCAAAAAAGGAATAAGGAACACATGGCTAATCCTGCTTTACCTCCATCACCAACCATTATGCCTTCCCTGATTATTCCACAGAAATTCCCATACACCATATCATTCATCAGTAAATGATCTGATACTTATTTCTAGAAGACAAGGATTTAAACAATCAAATTTCTTAAGGCCCAATATGAAAATGATGATTTTAAATAAGTTTAATTTTAGAAATACATGGTAAACTTTTAATTCATTTACATTTCAACTTCCTAATTAAAACCTGCTTTTAAGTTTAGTCTAACTGCAGAGGTCTTTCATGAAAAATCACTGAAGAAACTGAGAAAACTGTAGACAACCCAATCTGAAACATTCTCCTTGCAGTCAATGGAACCTACTTTGTTTTTCTATATAGTTGGCTATTCTAACTAGCTTTTCCCTTCTTTGGATTTACAAGAATTAGAAACTAGTTTGAAAAAAAATTTCCCTTGTTCTTAAAGGTTTCGTACTTCTTTCTACCCTCCTAGATTCTTAGATTAGCTTGAGCCACCCATCCCTTCAGTACTCTGTCTTCTTCCTAACCCCGTTCTCGGTATGGTCTACTTCAAAGAAAACTTGAAATAACATACACAATTTTAGAATTTTTTCAAAATTAAAATATCCTAACTAATGCAATTTAACTTTAATGTCTTTTCTCATTCTATTTTCATACTAATTTTAAAGGTTCTCCTCCAAGATACAATGAAACAAGTATTTGCATTTAAACTAAGTAAGCCACCAACCTTTGCAGCATTCATGTTATATGAATGCAGAAATACTTCCTATTTGAAAGGACAGCAATGGCATCCTAGAGAACTATATAGTTACCACATTGCCATTAAACATTATAAAAATGTATAAGCACTGGCCCTGGGGAAAACCAACTTTAGTAGTCTTCTCTTCCAAACTTTCCTTTTATGAGTAAGTTTATTCCATCCTTTGAGGGGGATGAGTGGGGACAGGGGACTCAATCCTTGATTTCTCTCCCAACTCCAAATTCCACAGCTCGAGTGTCCTCATGCTGCAGGAGACCCTCCTACACAGTGAGGAGATACATCATCACCCTAAGATACCAGCGAAAGTACAGGGCAGCTGCAAGAGAAAGGGCAAGGCTCAGCGCGCAGGAACACAACCAGAGTCTAACTCAGGACACCCTGGCAGGAAAGCAGACGATACAAGGAAGTCGGTTTTGCCCAGAATTTCTGAAATCACAATATGTAAATGACTGCTTACACACAAATACTAGCACTGACGAGACAATACAAAAATCCAGAGATCATGAAAGAATCATTCATACAAATAAATTCTGCTTTTTTAAAAACGCACCTAATGAACAGTCCTATTTAAGCTGTGGGAGATACACATACGGCAACCTATCCACTGCTGTTAAGAAACGTATCTAACTGGGCGACACATAACTAGCTGCTTTTACCATAAATGATTTCAGTGATATCAATATACAAATCTGTAAAAGAGAAAGGCAAAATAATGCACAAAAAGATTATTACAATTTCCCACAGAGTTAAAGAACAAAAGGAAAAACCAGATGTTTCAGACCAAAAGTTCCTCACAACATTTCATGATGTCCTTGACTTAGATTTTACACAATCTAAAACAGAGATAGTACCACACAATTAAGTTCTAATTACTAGGATTTCTAGGTAAAAATAGCAGAATGCAGCAGGAACAGTTTCTCCTTACCCTATTTTTATCAAAGATTTTATTTTTGTTTCCTTTTTCTCCCCAAAGCCCCCCAGTACATAGTTGTATATTCTTCATTGTGGGTCCTTCTAGTTGTGGCATGTGGGACGCTGCCTCAGCGTGGTTTGATGAGCAGTGCCATGTCTGTGCCCAGGATTCAAACCAACGAAACACTGAGCCGCCTGCAGCACAGCGCGCGAATTTAACCACTCAGCCACGGGGCCAGCCCCGTCTCCTTACCCTATTTTTAGTACCAAAAGAAATAAACAAAAAATGAGAAAAAATCATTAACAGCAACCAAACAAAAAATGGAGAGCTACCCCATGCTTATAAAATTTAAAGGGGTAGGCAAAGAAAGACAGGTGCGGCTCAGCGCAGTTCTGAACCTACTAGCCCCCAACCCCACCCAACAGAGCAGTTAAGAGAGGAGCGACTTTAATCTGGAGAGAAGCAACCTGAGGAAGGTTCTTCTTTTTTAATTCAATGAAATTAAGTATAACATTTTTATTTTTAAAGTAGCATGAAACTATCTAGAATCATGTTCACCAAATATTATCACTGGTTATCTCTTGGGTGATTTTTTTTTTCTGAGTTAGATTTGCCCTAAGCTAACATCTGCTGCAAACCTTCCTTTTTTTCGTATGTGAGCTGCCACCACAGCGTGGCCACTGACAGACGAGTGGTGTAGGTGCACACCTGGGAAGTGAACCCAGGCTGCTGAAGCAAAGCACAATGACCTTAACCACTAGGCTGCTGAGGACGGCCTCTCTTGAGTGATCCTGTATGTTTCCTTCTTTGTATTTTCTGATTTAAATATTTTAAAATTATGAGTATATTTTTAAATACAAATTATATAGATTTCAAAAATTAAAGAGAACAAGAAAAGTTCTAATTAACATTTTTCTTCTTTGCTAGGAACTTTTCAGGATCTCCTCTCTGCCTAGTTTTAATGAGATACTGGTAGACTGGTTTTAGATTGTGGGAGAAATGCCTTTTAAGAGGTTTTGTGTGTGTGGGGGGGGGGAGACTGATCTTGCACTCAAAGGAGCAACATTTTTTGATTCTGTTCATCTTATTGATTTTGTCTCCCGTATCTAACTATGGTCTACCAGATGTGGAATAACTAGTATGCTCAAAGCTGTGGAAGCTATGTTAAATAGGTCATTCTGAATCTCCTAATACCTTGGGTTTTATTTTGTCTAAGAAAATACTATGCCAAAACACTCTGTCAGTTTCTCTCGCACCTGCTCCAGCTAGGTTATTTGCCTCTGGTTTCTTCATAGCACTCAAACTGCATTACAATGCAAAAATCTCTCCCTATTCTGCCTCCCTATTCTCTTTCAAATTCCAGCATAAAGAACAAAAATTCTTGCAGCTCTGGAAGATGTGCATTAAATAAATCCTCTTCCATTAGAATTTTAGAAATTTATTGATGAAAAACTATATGCTACTTATTTTTGTCAACAGGGCTATGAGAAAATACTAAGTCAGAAACGTTCCCATGCTACAGTCCTTTAACTGTTCCACTTATAATCACCATTTCATCTTTCTTAAATAGCAGGCTCAGATACTTTTTAGAACTTATTGTAAGTGGAAACTTAGTGATTAACAACTCTGAAGTCAGACAGTCCAAGTTCAAATCCTGGCTCAACTACTTATCTCCAAGTCTCTGGGAGAAGTTAGCTCCATAAGCTCCAGTTTCCTCCGCAGTAAACTACTAACGGTGGTGCAGTACACATCACTGTTGGCACTATGGAGGAAATAACGTAAGGAACGCCTTTGGTGCACAGAGTTTGGAAAAAGGAGAGTACTCATAAATACCAGCTATTCTTATTATTCAGTTATTTTTCTATCACATGAAAGCAGGAATTGTGAGTTTAAAAAGAAATAGGAAATTTAGATAGTTTTTATAATTATTCAAAAAATGTGATTTAAAAAATTAGAAACCTTACACGTACATCTGACAAAGGGTTCATATCTAGAATATCTAAAGACCACCAACTGGGGCTGGCCCTATGGCTGAGTGGTTAAGTTCGTGTGCTCTGCTTCAGCAGCCCATGGTTTCACCGGTTCGGATCCTGGGCGCAGACATGGCACCGCTCATCAAGCCGTGCTGAGGTGGCGTCCCACAAAACACAACTGGAGGCACTCACAACTAGAGTATACAGCCATGTCCTGAGGGGCCTTGGGGAGAGGAAGAAGGAAAAAAAAAAGAGGATTGGCAACAGATGTTAGCTCAGGTGCCAATCTTTAAAAAAAAAAAGACTACCAACAAAAAAGAAAAGGACAACCCAGAAAAGTAGGCAAGCTACTTAAAAAGATCTCTCGGGGGCTGGCCCCGTGGCCGAGTGGTTAAGTTCGTGCGCTCCGCTGCAGGCAGCCCAGTGTTTCATTGGTTTGAATCCTGTGCACGGACATGGCACTGCTCATCAGACCACGCTGAGGCAGCGTCCCACATACCACAACTAGAAGAACCCACAACGAAGAATATACAACTATGTACTGGGGGGCTTTGGGGAAAAAAGGAAATAATAAAATCTTTAAAAAAAAAAAAAAAAAAAGATCTCTCACAATAGAAAATGGCCCAAACCATGTGAAAATGCATTCACCCTGATTTGTACTCAGAGAAATGCAAATAAAACCACATGAGAAACCCACACACACTCACCAGAATGACTAAAATGAAAAAGACTCACAATAATAAGTATTGGCAAAGATACAGAGCAAGGGAAACTCATATGCTGCTGATGGGAGTATAAATACAACTACTGAAAGAAGTTTGGGATTATCTATTCAAGTTGAAGACGTACAAAACCTAAGATCCACCAATTGTACTTCTAGATACACACCCAACAGAAATGCACACATACACGCATCATGAGACATGGACAACTATGCTTCCACACTGGAACAACCGAACATCCATTTGCAGTAGAAAGAATAAATGAACCATCGTCTATCTGTCCAATGAAACATGACTATTACAATTACAGTGAAAAGGAAGGCACTGCAGCTCCACCCAACATAAATGAACCTTGCAAACATAATGTGAAATTAAAGAACCCATAAAAAAAAAGACTGTTGTAAGATTTCTTTTGATTATATCAAGTTCAAACATTTTATAAAATTAAACTGCAGTGCTGAGAGAGAGATGCTGAGTAAAACTGTTAAAAGTAAGAGTCTCCATAAATATCAAGAAAGCAGTTACCGGAGAGGACAGGAGGAAGGTGAGGTGAGCGATGGAGGGGGCACAAGGGAACTTTTAGGGTGCTGGCAATGAGAACTGTATGGATATTCTCTTCAAGATAAACTTTTGGTCTGTAAATGTGCTTTGTTTACCTTTTTGTATTAGATTTATAAATTAAAAAGTTTTAAAAAGCATGAAACCAGCAATCTAAATCACTGGAACTTACTGGAGTGTAACTTAATCTGAGATGGATAATCTACCTGTTTTACAATAGTTCTGTTTCCTCAAAGAAAAAGGACTAGAGAGAAGCCATTTTCTTCTTGACCAAGTTTTAAGGACTAACTTGAAGTTTCAGTATTCATGGTAACTTAGTGCTATCTAACCTTTGAAATAAAATCACCCATTTTTTTTTTTATTGAGTTATTGATAGGTTACAATCTTGTGAAATTTCAATTGTACATTAATGTTTGTCAGTCATGTTGTAGGTGCACCACTTCACCCTTTGTGCCCACCCCCACCCAACCTTTCCCCTGGTATCCACTGAACTGTTCTTGGTCCATAGTTTTAAATTCCTCATATGAGTGGTCATACACAGATTATCTTTCTCTTGCTGGCTTATTTCACTTAACATAATTCTCTCAAGGTCCATCCATGTTATTGCAAATGGAATGATAAAATCACCCAAGATTGTAAATCAGTGTGTGCAAGCAAGAGAAGGAACACAACACTTTTCCTGTTCCCAATCTCAGCAATTAAAACGCAGTGAATTTGAATCTGAAAAACGGTGGTCCTTTGGGCCCATGTTGGCAGTGCAACCTAATTGCCTCAGCAGTTCCCTGGTCTCTGAGCCACTCTGAGTCATTCTTCCCTTTTCTTGAAAGATAAATACATGTTCACAGCTGGGTAACTCTATCAGCCAGTTTCCTGCCTAGAGAATCCCAGAAGTCTGACAGCCTTCCTTCATTTCGTCCCGTACCGGTCCCTTTCATTCCAAGTTGGCATTGTTTCGTGCTGAGATGGCTGACTACATCTATGAGAAACACACGTAATCTCTTCACCAAAAGGTTGCCCACTCTTGGCCTTCTCTCCAGAGCATACTATCCAGATAGGCTGAGAATTTTCCAAAGTGCGTGCTGGTTCCTTTCTGCTTACCAGTTCCGTCCTCAATTTCTCATTCCTCTTACATTTTACTATAAGCAGCAAAAAGAAATGAGTCTGTACTTAACACACTTTGTTTGGAAACTTTCTCAGCTAAATATCCAAGTTTACTGCTTACAAGTTGTATTTTCCTTCCAACAGTAGGACGTAATTCAGCCAAGTGCTCTGTCACATTATAGCAAGGACAGCCTTTCCTCCAGTGTCCAATAACATGTTCCTCATTTCCATCTGAGACCTCACCAGGAGCACCTTTAATGTTCATATTTCCAGCAAGATTCTGTTCATAATGGTATACATATTACCTAAGACGACTGAGGTTTTCACTATAGCTCTTCTCTTCTTTCTGAGCTCTCACCAGAATCACCTTTAACAGCCATAGTTCTAACAACAGTCTCTTCAAGGCCATCCAGACTTTTTCTATCAAGTGCCTTAAAACTTTCCAATCTCCATCCATTACCCAATTCCAAAGCCACTCGCACATTTTTAGGTATTTCTTACAGCAGCACTCCACTCCCCAGTAGTAAATCTGTATTAGATTCCCAGCGCTGCCATAACAAAGTACCACAAACTGGGTGCCTTAAAACAGAAATCTATTCTCACGGTTCTGGAGGCAGAAGCCCAAAATCAAGGTGTCAGCAAGGCCATCCTCTCTCTGAAGGCTCTAGCAGAGGATCCTTCTTTCCTCTTCTAGCTTCTGGCGGCTGCCGACAACCTTTCACCTTCTTTGGCTTGTAGACGCCATCACTCCAATCTCTGTCTCTGTCTTCATACGGCATTCTCTCCTGTGTGTCTGCGACTCCACATGGAGCTCTCTTTGTGTATCTGTCTAAATTTCCCTTGTCTTATAAGGACATCAGTCATTAACCCATTATGATCTCATCCTAATTTGATTCCACATGAAAATACACTATTGCCAAATAAGGTCACATTCCCAGGTATCAGACTTGAGCATATCTTTTTTGGGGTGGACACAATTTTACCCACAACACAAAGAAAATTCTAAACACAGTTGGAGACTTCTGGGAAAAGACAACATGGTCCATGACAGTAGCAATTTTTGTGATCTGAACATATGCTAAGCTCCTGGTCTTCAGAATTCCTCCTGATGGTGATAGAAGCTAGTTTAATAATGTTTAGGATCTTTCAGATAACTTCATCATTAACCATTTTCTAAACGAATGCATCTTTATATATTTAGAGTTTACTAAAAAAAAAATCTCTACCTTGAGTGCTTCAGTGGCCTTGCGAAGTTCCTTAATAACTGATGATAAAGCTTCGGGGTTAATTCCTTGTTCACAAAGCCGTACACAAATAGACAGAGTTTCCATATCTAAGCCAGTATTCAAAATTCTTGAAATCTCCAGCAAAACTGAAAAAAAGACAGAGAATTTTAAAAACAGAATCTTACCTTTTAAAATCTGCACATAATACTTTTGTTTTTAATTAATGTAATACTGCACTATACCAAAAGAACTAGCATAGTATTGCTGGATGTGGAAACTGGCATGTAATACTGTCTTGCCCTTACTTAGCTCTAGAAACTTACAAATAAACTTACAACCTCCTTCCTCATAACTGCTGTTTACATCTTGGTTTATATTCTACCTCTCCTTTAATATCTTTCTAAAATTCGTGTATCATAATCAAGATTATCCTGAACATTTCCTTACTTTTTAGTATTCTTTTACCACGCAATTTCATTAGTCACATAACATTCCACTTAAGGAAACACCACACATCACTTAACCTCTCTACTATTTTAAGGGTTGGGTGGGTCTTATGTTTCCATTAAAATAATGTGATAAGCATCTGTACATACTAAATTTTATTAGGATAAATTCCTAGAAGTGGAACTGCTCAATCAGTAATATGCATATTTAAGGTCTTAAAAGTTTTTAGAAACTTCTACAATTCGACAGAGTAATCATGTTTGTTGACTCTAAGTATATCAATGAAAGCTTATATTTTTTAACCTCATTTTTATAGTATTTCATTTTATTACAGTTTATAAAAGTATCTGTCTCTGACATGAGAAGCACTAGCATAGACAAGCACAGGATGTAAATACATCGCTCCATTACACTTTGTTTAGAATGTGTTTAGAATTTTTAAGTGAATGGTCAACATGTTTTCTGTTGTTTCCTGCATCATTTTCCCTCGGCATCATGCCTAGAAAGTTATTCCCCATGCAAAGATTATATAATTATTCACTAGTATTCTCTTCCAGCATTTTAAAGTTTATTTTCCCCCCTCCATAAACATTTAAATATTTAACTCTCTGGAGTTTGGGTGGAAGATAGAATCTCTAACTTTTCCTTCCAGAATGTCAGTTGCCCTAATACTATTTATTGGATAATCTTTCCTTTTACAGCTCAATTAAGATGTCACCTTTATCATATATTAAATTCCCATATACCTATGTATTTGTTACATGTCTTTTGTCAGAGAAACAATTTTAATTACTAACTTTATATTGTATGTAGTAGGTTAAAGATACTTTTGTTAACTTTCATTATCAAAAGCCCTTTTATTCTCTAGGTGAACTTAAAAATTTTGATGGATTCCAAAAACAAATTCCATTTCAATTCTGATTTGAATTGCATGAAAACTACGTATTATTTTGGGACAAACGGACAAGTTAACAATATTAAGTCTTCCATTAATTTAAGTCTAAGTCCTTCTGAAAACTTAATATTTATGATGATCATGAGATGGGCCCTTCCCATTTTTTCATTTCAGACACTCACTTTCATTTCTAGAAGTTCAGTTTGAGTCTTCTTAAAAATGTCTTCCATGTCTTAACTTTTTGCACAGATGGAGTACAGTTCCAATGTATTTGTCTGCTAAACCTAATGTCTGTGTCAATTTTAGGTCTGTTTCAACTCAGTGAATTTTTCTCATCATGGGTTGTATTTTCCTGCTTTGCATACCTAATAAGTTTTTATTGGATGCCAAACATTGTGAACTTTATCTCGTTGGGTGCTGGATATTTTTCTATTTCTGTACAGATTCTTGAGCTTTGTAATGAGAAGTAGTTATCTGGAAACAATTTGATCCTTTCAGGTCTTTGAAGATTTATTAGCAAGGACCAGAGCCTTGTTTAGTGCAGGGCTAATTATTACCCATCACTCAACTAAGATCTTCTTGCGTACCCTACCCAATGTCTCATGAACAAGGTTTTCCATTCTGGCTGGTAGATACAGGCAGTATTCTCAGTCCTGTGTGAGAATGGTGTAGTGTTCCCCCTAATCCTTTCAAATGGTTCTTTCTCCAGCTTGGCCGGTACTTTCCTCGCACACATGTGCTAATCAATGCTCTGCTGAATACTTGAGGGGGACCCTTCTGCAGATCTCCAAAATTCTCTCTCGATGCAGCTCCTTCTTCTCAGATACTCTGTCTTTGAAACTACTTTCCTTGGTCCCCCTGGACTCTAAGCTCCTTCTGCTCAAATCAGGGTCTCCACCAGGTTCTGCCTGGGTTCCCCTCTCCCCTCACTGCATTGTGGCCTGGAAACTCTCCGAAGGCAGCAAGCTGGGGCAAGTACCATTTGTTTCCTGTCTCTAGGGATCACTGTCCTTCGTTGCCTGAAGTCCAGTGTCTTAAAAAACCCTTGTTCTGCATGTTTTGCCTGGGTTGGTTGGTTTGTTTCAGGTAGGAGGGTAAATCCCATCCCTCTTATTCCATCTTGGCTGAAAGCTGACAATCCTTCTCATTTTCATTTCTTCAGTTTTGCTATTCCAACATACTACTACTTTGCTCTTTAATTATATGCAGGCTGTTATTCACATTATCTGCTGAGTTTGTTTCAATAACTCTATTTTAAGATTTCTAATTTCCCACCATAATCATGTTTATTTCATAGCTAAATGTTTGTTTTTAACCCCTTCTTATTTTGTGGTGTTCTTTTGCCTTTATCTATTTCAGACTACATTCTTATCTTAACCTATTTTTGAGATTTCTGGTTCTTTAAGTGTGAGCAAACAGCAAAAGAGAGCAGTTAAGAGAGTGCTCTCTAGAGCCAGACTACCTGGGTTCAAATTCCACTTTCATTATTTAGTAGGCAATGTAACCTCTCTGTGCTTTTATTTCACCATTCTGTAAAATGGGGATGACAACAGTACTTATTTTATAGGTTGTTGTGAGGATTAAAGGGCACACTTAGAATAATGTTTAGCATATGGCAGTACTCAGTAAAATAATTAGCTATTACTACTACTTTCTCTCTCATTTATTTTTCATGTTAGCTATTTTTTGTTATTTTTTTTGAGAAAGATCAGCCCTGAGCTAACATCGGCTACCAATCCGCCTTTTTGCTGAGGAAGACTGGCCCTGAGCTAACATCCGTGCCCATCTTCCTCTACTTTATATGTGGGACGCCTGCCACAGCATGGCTTGATGTGCAGTGCCATCTCCACACCTGGGATCTGAACCAGCAGACCCTGGGCCGCCAAAGCGGAATATGCGAACTTAACACTGTGCCACCGGGCTGGCCCCTATTTTTTTAATCTACTTTAGGTGCTTTGTGATTTTTGGCTGAAAGCTGATATTCCACAGGGGATTTTTCTTGGATGTCCTGCATCAGTGATGTGTTCTTGGATGCAAAGTCTCACACTGGCCTCAATCTTCTGGATCATCCTGGCTCCAGACCCACAAGAGACATGCACGGTGCTTCTCCATCCCTGACTGTGGCAGATGGCACATTTCTGGCCCCAGCTTCACTGAGACGGGGCAGCACGCTTCATCAGGTGTCACTCCCTATCCCCTGCTGTGGTTCCCATCTGCTCCTTTCTTTAGGGAAAACCTCATTCTCTCTCTTCAATGGAGACTTCCCTTTCTTGTTTTTGAACATCGCTATATTGATAATTGTATTTTAGTATTATTTCCTGTCATTTTTATATGCTTGGAATAACAATTTTCAGTAAGTGCTTACTCATCAATTTTGATAGTTCAATTTCTTTAATTTTTAGTTCTGATTGTTTCCATAAATGGCCTTCTACCTCACTCTTGCATATTCTAAGTGGTTAGTGCTGATACTCTAGGATATTACTTTTTGTTTTGTAGCCAGCCACCCTAATGTATTCTACTGAAGCCTTGAACAATTTTTCAGTGGATTCTCTTGTGTTTTCCAGTCAGATAATCATTTTACCTACAAATAAGTTTTATGTCCTTTTCAATAGTCTCTTTCTCTTCTCCTGTGCTATTTGCTAAACCTTTCATATCAATGTTTAAAACAAAGCAGTAAAAGCAGGTATTTCCAATTTTATTTAGAATGTATTTAACATTAATGTTATGGATGACATTGGTTTCATATAGTTATCCTTTAGCATGTTAAAAATGTACTGTTTTCTTTTGCTAAGACTTTAAAATCAGGAAAAAATGTTGAGTCTTTTCAATACCTGTTCATCAACCACTGGATGACCAGGTAGCTTTCCTCCTTTGACCTAGTGAGGTAATGCATTATACTGACAGACCATCTTCACAGCTGAAGAACAATGAGCTGAGGAAATTCCTACTTTTACAGCAAACAGCAAGCCTACTCTCTATGTGGAGGCAGATGTTACCTCATCTCTCACTGTCGCTCACTGTAAACACAACCGTGAGAAACAGCAGGCGGAAGAAGCAGTCAGGGCCTTGCATTCTTGGCATTCAGAACAAGAATGTGCAGGTATGCTCGGGGCTCATGGCAGACTGCGTCTCTCAAGAGTGACACTGCACGACTTCTGAGGCTAGGTTTAAAAACGCTATAATACAGCTTCTTCTGGCTCTCTGTTGAGACACTCTCCCTTGGAGCCCAGCCTCCAACTGTGAGGAAGCCCACATGTTCCAGACAACAGCTCCTGCTGAGGGCCCAGCTAAGAGCCAGCATCAACTGGTACATAGGTGAGTGAGGAAGCTTTGAGATGACTCCAGCTCAGCACTAACTGCAACACGTGGACACCCTTAGAGAGGACTACATAGATGAGCCTGATCGACACCCAGAACTGTGCAAGGGAAGTAATTTTTGTTGTTTTATGTCACTAAGTTTGGGGTCATTTGTTATGCAGCAACAGATAACCAGCCCATATTCTGATCCGATCCCAACTCTCTAGCATTACCACCATTGTCACCATCGCTATTAACTGTTCCTGACAAATTCTCCTCTCTCCAGTCTTCTCCTCATGGTAGAGCCCTATCTGTAAATGATGCCTTTGTTCATGCTTTTCTCCTCTGCCTTTTCTCTACCCTCCATATAATTCCATGCCGTCTTTCAGGTCCACCTAGTGTTTCTTCCTGAAAGCTTTCTTTTAAAATTCACATTGATCTTTACTTCCTAACATCACAAACTGTCTGTAGTCAATAAGTATTTCCATAGTGTCTACTGTGTAACTGGTACCTGTATGTATTTTGTGCATACTACACTACTGCTGGAAATGTAGCTGTGAACAAGATAGATATGGTCCCAGTTCTCATGGACACTATAACCTAGAAGAGACAGACCATAAAATTATAACTGATTCCAGTTATGATAAGTAAAATAAAGGAAAAGAATAGCATACTTCCAAAACAAATGACAAAAGTATCTTACCTAGTTGTAAAGGACACAGTGCTTAAAAAGACTTGTCTGAAGAAGTGATAGTTAAGCTTAGTCTTCAAGGGTGAATAGAAACCAACCTTAGTAATGTGGAGGCAGGAGGAACGGCAAAGATAGGAGCCAAGAAAATAGCTTGTGCAAAAGTTCCCATGCTGGAGAGAAACTGCTAAGTTCACAGATCGGAGGGACTCATGTGAAGGAAATGTAATTACAGGGGATCAACAGGGATAAATATGAGCTGAGGCAGACATGAAAATCCACTAAGACCCTACTGAAGATTTTAGAACTTTGGGAAGCTATTAGAAGATATAAAATGGAAGCGCGACAAAATCAGATTTTCATTTTTTTTTTTTTTAAAGATTTTATTTTTTCCTTTTTTCTCCCCAAAGCCCCCCAGTACATAGTTGTATATTCTTCGTTGTGGGTCCTTCTAGTTGTGGCATGTGGGATGCCGCCTCAGCGTGGTTTGATGAGCAGTGCCATGTCCGCGCCCAGGATTCGAACCAACGAAACACTGGGCCGCCTGCAGCGGAGCGCGCGAACTTAACCACTCAGCCACGGGGCCAGCCCCCAGATTTTCATTTTTAAAAGACTGGCTGCATAATACGGAATGGCTATTGGAAAGGGGTAGAAGACGTGGAGAGGGAGTTCAGCTAAATTACTGCAACTCTGGTCAAAGAGTGGCGGGCAGTGTGGAGAGGAGAGATTAAGACAAGTGGTCAAATCTGAGATGAGTGAAGAACTGAAAGGGCTTAGTGAAGAAGAGGAGAGAGGTGAGGTGAGAGAAAGCAAGACTGACTCCCAGGTTTCTTTCTCACATGAGCAACTAGGTGGGAGCATGAACTATACATGTTTTGCTGACCCTGCCCCGTACACAGTGGACTCTCTTAACTCCTTTTTCTAGCTTACTACCTGATATATAAAGTAGTATTACACTGAAGCCTCTAGTAAGGGAGAGGTATATTTTTATCGTAATTGTCAAAAACATAATTACTAGTAGTAAAAAATTAGAGGGATAAGGAAAATTCTAGAATATAAGAAAATAATTTAAGTATGAATCTATCAATAAAGAGTATCTAAAATTTCAAAACGCTGAAAAGCAAAAAAGGCAACAGAGTACACTGGAGGGGAGAGAGAGGTAGTTGAAAGAGCCTGACATTTTAAAGAGGGAATGTAGAGAGAGAATGTTGAGGATCTGAGTGAAAAGTAGAACATCTTAGGCAATAGATTAGGGCTAGGATCAGGTTCCTTTCAGAGTGATCTTTGCAGATAAAGTCAGTCCACCGCTTCCTCCCTGTCTGAAGTGTCTTTGTCAAAATCCTTTCATTTCACAATATTCTACAATCCTTGCAAATCACTGACACCCACTACAAAAGATTAAATCACTGTTAGCTGACTCTAATAGGGATGGGAGGAAGGAAGGAAGGAAGAGGATGAGGAGAAATACACAAGATCTTGAAGGAGGGTAGTTAGACTCAAAAAGTTTTGGACACCAGTTAGGTTCTCATGCATAGATTTAAGAACAGTGAAACCCCACATTAACAGAATTTCAATATAACGACGTACACCTGAAATTTATATAATGTTATAAACCACTGTTAACCAATAAAAAAATTAAAAAATAAAATCTAAAAAAACCAGAATTTCAAATAATAATGATGTTTGAGTAGGTCAGCCCAGCCCCTTGGGCAAGCTAAAGTGTTATTTCTGGGGAAGAGGGCGGAGGAAGGTAGGATTATACAGGACTGCATTTAGGCCTTTTTCAGTTCAGTGTATGGTCACTTATTTACAGTGCAGGTGTCACTGTTTCCCTTGTGCCTCAATCATTACTGACAGCAAGAAAAATACTGTTTTTCATTAACTTTGCAATAATTCAAGTTCCCATTTTACGTGACTGTTTTGGACCCAATTATGGCATGATAGCAGGGATTTTCAGTAAGTTTAGGGTTCTAATGGATACAACAGTATCTAAGGGCCACATTGAACAAATACTGATCCATTGCCAACCTGGGGCCTTTCTTTTTATTTTTTGGTTTATGGGCAAACTGTGTGTAGAGAAGCAGTATTTTCTCTAATCCACATAGTCTCTCCTCCAATTTTTGTTTTTTTTAAAAAATCTGGTCTTTCTTCACTGTTCCATTACACTATAGAAACTCTTACATTTTCTATAATCTTCATTTTACACAAAGTTCTCTCAGGAAAAATCTTGATGATGCAAGTAATACAAAATATCAGTTCTCATTTCTACATCAGTAGTTCCACCAGAGATAAAATGCAAGTTTTCTTTTCAATTAGGATCCTGTGGCCATAAAATAAAGGAACCTAAGCACAGCTAATAGCAGAAAACTGCCGGGAAGTGAAGCCTCATACTCTCCATGCTGTTCAAAAGACGCACTGTCTTCCAAGCAGAGATATAACACAATTCTGTTATATACATACAGTTTCTATGTACATAAATTCACTTACAGAATAAAACTCACAACTGCGATACATCAAGAAGAATGGGAAATAGAATGTGGCGTTAAGAACAAAATTCTATTTTTCAGAAAAACAGCAAGGCAGATACTTGGTAAGTAAAAAAGTAGAAGCAAAGGCTCTAATAATATAAGCTATTCTGTGAAAAGGAAAACAGCAGCCTGCGCGGGAAAAGCCAGAAGCCTTATCAGACGTTTCTATAGGGAGGGGCGGAGCCTACAGAGAAGGAGACAGGGATGCGGCTAACGGCCGACACTGCTTTTCCATTGGGTTATGTTTTAAGAGATAGAGGCTAATGTGGATCCCTGGAAAATGCAAAAAGCAATGTTTAACATCCATCAAACATATATATAGGTGGATGCGAATAAAATGGAGACAAAGAAAGGAGCCTGCAAGCTGGATGACATCTTATATAACATAAAAATAATACAGTAACTATCTTTTAATGATCACCTTCGATATGCCTTTATCTAGGTATCTTATTTAAATATGCACAAGAACCCTACGAGGTAGTAAGGTCATTTTACAGGGAAAAAAAAGCAGCAGGCTTAAAGATGTTTTCGTAGCTTGTCCCAGCTCACCACCAGGGGTATAAACTGGCAAAGCCGGCATCAGAGGTTAGAGGGAGGGTAACTCCAAGACGCTCAGATCGTCTTCTACCACGTGTGTGCTGGCTTTAACCCACGTGCCTCGGGGCGCGAAGACAGAGAAATACACCACCGCCCCCCGACACCGGCGTCACCCGCTCCAGGGCGAGCCTGGGGCAATTCTGATGAAAAGGACACTTGTTCATTCACCGGGTATTTTGAAAGTGCCTACTGAAATGCAAGGGACAAAGGCCGTAGCCGTGACCGCACACACACGGCCACTGTGCGCACAGGCTGACAGTCTGGAGGGCTGCGGAGGCGCCCCGGCTCAGGACTAAGAGAAGGGGCGCTCTGCACTGGACGCGTCGCGGATCCGGCGCGGCAGGGGATGGGCGGGGAGGGCACGGCGCCGGAGGCCGGCCCCGGAGGGAAGGCCGCGCGGCCCCGGAGCGAGAGAGGGGCGTGGCGCCGGCAGGGGGCGCGGGGGGGACGGGGCACGCGCCGGGCTGACGTGGGCCGAACGCCGCGCACGGGACCAACTACGCAGCAGCGGAGAGACAACTCTCCAAAGATGGAGCCACCAGCCCTGCGGCCCTGGCGGGGCCCTTGGAAAGAGCTTCAAAGCTGCCGTTCGGGGCAGCAAGGGCACCTAAAGTCTTCCTGGGCTCCCCGCCGCCTGGGGGCCCTGGCTCTGGGAAACGGAGGCAAGGTAAAGGGGGCGAAACGGGCACTCACCGTCCATGGTCTCCCTCACCGCATTCAGATTCGCCGCCGCGGCCCCCGCCGCGGCCCCGCCGCCGCTACTACTCGCCATGACGGAGGCCGAGGGAGGTGGGAGAAGGGCCTGACCCGGAACTGGAGCGCCTTCCTTTCTCCTGGGCAATCACACCGCGCGTCCCCCGCTCACGCCGAGCAGGCTCCGCCCCTCGCGCTCGTCGCCGGCGTGAGGCTGCGTTGATTTGAATTTGGAGCCTCGTTACTCTGCGCGGAATGTGAAGCGAGGAGTTGCCATTCGAATTTGCTACGCGGCCTCGATGCGATTGGCTGGTTCGCGGACAGCGGTGCGATGCGATTGGCCAGTCGCCCACAAGCCCCGTGCCCTGGTTGGCCTAAGACAGCGCGGAAGCGGGGAGTTAAAGAGTCTGTGCCTGTCGTGGGAGCTGGTCTGGCCCCTCGGGAGCACCCTGGAGTCGCTTTTGGGGGCTTCCTTTTTTACACCACTAGGTACGTTCTTTGTAGTTCCTGGCCTTTCCTCCTGTCTCACAAAAGTGAGTGGAGAGCTCACGTTTCCCGGCTCCGACCTGCCTGCCGGCTCGCCCCCGGGTGAATGGGAGCAGCGGGGGAGTAGGTGCGGAAGAGAGGGGTGCCAAGAGAGTGATCGCGTAGGGTTGGGGGTGACACTGGCATGAGTGTCCACCTCTGCTCTTCGCTCACGGCTGCCAGCTGCGCTTGAGCTTTCCAAGAAGTGGATTTCCTCCCTCTACTTGTAGCCCCCTATTGACTGGAAGTAATACAGTCTCGCCTTCAATCCTGGGGGTCTTAGCCAAAGGAGGATGTTTGAAGAGAGGCAACCCAAGGCAGTTAATTTCCTAGCCCTAATCAGTCATACTTGTCTGACCGGGGCTAATGTGCAAGAAAGGCACCCCTGCCCAAGCTTCCTCGCCTCTTATTTGCTTGCTATAAATAATTGTTGTTTAGTAACTGCAGTTTGATAGCGAATTGCTGGGCTATTGGAATGATATTCAAGTGTTTAGAGACTTGAGATAAAGAATAATAACAGTATAGGTAAGTCCTTTAGTTGGAAAGTGATTTGTATCTGTAGTAACATTTAGTTCCTTCGAACGTGGACCTGAACTCATTCATACTTGGTCGACTGTACTTACAGCCACTTCTCTGAGCTTGGTAATTCTGCGAAATGCTGTCACTAATACCTTACCTCTACTTTTCTAGGTTATCTAGAGGATCACTTGAGAAAATGTATGTGATGCTTTTTTGTAAACTATAAAAAAGCCCCAAGAGCGTTAGGTTTTGAGTTAGTTCTTTTTGTGAAATATATGTTTGTTGAATACATTTTAATTGTCAAAATGAATGTCCCTGGAACTTTGTAGTTTTATTACACATAATTCTGATTTCTTTTTAGTTTGTCCTCTGTGCTATGGGAGATGTCAGAGAATCAAAAATGCAAATAACACCGGAAACTCCAGGAAGGATCCCTGTTTTAAATCCTTTTGAAAGTCCTGGCGATTATTCTAATCTCCATGAACAAACTCTTTCCAGTCCTTCTGTTTTTAAATCAACAAAATTGCCAGTAAGTTATTCTTGACTTGTGTTTACAAATAATTTTAAACGTAAATATCTTTCTTTACAAGGTAGGGGGGAAATTTATCATGGAACATGTATATCTAGAATGTGCTTTTTAAATTGTATTGATCTTTCTAATTTAGTGGTTGGGCTAAAAAGAAGTTGGCTAGAACATTTTTTTTTAGTTAGTATTTCTCTTTTTTTTAATTTAATAGATAACGTATTAGCTTCCTGTAACTGTGGGTTACAGGTAGATACTCTGGTTGGTGATATATCTGCAAATACCATATTAGAGAAGAGTGTTGTCATCTAATTATCTATTCTCATTTTTTCAGCAAACATTATTTGAATGCTGCCGTGTGTCAGATACAATGCCAGGTAGAGAGGTTATACCTTGAACAGTCAGGGTCATTAGACACAAACTCTCAAGGAACTTATACTCTAATGCAGGGGTCAGCAAACTTTCTGTCAAGGGCCAGGCAGTAAATATTTTAGGCTTTGTAGTTCATCTGGTCCATGTACAACTGCTCATCTCTGCCTTGTATCATAAAAGCCGCCAGAGGCAAAATAAACATGGCTGTGCTCCAGTAAAGCTTTTTTTGTGGACACTGGAATTTGAATTTCATGTAATTTTCATATGTCATGAAATACTAATATTCTTTCTGGTTTTTGCCAATGATTCTTAGCTTGCAGATTGTATAAAAAGAAGCCAACGTCTAGTAGGATAGACACAACTAAACTAGCAACTTCAAAAAAATGTGATAGGTGCTATGACCAGTGGTAAAGCTCAAGGGTGACGTGGGAGGGAAAGTGCTCTTCGGGAGATTTGGAAAGGCATCATCACGTTAGCTTATTTTTATTGTTATGGGCTACGCTGGAGAAGTTCTTTCGAAGTGTGATCTTTTAACCTAGTAAATTATCTGCAAACTGTGTGGCAGTTTATGCTACGCTTTCATATCAGCTTGAAGCAGGTATGTACCAGAGGAAAGTTTTACAGTTATACGGTTTATAGTTAGTCATTAATCTGACCTCATGGTGTGGGGGGGGTGTGTGTGTGTGTGTGTGTATGTTTGTGTATGTGTTTTGGTGAGGAAGATTGGCCCTGAGCTAACATCTGTTGCTGATCTTCCTCTTTTTGCTTGAGGAAGAGTGGCTCTGAGCCAGCATCCATGCCAACCTTCCTTAATTTTGTATGTGGGATGCC
Organism: Equus caballus; assembly: GCF_041296265.1. Taxonomy (NCBI): domain Eukaryota; kingdom Metazoa; phylum Chordata; class Mammalia; order Perissodactyla; family Equidae; genus Equus; species Equus caballus. Next base: position 66,711,116 of record NC_091700.1, read on the forward strand.
ACCACAGCATGGCTTCGTCAGTGGTTTGTAGGTCCATGCCCAGGATACGAACCCATGAACCCCGGGCCACCAAAGCAGAGCATGTGAACTTAACCACTATGCCACCAGGCCGGCCCCCTGACCTCATGATTTTTAATTGAATCATATTAAATTTTAGTTATCAGTTAGTCTTAAAAATAATGGAATGACTGCAACTTACTCCTCAAAGCCAGAATGTATAGTATCTGGGGTTTTTAAGCCTGAATTTGTCAAAAATATATTCTGAATTACAGATTAGGATTTGGATAAATTTTTGGGTTAGTTGGATAGTTGAATACAGAAAGGCAGCACTAGTTGCCCTTCATAATTTATTTTAAGGATCAACTATTTAAGAGCTTTTCCTGGCACTTTTTAAATTAGAACTTTAATTTCGCTTCATTCTTAGTGAAACTAAAGACCTTTGAGAACACTAAGCAATTTTTACTTTTACCTGGGCACATTGCATCACTGATGAGTGCTAATTGTGGAATTTCTATACCTTTATTACTCTACTGTGATTTTTCTATTAGTATGGAAAAAATCACCCAGAGGGTAGGTTTGGGTGTTTTCAAAGACATACAGTCAAGTCAGTTTATTTAGTGTGATTTGATTACCATTTGCCGTTGAATTTAGTGGTAAAGTCAGATTTTAAAATATGAGCTGTAAGGTATTTTTATATTATAACCATTCACATTATATTTTTAAGCTGACATTGGTTAGCATTTTGATGAACTATTTTAGTTTGCTTTTACTCATAAGCTCACTTTTTTTTATTAAGACTCCAGGGAAATTTAGATGGTCTATTGATCAACTAGCTGTAATAAATCCTGTAGAAATAGACCCGGAAGACATTCACCGTCAAGCTTTATACTTAAGTCATTCTCGGTAAGTTTTCCTTTCTTGCACCTAAGTGTGATGACATACTCTCCAGTGAAGAAAGAGGAAATTCCAAAGATTGCATATTTTTATCTGAAAAGATATGGGGGAAGAAAAATTATGATACAGATTTATCCTAAATAACTGAAGAGCAAGTTCAAAGAACTGCATCCAGAAAGATTCCATCACCAACAGTTCCAAATCTGGGTAGGAGTCCTTTTCTTTTAGAGATAACCTGCCCCCTCTGCTGTTTACGGGCCAACTCTGCCTCCCCAGCACGGGTAGACGGAAGGGCATTTTGAAATTTATCCCTTTCTGCCTGATTGAAGCTTCTGCCATTGAGTTTTTGTTTTGTTTTCCTTTTTGGTGGTGGGGGGTAAAGCAAAACACTGTTTCATTGCCATCTATTTTTAGGGAAGCTGAAAATCCCCTTCCCAAGTTAAGACACATCGAATGGAAGGGTATCCATTAACAACAGAGAGAGCTTTTCTAGACATCATCCAACTTTGCACAGGACACTTGGGGATCAGAATAACATTGTCTTGAATTCACCTGGTAATCATAGCAGCCTTGACTTCTTTGTTAATGTGTTGATAGGTTTCCAAGCACTAGTGTGCCTCAGACTTGTGCTGCTTAATGTGCCTAATGGAGTGAAAACATGCACTTCTTTGGTGGAACAGACCTAGTTTTTGATTATAAATTGCATATTCTGTAGTTACAAATTACAGACAGCAGTATTCGTTAATAGTTTGATGGACTCTTGTTGATGTTAGTTTTATAGTCTGATTTTTTTATATTTGAAATCACATACTGGTATGACCAGCTTTTAATTTTCAGTTCTAAGTTGCATGTGTTGTCAGTTCAAAATAATGGATGATCCTTTTCCCTTTACTTTTAGAATTCAGTCACACAAAGATGTACACACATTGAAATGCTCTTGCAAATGTTTGTCTGGTTTTTCTACCCCTTCCTCTCATGGCTTGGTGACTTGATGACTACTCCCCCATAATTAATTAACGTCCCTCCAAAGTGTTGTAGAAAGGGAATAGAATGGGGATAGAGTATAAAAGGTTTTTTTTAACTTAAATCTAAATAATACCTTTGAAAGAGAAGGTGAAAAGAATATCTAAAAGCAAATGAGTCACAAATTTTTTATGTCACACAAACCGTGTGCTTTATTTTGCCTCTTCTCTTCAGTATGTTCAACCCTGGACAGCTATTATCTATCAGTCAAGAGATATTTATTAAGCACGAGGAGGCACTATGAGGAACACTGAGGAAGTATAGGATGTTATTCCTGCCCTGTAGAGTCAACAATACAGTTAACCAAAGTTGTGACACAACATTTCTATAGTTGTTAATAAATGGTGTAATGTCTGGGTGGGTTTATGAAAAGAATCTTGGTATATTTCAATAGATAGATTTGTAGTAGAGGAGAGGAGGAAAAACCCTAATTTTAATTTAATTTACTAGTGTAATTAAATGAGTGGTTATGGCTTCTACCAAGGATAGTGAGTATACTCTTAAAACATGTTGATTCATTCTTAGAAACAAGCAGTGGCTTCCAATGTTTCTTCCTACCTAATCTGAGTTCCCTATTTCAGTGTTTCTTAGTCTTTTCATGCCATGCTCACATAAAAAATGATAAGTGTAAGGCACGCTGGTGTGAACAAATGAGTCTGTCCATACAGGAGGTGAACAATCCTGACCCCACGCCCACTCACCCCCACCACTGCCAAGGATCCATTCAGTATATGCCTGTAACCTGTGTGCATCACAGCGGTGTCTTGTGATGTATTGGTCAGGATGCTCTTTCCTATATGACTTCTTAGAACCTCCTATGATCTAGCTCTGCAGTATTTGGCAAGACTGATTTGCACTGCTTCCAGCAATCACCTGAATATTTCAGATTCTTAAAATCCCTCAGATGAAGCAGCGAAAGGTTTCTAAATGAGGTAATGCTAGATCAGAGCTTACTAATACTTTATGCTATTATTATTATGCTCTGTCATTTTGACCTAGTTATGTCCATGATGAGATGAAGAGAACTGACTTATTACTCTCAAAATGGCTGTTGTTCAAAGCTATGTAGATTATCGTCATCGTCTATTTTCTCATAATACTCTTATTTGAAAAGTCTACTTGATTTTAATTTCTGAAACATATACATTATCATATAAGCTTTGTTAAGCCACAAATATATACCTGAAAAAAATTTGAGAAGAAAATAGTGTCATACCAGTTTATTGATGGAAAGCAAGTATTCTTTCCTGGAACAGATTACAGAAATGGTCCTACAAGGCTAACTGCTGAGTCCTTGGCAAGTTTGTGCCTTGTGCTTGAGACCTGACATTTATGTTAAATCTTATAGCTGATAAATTTATGTTGCTGTAATTGCATATTGTATCAAAGTGAGGGGGAAAAAAGAATTTATTTTGACAAAAGTTTATATTGTTGTTATTTCATAATTAATAATTTTGCTTATTTATTCAGAACTGTAAGGATGATAGTTTCTTTTCTATTTCAGAGTAAGAATGGATTCTAAAATTACGACTATGATAAACTTGCTATAATTGAAGAGAAAGATAGTTTCTTTTCTATTTCAGAGTAAGAATGGATTCTAAAATTACGACTATGATAAACTTGCTATAATTGAAGAGAAAGAATTTGGACAATTTTTAGATTTCTGTGGAATGAAATATTTCTGAATTTGTGGTGATTAAAGGACAAGGTTTATTCAAGTTTTCTTTATGTTGTTATTAGTAATTTTTAAATTATATCAATGTAAGCTTTTTAAAAGAAAATACTATTCCATTCACATTATGAATGGAAAAGAGGGAGGTACGCCTTAACAACACAATGCTAAATATCTAAATACCATCATTTACTAAACATCGTAAGATTCCAACTTTTCTTTTAAAGTGAGCTTAACATTTGGTAGTTTTCAAGAGAAGGAAATTATTTCTTTGAAAGGTTATTATTTTGTATGTTCAAGCAGCTGAAGTAATGGCCTGGTTATTTTTCTTCTTTATCTCTATATAGAATAGATAAAGATGTGGAAGACAAAAGACAAAAAGCCATTGAAGAGGTAACTTAAAACTGTTACTGATCATTAAGCCAGTTAAGCATCAATTCTGCATGCGTGTCCCCTCTTTTAGGAAGACTTCCTTCAGATCCTTTACCGTCCCACCTCTCCACCAACCTGCCCATCCAGCTATCTTAAGCACCCCTCTGTGCTCCCAGAAGACCAGTGTTTTTCAGCTCTTCTGGCGCCTCTCATAGTACTTACATGCTTTTGGAATGATTGGTTTAGTGCTTCTCTGCCCTAGACTGAATGCTTTTTTGGCCAATATTGTGCTTCATTCATCTTTTCATTCTCAGGGCCCTGGCACAAGTTTTTCTTCTTGTGCTTTCCAAATACTGCTCAGTACAAACTTCTGTTTCAAGTTGGAATTTATGTAGAAGGAGTTCAGTATTTTCAGATCTTGAAAATCTAGATTGGTGTTTGGTAATGGTTTTATCTTTTGTTGTTAATTCTTTGGATTTTTAAGGTGTAGATAGTTCATGAAATAAAATCTTACTGCTAAATAAAAAAAGTATATCATAAATGTAGGATTTTTTTAAATAAAAATAATGAACTAAGTTTTCCACTTTTTCTTGCTTTCTTTGCTGATGTCCTCTTAGAGTGTAAGTAAGGGTAATCTGTCTTTTTTCCTCAAACATCTTTTTGTCATGGCAACAGTTTTTATTTTTCCTTTTCCCCCTCTAGCCCCATCTGCCTACCTCTATTCCTTAGCTCTGCTTGTCTCTTCTGCACCGCACAGACCTCAGCTCTGGCATGTTCAGAAATCGGGTGATGTGCAGGCCCCTCCTGCACTTATTTTTCTAGTATCTATGTTGTCCCTTTGGATTTCAGATATAGCCTGTTTCTTAGAAAACAGTTTCATATACTTTACTCCTGCCAAACATTATCTACTTCTTAATCAATCTACTAATTTCAAAATTTCCATTCTAATCCAGTCACTTGATTGCTCCCCTTTCAATATTCTCAGACTCTTTCCCATTTCCCAACATCTTGGAAAATAAGCTTTCTCTTTTGAATCCTTAGCTTTTTAAAGCAAAATTCAGCAGAAAACTTAGGAAAATAAAGTCAGAATGAAGATTAGGGTTAATGTATCAGAAAGAAAGTAATGCATCAGCAACAGATTAAATTTTTTCATATATGCATTTGAAATACAGTGAATACATGCGCCATGTAGTAAGAATAACAAAAAATTTGAACTGCAAAGAAAAAATATTAAAAAAAATGAAGAGCCTCTTGTTCTCCCTTCCCACTCCCTAAATGTAACTACTGTTACATTTCTACATATACTTTCAGGATGATTTAATGTGTATAATAGCACATATCCTTTAAATATTTTACACAATTCTCGTACTGTTTTATATCTTGCTTTCTTTGCTTAATAATTTTTCTTAGATATTTTTATTATCAGCGCATTTACTGATGTTTAGTAATAGCTTAACATTCCATAGTATGTCCCATAACCTAACACAGCCCCAGTTCATAGATATTTACATTGTGTTTGGTGTTTTCCTATCACAAATAATGCTGCAGTGAACACACTGGTACATATTTCTTTGTGTACTTGAAATGGACTTGCTAAGTCAGAATTGTGTTTTCAGTTGTCATAGATTTGGCTGTATTGCCCTCTCAAAAGGTTGTACCAATTTATACTCCTGGGCACATTATGATGCTGTTTTCTCATATCTGCAGTACTGGTTATTATCAAAATTCTTAGTTTGTGCTACTCTTATTACTTTAAAAATTTCATCTTGCTATTTGGATTTGTATTTGTTTTGAGTGACCTTATGCATTGCATCATAAGTTTATGGGTCCTTTATATTCCTTTTTTTCTGAGAATTGTCTATATCACAATCTCTGCTCCCCTGCCCCCCTTTTTTACATCATTTCCTCATGTGTTCTTAGATAGTTTAGTCAAGGAAATTAGTTCTTTGTCATAGATATAGCAAAATGTAAAGAAAATGTTTTGAGTTGCCCCCAAAACAGAGAGGAAAGGAGAAAATACTGTATTAGGCTTAATTAATTTTATTTCTGGAATGACAGAAGAAAGGCATTTATCTAAATGCTCTATCTGCATTTGAGTAAATGTTCAACAGCTGGCCCTCTGATTGTGGGGAGAGGGTGAGTTTTAGCGATTGCTGCTAACCGTGGTGTACATGCTCCACCCACACCAGTTTCAGGTTACCGATGTGACTTCACTGAGTGGGCAAAGAAGCGCAGTGCTATACCGTTATACGTAGGAATCCCACCATACAGATACAAAAGATGTGATTAACCTCAACAGCCTAAATCCTGGTAAATGTGGTAAAATAATTAGCAAGTGATGATTTGAGTACTTATTACCTTTATTTTTAATATAATTTATTGTAAGTTCACATAATTTTATTTTTAATATTGGCTTTGTTTAATAACAGACACCCACAAAATTCCTGAAAATTTAACAATTAGATCTTGATAGCCAGTACAAGCCAGCTTCAGCACACCATTCATACTGGCTTACTTATATACACCTATCTCCATTTATTCCTTCCCTCTTCATTCTCCCTTTTGTCATCCCCCCAAAGAAAAATTGAGGGAGAAATTAAAAATATTTTCTGTATGGTTAATGCCGTTAGCAGAATTTGCAAGTTTTAAATTTAAGTGGTTGATTTGAAGTATTAAGATTTCTCTTTAGATATACTTTAAATTTCTTCCATTTCAACTTTTTGTGAAAAGGTCATTTGTGTTAATTATTAAAATTTTAGAATATAATTATAAAGTCAGTGTATAACATGTTTGATGGTTATTTGAAAATAACATAGGTACTTTTTCATATTCATAGGGGGAATTTATGCCTAATTTTGTGACTTTAATTTTCCTAGTTTTTTACTAAGGATGTCATCGTCCCCTCTCCTTGGACTGATCATGAAGGGAAACAGCTTTCAGACTATCATTCCAATAAATGTGAGTGTATTAAAAATCATGAATAAAAATCATAAAAATCAGTAAATGTAAAGCAACATATACTGAAGTGTCAGTGTATCTGCTTTCACAGGAAGCTTGTTATAAATTAAGTTTCTAGAGACTAGAGGATTTCACTATTTAAGAGTTAGGATTCAAAACTTGGCTAAAATATACTAAGTTCCTTTTTTGGTCATTCTATTCTGAATTTAACTTTTCTTCATGACCATTGTGAATATCAGTTATAATGATGGGTATAGAGGATCCATAGATGCAGAAATAGTTGATATTGAATGCAGAGCTGCATTGTTACTGATTTTTGCAGTGATTTTGAAGGTTAATTTTTTAAATGAAATCCTAAATTGCTTTACTTTTTGCTAATTGGCTGACTTCTTATCAAATTAGAGAGGAAGGATGGATATTTACATGACTTCTGGGACAGTGTAATACAGCTGATTATCTGCAAAATTAATAAGGAAATTGAAAGGCAAGCTAGTAATCTTTCAAATATTTTTCTACCTCCAAGAAATAGTTTTATTATAATTGCTTTCACCGTCCTTTGGGTTGTGAGAAGTGTTCAAATGTTACTTGTTTATATGCATTTCTCATTTCAGTGGGATTCCCCACTCTTCTATGTAGCGTACATTAATTATGCTCTCAGTATAAGAGGGAATATTTGTTCCATTCTTTATCAAAAACACACCAATAATAAGTAAAATGGGTTGAGCACTTTCCATGTGCCAGGGCACTATTCAGTGCTTTCAGAAATTCCTTACGACAACTCAAATGAAGTAGATGCTGTTATTGGCCTCATTTTAAAGGTGAGAAAACCGAGTTTTAGAAAGCTTAGATCCCTTGTCCAGAGTTATAGAGATGATAAAAGTGGTAGAGCCTGGATTCACAACTAGGCATTCTCAGTTCAGATTCTATATTCTCAGCCATTACAAAGTAAGGGTGGCATGCAATAGTGGGTGGAGACCTGGGCTGGGGACCTCCTGCTGCTATAAACCAGGAAGGGATCACCTTGATCAAGTTGTTCAGTCTCTTTAAGGGCTCAGTTTTTGATTTGTAAAATAAAGAGGTTGAACCAGATGATAGTGTATTAACATCCCTCCTAGCTCTGAAATGGTATATCCAAGGTGACATTTTCATAGGTATTAGTTTTTCCCTCCACATTCTTGTTGGATTTTTGAACAGACGAATCAACTTTCTTTTTTTTTGAGGAAGATTAGCCCTGAGCTAACTACTGCCAATCCTCCTCTTTTTGCTCTTTTTGAGGAAGACTGGCCCTGAGCTAACATTCGTGCCCATCTTCCTCTACTTTATACGTGGGATGCCTACCACAGCATGGCTCTTTGCCAAGTGGTACCATGTCCGCACCCGAGATCCGAACTGGCGAACCCTGGGCCACCGAGAAGCCGAACGTGCGAACTTAACCACTGCGCCACCGGGCCAGCCCTGCGAATCAACCTTGTTATGTGATCTTTTTTATAACATCATTTCATATTCTAAGTATCCTGTTTTAGATAAAGTGATGTAGGACCAGGAAGATGTTAAAAATACTACAGCTTCTTTGATATGCTGATCAAGCCCATGATGACAGAGTACAGCGGTTAATAGAGTGGGCTCCAGAGTTGTGCTTTCCAGTATGGCTTTGAAGACCGTTCTTCATGGGTCTTGAATTTCTATACATCTTGTGAGGAGTGGCATGGACAGGTTTTGTTTCAAACTGTTTTCAAGGATGTTTGTATTGTGAACATCCTTGGAAGATATAGTGTGTCCCTCCAAAGCAGAAGGCAGGTTTGTTTTGCTCTCCAATATAATATGATAAGGTCTCCCTCTGCAACAGGTTTGCTTGCAGCAGGAATGGGATTTCCAAACTGAGGGTTCCTCAGCTGTGACACAAACCTACTGTGTTCACTTCATCCACCTGGGCTGTTTCATCTCACTCCTCAGGACTAGGGGCAAAGGGAACTGACATGAACATGAAGCTTATGCTGCCTGCTGTGCTGGGAACAATGAAGTCCTTTGTCTTTCACCCAGAAGCCTCATGTCTTCAGCCAGCATCCATGGAACACTGACACACTAACTTGTTAGCTTTCAAGTAGGGTAAAATCTCAGACCCTTCACAGTTCTTGACATAAGGTAACCACTAGCCACATGTGGCTCTTTAAATTTAAGTAAATTAAAATTTAAAATTTAGTTCCCTGGTCACCCTATTGACCTTTCATGTACTCAGTAGCCACACTAGTAGCAACCATATTGGCCAGCACAGAAATAGAACATTTCCATCATCACAGAAAAAGCTTTAGTGGACAATGCTATGTTAAGGTAGACATTGGCAACTTTTATCTGTAAAGGACCAAATATTAAATATTTTAGGGTCTTCAGGCCACATCGTTTCTGCTACAACCATCCAACTCTACTGCTGTAGCACAAAAGCAGCGACTGATGATACATAATGACCGAGTGTGGATGTGTTCCAGTAAACTTTATTTACAAATATGGGCAACAAGCCAGATTTGTCCCGTGGGCTATCATTTGCTGACCCTTACTCTAGGGTAATATTGTCTGGGTTTGAATGCCCAGTATAGCTTACTAGGTTTGTGACTTTAGGGGAGTAACTTAGTTTTTCTGTGCCTCAGTTTCCTTATTATAAAATGATGGTTATTATGAGATTTAAATGAGATAATACTTACAAGATTATGTACCTAGCACATGGTAAGTGCTCAGTATTATTTACTTTACAATTAACAAAGGAAGTGGTGAGTCAGTAGGAAAAATGATTTTGTTCATACACATCGGCTTATGCTGTCAACTTCTACTAGTATTTATGCAGCTAAGTACTTTCATGAATATCCTCGTGTGTTTTTGTTTAGGACTTGAGTGAGAATTTCTTTGGAATATACACATAGGCTGAGAATTTCTGAGTTATAGGCTATGTTTTTATTTGATTTGACTACGCAGTGCCAGACTGCTCTCCAGAATGGCTACACAGTCTCCATGGCCACCAACAGTGCCTAGGGTTCCTATGTCCTGACATCCCTGCCAACACTTGACATTATTCAGCTCTCAAATTTTTGCCTTTCTAATGGGTTGTTTTACATTCTAAATGAATTGTTTTAATTTTCATTTCTCATACACTAATGACATTTTTTATTTCCTCTCTTGTAAAATGCCTATTCATAATTCATTGGTCATACTCCTATTGGAGTTGTCTTCTTTTTTTCCTGTCAATTTCTAAGATACCTTGTATAATGTAGTTGTATTAGTTCTAAGCATTTCAAATATCATCTTCCATTCTGTCATATGTATGTTATGTTTGTTCTTGATGTTTTTGGTTGCATAGAAGTCCTTATTTTGGTGTAATCAGATCCATCCATTTTTTTTCTTCATTCGATTGTGGTCTTAAACTTACTTAAGAAGTCCTTCTAGAGGAAACAACCAACAAAACATTTGCAGTACACTTGAAGAGTGTTGCAGTAATGCTGCTGTAGATGTCTGTCTGATGTAAGGAGGTCAGGAAAGGCACCCCTGGGAGAAGACACAATTTAAGCTGAGACTTGAATTAGCCAGACTTGGGGAATGGGGGAGAAAAGTCAGAGAGGAAAGACTGTGAGAAATACCTAGAGGTCAGACAGAAAACCTGTTTTGTTTTGTTTTTCTCCCCAAAGCCCCAGTGCATGGTTGTATATCCTAATTATAAATCCTTCTAGTTCTGTGTGAGCCACTGCCACAGCATGGCAACTGACAGGCCAGTGGTTTGGTTCTGGGACCGGGAAGTGAACCCCGACCTCCAAAGCGGAGCGTGCCAAACTTTAAGCAATAGACTGTCAGGGCTGGCTCAACTTGCCTCTTTTGAGGTACTCAAATAGTAGTGTTTAGTTGGAGACAACTGTGCTAGAGACAGAGACAAGGTTTTTGAAGGGCTTTCTGGCCCTGAAGGTGTTTGGACTGCAGCCTATGGACCAAGGACATTATAGGGTTTTCGGCAGCCGAGTGCCTTGCTTACGTTTGCTTTGTAGAAGGTCATGCAGCCTACAGCAAAGAAGGCATTTGAATCTAGAGTTTTGCTTTTTTACTCATTCTGATAGTATTTAATGGGAGACTTTAACTCATTCACCCACTCACTCATTCACCCATTTATTTAGGATTGTTAGGTTACCAGTCTTTATTCTGTTTTCTTTCCTTTTATTTTGCTTATATTAGCCATTTTTTTCATTGTGTGTTGTAGTTTTTTTAATCTGGTGATTTTCAAGTTATGAAACTTAATATTTAGTCATTAACTTTCCATTGTTTAAAAAATTATTTACAGCCTTATTTTTGACTCCTGTCGTGAAAAAAACTGAACGTGGTTTTATTTATCAGATTGCAGCTTTCGTCAAAATCATCTGGCATTTTAATTCAGACAATTTATTTAAACCCATTTTGGAAAAACATTCTGCAACAGAGGATCTGTTTGAGGCCACTGAGGATGGCTGACATGCATTCCTAGCCTTTTGGGGTTGACATCATGGAGAACAACTATGCTTTCCTTAAAAAATATTACTAAAAATATTACTATTTGATGTGGTAATCCTCCAAATTTTATCCCTGTGCTCCCTTAAAGTTAAAAATAAACTTAATAGTAACATGCCAAATTATATACCTGTATATGTAGACATTTGCTTTTTTGATGTTATAAAATGAAAGTTTCCACTTTGTTCACTTTTTTACTCTGGAAAAAGTAACCCTAAAATAAATGAAGAATATATAATGTAAGATTTTTCACGCAAAATGTTTTACAGGTGTTGACATAAATAATGAATCTCCAATTGGAGGAAAGCTGACTATCCATACTGAGAAAAGCAATGGTGAGTATGTATATAATCTGAGAACTATGTTCCATATTAAGCTGCGTTTGATTTTAAATTCTGTTCATGTGATAACACTTTACACTGGAATTGTAAGTGTTTACATTTTATGAATGAGCTATATGAGAGCTGATGTTTAGAAGCAATTAGAGTAGATGCGTACAGCCGTGTTTTAGGAACAGCAGTATGTTTTCTTGTTCAACGCATGTGCATCGATCTCTGGTTATGGAAAGCATTCTTTTGAAAATTTGTTAATATTGGAAAATCTATCCCCAAATATAGATTGCTGACTCCTTTTTTGATTCAAGTGCCAACAGCACAACCAGGAGTTAACTTTTATCATTAACAGGTTTACATCAGTGCTAGACAGTGTGGGAAACCATCTATTGGAAGGTGGCATGTTATATAATAGAATGCATAAATGAAATAATTCAGCGTGGCTGGAACATCATGGGGAGACGGTTGATTGGGAAGCACATGCTAAATTGCATGTAATGTGCTCACATTGATTTATCCGTGTTTGTATTTATTTATCTGCTTGCCTCCAGCTGCTTGTCAGACATTGCTGTCTCTTCCTGTGGATTTTAATTTAGAAAATATATTAGGTAAGTATTGTATCCATTTAAACCTTTAATAAATTAAATAAAAGGTTTTGTTTTGATGGCTTTTTGTAAATGGGAATATGTGGCAATGCCTCTTTCTAAAGAAGTGGGGAGCCATCCTGAGATTTCTCCTTATTCTTTAATATGGCCTGAATTAGCCTTTTATCATAATGAACTTTGCTATAGACATAAACTATTCCTGGAGACATCTTACTGGTCTTACCTGTACTATTAATGAAGCACTCCAAAAAGAAGGAATAATTTCAGATTTAAAACATCACATATGCTGTTACACTTTGCCTTTTTTGAAAACAATTCAAACGTATAGTACATGCTGGTTTTTAAACATCAGATAACTGAAATATTATTGCTCTTCAAAATGACTAGCTTTGTCTTTTATTCTGTTAACATTAAATGCAGGTGACTATTTTAGAGCTGATGAATTTGCAGATCAATCTCCTGGAAACCTTAGTTCTTCATCCCTCAGAAGAAAGCTATTTTTAGATGGGAATGGAAGTATCTCTGACTCCTTACCTCCAGCTTCTCCGAGAAGTGCTCACAACGGTGCTCAAGCATCACTCGAGGTTTTTTATTCAATAGATTTATCTCCTGTACGGTGTAGGAGCCCTGTGCAGACACCGAGCTCGGTAAGAGGTGTACTGAAAATGGCTGGTTATTTTGCTATAGATATACTTGGACCTAGGTGCCCATAGTGTATTCAAGAGGAATAATTGTATTTGGGGTTTTATATTTTGTACAGATTAGCATAGTTCACATTTTGTCCTTAGTCATAAGAATGTTTTTGGTCAGCCTCTCCAATTTTGTGTTTAGAGCTATAAAGGATGACCCACTTTATCATGAGTCTCAAGGAATTTCAGTTGTAACTTGTTTACTGAAGTATGTAAGATTTTCAGTAAGACAGCTAGATCTATGGCATTAATGGAGTAACTTAATTTGAAATTTTTTGTAAACAGCCGCTTAGTATGAAGTGTTGTAAGGGTTTGTGTAAACACAGTGCATTTGTATTTTATCTTGACTAATATATTCTATTTCAGAATTTTGTAACAATCTTTTTCACTGTCCTTGTTACAAGATGGCTTGCCTTTTGGCATCATGCCTTTTGCCAAAAGGCGGAGGTAGCATTCTTGGTTTTGGTGAATGACCAAAGTTTGTACAACCTAGTTTATGAATGTGTTGCAAAGATGAAGACAAATGGCATGTGGTCTAACAGAGTGGAGGGAGAAAACCATATAATTTTATCTATTTTTGTTATAGGGGCAGTTTTCTTCCAGCCCTATTCAGGGTAGTGCAAAGAAGTACAGTCTGGGAAGCATAACCAGTCCTCCTTCACCTGTCTCTTCACCCACTTTCTCACCAGTAGCATTTCAGATAGGAAAGACACCACTCGCAGGTATGTCTCTCAATAAAATGCCGACTTTAAATTTTTATCCTGTCAGTATTTCTTATTAACGAGGCTCTTTCTAGCTTGTTTTTTAACATATACCTTGAATTTACCTTCCAAGACTGCAATTTTCAGCAAAGTTCTACTTTAGTGTTAAATACGGGTCATTTGATTAGCAGTATTTCTATCAAACCTTCTTATAAATCAAAGAAAGATGGCAATTTTAGGGATAAGTTGGTTTTGTATGGCTTCTGACCTATAGGTTCAGACTTTGGTAATAGGATGTTCATATTTTGTAAAGATATATTGGTTTGAGTAAGGTTTTTAAGGTAAAGATAGTATGTGGAAATTTACATATTCCTCTTTGCAATATGTCAGTTTCTCTTTGAAAAAAATTATAGCACTTTTTGAAAATTAATCGCAATTTAATAAACTTATATATAGTAAATAAAAATTGAAAACTGAAAACTATTGTTATTAGTCTTTCCTTTATGTATGTATGTCTATATTTGTGTGTGCATATATAGCTCCACACATATGTGGACACACACACACGCACATATATATATATGTATAGTTCTATATCCTGCTCTGTTCACAAAGCATTTTATGAGTATTTTCATACGTTATTCAAGTCATTTATTATTGTCTGAAACCATGATTTTTGAATCACTATATAATACTCCATTTCACAGATGTACCATTTGTTTTCAATTATTGATAAACATTTAAATTATTTCTAATTTTCCTTTATCACAAAACTAATGATTATCCTGGTATATACATTGTATTGTACATATTTATTTCCTTAAGTAAAATTCTCAGAAGTGGAATTATTTGGTCGAAAGGGGTGAATGTTTTTTTTTTTTGAGGAAGATTAGCCCTGAGCTAACTGCTGCCAATCCTCCTCTTTTTGCTGAGGAAGACTGGCCCTGAGCTAACATCTGTGCCCGTCTTCCTCTACTTTATATGTGGGACGCCTGCCACAGCATGGTGGGCCAAGCGATGCCATGTCCACACCCAGGATCCGAACCGGTGAACCCCCGGCCGCAGAAGTGGAAAGTGGGCACTTAACCGCTGCGCCACCAGGCTGGCCCGGGGAGAATGTTTTTAATACCCTTTAGGAATTTTGTCAAATTTTCTTCATAGAAGTTTGCAACAATTGGAATTTTCATCAATAATGTGTAAGAAAGACAGTTTTGTCCTATCCAGAAGCACTGGTCTTACCGTTCTTTTTGATGTTTGTTAATTTGGCACACTACACAAAGGTCTCCTACTGCTTTAATTTCTGTATCTGATTATTGTGATGAACTCTTGCCGAATGTTTACTGGTCATTTTTTTTTTTTGCTGGGGGGAGGCAGGGCAGAATTATTAGGTCAGATTTAAGTGTTTTTGTTAAACAAATGATCTCTCATTGCTTTAACTTCCATATTTTTTATTATTTGTGTGGCTGAACACTTCATATGTTTATTTACCGTTGAGAGGATTGTTTATGTACTTTTGCCCTTATTTTATAACTTTGGTTTTTTAAGCTAATTGTTATAAAAACTATTAAATTTTTTTTAATTAAAAAAAATTTTAAAGCATTTTGATTATCATTGTTACACTCTTTATTATTGCAAACATTATTTTAGTTTGTTTGCCTTTTAATGTTGCTTATGGTATTGTGCATAAACACGAATAGATTATTATGTATTTCATCTGCCAGGTACAGCTGTTACACTGTAGCTGTCAGCTGGTTTGTCTGGTATCTTGTGTATGAACAGTTTTGTTGAAGTAGCAGTGTGCTTATGAGGAAGTAATTCTCAGGGAATAAAATATTTTGTTTAATTAAAAAAGGGAAGGTGCCAGAGGAATTCTTTTTGAAGAGCCTCATCCTGCTTATTGAGCCGCATTCGTTTGTGCTATTGTTTTTAACACCAAAATTTCACATTAGAAAACAACAAAACTGTTATAGAAAGCTAGTTTTTCTGTCATGAAATGTGATGATTACCGTTTAGTAATGGCTTTTCATTTTCCATTTTCATGTTTTTGTGATGTAATTTTTCTTTTCCAATCTTTTAGAACAAAGGAAGTTTACTGTTCATTCTCCCGAGGCTTCATCTGGAAGAAATTCTAATGGAATTCCTAATCCGTGTATCAGAAGTCCTTATATAGATGGCTGCTCACCAATTAAAAATTGGTCTCCTATGCGACTGGAGATGTGTAGAGGTGGTACTCAGTATCGGACCTCACTGATTCGGATTCCTTTTCCTCTTGAGGCTCACAGTGAAGATGAAGAAGATAAAGGGAGTCTTCCTTCCGCAGATGCCTCCTCACCAGCCATGGACACTGCTGCAGTACACCTGCGGCAGTTGAGTAATGACGCTTCTCCACGCGGCCCACGTTTACTGGTGACTGCCATGTCCATTACACAGAATCAGTCCAGTGCTTCTGAGAAGGAATTAGCACTGCTGCAGGATGTTGAAAGTGAAAAGGAGAATAACACTGTGGATATGGTTGATCCTGTAGAGATAGCAGACCAGAACACCTGGATTAAGGAGCCGGTTGACAATGGGAGCTTACCCGTGGCTGATTTTGTGAGTGGGATTGCCTTCAGCATCGAAAACTCTCATATGTGCATGTCACCTCTTGCAGAAAGTAGTGTCATTCCTTGTGAAAGCAGTAACATTCAGGTAAGGTGTTTTAATATTCTGTAGTCCTTTACTTTGTTCTCTTGGTATTCTTTATCCTGTCTGTTCTAAGATTACAGTAACAAAGAAAATGGGTTAAATGTGCAGACTATAGCATTATATAATATTTTTTTAAGAATAGCAATACCAGGTGATACCATGAGGGATAGTTTCTTTTAGTTTGGACTGATGATGTATATGTAATATTCTCATTAACTGATGTTTATTTGGAGTAGGAAAAGATGAGAGCAGAAAAGAAATCGAGCTGCTCTGTTTATACAGACTGCCTAGAGTCAGGCAGCTTCTCAGGATTCATCTCTCTTTCATGTGGATCTAGTGCCAAAGGAAGTCAATTTCTGGTATAGTATTTGTATTTTAAAAATACAATAGTTTTTGTTTTTCCTTTATATGATTTAGGGAGAAAAAACAGTTTAGAGCCCTTTTATGTGTATATTTTTTGTAGTTTTCTTTCAGAAAATGTGATTTATAACCAACATTTTTCATGTAATCGTACATTTCCCATTTTGCAGTATCTGGCAATAAGAAAGCATAATTCATTTGACAAATGCGCTTCATAGCCAGCATGTACTTTCAGAAAGACATTTGTTCTATGAATTGCAGTATTCTTTGAGCTGAGAATTTTGAAAGAACTTCAAAATAGTCAGAAAGGCAATTCTTACCTGCCGTTTCATGGTAACAATCTCTAACACATAGCTCTTATTATATGCCAGGGACTATTCTGAGTACATTACATGTGGAAAGTTTAATCTTCACAACAGTCCTGTGAAATAGGTGTACTCTTATCTCCACTTTATGGGAAACTGAGGGTCGGAGAGGTTAAGTCAATTGCCTAAAGCTTATATAGCTAGTAAGTGGTGGAGCCAAGATTTGAATCCTGGCAGTCTGGCTGTAGAGTCCATGCTCTTTAATCCAAGTTTATACTGACTCATAGTAACAGCTGATACTTTCACAGTGTTTCAGTGTGCCAGGCTGTCTTCTAACCACTTTATGTGTATTAATTAAGTCTCACAACAACTCTATAATACTATAGTGCTGTCAGTTGGGGCATGCTATAGTATAAAACTCATGGAGGGATTCTAAATGACCCAAAATTAAATATAATCTTTTGCTCATATTTTTATGCCTATGTTGTCTACCCTGACTTCTAGGTTCTTTGCTCAAAAAAAAATACTAGAATCACTTTTACATGTTTTAGCCTCTAAAATTGGACACATAAGTAGAAAAAGCTCTTAACCTTGGAAAAATAAACTTAGGCTTAAAGGTATTTACTTCTTTTTCTCACTTTCTTTTTTCAGAACATTTATAGAAGAATCATAAGATAGTCTTGTTGAAATACACCTTAATCATCCAATCCGACACCTATCAGAGGCCTTTATCACTACTAAATTGTCATCCTCTCTGTGCTTGCATACCTCTAGGAATGTTCCAATCCGTTTTCAGACTTCTCTTACCATTACAAGCCTCCTCCTTATATTGTGTTAAAATATGGGTCTGTTTGTGATATCTACTCATCGGTCTCAATTTTACCCTTTAGGCCACAGCATAATAATGCCCACCTTTTGCAGGGCATTTTGTAGCTTAAAAATGTTTCATCCATTCTTGTTTTCCTACCACAGAAGTAGCTTTCAAACATTTGAAGACAGCCGTGTTTTCCCAGGGCCTTTTAGCTTGCTTTATTATGGATGGTTGGCCTCCACGTGTGGTGCACAGCTGTCGTCCTGGAATATTCTTTTACCTTCATCCTGGGAACTCCCTTAATCTCTCCTGTGTTCTCTATCGTGTTTTCTATATTCCATTCTTCTCTTTCCTGGTTTACTTCTCACTTTTACTGGAACACGTTTTCTGGTAGTTTTCTGAGGAGGAGTACATTTTTCAAGATACTGCATGTCGGAGCATGTGTTCTTTATTCTCACATTTGAGAGTTTGGAAATAGTTGTCTTTCAGAGCTTGAAGGCGTTGCTTCATTGATTCTGTTCCAGTATTGCTGGTGAGAGAGATGAAACCATTTAAATACTCAATCTTTTGTATATGATCTCTTTTTACCCCCTTTCTGGAGTAGAGGGTCTTTTCTTTGTCCCCAGTGTTCAGAAACTTCAGTGATTCTTTGGTGTGGATTCTTTGAATTCTTGTCATTATTTGTGCTGGGCACTCAGTGGGCCCTGATGATCTGTAAACTCCTGCCCTTCACTTCTTGAATCTTTCCTTGAATAATATCTTAGTTTTCTCCTCTGTCATTTTCACCGTTGTCACTGAACTCTTTTTGATTCTCCAGTTTTTAAAAATCTTTTCAGTATATTTTTCATCTCCTTTTTGTCCTAGTTTTTGGGAAATTTCCTCGACTTTATATAATAATCCTTCTTTGGAGTTTTTGTTTCTACATCTCATCTTTAATTTCTAAACTTTTTTTGTTTCGTCTTTGTTTTTGGTGTTAATTTAAAAATCTATAGCCTGGTCTGGCCTTTGTCTTACTCTCCAGCCTCATTTTATTTCCCTTCATCCTCTTTGTTTCTGTCACATTGGCTTTCTAGAGTTTTGAATAACCATATGCCCTCTTGTCAAATAGCCTTTGCACACACTGTGTAGAATTCCTTCCTTTCCCACTTTGCCGAGTTAACTCCTGTTTATTTTTTAGCTCACAACTTAAGGGTCATGTCCTCAAAGGAGCCTTCCCTGATCACACTGGCCAAGCAGGATCTCATTATGGTTTCATAATTCCATGTACATTTTCCATTCTTTCCAATCTGACCATTAATCCAGCAATCATATATGTTTTTGTTCATCCCAGAGTTTATTTTAAAACCTGGTACTCATTAACTATTTGTAGAATGAAAGCAGAATGAGTGCATAGATGAGTTCAAGAAGAAGGACTGTATAAAGTGAGAAGACTAGGGCAACATTTGGAACCCTGAGGAAAAATTGAGGGGGTGGGTAAAGGAAGCAGAACCCCTGAAGGAGACTGAGAAGGACCAGCCAGAAGGGAGAGGGACGGTAGGACAGCATGGTGTCACGGACTGTCTTAAGAGGAAAGAATCGTTAGTACTGTCAAAATAAGAGCGAGGGATATAGGGCTTGAAAAGTGGCTGTTGGATTAGTAACAGGAGTAATTTGGTGAGTTAGCAGCCTTAAGGTGGGGAGGTGAGAAGTGAATGGAAGGAAGGTAAAGAAGGTGCAGTAATGAAAAGATATGTGTGGATAACTCTTTGAAGAATCTTCGTTGTGAAGGGAAAGATTTTGATAACTGTAGGAGAACATTAAAGTCCAGGATCTTTTTGTGGTTTTCTTTTTTACTTTATTTTTATTTTAATGGGAGAAACTAGCATATTTAAATGAAGAAGAGAGGGAGAAGAGTAAAAAGAAGAAAACTAGAAATCAGGCAGGATAATTTTTTTTTTTTAAAGATTGGCACCTGAGCTAACAAGCGTTGCCAATCTTTTTTTTTTCTTCTGCTTTTCCTCCCCAAATCCCCCCAGTACATAGTTGCATATTTTAGTTTTGGGTCCTTCTCTTGTAGCATGTGGGATGCCACCTCAGCATGGCCTGACAAGCGGTGCCATGTCTGCACCCAGGATCCGAACCAGGAAACCCTGGGCCGCCGCAGTGGAGTGTGCGAACTTAACCACTCGGCCACGGGGCCGGCCCAGGCAGGATAATTATTAATAATAGGTATCAGGTATGTCTCCTTTTGAGTATTAAAGAGCAGGCCATGTATTTTACAGTCAGAATCTGATCCTTATGATACCTTCCGGCAGTGCAATAGATCCCATCTATAAAATGGTGATTCGTTTTATTCATGCGGGAACTGAGGCACACAAGATGGGATAGATTCTAGAGCTCTGCTAGGAGGATTAGCAGTAATAACCCCTCTGCTCTTATAGGAGGGCAGGGGGCCAGGATGGGCGTGGGTGCACATATTTGTAGCAGGGGGCTAGCACGGCTTTAAAGAACATGGGCTTGGAAAAGCAAAATGGCAGATTTGTTTATTTCTCAGCTCTGTTAGTTTTATAAATTTCAGAAAGTGAAAACTTCTTTGAGCTCATTCCCTCTTATTTAAAATGGAGATAATAATGGGATTATAGGATAAAAGTATGATCATTGTGCTTAATGCGAGGAAACTGTCCTGAACACAGTGGGTTTTCATTAAGTGATGGGAGGCAGAGTCCTTTGTGAAAGGTGGCAAGCAAGAGAGACAGAATGATGAGGGTGAGAATGACAAGGGAAGGAGTGCTGAGGCCAGACTTTAGGGAACGCCTTGTAAGTTACAACAGTTGTGAACCACTTAAGGTTTTAAAAAGACCGCATCTGATTTATGTAGGAGAAAAATGAATTTAGTAACAATGTGTAGGATGCTTGGCAGTCGAGACACCTTTTAAAGGCAGCATAGTGCAGCTGGAAGACTATAAACATTGCAGTCAGAACTTAGTTTGAATTAGAGTTCTGTTATTTATGGGCTGTGAGATCCTAAGGCAAGATCCACTTGAGAGTGAATAGAGCATGACTTTTTAATCGTTTTGAGCACCTCATCCTTCTCAGCTGTAAAATGCTGCTGATGCCACCTTGATGCCTGTGTGGAGTGACGAGATGATCTGTGTTGTCAGTAGGCATTGACTTTAGCAGTGGTCTAGAAGAGAGCCAGGTGGTCAGCCACCATCTCATGGGGTGCCCATTGATCCTTCTCTTCCTGTAGAGAGCGACAGACTCCCTGTGTGCCTCACTTACTCACTACTGTACTATTAACTTTTCCCTTGGCATATTCAGTTAAGTATTAGTATTGAGTTGTATAAGCAAGTTTTTTGGCACTGGTGAATAATAAAAGGAAGAGTAATTGGCAGTTTCTGGAAGCAAGCTGATGATGACATTTTTTGACCAAATAGCTGTTGAATAACAGCAGAACGAGGTCTTTCCCCTGGGATGTAATGTAAGATTGTTTTTTACACGTCAAAAGGGGCTTTCGTTCAAATGGGATGTGACTCCCAGTACTGAACAATAGGCATCCATCCCTGAAAACTGGTAACATTTTTCTTAAGATTATGATAGAATGCACTTTCTAGGCTATTCTAATGTTTGTGGGGACGGGGGGTTGCAAAACTAGAGTCTTCTCTCTTCTCTCCGTGCCGAATTTGCAGAAAAGGGCTTAAGCGCAAGGTGGCCCCTTGTGGGACTTTGTGTTTGGTGCTCGGCACTGTGCGGGTGAATGCGGTGTGCGTCGTGGACGGCGTTTTGGAGCCTCAGCTCTTCATCACCTCATTCTGTCTGACACTGAAAGTTAACCATTCTCAGCCCTAGCCTCCTCATCTGTCAAGTGAATAGTGTTGTAAGGAGAAAAGAAGAATGGTATTATATAAAGTGCTATACAGGGCCTGGCACTTTAGTCACTCAGATATTTATCATATATGTACCAAAACTGAAGTTTGCTAGAATCCTTTTTCTTTTGCTCTTTTTGGCCGTAACAATGTGTCCTAGAATGCTACAATTCTAATTAAAATGAAAAGTTGAACTAACATCTAGAGCCGTTATATATTAATGTAGAACTATTTTGAAGCTTATGATTATTATTTCAGCAGTGCATGTGAGTATAATGTAACCTACCTTTTAAAAAATGTATATTACCTTGAATATTCTTAAAGGTAGCATGCTTTTTAGGTAAATTTTGTTTAGAGATTCAACCAAGCCATTTACAGACAAGCTTGGTATATGTGTTGGAAGGTGAAGTTGGTTGTAATCTTCACTTTCATCTACTGGGTGTGCTCACAAAGTAACAGGAAAACATGTTCTTGGTGGCTTGTTCATTGATTCTAAAGGAAATTACAGGATATATTTTATTAGAAGGAACTGTACAATACAGTGACTACTTTGAAAAACAACCAGTTCTATGTAGAACTACCTTTTATGGTTATATATTACCTTTATATTTCATTCAATGAGCAATATTAAATAATACATTGTATTGTTCAGTGGTGAATGATAGTATATAGTGATTCACTAAAATACTTTTAAATATTTTATATATAATTACATCAATTGTATATTTTATGTAAGTATATAATTTTATAAATATTTTAAAATAAATTTAAACATACAAGTTACTCAAAGTAAATTTTGTGGCTGAGTTACAGTGTTACCTTGGTGTGTTTTTTTCCTCCTCATTCCTTGCAGATGGATAGTGGCTATAATACACAGAATTGTGGAAGCAATATTATGGATACGGTTGGGGCAGAAAGTTACTGCAAAGAAAGTGAAGCACAGACCTTGGAAGTTGAGAATAAATCTCCTTTTTAATACAAAGGTATGGAAAAAACAGAAAGCTTGAAATGGTTGTAGGTTATAAGTATTTACTAAATGTGACTTTTTTCAGTCTATTTTTTCCTCCATTTTGCTTAAAATTCTGGCATCTGTCTTCAGTTCATTTAACAGCAGGAGCAGGTGGTTTTTAAATCAAAACACTTCATTTCTTAACTCTTCTGCTGTGAGGGAGTGTAAGAGAAGAGGCTGGAGAAGGGGAACTGGCCCTACTCTAAGATCGGTGCTTGAAATCAGTTCCCTAAAACTCAAGGGGAAGAGGAGTGGGGGCCCAAAAAGGAGGAGAGTCAGAGGTTTCTGCCTTTAATATTGTCTCAAAGCAAAAAATGAAAAAGAATTTGATTATTAGAGAGGGAAATAATACAGTTGAGAGATGAGACATCAAATTAAGAATATTCAAAGGTAAGGGCTCTTAAAATCCAAAAGCCTGTATAGATTTTGGATGCTCTGAATGAGAACACATGCCTATCTTACATACTAAGTATTTATACAAAGTATACTATTGATGAGCACATTTAGAGGAACCTTCTAGATAGGATGGTTATAACTATATATTCCTATTTGAAGAAACCCATCATGATTTTAGACACTAATCAGGAGACTCTTTGACTTTTATATGCCAGTTTATTAATAAACACAATAAAACAACAGCAAATGTGCAGCTGAACATAACTCTCCAAATGAATATTAAAATTTACTATGGAGGCCACTTTACTTTCCCTTTCCTTCACTTTGTCATGAGGTGGGACTGTAGTTGTCCACTTAAAAGTAAGCAAGTATGATTAAGATACAGGAAGTACTCTTTTTGATACAGAATACTGATTTGTAAAAAACCGTATCTTCACTGTCGCTTTAGAGTTCATAAGGAAATCTGCATTCATTCTCAAAACATTTCACATAATAGTTGCATCCTTGAATGGTCGTATTTAAACTGAAATAAGGTATTTTCTTCTCTTTCTTTCACAGCAGCCCACAAAACCCAAAGGTGTTGGATGGAAACAGCACATCCCCCTCAGTGCAGCAGTCCACAGAAAGCTCTCTCAGACCCAAAGACTACACTGAATAGCTCCTCGAATATTTTTTATGCACAAGATCAACAATGTGATTGTCACTGGGGAAAAAAATGGCTTCAACTGACATGCTCAGCATTTTTCTTTCCCTCCTTAAATGTGAAAAATCAAGGGCTTAATTTAGTGACACAGGAACAACAGAAGAGCTCCTAGAACTTTCAACAAGTTGCTGAAGTACAGGTTTATTTTTTATCAATAAATATTTTTGTACTTACCTTGAGTGATGTGTTTAACAAAAAACTGGAGTGCTGACTTTGCTCCTAGTCTACAGGTCAATGAACTGCTTGTTAGCAAGCCTTACCGGCAGCACTGACTTTAGCAGTAGTTCTGAGAACATGTGGACCTGTGAAGGTACTATGTTTTACTTTACATAAAAATATGTGAATATACAGATGAATTTAAATTTATAACCTATGTGAAATAGATCTGATTTAGATATAAAACAAACTTAATTGAAGAGGTAGAAAGGAGCTTAAGCAAGATTCCAAGTTTTCTTTTTTGAACTATTCATTTCTGTGAAATTCTTAGTTCCAGTGATAACTGGTCTAGTTACTACTTTAAAAGATGTAAATACTAGAAAGGTAGTACTAACAGCATCTTAATAGCATGTATTATTATTAGTGGGGTAACTGTGGGAGGCCCAGAATACATCTCCATCCCTAAGGTAGAGACATCCTCTCTAGCTCAGATTTGGCTAGGGAGAGGAGTAAGAAAATGCAAGAACCAGGATCAACAGTGGGGAAGGGGTGACAGTGGAGTTCCTGTAGGGCTTCAGACCTGTGAAGTTACAGGTGGGCAGGCAGACATGTAACTGATTTTATTAAAACTCATATTCATGTTGGGAGTAGAATGGGTATATAAATTTTTTGGAAATATTCTTTACCTTTGGAGAATGTTTATTTGTATTTACAAATCACCTCTTAAGAACTGTCTCATTCAAAAGGGAGTAATAATTCATATGGAGCCCTAGGAAATAAAGACATACTATCATTGTGTCATTTTCTTCCTTCCTTTTTTGCACCTTGCAAGCTCACTGCTAACCTGCAAAAAAATGTTTCTTCCTGTGTACCTGGGTCATCCTCTCCTCTAGCACACTAACCATAAAGCCATGAGCCACTAGGTCCATTGCTAAAGATACTGCAGTAGGGAATCCATAATCACATTGGCTTTAGACTCAATATAAACTTAAGACAATTGCTGTATGTAAGCAGTTCTAGATCCTAAAGGTAAGAGCTCCCCTGGCTATGTTTTTCTAAGCACAAGTCAAGAAGCAAAGAACAGAGTGACTATAACTTGGATTCAGGTCCCTCCTCCTTCATCCAGTACTTCATCTGGGCCATAAAAACCTCAATCAATTTTGATATGTTAAATGAGAGTAATAGTCCTACTCAACAGGGCTTTTTAAGGGAAATATTCCATGTAAGCTGCTTAGCCTAAGAACTGGCACTAGAAGTACTTTAGACTACCTAAGAAGAGACTGTAGGGTGAAAATAAGGTTTCTGGTCATATTGAACTACTCAGTAGGGACTAATGTCTAAAGTAGGCCTTCCTCATAAATGAGGAACAAGAAAAACTTGGAAGAAAGATAAATACAGTAATGCCCTGCTTGATGTTTCAGTCAACGACAGACTGCGATACGATGGTAGTCCCAGAAGTTCAGTACCATATAGCTTAGGTGTGTAGCAGGCCGTAAAATGCAGGTTTCATGTAAATAGAGTCTGATGTTCGCACAACGCTGAAATGGTCTAATGACGCATTTCTCAGAACTACCCCCTTCGTTAAGCGACACGTGACTATAGACTCAAGGTCGTCGTCTTGTTTTACCAAGAAGCCTCCCTTTTCCTCTACCGCAGGTGAACTATGGCCCATGGGCAAAGAAATTTTTAAATGGTGGGGGGGTGGGGGGATGGGGGGGATAGTGGTGGGGAAATCCAAGAGTATTACTTTGTGACACATGAGAATTATGAGATTTCAATTTTTGTGTCCATAAATAAGATTTTGTTGGAACATAGCCATACTCGTTTGTTTACACACTGTCTGTGGCTGCTTTCACTGTAAGAGCAGGAGAGTTGCGTACTCTGGCTGTAACAGACTGTATGGCTAGCAGAGCCTAAGTGTCTGACAGAAAAGGCTGGCTGACTTGCGCTCTAGCGTGTAGTCCACACAAGGCTCTCTTCCTTCAACTGAGACAAGTTCTCCCTCAGTGTACGGATGTGTTCCTTAGTAATGGGAGACTGGAACAATCATTTAGCAATTACTGACCGCCTAAATGATTGTAGATGTTGGAATTATTCTCACTTTGTATATGTGCTGATGTAGCTGCCAGTCTTGTCTTGCTGTACCACAAGCTCCTTCAAGGCAGAGAAGACAGCGTATGTGACTGGGACACTGTAGGTACTTTAGAAATTCAGTAAGTAAAATGTTTCAAAGTAACTCTATCTCAAAATATCCTCGAAAACACCAATTTAATCATCACTAATCTTTGTGCTTAACAAGGGAAGTAGTCACTCTGGCACACCAAATTACAATACTTCAATCTGTTCCCTTTAATATGTCCTTACACAGTCTCCCCTTTCCTATATAGTCTGATACATACACAGTTTAACAATCATTAATTATCTACTTTTTATTTTATAAGTAACATGATGTGACATTTAAAGTGCCATCTCTATTATTTCTTTGAGCCCTAATGCCTTATTTTGGAGGAGATTTTTGAGCTGAAGATCAAAGATGATGATCACACTTACTACCTGGTATAAAAAAAACCTATTTTTCCAGTCAGATCAAAATATCCTACTTCTTGCCTGCCGCCTTACAACATCCAATTCCTAAACATCCACAGCTGTTCAAGGACTACTAATAAAATGCAGGAGGCTTTTTAACAATAAGGGAACACTTTATGTAAGTTAGGTAAATTAAAGATGGCAAAGGAAATTAAATACTGAATTTCCTGACAGATCTTGACTTCATTGTATTGAAATCTAAAAAACTGCCATACCAAACACTGACAGCTTTCAAGAAGAAAGAATAGATTGTTCCTTGCTTCTAAAAATGTTCTATTTTTCTCCATAGGAAAATGATAGTTTTTTTCTATCAATATTAAATAATCAAATTACATATGCAAAATTAATCTGCCCTTCAATGAGCAGATGAATGTTCCCTTTAAATGATCTTTACAGATCCCTGAAGTTGCTATCCTGTCACTATTTAAGTGATGGATATTCAATTGAGATTTTCTGCATAAATAGTTCTGTTCAATCCAGAAATGAACTAGCGTGATGGGACAAAGTCAACAGTTCAATAAAAATGCAAATTTTTAAAATTATTAAAATGTAGTTAAAAGTAACAAATTGTATCACACACTTCCTAGATTTAGAAGTCTTTCAATTTTTTTAAAAAAGAAACTAATCTTTGAAGTTTATGTTTTGGCTGTAGCTACTTTTCAAGCTTCTTCTTCTTTCTCTCTGGTTCATTAATGTCCATGTTTGAAGTATCCATAGGAATGCTTATTCCTGGTATCTAAAGCAATGCAAACGGTGAAAAATAAGGTGAGTAAAAGCATAAAATAAGGAATAAATCTCATTCTCATCTTCCCCTTCCCCAGTGACACTTTCAAGTTCAAAAGGATGTAAGAGTAAAGAGGGGGAAGGGGGTTAGTAAAGGTTTCTACACCAAGTATATATATTTCACAGAAAAAGTTACAGTGGTTCAAAAATGTAAAAGACATGATCTCAACAGGTGAGAAGCATGTCATTGGGAAGAGCGTGTTTACAACATGCCCAGTTTATCCTTGCTGAGCCACTGACTGTCAGCCGCAGAGGCCTCAGGTGTGTTGGGGCAGAACAGAGGTTAAGAACCAGTATCTCAGGTGAAACACACTTTATCTTAATCTTCACAAGTGCAGATTCGAAAACTGGTAAAAGTGAAAAAGGACTAGGCAGGAGATCTCAAAGAGCTCTGCTTTTGGTACCAAAGACCTCAGAAGAATCCTAGACATCTGGGATCCCATGGCCTATAGAAATCAGAGAGAGAAAAGGGTGTGCTATGCAAATATTTGGCCTCCACACTACTTGCAGGATTCCCTCAATCATTCAACAGAACTAACCTGTGACTATATCCCTATTTCACAAAATATGTACTGGTTATTCCGCCACAACATGGACAACAAAAGTTTGGTCTTACCTGTGGTTCTACCAGAGACATTCGGATTTTCTGATGCTGAAGATTAGATGAATCTAACACGATCTTCACTTTAACTTTATCAAATATATGGAACACTGTATCTTCTATTTTAAGTGAAGGTATCTAAACAAAACACATTTTACTACTTTTAATTGCTTCCATCCACTCGAGCCTTTGTTCTAATTCTTTATAATTTACCTTTCATAGTGATTTAAAAGTTTAAAAATCACTTCAATATTTAATAAGCATATCTATGTGTCCAAAATAACAAAAACCACTAATCTAGTAGCCTCACATAAATATGAGTTATTTATGTGCATTATTTCCTCCTCTCATTAAGATGGTCCCTATATATATTAATTAATCTCAGGATTCTCACCCCTTTAATTAGCAAATTATGGGTCTAGCAAAGGAGCACAAAGGTACTGCGGACACAGTTTACTGTTTTGTAGTTCTACTAAGGTTAGGGAAGTAGGGAGTGTGTCAGGTAAGAGACACTGGAAACAGGTTAAAAAAAATTCCCTTCCCCTAGCTCTAAGCAACATTTCTTTCTTCACTTTAATCCAGCTGTCCACCTAGGGCAAAGCGTAATTCAAGTCTTCCTTAGAGGAGAAATCTTTACATGGTATAAAAGAAATCAAGGACAACATGTGTATGTGGGAACAAATACTGAGGTGAGAAATTTTGAGTAAGATGATAAGCTTAGTTGGCACAATTAAATTCTGTAGGGTTCAAAAAATAACTTTACCCTTTATAGATACCATTTGTAACCTATCGAAGAAAAAGTGCCTCCCCCCCAAAATAAATAAATGAATAAAAACATGAGAAATACTGTACCTCATCATCATAAATAAGCCGTGGCTTTGGTTTGTCCTTTTCTTCAAAGAAGACTGTACCTTCTAAACCATACTTTGGAATTAACACCACAATAGCATTCTTTCTTACAAATAGAATATAGGCTTCTTCACTTACTATTCCTTTGCTTTTGAAAAATAACTGAAAAATAACATACCACCTTATTAAGAATTGTCAAATATTTTGAAATGAAAATAACCTTTGAAATTAAATAAAAAAGAAACAAAACGTCATCTCTCCTAACATTATCAACAGAAAGCAAATAAATACCTGGGTATGAAAAGCCACTGATGCACGTTGGGCATACTGAGCCATTTTGTGCCGGAAATTGAGATTCTTACATAAATCTGCAAGCTTGTGTTTGTCTGTCAACTCTGGATAAGTGCAGTCTGCCCCTATAGCCACAGCCAGCAACCGATGAACAATGATGTCTGCGTATCTAGATACATGAAAGAGAAATAAGAATCATGCTATGTTAGCATTAAAAGGTCTTTTTAAAATACAAAATTAACTACATTCTATTTTCTTCAATTTCATAAGGAAAAAGTACCTTCTGATGGGTGAGGTAAAATGTGTGTATATTGGTGATGCTAAGCCATAGTGATGAAAATCATTATCCATTCCCGAGCAGAAGTACACAGCCTGCATCATGCAGCGAGTGGCTAAGATTCGTAGCAGGGTGTTTAGATACGGGAAACTAGGAGAATCAGCCCGGTCCAAAGAGTCAGCCAAAGATTTGGCTGTATCAGTTTTAATTTCCAAGTTCTATCAACAAAGAGGAGGGAAAGAGCACCACATTAAACAGTTTAAAATCAGTACCATCATGTCTTCAAAATACAACAAATCAGATTGAACAAATACGGTGTTTTTGACCAGATAATAAGTGTTTGTTTATGCTTTTTATCCTTAACCCAGGAGAACTAAAAATAAATTTATAAAAAGTAATGATTGTTTCATGCAACATCAAAGCTTAGTTTTCTGAATGCATTTAAAGTTACCAAAGTAGCAACATTCTGAAGAAGTTTCAACGAAGAAAATGATGGTGGGAGCCAGCAGTAATACTTCTCAAAGTCCAATTTGTGTTTCCATAATCTTTGTTGGGGTAGAAAAAAAATAAAAGCACATCTGGATACTTTCTAGCACATCTGGACTTTTTCTGCAGATAATTTCCTTCCACTCAAAGTAGAAATAAAGCCAGAGCCAAAATAAAACTGTACTGGTCACCACAGCTCAATGTGCTGATACATCAAACTTAGCTGTTTTGTCCTACTTTGGGAGATGGGGCAAAAAATACTTAAATTTCCCATCTTCTGCCCAAGTCTTAACAGAAAATTCCCCAATTTACAGTGTAAGCCTGAGAGCAGAGGAGAAGCTGACTGATGGATATGACATGGCTACCATAAAAGTCTGACAAAGGTCAGAAACCAATGCCATCCTGTTAGAATACTGCCCTCAGGGCCAACACTACTCTTCCCAGCTCTCTTCTAGACAGGAAAGATGGGACCTGAATAAGCGATCCAAAGAAAACCACTGTAAACCACGGTCGCCCCAAAGGTAGCAGTCATTATGCCTAAACGAGAGTTGACTAACCAGAGGCAGCGAGGATATGGGGTTGAGGAGATAGTGCCCTTTCTACATTTTTCCTTTTTCCCACGTGTGCAATAAACGGACTGCTTTCTTAGGAACATGATATAAAGAGGGCTTAAGTAAGTTGAAGACAAAGAGAAAAAAATTATTTGTAAATCTCTGAAGTTGGGCCTCAGAGGAGGCATGAAGTAACAAAGCATAAAAAACGTGTAAAGGCACAGAGATATGGAAGAGCTTACTATGTTCAGGATACTGCAAATAAGTCAGTCTGCAACATCTGGCTTTAGCATAGGGTGTTCTTTAGAGCCAGTAAAGGATTTTATTAAGCAAATGATTTCAATGTGGTAAGACATGACCATACCCAAGTTAGATCATTTTTTTTTTAATCAAAAGAACTACCAACATCAAGTAGCTTTGCATCAAGAAATAAAAAAACTTTTGTGGAAATGTAGACAATAATAATAATGATGATATAGATTATGCAGTCCCACGGATAGCCCACAACACAAACACAGATGATTCTCAAACTATTGTATCTTTACCTTGGATTTAGCTGCCTTAACAAGAATTTCATAATTTGATGGAGGAGGAGCCGGATGTTTCCGAAGCAGAGCATGTTCAGAAAATTCTTCATGAATTTTTTTTGCAACAGAGATATTGGCAAGTAACATAAATTCTTCTACCATGGAATTTGTTTCTCTGTCAATGGAAAAATCATTAAATAAGGAAAAAGAATCTGAGACTTCTATATATCATATTTATTCACAGGTTCTCTCTTCTACTAACAAGATAATAGAATTACTTCCTATGTAAACATTCATATGTGTATGTACATGTGTATTTTTAATAACTTAAGGCTCTTTCATTTCTCAGCTACTATGCTAACAATCTCTATGTGATGCATAATAAGTAAATCTCATCTCACGCTGGAGGAGACTTTACAAATTGCATTAAAAGAATAGAAACTTTACTAACTCTAGTAATAGTCATGAATCGCTTAATGACAGATGTAACATTCTGAGAAATGTGTCATTGGGTGATTTCATCATCGTGCAAACATCATAGATTATAGTCACACAAACCTAGATGGTATAGCCTATTACATGGTATATGGTACTAATCTTAAGAGACCATCATCATACATGCCATCCATCATTGACTGAAATGTTATGCAGTACATGACTGAATATAAAATCTAAATCATAAGCATTTTCACCTCCTTTTACTAAGTCCAGAGAGATTTTTTAACTGTAAATCCATAAAAATAAAGTTTACTATGAAGAATTAAAAGCTATTTAGGTCATACAAATTTTGACTTAAAAAAACTAAAACTTCCACTAATAAATCATCAAAATGAAGCAATAATATTTACAATAGTTATTTTGGGTGCTTATTATGGACCAGGTATTGTGCTATAAGTGCCACATACATTGTGAGATATATAAATATATTTATATGTGTGTATATATATATATATGTGTGTGTGTGTATATATATATTTGCAGATGAGAAAACTATGAATGTGTAACATTATTCTTTTGCTCAAGATCAGTTAGTAGTATCAGAATCTGAGCCCACATAATTTGACTTCAAAACTCTTAACCAACTTGATACTGCTTTTAATTCTATATAGTTAGCCGACATCCATTTAAAACCTAGTTTAGTAAATGTGTTCTATTTACATAGTGCTTTCTTTCTCACAAGTCAATGAACGTGCATTATTAATCTTTCATTCATCTCTCCATTTTTAATAAGAACTTACAACTTCTTGACAAGATTCCTAAAGTATACTAATTTTTAAAATATTAGGAAGACCTCCAATCATACCTTCAAAAGTACAGAGACAATCTCTTAGAAATATGGTTTTTCTTCTTCTTGGTAAGAAGAAATGGGTGATATTCTACTTTGGCCAAGCTGGATTCAACATTTTTCTCAAAAAAGTTCCTAGTATTGGGCTCACAGTTTGTATTAACATTAGACTTATTTGCACAGAAGTTCACCCAAAGGTATCTTTTAATTTTAGCTTTAATTCTATAAAGCACATACCGGTCCCACTTTTAATCCTTAGTCATCTACTAGAAAAGTATAAATGCATGTTTAATTTCAGAATTATATTAAGAGGCATGGAAAGGAGGCCTATGATTTAACCAAAAGTAGTCTTGCTTCCTAAAGCTTAACCAAATCAATAAAACAGTAACAACAATACCTAACATCTGAGTACTCTTCACAACACTGTACTATCAATCCTATTTTACTGACAAATTGAGGCGCCGGGAGGTCAAATAACTTGTGCAGAGTTATTGGCAGAAGTGGGATCCAAGTCCAGGTAGTCTTGGCTTCAAAGCCCATGGTCTGGACCACTACTCTACCCTAGTACAGTACATTCTATATTAAATACTTAAGATGTTAATCAGGGCAATCTTCTTTTACTTACCATAACTATTACTAGCCAAGTTCTAATACATCACACATCAAGACAAACCAATTCAAATTGGGAATTTTTCTATTATAATACTCATCTCAGTTTTATATAAGAAAAACTAAAAAGTGAAATTATAATTGCTTTTCTATATAACTCATAAGTGAAAAAAATCTGCAGAAATCATAACCCTACTAGAAATAGATTATTTTGGGTATAAATATGTTTATTAATATATATACTAGACATTACATTTAAAACCAAAATTGTAGCTACTGCCCACGGAAAAAATTGCGCACCTAAGTTCCTTGGTCTGCAGATCTATAGGATCGTGAGTTTCACTGTCCATGTGGAATCGAACTTCCGGAGAAGAAAGAGTCAAAGCCCTAAATAAAAATTAAAGAGGTGAATTAGTCAAATGAGCCAATAACAGAAATAATTCTGGAAGTGATTCTTTTAAAATAGAAAATGATTACTGCATATGCCTAACAGTTTTTCTTTTGAAGTCTTTATGACCATCTGCTAAGTTTTATGCTCTATTTTCACGGATAGGTTAATATTTTACAGATTTAAAATGCATTTAAAAAGAGAAGACAATAGCAACACAACAAAATATAAGTCCTTGTGCTTCTGAGAATTTGAATAAATTCTCTACCCAAAATAGTTGGGAGTTTTTCCTGAGCTACATGGGTTTGTAATCACTTTTATAAATGAAGAAAGTACCTGGCAGTTTTTTATTTACTACAGAAAACAATGTACTGGGGTGAGGGATGATGGAGAGAGGGAAAAGGGAAGCTGCCATGGGTAGATCAGTAATGTCAAAAGAACCATGGTTCAAAAGTATCTTTCACATACTCTCAACCAATGGAGAGGAGACTGATAAACTCCCACCACTAATATCTTAGAAATACTGATGGCTCTTAACATTTGAGTGCTATGTGTCGGATTAACGTATTATGCATGGTTCATTTAAAGAGCTGGCAAGTTCTCCTTTGAGAAGTAAATGTCCCACAAGGCAAGGTAAGTCTAATGTGTCTTCACACCTTGATGCTATTTTCATCAGGTCAGCTCCAAATCAACCTAAAATTAAGGAGTTTAATGAGGCTAGGTAACCGTGGACAATCATGGAGAAGGGAAAAAAATAAGATGGGGCAAGTTAAGAAAGATTCCAAGTCCTTTTGCCCTCCATTCTTCACCTTTATTAGAAGAACTACAGAAGGAACACAATACAGGGAATCTCGACAAATATTTCTTTCTTGCCATGTGGTATTTAGAACAAGGATCTACGCCAGATTTAATCTGTTTATTAGTATATCTTGACCCAAAAAGCAAGGTATACTAATCACATTTTGATCATTTTTCCTTCAT
Source organism: Equus caballus (assembly GCF_041296265.1). NCBI lineage: Eukaryota > Metazoa > Chordata > Mammalia > Perissodactyla > Equidae > Equus > Equus caballus. The sequence goes on from NC_091700.1 coordinate 66,745,361, forward strand.
AGAAACACTTAAAATTTTATGTCATGGATCCATCTATCCTTTAAGATAGATATAATTTAATGGGGCCGGCCTGGTGGCACAGCGGTTAAGTTTGCACATTCCACTTCGGTGGCCCGGGGTTTGGCGGTTTGAATCCCAGGTGTGGAACGTAGCACTGCGCGGCAAGCCATGCTGTGGCAGGCGTCCCACATATAACGTAGAGGAAGATGGGCATGGATGTTAGCTCAGGGCCAGCCTTCCTTGGCAAAAAGAGGAGAATTGGTGGCAGATGTTAGATCTGGGCTAATCTTCCTCAAAAAAAGAAAAAAGATAGATATAATTTAAGACAAGACATAATATATCCTTTAAGAAGGTAAAGATACCAATTTGTTTACTGATTGTTTCCTCAATTCCCCTCAAGACTGAGAAGATTCAAAGGTATGTTTTACCATTAGATGACTATCTACTTACAAAACTAAACGGGCAGACTGTTTTTGAAATTAAAAAATGTTTCCCAACCTAATTACAAGAAGCTTTGTCATAAATGCAAATTTACATCTCTTACTTTAAAACCACCAAAATGAATACAGTTTTGTGTTTTTATTCACTTTGCTTTTAAAACAAACTTTCTAAAAATTAATTTTACATAAACCTTCTTTTCATACCAGTCATACTGTAAACCTCCGATAACCTCAAAAAAAGAAAAAATCTAATTATATTCCTCTTATTTACATCTAAATGACAAGCTTGAGCAATAGTTTCATTGGGTTTTACTGCATTCAAATTATCCTCACACATATTCAAGTTTCATATTTACGATCATATGAAAAATTCCCAGAAAACTGAGGTGTGAGTAGAGATGGGGTGGCTCAGCATAAGTTCCTAGAACAAGACTGTCCAATGAAACTTTCTGCAGGGATGGAAATGTTCTCCATCCACTGTGAAAAATGGTAGCCACTAGCTACATGTGGCTACTGAGAACTTAAAATGTAGCTAGTGCAACTCAGGTACTGAATTTTTAATTTTAATGAATTTTAATTTAAATAGGCACATCTTACGAAACAACACAGATCTAGAGTTTGCACTCTCCAACAAAAACTCTTTTAGTACCTACCTGTGACCCTACCCTGGCTGGGGAGGGGAACCCAGAGACCAGTATCTGAAAGGCTCACGTACTCGCTTTACCCTGATAGTGGATGACATCTTTCAAGAATCGAATTTCCTTTAACTACTTTACTTGAACAAGCCTGGGTACTTGTATCCTCCTTGTCTTACATCTCTGCAACTAGACAAATGCCATAATGTAATAGTTAAAAGATGCAAATCTGCCACCAATTATCGCATCTTTGGCAGACTGCTTCCATGTAATTTTTAATCACTTAAAATGAAGATGTTGAATTACACAATCTCTAAAATCTCTTCCAATTCTAAAGGGCAAGAAGGACTTCATCTACATTTATTTAGACATCTGGAAAATAATGTGCAACCTGGAAACTCATTTCTACTTAAAATTAAAACAATCTGTAGAAGAATCTTAAGGAGCTTTTGCCTTCCTAGAATTTCTTCAAGATCTTTGACTCAAACATACCAGTTTTTAGCACAACAATCACAAGGTCAGAGGTCCTGAACAAATACCAGAATCCAGTTGCTAGTATTTAAAAGGTAGCAAGAACAGAATGTCTCTACTTAAGAGTCTCTATTCAGCCTATTAGAAAATTCCTCATCGTCCATGATAAAACACTTTAAAAAGTTCACAAGTTATCTTAATATCAGGATATATGAATTATACCTTTTTTTCCCAGGAATATTAGCCCTGAGCTAACAATCTGCCACCAATCCTCCTCTTTTTGCTGAGGAAGATTGGCCCTGAGCTAACACCTGTGCCCATCTTCCTCTATTTTATATGTGGGACACCTGCCACAGCATGTCTTGATAAGCAGCACATAGGTCCATGCCCGGGACCTGAACCAGCAAACCCCAGACCACTGAAGCAGAGCATGTGAACTTAACTGCTGCGTCACTGGGCCAGCCCCAAATTATGATACGTCTTAACAAATATTTTTGAAATGTACCCTTTTTCAATTCTTCTTTTTTTCAAGATTTTAGCTAGTTTATTTAGTCCACGGAGACTAGTGGTGATATCATCATTCATGGTTGCTGAATCAATTCTCATCTGAGCTTCCGCATATGTAAGAGAAGCCTAAAAAGGAAACCATATGTTAACATAACTCTTACAAAAACTGGCTTACTATGTTCTCATATTTCCACTACCATAAACTGCATAATTTTGAAAAACCTAAAATCAGTTAACAAAAGAGAATCAAGATTCCTAGCTATAATATTTATACTCCACATCTCAATTTCTGGTTCATTAACTGATGTATTATTTAACATAAGCAAACTTATGTTAAAACAAAATGGTAGTATTGTCAGTAAATAAATTGGTTAAGCTTTACTTTCATAGTTCAGTTAATGTACAAATACTTAGATAAGGCTAAAGTAAAATAAAAAGGAAGGTAGGATTATTCTCTGATAATGACTGTAAAGTGAAATCCTTTTCAGATGATCATTACTTCTTTACTTTAGATTAAGAAAACTGTAATAATCTAGACATCATGTTTTATAAGAAATCTAATAAACACTCCAAGTATCTAAGAATGAGACAAATCATAGTACTAGAAAATATTTAAAGTAATTTCCAATTACAATCCAAATATACAAATATCCAAATGTTTTCCTACTTCTCTACTCATGGAAAACTACCATATTTTAGCTTATTCAAAAAAAAAAAAGTAGCTTCACAAGTAAAATTCAGGAATGGCAGAAGAGTTAGTTGATGCAGGCCAGGTCAGATTCTTCAGAGAGCCAAATTATCTACTAGGGGCTAAGAATTCCCCTGCTAAAAATGTTTTCTCTTATATACATGTTCACTAAATTTTTTTCGTGTAATTTTGTTACACTGACCAAGTCTGGGAGAATTATAAACTCATCTTATTTAAAAACACAAATCTAGGAAGGCTTAAATCATTCACACATCACTGTCAGTCTAACACTGCCTCCTTTCCAACCACTGGTTGATTAGAACAGAAAGAATGAAGTTAAAGGGAGAGAAAAAGTTGGTAAATTTGGAAAATGGATCATTGGAAGTACGGGGTTTGGCAAACTCAGAGGAAGATTCAGGGAAAATGAGAACCTAAGGGAATCTGGGGAGAACAAAAAAAGGAAAAGGATAAGGAGAAAGATGATGTGGCTCCATTCTGTCTGAACACAGATCTCATGCTAGTTCTACTGGAATCCAACTATGATTTATAACACCATTTCTATGAGAATAAGCGAGAAACAAGAAGATGATGCACATGACAACTTTTAAAATACTAACCAATTATTAGTTGGGACAACTTCAAACACTGGGGTTCCTGAGTTAGGGCAAAAAGTCATCTATTTGGTCTTCTCAAGTATATAGGCTTTGTAAGTTTCTGAATATAGGACAACTGTCACATAAACTCATTTCTAAACAACATCAAGAATTAAGCAGATAACTCAAAGAAAAACCTAGATTTTGCTGCAACATTGGGGAAGAGTTTCTTTAAAAAAAAGCCTAACTTTTTCAAAAAAACCTAGAACACCATTAAAAGTACCAAACATTTTAATATTAAATATTAACCATGAAACTAACCTTCGAATTAATGGCACTTTTAGTAAACCTCGTTTTTAAGATTTCAGCATTGTGATTCATTTCCCAAATACATGAAAATGCCAACCTACGGGGGAAAATAAACAGTATTTGTAAATGGGAATTAAAGTAGTAAATACTATGTTCTTATGAAAAAACATGCATAAATACCTGTCAACGTTACATCTCAAGGAACATAAGTTAGAGCTAAGCAACTCTGGAACCATGTCAATCCTCTGAAACAGATAAAAATAGAGTCACAGATTACTCAGCTATAGCCACACATTTATTGGTGGTTCTATTCTCAAATAGCGTTAATTTAACAAGAAAAAAAGGTCTTTGTGAATAGAATTGAGAAAATGTGAAATAAGAAGTCTATTTCTAGAAAAGCACTTATACACAATCATCACAAAAGGGAAGCAATGAAAGAAAACTGGACTTCATGTCAGCGGACCTCAGTTTAAATCCTCTACACTAACCACCTGGCTATCCTCTGAAAGTCTGAAACCTCTGGTCTGTATAGTAAGTTTGTACAGATAACAGACACAAACCCTACTAGCCCGAGGACTGGACTTTTCTCCAATGCTTAATACAAACTACATGGCATTCTAAACATACTAAAAAAGAGAGACACCAAATTTTTACAGAAAATAGCTATGCGGAAGAACTTTGACAATGAATTCGTAGCAAACTAAGCTTAACTTTTCCTTCTACTTTCACAATTTTTCTATGTAAGTTTATGGGAGCATACCTAAAAAAGAGGAATAAATGGTAAATTTTGACAGAATTGACTCATGTCTTAATCAAAAACAGAAAATACGTTAGTTATCCATAGATAAAGTTAAATGCTATACAACAATGTACCTCAACCATATCTACTTGTTATTTGGGCCACTCTATAACAAAAAACATGGGAACATTTTCACAGATTTAAGCTCACCCTATTCTGTGTATGTCTTTTTGCTAATTCATATACTAGTCCAGACTGTTCAAGAATCCTAAAGCACTCATAATTTTTACAAACTATGCACAATTAACGTAATAGTTACTCATCTTATTTCACTAAATACTGATGCTCTCCTTTCCTCAGGAAATACCTCAGATGACTCTATTATTAAGAATAAGGCAGATGATGAAAAAGTTATAAGCATATATCAAAATTTCATTTTAAATTTAACACATTTACCTTTTCACAAAGATATACAGTTGTTCCCCTTCTGGCTGATTCTTGATCTAAAGCATTTCCCGGCCTAATAAAGTGGCTAACATCAGCAATATGAACACCAACCTTAGAAAGATAAAAATAAAAGCATGTGAACATTCTTAATTGGGTAAATGTACTAACGCAGTTCTAATAAGACAAAATTTAGCTAAACTGGAAAAAGGGTCAGTCACATTTACCAATTCAATTTTTTTTTTTTATAGAAGGGTTTTTTTTGGTTTTTTTTAAAGGTTTTATTTTTTTCCTTTTTCTCCCCAAAGCCCCCCAGTACATAGTTGTATATTCTTCGTTGTGGGTCCTTCTAGTTGTGGCATGTGGGATGCTGCCTCAGCGTGGTTTCATGAGCAGTACCATGTCCACGCCCAGGATTCGAACCAACGAAACAGTGGGCCGCCTGCCGCAGAGCGCACAAACTTAACCACTCGGCCACGGGGACAGCCCCACCAATTCAACTGATACATGCCTATTAGTCTCTGCAGCTAAAACTAACTATACTTGGCATGAATAATTCACAAATTCTGTAATGGGTCAAAAGAAAATGAACTCAAGACCAGAACTATATTTAGATAAGAATGTCATTACAATATGAATACCTCCAAATTTCCATTTTCAAGCTCTCTACAATGTAGAGCATCATCTATATCAGTACATCCTGGTGGGTCCACACTACAAACACACAGATGTCTCAGGTCTTCTCGATTTTTCATGTCCTGGAAGATGCCACATTATAAAGAAATAAAAAATTATAGTTTGGTAGCACAAATGCAACACAGCTTTTGGGAAATCAACTATCTATAGGGGAAAAAAAAAAAAAACCTTAGCTTTATTTCTTAATGATAACCACACATTATAATTTGTAATTTGTGGTTTCCTCACCTTTGAAAATATTGACATAAACTACCATTAGTCCCCTAGAAGAAGTTATCTTTCAGTACAGCAAATGATTTCTGTAATACCTAAGAGTGGTGTGTCTAACTAAATGCAGAGGACGAGAGGACCATGGTTTCTACACGTTTAAAACACACATAGAAACCAAACAAAATTAGCTCAGACAGAGTAATTTATAAAGTCACTAAGAATTCTTTCCAACTTACCTTTTCAGTAATGCTCCAGGGCATCTTTGGTAGAAAGCTAAGAACGGCCTGAGAAAAAGGCTGATGGGGAACATCGTGCTCAAGTAACAAAACTTCTGTTTCTGTCTCTTTATCTCCAACTTCCCCTAAATTTTTTACAAAGTGTCCCTAAAACCAAAAGGTATTATTAGAAAGGTGTATTTCAAAGCCCTTTGTTTGGTCATTTATATTTTAACATCACATTAAATTCTTGAACGTTTATATATCACCTTAGTACTTCTAAACATTCCTATCACTTCGTAAAAATGACCCCTCAGTAAATTAAAGCTGAAAATGACAAGACTTCTCAAGTGACTTACGATGGAGACTTCCTGAGGGCCCAGTTCTTACATAACAAAGCGTCTGTTTACTTCCTATTATCTTTCAAGTTTAAAACATGCTTCAAATATAGAAGCTTCAAAATTCGTTTATCAGAATCTACTTAAGTCTCAAACACCATTTTTGTAGTCACTATCAATAAGTTATTTGTTTGGAAATATGAGTAAAAGTAACCAGATGATTTACATTGGAATTTCGTAAGATTAATTTTCAAATTGAATGCACTACTTAGCAAGTAACTTTTTGAAATATTCCTAAATTTCAGAATGAGTTTTATATAACAGCAGATTCTACTTTCACCAAAAGAAGCAATTTTTAATTATTCTAAAATAAAATTAATAATTCAAGCTTACATTTGGATATCTGGAATTTCTGGGCCAACCATCAACAGCAACAATAATTCTCCGTCCTTCTAAAGTAGACGCTTGTCTGGTTTCTATCCGAATTCTAGGGATTCTCTTATCAGCAGGTGTAAAGAGATGCCTTCTTGACTACAGAAAATTAGGAAAAAAGATTTTACACACACACAAATGTGGGGATGAGGGCAAGGGGAGGACTATAAGTTCTATTAGTGTATCATTTTTATTACATAGCAACATGCACTTTACTCACCTCCTTAATATCAGACTTAGAAAGCATGCCACAATATGGTCTCCAATTCCTCTTTATTATTCCAACAACTCTACCGGTCGGCTTTAACATTTTTTCATTTACAGCAGTCTTAAGCTGAGATTTAAAAATAAAAATTCTCAGTTATTTTTCTGGTAAGTATAATGAGACAATTACTCTTCAAATGGAATATGAATATGAATACTAAAACTTTCAGGCAGTAAATTATGACATAAAACTACAGAATCTTGATGCTTCAAAATTCTAGGCAAGAGTATGCCAAACCAAACAATGGAAATAGTTCCATAATAACAAAGCACTACAAGAAAGGATGATCAAAAAACAAAGGAAAAAATAAATACAATCAAATAAACACGTCAGAACTCAACTCTTCACTTTTAATATGAAGATCTACTGACTAAAACACACACACAGGTCTGGAGATTAATAGACTAGGATTTTAGTACTAGTCTGCACTAATTAGCTGTGTGGTATTTATTAATTCATTAAAAAAGAGATGTATCTTTAAAGGTTCTTCCTTATCCAAAACAAAAACCCAAATAAAGAGAATTTCTTATTAGAAACAGCAGAAGGACCTTATAGTATTTTACCTCTAACATTCTCCTATGGCCTACACTCTGCAAGGATAATGTTACAATAAGACTCCAGAGCACTGAATATAATCCACAGAAAAAGAACTACAAATGATGTATGAATTCCTACTATTCATATTACTCTTGTAACTCTACAATAGGAAATTCAATAGGTCATATCAAGTAGACTTTGGCTTATAAGAAAAAACTGAAAGCATTCTCTTCATAACAAATACAGTAATAGAAAAGGAATTACCAAATGTACCCAAATATAAGGGCCCAGAAGTACCTCTGTTATGCTGAGGGAATTTTAACTTTTCATAAAAGCATTTCAGAAAATTTTACATTTGTATTTACTTAAATCTCACTAATGCAGACAGATCATGTCCCTGAACTGTCACAGAGTTCCAGTTTCATACTCAAATTAACTGTTTTTGTATTTAAACTCACTTACTTGAGCAAAATAAGACATTAATTTAAAAGACTACTTAAGCACTTAGAGGGAAAACAACTATGTATATGATGTATTAAAACTACAGAACTATAATTTATTCAATAAATCTGAGAATTGAGATTTAACTTTCTCCAAAGCTGACACACTAATTAATTATACAAAGCTACATGGACAAAAATTAAAACCTGCTTGGTTTCATACAATGCGTTCTCTCTCCTCTTCTTTCTCCACATCGTCTTCATTTTGACCTTCGTCATGTAAAACCACAGAAGACGGAGCTACCCACTGATTCTTGGGGAGAAGCTCCACAGCCACAATATCTTCATGAATAGCTCGGTTTAAATTTTTGAGTCCTTGTAAGATTATCTGTATAAAAGAGCAAATGGCATGTGCCCAGAAATTTTCAACAGCAATAAAATAATGGGAAGGTTACCAACCAAAAGTTTAGATACATTTTGAATGTCTCTGTATATCTCTCTTTGCTTGAGGAAGAGTGTCGCTGAGCTAACATCTGTGCCAAACTTCCTCTATTTTATGTGGCATGCCTCCACAGCATGGCTTGACGAGCAGTGCTAGGGCCATGCCCGGGATCTGAACCTCGGAACCCTGGGCCACCGAAGCAGAGTGCATGAACTTAACCACTACGCCACCAGGCCAGCCCCTTATTCTGCCCTCTTAATTTCTCAATATCAAGTTAAAAAAAAAAAAACATGGTCAAAAAATATAGGTTGTGTTCCTGGCTTCACTGTAACTCTTACAACATTAGTACCAAAAGACCTTAAATTTTCTTGACCTCTCAGGGTCCTGATTAGTAAAATAAACAGTACCTACTTTTATAGGCTGGGTTGAAGATTAAATGAAATGCAGCATGCAAAGCAGTTAGAAGAGCAGCTGGCAAATAGCACCCCAAAAGCAACTGCTTTTCACTTTCAAGTGAAGCCCTCTGGAACAATTACATGTTATGTAAATAGTATTTCTCATAACTGGTCATACCATATAAAATAGAATCATATTTATTATTATCTGGGTGACTAGATTTTTATTCTCCTAAAAGTACGTTAATAAAAAGTTCTTCAATAAGCAGTTTTCTAAAAAACTGATTAATTCTACTAGTATCTATGACTTCCCACATAACTGCCTTAAAACTGATAAACAGGGAGATAAAGCAAATTTAAATTCTCATATAAAATTTTAAACACTTATGAGAAAAAACAATGAACAGGAAGTATTTTAGAGTATAAGGAATTTATTTACACACTTGCCTCTTTATTTTCCTCAGTGTCACCATGAACCCAGACGGTAGCTTCTAAATAATTTTCCCTGCTGGCTCTAAATGTTCCTTGAAGGTATGTACCAGATTTTATGCCTTGTTGTAGCTTACTTAAGGGAAGATGCTCTGAAAATATTACTTTTCCACTTTCTATTTCACTCTGTGAAATAAACAAACCAAAAGATGTAGTTAGTATGCAATTCTGCTGTATGCTCAACAAATAACTATTATCACTAGCAGGTCATTTCTTTTACAAACCATCCACACTATGGTACATACAATTCTATGAATTTGAGAGACTACAGCACAATGAGAAAAAAATGCTTTCCATTTTTAGAGCAACTTACACAAATATTTCAATTTCATTACACTTAGGTGTTTAGCCACCAACATATGTCACTAAGAAGCTCTGCATAGCCCCATCTCCCCTCCCCAGGCCTCCCAAAATGAAGGTACGTAGTTAAGTGATCAAGTGAGCAGGTGGGTACATGAAGGCTAATTTGAAGCCTCAATTCCATGAAAAGATCGTGGCTACTGAAAGCACAAGAAAAGCTATTTTTATTCTGCCTATTCTAATAGCTAAGGATATAAGATGGAGGGAAGATGGAAACTGATGTAGATCGACCACAACACCTGTCTTGATTCTTAGACACCTCAACATCCAAAACCCTGATTGCTTGGCTCCTTTAGTTTCCTTCCTCATTTCCCACAAGCATTTTCCTACCTTCCAAGGAGATTACTTTATACCTTCTCCTTTTTTGCTTACCTCTGCAACTTCCCTGTTGTCCTTCTTCCCTCTCAGATCTATGACCTCAATCTCCATACTGAGAATCAGAAGCAATCAGAGACCTACTTCATCCTCCCGCCACTAGATCTGCCCACCTACCTGCATCTGTACCACAACCTCAGCTTTCTCTCCTTTAACAATAAATAAAATGCTTCTGTTCTTTCAGTTGGGCACTACATACCATCTCCTCTTCTCTATTCAAGAACTTCATCCTGCAATTATCTTCCCTCTCTGGAATCAAATTTCCCCCTCTCTACTGTAACATTCTAACATCGTATAAACTTATAATAATATGACCTATTAAAAATGAATTAATTTTGTGTCCCAATCCAGACACTGGCCTGATCCTCTGTCCCACTTAACATCAAAATGCCACAAAAGCATTATCTACAATTGCAGTGTATTCCTTCTTCACAGGCAGTCTCTCATGAATCCACTACAAGCAATTTTCATCCTCAGTCAACGGAAACCATTATTGTCAAGATCACTAACAATATATTGTCTTAGCAAATTCGGTTGTCCATTCTCAGTCCTAGCAAAATTTTTTAAAATGACCTTTCCTTCTCTGAAATACTTTAGCATCCAAATCATCACTCCTTTGTTTTCTGTCCTACTTCACTGGTAGCTCCTCCTTAGTTTCCTCTGCCAATTCGCCTTTTCCTGATCTCTAAATGTTGAAGTGTCCCAAGGCTCAGTGACAGGCCCTCTTCTTCTCTTCATCTACATTTACTCTCTTATTTTCTCCCATGTTTAAAAAAAAAATCCTCTTGATTCTACTTGCTCTCCAACTACCACCTCATTTGTCTCCTTCCCATCACACAATTGAAAGTGTTACAATACTGTAATTTCTCCCTTCCCAGTTTTTCACCTATTCACACTTCCTTTTAGTTTTGTAAAGCAGCTGGCTGAAGACAAGCAGGGATGGGGAAGATGCTGTAAAGACTGGACGTATGTCTAACGGTCTATTACATAAAGCCTATTTCTATGATAACAACAACCACCATTTACTTTTACCATAGGCACGTGCCAGGCACTGAGAAAGAATTTTACTAATTCTACTGTTATTATCGCATTCGATCATAACGGTATGAAGTCATTACTAGTAAATATGCTTTACACATAAGGAAATGAGGGCTCACCAAAGTGTAATTACCCACTTAGCACACCCTCCCAAATCAGCTATGGCAGTAATCCCTTTACTCATCCCTTTGCCTCTAATCTTGCCCTCAATAATATGCATCATCTTACAAATCAGTCCTCTTTCAAATAACATTTCTGATCATTTACACAAATCAGTCTTCCTTCAAGTAAATACCATTTCTGATCATTCTCCCCCATTCCTCCCAGGCACACTCTCATACTCCCTTAATTTCTTTTAGCCTGCCATTATAATGTAGGGATCCCAGAATTCTATCTGAAACTTTCTCTTCACAGTAGCCCTTTAGTCAGATCCTTGTAAGACAGTTTGAAAATTACTGACCTACAGAACAAATTCTAGGTCCTCATTATCTGGCCCCTACCCTTCCCATTCTACGTCTTAAGACTCCTTCTCCTCCACCTTTGGGATTAATGCTACAGCTATATGTTCTGTGTCTGTAGTGTCTGCCACTTCTTTGTCAAATACTTACTACTTATTCACAAGCAGCCATGGATTCTTTTTTTTTTGGTGAGGAAGATTGTCCCTGAGCTAACAACTGCTGTCAATCTTCCTCTTTTTGCTTGAAGAAGACTGCCCCTGAGCTAACATCTGTGCCAATCTTCCTCTATTTTGCATGTAGGACGCCACCACAGCATGGCTTGATGAGCAGTGTGTAAGTCTGCACCTGAGATCCGAACCTGCGAACCCTGGGCCACCAAAGTGCAGCATATGAACTTAACTACTACGCCACCAGGCCAGCCCCTGTGGATTCCTTCATTTATTCATCAAACAAGTAGTCCCACCATGTGCCAGGATCTACTCAGATTACTAGAGACATATCAGGGAACAGTGCTATATTAGAAGGTCAAGTCTTTTAGGAACAGCAATTCAATAAGCCTAGCAGAGAGCCACTCTTGTTGTTTCTAACCCAACTCCTATTCCAATTCCAGCTTACTCATCAATATTCCAATTCTTAAATTTGATAACCATAAGCCTATTAACCCAAAGTGACTATTTTAATATTTTCACTTTTCAAGAACAAAGTAAAACAAGCTCAAACATACCCCTTCTTCAGACAAACAAGCAAGACGATCTATGAGTTCGGGGTTTGCAGTTAGGCTCTTTACATATTCTTCACCTGAAAAATAAGTTTTGTTGTTCTTGATAAATTCAATTTTTTTTCTTACATATGAAAGGACAAGGATAATCCTGTTTGTGACAATATACCTGTCAACTTTTTTTGGAAAAAACCCCAATATCTGTTGATGTGGTCATGCCTAAGCAGAGGCAGTGGGTCAAGCATATCTATGAGCTTTTATTGCTAAGGCAATTTCAAATGGAGATGGGGGAAACTAACAGCCACTGGGCACCACAACTTACTTAGCTTAGAAATGCTGAGAAATTAAAAAACACAAAAATATCACATGAAGGTATATAAGAATATGAAAATATTAAATACTCAAGTAACCTCTGACCATGGGCCTGTTAACAGTTCCTATTTGCAAATGCATATAAAAATTAACAGCTTCTACATTAAGACTTACAAGTGAAAGCTGGTATTCCTTCTTCTATGGCTTTCTCTTTGTTTCTCCTGTCATTTGTTATGAAGACAACTTGCAGCTGATTCTCTGCTGACATTTTCTTCAAATGTTCATTGTACCACTTGGCTGCTACTCGAATGGCTCTATCATTCCTGTCATTAGCATTTTCTCCCTGTTCCTGCTCAACGTAAGTTTCTCTTAATGTAAAGGGAAGAAAAAAAAATGAAACAAGTGGAAATCAACAGAAACGAGGACATGTAAAAAGTCTTAGGACATAAATGCTTAATAAACACTAAACTTAAAGGTCAGTGGTGTATCTTTTTCTCTTGAATGTATTCAGATTTATACCTCACAGAGGAAATAAATAGGATCCTTACAGGTAAGTTTTTAAGAGAACAATTTGGGTGGAAAAGAAGACAGTTCTATTATTAATAGGACAATAAAAAGGCTAAAAGCATTTTATTTCACAAAAACAAAAATTCAAGATCAGAATTTATTACTGAAGTATAATTGACATACAATATCATATTAGTTTCAAGTGTACAGCAGTGATTCGATCTTTATATACATAACAAAATGATCACTACAATAAGTCTAGTTACCATCTGTCACCACACAAAGTTATTACAGTATTATTGACTATACTCCCTATGCTGTACATTACATCCCCGTGACTTATAACCAGAAGTTTGCACCTCTTCATCCCCTTCACCATTTCTCCCACTCCTCCAAGCCCTCCCCTGCTCCGGTTTGTTTCCTGTATCTATGAAACTGTTTGTTTTGTTTTGTTTTGAGAAGATCAGCCCTTAGCTAACATCTGCCACCAATCCTCCTCTTTTTGCTGAGGAAGGCTGGCCCTGGGCTACCATCCGTGCCCATCTTCCTCTACGTTATACGTGGGACGCCTGCCACAGCATGGCTTGACAAGCCGTGTGTAGGTCTGCACCTGGGATCCGAGCTGGCGAACCCCAGGCCATTGAATTGGAACGTGAGAACTTAACTGCTGCGCCACCCGGCCGGCCTCTCGTTTGTTTTGTTTTTTTAGATTTTGAGATTAGAATTTATATCTTAGGTTGGGACATTAAACAAGTAACAGTTTGTTGGAAAAAACTGTAATAAAACTTAGTAGGTCTGATAATGAGATTTCATTCCAACTGTAGGTTGACAGTAATTCCTAAAAGCTACAAATAGGATGGTTAGATGATTGATGATCATATAATCCTACTTAATGCACATAAATTTTTACCAATGATAAATACTCAGTAAACGGCAGAGGCTATTTAGAGACTTAAAGGCCAGAATACAGATATGATTGCATATTCCTTCCAAGTCTATCCACTCTGAACTCCCAAACATGTCAGTACACTTATTTCTTTAAATCTGTTCTTCAAAGCCAAATTTAAGTAAAACAACAAAATTTGGAAGCATCATAACTTCTAGTGCTTGAAAATAACAGATTTAATTTTAGAACTTTAGACATTTATATTCATAGTTTTTAGAATTATTTTATTCCTCAACATTAATTGTACTTGCTAATGCTTAAACCTTATCAAATACAGTCATAAATTTTTGAATTGGTTTTAAAAGGACTTGAGCAACAGAGTCTTAGATGAGATTTGCTCAAGTGTCCTAAGATCAAAGATTCTTCCCATCAACCCCAGTATTACTAAGATCTAGTCACTGCACGAAAGCTAACAAAATTGCTAACCTCTGATTAAGAATCTGATGATCATGCTCCACAAAAACCTGGTCTTCTGTACTGTTTCTAGATTCACACCAGAGCTAGGAATAAGAAGTCTACAGTGCTTTACTGACGCACTGTTCTTTACAAGAACAATATTTCAGTTTGGGGTATAGGAATAAAAAAGAGAAAATTAAGAAATTAAATATTTCTTAAAATTTGCATACTCCAATGGGATTTCATTACCAGACCTACCATCTAATCCAGTGGTTCTCAACCAAGGGGTAATTTTGCCCCCCAAGGAACATTCGACAACGTCTGGAAACATTCTGGGTTGTAAAAACCCTGTGGGTGAGGGGAAGACAGGGAAGGATTGCTATTGGCATCTAGTGGGTAGAAGCCAGGGATGCTGCTAAATATCCTACAATGTGTAAGACAGCCTGCCCACGACACAGAATATCCAGTCCAAAATGTCAACAGAGCCAAGGTTGAGAAGCCCTGATCTAACCTAATAAAAGTATACTAGGACTCAACATAGGATATTTATGTAACATAATAGCAATATATTTCCTGAAACTACTTATTATGTTCAAGGGTCTTGAATCTGCAGCATAAAAAGAATTTCATTTTTCAACCTTACGTTCTCGACGTGACCAGTTATAAAGTATTAGTTTTTAAAGCCCCTTAAGAATAAATCTGCTTTATATTTTTAAGCCTTTCCTTCACAAACTTACATTTTACTAACCTATGTCGATTAGCCATATAATATGGTATTCCAGGAACCTAGGCAAATCTCATCTTCCAAGGTTCTATTGCTCAGCTCATGCTAAAATCAACTCAAAATGAAAATATTTTGGAAATAAAAGTACCTACTGTAGCCTGGTGTCAGGAGACCTTGGTTCTACGTTTGATCCAATCAATGCCTACATTACTTTAGTGAAGTCTACTTAGCATTATCTTCTGCAGAACTGGGTAAAAACCAAATAATACCCCCACAAATATGAAACCTATGCGTATCTTCCGACAATGTCACTAATTACTGCCAGGAACCGTCTCCCAAATTTAGCTAACTCCATGGTTTTCTGATAATTAATATAATTTTCCGCCTACCTATGGTGCTCATTAGTGAACGTATAGAAATGCTTCTCTTGGTTATTAGTCACATCTCGGATTCGTTTATATACAGGAGCACTCCGATTTCTCACTTCTTGGAGAACTGTTTGTAGCACAATTACATTCCTGATGGCAGGGTCCTCAAGAACATCAATCTTAAAAAGAAATAATAATAATTTTTCCTATGTTCATTTGTAAATTGTTTTTGTCGAACAAAAAACCCTGTCGGCTCGAAGAACAGTAAATACACATTAAGGTAAGGAGCTATTTTCCTATAGAAAAGCCTTCAGCTCAATTACGGAAGAGCACATATAAACAGACTAAATGACAAAACTTCGTAGAATAAAGCCTATTTATAAAGAAATACGTTGGCCCACTAGTTTTCGTTCGTAGGCACTTACAAGCTGCCTGGGGGTCGCAGGCTGAAGGCCACAGAAGCCCAGGTCCCCGGCCTCCAGACACTTACAATCTAAGGCAGAAGAGACACCAGGAGTTAGAATATTAACGTATCTTAAAATTCTTACGACTCCAAGAACTCAAAAAAACAGTACAAGGAAAAGAACCTTGGCCTGGCGGACAGGAGGCATGTGTCCTGATGGGGTTTGCGTCTCCCTAAGTACACGATGTTGCACAAGTAGCTCTTCCTGGGGCCTCAGTTTCCCTATCTGTCACACCCCTTCTGGGGAGGGGAGCCGCACTGCCCTCGGTTCGCCCGCCCGCCCACGCACCTGATGCAGCAATACGTTGGTGTCTGGCAGCAAGTAGTGCGGCTGCGGGCAGAGACTGCTCGCCGGGTCCAAGGGCTGCGGCTCGAGAACCGGGCCCTCGTGCGCATCGCCGCACGCCACGCACCCGGGTGCGCCGCAGCCGATGTCGTCGCGCAGGTAGTGCTCACGCACGATCTTCATCACGCCGCCCGCCCGCGTCTTTTTTAAGAAAGTCTTGGACTTGAGCATCTTGCGTCGCGTGCGGAATCCCTACCCCCACAGCGCTCTTCCGGCGAAAAGTGTCAAGGTACGAACCCTGTCGCCCAACCATACCACACCCAGAGGTTCGCCCCTTCCCGCTCCAGGATGTTAGTAAGCACTTCTCGCGGGAAAACGTGGAGACGGACGTTGGTTGGCTCTCTGAGGACTGCGAGGATTGGGCGAAAGCGAGGAGCCCGGGAGGATGGGCGGAGCCCGGAGCCATTTCCGTCCGTGAACTGGGCGGGGCCCGCCTCTGGACTCTAACTCCCAGCATGCGTTGCTTCCCGCGCCTGAGTGGATCCGGGCTGAGTTCCGGCGGCGTGGGTGGCTGCCAGCTGCAGCTCCCACAGTCCTGGTCCGGGCGCGGAAATGGTTGTCTTGGTTACGGCTCCTAACGGTCTCCGGCCTGAGATTCCTTGTTGAGGGGCTACGACCTGAACTGCTGTCTGGAGACGCCTTCAGCTCCTCGAGTGGCGGCAGTGCCTGCTGGTCCGGCCTACGACGTGGAGTAATTGAAGCTTTCCAGGTAGCTCGTGGTTCTCCCTTCCTTTCGCGCGTGGGGCAAGGAATCCTCCGATGCTACCAGATTGGGGTTTATTCTTCACTCCGCACGTGTGGGCAGTCCTAGTCCCTGATCGTTTGAAATCCAAAGATGTTGCCTGTTTTGGGTGTCACCTTTCCTTACCCCTTTCCCTGTAAAAACGAGGGTGGCAGATCCAACTAAAGGTCTGCCCGTTTCCCCTCCGTACACCTTTTTCTGATCATTCAGTTTGGAAAAACTGATATCTGCAACACAGTAAATAACATTATATCCTGTAGTATTAAAATAAGGGAGTTGCTAAAATTCTTGCAAAAGGGTTAGAATTTCGACTTAGAGTACTTGAGTTTTTCTCTTCTACCCTCTTGTTTCCGTTTGACTGTCTACAAGTCTATAAAAAAGTGTTTTATCTCATTGTTTCCCATTTTAAAAAATCTTCAGGGATGCCTCATTGCCTGTGGAATAAATTTGGAACACATTTTGGCATTCAAGGCCCTCCACCGCGTTGATTGTTAAGGGTGTGCGTGTGTTTGTGTTTGGGGGTGGAGGGAGTCACTACTCAAAGTCACAAAGACTTGGCCCCATGCCAACCACCATTATGTTTCACTGTTGTTTTACACCTTTTCCACCTCTGTATCAACTTTAAGACCTGCCTGCTTTCCCTTAACTCCTCTCCAAATCCTTCACGATTCTAAGTCCTACCTTTGTATACCCTTCGCCTGACCAACTCAGAAATGATTTCTCTAATGTTGCACGTGTGCTGCTTTTATTAGTAGCATTCCTGGGTATTAGTGATTTACGACTTTATCCTTTATCTAGTACATTTCTTTGTTTTCTCCAAGTAAGATTCCTGCCCCCAGGAACTGGGTTTTTTATTCTCAAACGGCTGAGTTCACAGTGGGATTTAATGAGTATGATTTGATTTATTTGATTTGAGCAATAATTTACTAATCTGTCCTAGACTTGGGGGTCTTCCAGATTGCCTAATAGTGACTTAGGAAATCCTTAGTATCTCTTTAATATACTTTATGCTTTCCATAGAGTGTTTGAGTGTGTTTAAATTAGTATTTTTTAACCTACAGAAAATTGAAATAGAGTTGGAGAAGAAAACTGACCTGTAATAATAAAAAATGTCTCGAAAAATTGCCAAGGCATCAAAAAAAGTCAACATCTCTAGCTCTCTGGAATCCGAAGATATTAGCTTAGAAACAACAGTTCCTACCGATGATATTTCCTCATCAGAAGAGCGAGAAGGTAGGGGCAAAATCACCAGACAGCTAATTGAACGGAAAGAACTGCTTCATAATATTCAGTTACTGAAAATAGAGCTATCCCAGAAAAACATGATGATCGACAACTTGAAAGTGGATTATCTTACAAAGGTGAGATTGGTTAAATTTTATCTATATGCTTTATTGTCTTCAAGCTGCAGATAAATTGTTAAATATATACATGTAATCTGAACCTGAAATGATACATTCGTCGTTTCAGGAATATAGTTATATTTTCTTGCATAGTTTTAAAAAGCTGTTTTTGAAAGGAGAGAGGGAGTGAGTAATATTTCTGTGTACTAAATAGTAAGTCCTGAAAGAAGAGATGACTTAAAGGTGAGCAGGGATGAACTGATTCTGTGGGCTCAATTTTTAAAATCTAGCATGTGTGAGGTATGTTTTCTTAGGTGTTTTTTCTAGCCAAGTTGTTTCCTCCTTCATTTAGAACTAACCCTGGGGCTGACCCAGTGGCGTAGTGGTTAAGTTCATGTGCTCTGCTTTGGCGGCCTGGGGTTTGCAGGTCCCAGTCCCGGGCAGACCTACACACCACTCATCAAGCCATGCTGTGGTGCATCCCACATGCAAAATAGAGGAAGATCGGCACAGATGTTAGCTCAGTGACAGTCTTCCTTAAGGAAAAAGAGGAAGATTGGCAACAGATATTAGCTCAGGGCCAATCTTCCTCACCAAAAAAGAAAAAAATTAAAAACTAACCCTGATGAGACTAGTTTGATAAGGAGAATCAAGATCATAATTATATTATTGAATCTGTATAGTCCTCTGACCTGGAGATTTGGTTTCTTTGGTATCCTTCTATTTGATACTTACTATATTTGTCTTTCTGTTTGGTAGTTACTGTGTCATAGTAACAACTATAAATTGAATTACCATAGTTTTTAACAGGTAATGTTGCCAATAAGAAGAGCTGTCCTACTCCTTGTTTTTCTGCCTTGTATGGTTATTTACAGTTACAGAGTATTGTATGTAAGACCTGGTAAAGTTGTCACTAGCTATAGGAAATTTACAGTGATTTCAAAAAGAGAGGAGATACTTTTTAACTCTTACTACTTCTGTCTCTGAGAAATCTTTTCTTCCCAATGGTGAACCCTCCACCTCTGCTCTTGATCCCACCTCTTCCTGTCTTCCCTCCCATTTTGTTGTTTCAGTCATACTTTCTTTCTTATATCAGTCTACTATTTTAGCTCTTGCCTATGTATGCTTGTTCTTCAGTATCTTGCTGCTAGAAAAATTTCTTGACCATGTCTCTCTAGGAAAATGAAGTGTCCTAGACCCCAAGATCTTGATGAAGTAAAGAAATGGTTTAGGTACATTTTTTAAAATTATTGATAGCTAACATTTATTGACTGCTTATTCTGTGCCAGACACTGTTCTATGAGCTTTTCATCAGGGATATAAGGATGAAAATCTTGCATTCTAGCATTACAAAAAAGAAATTTTCTTCGCTAGACTAAGGCTCCATTGTAATGGTTGGAACTCACAGGAAAGGTACTGTGAACAGGTCTACCTGTTCTTGCTGTTAACATTTAAATGGCCTGATTTTAAGTTACTGAGCTTCCCGTCATTAGAAGCGTTCAAGTAGTCCTGAGTGATCAAGCGTTATGAATAGTATAGGTATTTCTGTTGTGGAAAAAGATTGACCCAGCTGTCCAGTGTTTCAGGAATTAAGTTCACTTGTTAGTACTAGAGAATTGGAAAAGGGTGGCTACTGATAACAGAAATGCAGAAACCATAGCTTAAGGAAAATAAGGATTTTATTTGTCTGGTATAACAGGAATCTGTAAATAGGTAATTTAGACCTGGTATGGTTACTACTTGTTATCATTAGGAACCCAGGCTACTTTTAATCTTCTGGGCATCTATTTTTAGCATTTGCTTTTCACCTCAAAATCACACATGGCTCATCTACCTCCAGTATTGTGTCCATATTACATGCAGAAATAAGGAAAAGGGTGATGGGAAAATGCAGCATATGCCAAGTGAGTCAGTCTCCTTTAAAGAGCCTTCCCAGAAGCTCCAGCCAGTGACTGCAGTTGACTAGAACTGGCCACCCCTAGTTGCAAGAAGTGGGAAGCTGGGAAATGTAAGTTTTTAACTGGACATGATGTTGTCATGAATAAAAATCAGAATTACCTCAGAAAGAAGGGAAGACTTGATGCTGGGAGATAAGTAACAGATTTTTCCTACTCGTCAAAGTCTTTTTTAGTTAGGAAATATGTGAATCTATGTAATCTAACATCTTTCCACACCAGTATGGCAGCAATACAATGTTTGTGTTTATTACAGTTTATTACTAATGTTACAGTTTATTACTATGCATGTTTTGGCCCATGTTGGTTTGATTTCTCCTTGTCTAAAAACAGGAACAGAGAGGTCCAAGGAAACTTAAAAGCAGTCGATTCCCACTTCCCACTCAGCTGCTTGCTAGCGGAGAGAACTTAGGAGGGTAGCTATGAAGGCCAAACTTCCTGATACTAGAGAATTGTTGGCATTCCATTTTTACCCCATCCGTTGCTGCCTAAATGCCCTTCCTTATTCCACTACTTTGATCCTTTCCTCTTCACTCTTCTTGCCAGTCTATTTTTAAATGCCAAAAATTCTTTTTGTTTAGCTCCCAGTAGAGATCTGTGGGTTCCTTATTGCTTCGGAAACGGAGAGCATCTTCCCAGCCTGATTGTCTCTGAGTTCAGGGACTTAACATAGAAGTCGGTTGAAATTGTGAAAGTTGTAACTCTGAAAAAGAAGTTTCTGTCCTTGTGGTAACAGTGTTCTTGATTTATGAAATAGTAATTAGGAGGAATGTGGTTATCATGTGTTGATTTAAGACATTTATTGAGACATTGCTGGGAATATAGCAATGAATATGACAGAGTCCCTTTTATATGGAGTCCCCATTCAAGTGAGAGACATGATCAAAAAACAAACCAGGTGTCTTCAAGGTCATGTGATATAGCATCACTTAGCAATGGCTTTAGATAAGAAGTCAGCAAACTTTTTCTGTGAAGGGCCAGACAGTAAGTATTTTATGCTTCGTGGGTCGCATATGGTCTATCACATATTATTCTTTGTTATTGTTGTTGTTTTGTTTTGTTTTTTTACTACCCTTTACAAATTTAAGACCCATTCCTAGCTCGGGCTGTAAGGACCTGGGCTGAATTTGGCCATCACCATTGTTTATTAACCCTTGCTTTAGACTGTGTAGTCAGAGAAGCTATTGGCAGATTTTAGGCAATTGAAGTACATGTCCTGAGTTTTGTATTCAAAATGGCACTGAAGTAATAGACTAAGGGCAGGTAAGCTACAAGCAAAAGACAGTTATTAGGCAATTGCCTTATGTAAGACTTCTAAGTTGCTGGCCTCGTCAACTGGAGCCATTTACTGAGAAATGGAAGGCTAGGGGAAAACTGCTCTGTGAGTTAAATATGAGTTCTGTTTTGAACACGTTAAACTTTAGACTCCTGTTAGACTCCTAAATGGAATTGTCAGTTGGAGTTTAGGGGAGAGTCCATGACTAGATGTGTGGGTGGGGGAGGGCACTTAAAGCCATGGGATTGGATGACTTCACCTAGGGAGAGCAGAGGGCCCCAAATCAAGGGGCAGTGCAACATTAAAAACGAGATAGAGGCAGAGAATCCAGGAAAGGGGCCTCAGAAGCCTGAGAGTGTCCAGTGAGTTAGGATGAAAACCAGAGACAAGTATCATGGAAGCCAGAAGAGGATGGAGCAGTCAGCTCTGTGAAATCATGCTGTTAAGTAAGATAAATATGCAGAAATAACCATTGGACTGGGCATTATGGAGGTGATTCATAGCTTCAACAAGAATAGTTTTACTGGAATAGTAAGAGACAAAAACTATATTGAAGTTTTGCTCTGATGGTGAGCAGAAAAATGGTACTGTAACAAAGGCAGTGGTGTCATCAAGGCTGTGTGGTTTGTTGTTTTGTTAGTGGAAGATAGAGCATTTTGGTTAATGACAGGAATGATCCAGTAGAAAGGGGGAATTTGATGATGCAAGATATTAAGCATTGGCTATTAATCTATTTTAAGGGGTGAACAAGAATTGCCTGGGTTTACGGAGAGAGAGTAAAGAATTCTCTAAATAGACTAAGGGTAAAATCCAAGTGCATAGAGGCTTAAGAGAGAGCACAGCATATTTGGGGAATGGCAAGCACTTAATTTGGCTGGAACAGTGTTTTCTTTTAAGTTAGTGACGAGAAGTGATTGGCGAGGGCCAGGTAAAGAGGGACTAATATATTATGCCATAAAGTTTGCAATTTATTGTGAAGACAGCATCCTCTGAAGGATTTAAAACTAGGGAAATAAATTTTTGATAGCATTTTTCAAAGGTAAAATAAAAGAATAAAAGATAGGTTTGGAGGTTGACAAAACTAGAGGCAGGGAAACCGTTGAGTAGACCACTATAATAGTCCAGGTGAGAGACAATAGAGGTCTAACTGAAGACTTGTCAGTGGCTATTAAAGAGGACAGTTTTGGCAGCAATTTATGAAGTAAACTCCACAACAAAAAACTGGTGTCTGATCAGAATAAGCAGTGGGGGAGAATTAGACATAGCAAACATGACTCAAATGTTTTTGCTTTGGAAACTAGGGAGGTGCAAGGAATAGAAGATTAGGTAAGGTTGATGACTTGTTTTGTTTTGGACGTTTATAATAGTTAATTGAAGATGTGTAGTAGTCAAATGTGTGAATCTGGAGTACAAATGCAGTCTGGCCTGGAAATCATTACCTGGGCAAGGCACCAACACACAATCCCAGTTATCAGTGGGCTTCTCAGTGAGAGTGGGTTAAGGGAAAAATAACAGTCTTAATGACAGCCTGGCAAAAAACCGTTTATGAGGCAGCAGTTTCAAACCATAGCGTAGAAACCATTGGTATGAACAGACTTTGTAGTTTGTGGACACAAGCGTTGCAAAAAATCCTCTATCCATTTTTAGCCTATTGCTTTTAAATGCTTTTTAAAATTTTTACTATCTTTCAAACAGAAGAGTTTTTATAGTGATAAATTTGAAAATTGACCATGTAATGTACCTTTTTCTCTTTATTAAGATTGAAGAATTGGAGGAGAAACTTAATGATGCTCTTCACCAGAAGCAGCTGCTAACATTGAGATTAGACAACCAACTGACTTTTCAACAGAAGGATGCTAGGTAAGAAAAGTTTTTAAAAAGCCACAGTTCCTATTTAGCTGTTAAAAGTAATGTCATTACCTGTTCGTACATGTGATTTATAATTATAAGCTAAAATAGAGAAATTTTAAGTCAAAGATGGTAATAATTTTTACATACAGAGCAACAAAAAAAGTAGGTTACTGGATACAGTACACGAAATACAGAAAGTCAAAATTCAACATTCATTCAGCAAACATTGCCAATGTAAGTTATCATAAAAGACAATGCAAGCTTTCTAAACTGACCACCACTTGGCCTGCTGTCTGGATTAAACTTTCTTCTTTTGCTCTGTAAAACATGCTGATTGAGTCTTGTGGCCCATTGAACTCTCCTAGCTTAAAGTACCTTCTATTTGCCTGCATACTTTCTCCATCTCAGAGTGTGGCTATCAAGAGTCCATTGTCTTTACTCTCAAATATGCTTAGGTGAATTGTACTTATTAAACTTATATAACTTAATTAAAAATTATATAAGCAAGTAGGAGTACAAAAAAAGATGTCGTTCCTATGAAAACTATAATGAAGTCTTTGGAAAGTTTCAATAAAAGTGAGTGACTAAAAAAAAATCATCAAATTAAATATAAGCAAGACAGGTTTAGAGATTAGGGGCAAAAATCAAACAAATCTATAAGAAGTATCCCATCATCTTTCTTCTGAAGTGTCTTTTAAGTTCTCCTCCATTGTTATGAAATTGAACTTGGAAATGATGAACAATGATTTACACAAAAACAAAGCATACCTCTGTATTAAAAAAATCTGGACCCTATGTAAAAAATTTGGCTGATGAATGTTTATTTCTATATTTTAATTAGAAGTAAATGTGTAAACTAAGATATCACCTTACACCTGTTAGAATGGCAAAAATATCCAAAACCAAGAGTGACAAATGTTGGAGAGGTTGTGGAGAAAAAGGAGCCCTCATACACTGTTGGTGGGAATGCAAACTGGTGCAGCCACTATGGAAAACAGTATGGAGATTTCTCAAAAAGTTAAAAATAGAAATACCATATGACCCAGCCATCTCACTACTGGGTATCTATCCTAAGAACCTGAAATCAGCAATTCCAAAAGTCCCATGCGCCCCTGTGTTCATCGTGGCATTATTTACAATAGCCAAGATGTGGAACCAACCTAAATGCCCAGCAACTGATGATTGGACAAAGAACATATGGTATATATATAAAATGGAATACTACTCAGCCATAAAAAAGGACAAAATCGTCCCATTCATAACAATGTGGATGGACCTTGAGGGTATTATGTTAAGTGAAATAAGACAAACAGAGAAAGACAAACTCTATATGACTCCACTCATAGGTGAAAGTTAGCATAGAGACAAGGAGATCTGATCGGTGGTTACCAGGGGAAAGGAGCGGGTGGGGAGAGGGCACAAATGGTGAAGTGGTGTACCCACAACATGACTAACAATAATGTACAACTGAAATTTCACAAGGTTGCAAACTATCATAATCTTAATAAAAAAAAAAAAAGTAAATGTGTAAAGTAGGTATCTTTTCCCTTTGTAAGATTTCACTGTTTAGCTGATACTTTTCAAAATTTCCTGACCAATTATTAGCCACTGTCACCTATGATCAGTGGCTCTCAAACTTTAGCATACATCAGAACCACCTGGAGGGCTTGTTAAAAAAGATTGTTGGGCCCCACCTTCAGGTTCTGATTTGGGTTGGGTCTTGAGAATTTGCATTTCCACCAAGTTCCCAATGCTGCTGCTGCTGCTGGTTCAGGGATAATGCTTTGAAAACCATGACATTCAATAATAGGGCTTTTACTCTAATTCTTTAGATATTTATCAGATTGAATGATACTGACAGTACAGTTAGGAGGCTATTGCAATAATCCTCTTGGTAGCTGATGGTGGTAAAAAGTACTTGGATTATGAATATATTTTGAAGATAGAGCTGATAGGATGTCCTGATGAACTGTATGTGGGGTTTAAGAGAAAAAAAGGAGCCAAGGGCTGTGGCAACATTTTTGGCCTGAATAAATGAAGGATAAAGTTGCTGTCAACTAAGATGGAGAAACAGTGGAATAGCTGTGTGAGTGGAGAGCAGGAGTTCATTTTGCACATATTAAGTTAGAGTTGTCTTGTTAGAAATCCATGTGGAAGTATATGAAAATTCTGGTCTAGGGATATAAATGTGGGAATCATTAGGATATAGACAGTATTTAAGTCATGAGGCTGGATGAATTCCCCAAAGGAGTGAATATAGAAAGAGGAGAGGACCGAGGACCGGGTACTCCAGCATTTAGAAAAACTAGAAAAGAAGACTGAGAAATCACCACCGGTAAAATAGGAGAAAAATGAACAGAGTGAACAGAGTGTGGTGTCTTGGAAGCCAGGAGAAGAAAGTGTGTAAGGAAGGAGAGACCAGTTGTGTCAAGTGCTATCATTAGGGTAGGGATGGAAAGAACTGAGAATTGTTCCTTAGCAATCTGGATGTCTTTGGTGACCTTGAGATGTCTGTAGGAGGGTCAAAACCTGACTGGCATGGATTGAAGAGGAAAAGCATTGGAGACAGTGAATGTATACAGCTTTTGAGAAGTTTTGCTCTGTGGGGGAGCAAAAAAGGGGAAGTGAAATGGAGTCAAAAATTGTGTTTTTCATTTGTTCATTTGTTTGAGGTAGGAGAAATAGCGTGTTTATATGTTGATGGGAGTGATACAGTAGGGAGGGGAAAAAATCAGATGGTCACTTCTTGCTCAAAATCTTTGGGTAGGTAACTAACAATAACACTGCCTACTGCATGTATTCTTTGAGAATGGTGATTATGTGCAGATTACTGTTTTCATTACCTCGTTGGTTGAATGAATACTTTACGATGGTTCAGTGTTGCCATCTTAAAGAGGTATACCTTGAAGTACCTGGATAAAGGAAATGAAAATTACATTAATGAGTAGAGTCCAAAATAGATGTATAAGACTTAAACCTTAAGCAGAGGAAATGTATAATGTTTAAAATTATTCTTCAAGAATATTCTCTGTTTAATAATTTATGCGGCTGTACATTTAATGAGTATAGAATTGTCATTTCATGTTTAACTGGTTAGGTAAATAAGTGTTTAGTCGCTACAGTCAAAAATACTATTGAACTCATTTCCTAGTTTTACGTTACTATAAAAAGGTGACTTTAAGAAAATTAAATCTCAAGAATTTTTTTAAGCTTGCCATAAATTCTCTTCTAACAGAAAATATCAAGAACTAATGAAACAAGAAATGGAAACTATTTTATTGAGACAGAAACAGCTGGAAGAGACAAATCTTCAGCTAAGAGAGAAAGCCGGAGATATTCGTCGAAACCTGCGTGCCTTTGAGTTGACAGAGGAGCAGTACGTGAAACTGAGAGGTTTCCCTGAGGATCAGCTTTCCATTCCTGAATATGTATCTGTAAGTGTCTTCTATCGTTTTAAAAACTGCGTGTATCTTCAGACTAAAATTTGCCATTTATGTTGTAGCCATAACCTTTGAAGTACCCAATTGATAAATTATTTTATGGCCCTGATCCGAAGATGGTAAATTGTGTTCAATCACCAAATTTTAAAGGGTCTTGACCATTGATTGCAGAAGTCAAGCAATAAATAGAGCCCTGAAGTTAGTGGCTGCGTAGTCTATAGAAGTGAATTATTTTGTCATAAACTGGTGGTTTGTAACATTATCAAAATGAAAAATGATAGAGATAAACAACAGACTAGTAGTAACCGGGGGTTAGGGATAGTTGAGGAGAGGGGAGCTGATATGCTTATAAAGAAGTCGGATGAGGGAGATCTTTGTGGATCTGTAGTTCAGAATCTCCATTGCAGTGTTGGTTACGCAAATCTACACATACGATTCATCTGTGGCAGTGCTCTCAGATTTTTTGGTGTCAGCATCCCTTTACACTCTAAAAATTATAGAGGACCCCAAAAAGCTTTTGTTTGTGTGCTGTATCTATTACTATTTATCATATTACAAATGAAAACTGAGACATTTTTAAAACACAAGTACATAAGCACACATTCCATTAGCCTTAAGGGCTGTGATATCGTCACACGTCATGTGGTTACTGGCAAATGCTACTGAACAGGCATAAGAGAATGAGAGTGAAAACAGGCAAAAAATCTTAGTATTGCTAAGAAAATAGTTTTGATCTTATGAATTCCCTAGAGTAGTGGGGTAGGGACTGGGGCTCCCCAGACCATACACATTGAGAAATGCTGGTTTCTGATATATAGATGTCATTCCACCTTAAGAGGCTTGAATTTTTTCATCTGTGGAAGGGTTAATAATAATCATAGCGCCTTCTATTGGGGTAAAGGTGAAGATTAGCTATGATTATCTATGTAAAATGTTCAGCACAGAACTTAGAACATAGTAAATACATAATAAATATTACCTGTTATTTTTGCTGGAGTGATGGTTGCTACACTTGGTTCTGATTTGGATAAGGTTTCCAGATGAATGATTTTCTATGAAATGAAGTATTACCTTTTTGTCCAGCTTTTTATTTGAATAGCTCAAATATAATTTTTCTACCCAACATGTACTGTCCAAAGCAAATTAAATATCTCAAGTGCTGTCCTTGAGGCTTTATCCCTAGTAGATATCAAGTAACCTATTAATGACAGTTATACATATTTTTGCTCTCTGGTTTGTTGATAAGTTCCTTGTCATATCTTTTGTTTTCACAGGCATTATTATCCTAACTAGTTAATTGTATGCAGATTCATTGTGTTGAGGACTAACCTTAGGACTTGCCTCTTAACAGATAGGATACTTTTTCAGTACAGCAGTCTATTAAGGAGTTTCAGGTTGTATGCCTATACATTAAATGGTCCCTAATTACCCTCTCCTAATTTGCTCATGGCTTCTTAGTTTTATTGGAACTTGTCAGATTGAACACTTTACTGTTAGGGCAGGCACATTCCCCTGGGAGCATCTTGAGCAGGAAGAGAGGTCTGAACTAAATGGAAATAGTGATATGAAAGATACTCCTGATTCACCCTGATTAGCGCTTTCACTGCAGTGGTAGTCAGTAGAGCTTCACTAAGGGCCTAGGATGTAGGCTTATTGTATATTTAGGCGTTGGAGATAGAGCAATGCCTAAAAACAAGAATGCCTGCCCTCATGGAGTTTACATGCTAGTGGAGCAGCACAGATAATAAATTAAAAGTAAAATATGTAGAATGTTTGTCATAAAGGCTATGGAGAAAAGAGCAGGAGTGAAGAATTTGGACTTTCTTTCTTCACCA
This sequence comes from Equus caballus, assembly GCF_041296265.1. NCBI lineage: Eukaryota > Metazoa > Chordata > Mammalia > Perissodactyla > Equidae > Equus > Equus caballus. The sequence continues at coordinate 66,774,099 of NC_091700.1, forward strand.
GGTGGGGATGCTATTTTAAATCAGGTTAGGGGGATCAAGGAGGGCTTTACTGGTAGGGTAACGTTTGCGCAGAGACCTGAAGGGAGTGAAAGTTGAGCCACACATTTATATGAGGGCAGAACTTTTCTCTATGAGGAAACAGCAAGAGCAAAACTCTTGAACACTTGTGTTCAGGAAATAAGCATATAGTGTGGAGTGAGCAGTAGTAGGAGATGAGTAAGTAGTAAATGGAATATTAATAGTAGAAAGGAGAGACTGTGTCGGGGTGGGGAGTCATACATAATCTGGGCCTTGAGGAAATCAAATTGAGCATTAATACTTAATAAAGTATTAGTGGCTGGGGTCAGTTAATAGCTGTCTTGTTTTAGTTTTGTACAAATAAAACAAAACTTTATTGTACAGGCATATAATCTGAAACTCCTTAACTCCCTCCTTTTATTACCTTCATACTTTCCTTTTGTTACTGATAATTGAGTATTGTAAATTAGCAAATTTTAATTGTAATTTGAATTTCAAGACTGCTTATTAGTTTGTTTTTTTTTTTAAAGATTCGGTTCTATGAACTAGTGAATCCTTTAAGAAAGGAAATCTCTGAACTACAAGTGAAAAAGAATGACCTATCAGAAGAATTAAGTGAAAACAAAGGCCAACTGAAACAACTGACAGAGGTTTGTATGATTTTGATTGCTGGTGGGAAGAGGCTCCAAGTTCCTCTACAGGGAGTTCCTCAAGATTTGTGATACCGAATATAAAAGTCAAACGATGGAAAACTAGGACCAGGGGATGCTGGCTGCTGTGATTCTTCATAAGTAGTGGGAAGGACGTTAAATTAGAAATAGTCGTCTTAAAGATGGACAAGGTAAATCCGTGATATTGACCTGTAATCCCTGGCCAAGCTTTTTGTTCTTGTAACTCATTTCATTCTCAGTTCTTTGTTACAGATTAGCCTTGTTTGTGATGTGAAAGGGAGCTACCGTCCATTTATCAGTTATTTTGCCTCTTTATTAAATACCTTTAGCTCTCCTGGTAGCTCTTCTTGTTCAGAGCACGTGCCCTGCTGTTAGCGTCAACCCCAGTGATGTGCCTGGTGCTGTTCTGGGTGCTGGCAGCAGTGAGCACGAGAGAATTCACATTCTAGTAGATTAGAGGTAGAACCTTAGATGATATCTTGACACTCATTTTCTGTGTGACCTTGAACAAATCATTTCATATTTCTTGCTCTGTCAAATGGAGAAAATAATACTGTTGGTCTATTCATTTCATTGAATTGCCCATGTTTCTGTTACAGAGTAAAAATGTGATTTTTAACAAAGTTGCATATAAATATTTATCTTATGTCCTATTTCAAGGCCATCTTTTACCAAAAATCTATTATCCAGAAATAATTACAATTTAATTTATATTTCGATGCTGTAATTTGCTTCACTATTAGTGCTGGACAGAGTCACTTACGTCATTAGTATAGAGCCAATATTATAGGCAAAATAAAGGTTCAGCGTCCTTCCTGTCCTTCTAGGAGTGATGAAGTCAGCAGGAGCAATGCCAGAGAGGCAGATGTGCCAATATCAATCCTACTACAGGGTTCTGTTGTGTTTTTTTCCTTCTGCTAACCTGCCACATTGTGTAGGTAAACTGTTTTTGTATATTTGGAAAGATAGTTTTTAATTTTTGAAAAATTTGCATCTATGGTCAAAATAATAAAAGACAAAGTTAGAAGGCCTCAGTTTGGCTGGTAACTAATTTTTCAGCCTTGGGCATGTCATTTAATCTCTGTTGTTTCTGTAAAATGCCCAGGATGGTGGTGGCAGTACAGGGCTTGTTGAGGACAGGGCAGTTAGACGAGTTTTCAGACTTGGTTCTGTAGCACCTCATAGTACCTCAGCGTCCCTCAGGGACTTCTTATTTTTTAGGAGGAGGGCAGGAGGAGTTGCTTATCCTTGTTTGTATCCAACCACCTCTCTTTTAATCACTTTAACATTAGGCGGTTCTGAGGGTGGTTTCTCTTGAGTGAAGAAATTCCTTGGGCCAAAAAAAAAAACTAGCAACTCTACAATTATCATTAGTATGTAATATGTTTTTACTGTGTGGTAAAGCAAATCTCTACTCTCCAGGGTCAGTAATGGCATTGCATCCCTGATTTTTGTTTTCTTAAACCTTGCTAACACTTTTAGTATTTTACTGATAGAAAAGCATAGATAATTAGCACTGCTTTGACTCATAGGGTTCCTGAGTATTTTTAATGCACTAATAACTCTTGAACATAGAAACAGTTTTGTTTATGTACCTGTATTAGTCAGGGCTCTCCAGAGGAACAGAACCAACAGGATATGTATATAGAGAGAGAGAAAGAGAGATTTATTTTAAGGAACTGTTTCACATGATTCTGGAGGCTTGGCAAATCCAAAATCTGATGGGATAGGCTGGCAGGCTGGAGAGTCAGAGAAGAGCTGCAGTTTGAATCCAAAGACAGTCTGCTGACAGAATTCCTGCTTGCTCAGGGAAGGTCAGTCCTTGTTCCAGTAAGGCCTTCAGCTGATTGCCTGAGGCTCACTGCATTGTGGAGGGTAATCTGCTTGACTCAGAGTCCACTGAGTTAAATGTTAATCATCTGAAAAATACCTTCATAGAAACAGCTAAAATAATGTTTGACTAAATATTTGGGTACCACAACCTAGCCAAGTTGACACATAAAGTTAACTATCACGGAATGCTTCCATGTGCAAGTTTGTTTCTTAAATTTTTGTCACCTCTCAACTGAAAATATAATGCTCTATCTTAAACCTTTTCCTAAATTTAATGATAATATAAACAGAATTGAATCACAATCAGGAAGAAAGAAATTAAGCATTGTCTTATCTACTTAATAAAAGGTCTTAGAAATCAGAGAATATGATTTTGATACAATAGAATCACCTTTATATTAAAGCCGCCCTTGAAGTTCAGTGGTTGTGCTCTGTCAACGGCCTTGTACAGGTCAGCTTTCCCAACACCGAGAAAAAATAAGTGAATGTTTTTAAATCAAAAGTCAAACCAGCGAAGACTTTTTTGTAAGGATATAATGAACAATAAATATTAATATTTAATATTAAAAGAAATTTAGCTTAACTATATATTGTGGGGGTTTATTTTTTGAAATGAGTTGTTAAATTATTTACTGCTCTAGTATTTAGAGAATTCAAAGATGCTGGTTTGAGTTCCATCGCAGCAACTTGACAACGGTGTGATGATCTTGGATAAAAACTTAGTTGTCTCTACTCCCTGCCCTCAATCGTACACTCTCTTCGTCTGTAAAGTAGGGAGGATAATGCATAACACCCACCTCACATGCTCATTATTATGAGAGTGAAATTCATTCGGTACTTATTGTACATCTGCTATGTGACAAGTATTGTCCTAAATGCTTGACATCCCTCAGTGAACGAAACAATGATCTCTGGCCTCATGGAATTTATATTTTAAAAGGAACGTAGGAAAACAAACAGTAAACATTAGAAATAAGCAAATCATAGAGTATGATAGAAGGTTATAACTGCAAAGGAAAAAAAAATAGTTTAGGATAATCGGTAGAGCTGCATGGAGGCCAGGGAAGAAAGCATATTCACAATTGTATGAGGTCAGCTGGTAGGCCTCCTTGAGGAGGTTACAAGTTTCCAAAGACTTGGAGCTGAGGGGTACAACAAAGTTGTTGAGGAAGAACTTCCAGGCAGAGGGAACAGCCAGTGCAAAGGCAAGAGGGTGCCTTGGTGTTTGTGGATCAATGAGGAAGCCAATGTGACTGGAATGGTTGAGGGAGGAGAATAGTTGGAGATAAGATCAGCGAGGTAATGGGTCTGTTGAGGTCATTTTAAAGACTTTAATTTTAACTCTAAGTGAAAGGAAGCATTGCAGGATTTTGGAAAGAGCTGCAGCAGGATCTGACGTTTGGTAAAGGGATCATTCTGGCTGGTGCATAGTAGACCCTCACAGAGTATTAAAGAATGTTCTTAATGTTCCAGATAACAGTTTTTTGCTGAGAATAGACTCTGAGCTATAAGGATGGAAGCAGAGAGACTTGCTGTGAGGCTGTTCTGGCATCTAGGTGAGAGGTGGTCGTGCTTCACATCAGGATGGTAGCAGTGGAAGAACTATGAGCTGGTTGGTTCCTGGATGTATTAGGAGTTCCTGATAAATTGGATGGAGGATGTGAAAGAAAGATAGGAGCCAAATTAACTCCAAGGTTTTTGGACTGAGCAACTGAAAGAATGGATTTGCATTCAGCTGAGATGGGTAGGTTGTGAGTGAGGCAGATTTAGGTTCAGAAGTGAGTTTAGGTTTTAGCTATGTTGAGTTTGAGAGAGAGCTCTATTAGAAGTACAATCGGAGTTACTTGTATATACAAGTCTCAACTTTGGAAGCTATGCATTTGGAAGTTGTCAGCATCAAGATGATATTTAAAGACAGGATGAGATCACCAGAGGAGAGTAAGTGTAGGGGACCAAAGCCTGAGCTCTAGGGCACTTCAATATTGAAATGTAGAATAGAGAAGGAGGATTTATCAGTGAAATAAGGAAACCAAGAGAATTTCATGTTCTAGAAGCCAAGGGAGAAAAGTTTGTCTAGGAAGAGAAAGTCATCAGCTATTTCAGATTCTGCTGTTAGGTCTAGTAATATGAAGATGGGGAATTCACCTTGTATTTAACAGGGTCATTGATGACCTTGTCAGGAGTAAGTAGTTCTGGTGGAGTGATGGGGTCAAAAGCTTGATTACAGTGTGATTAAGAGTTAATGTGAGGAAAGGAATGGAGACAGAAGTCTGGATAATTCTTCCTGTGGAATTTTGCTGCATGGGAGAACAAAGGGATGGTGTTGAAGATGACAGGGGAAGTAGGGTCATGAGAGGGGTTTGTATTATTTTTACAGCAGGAGAAATCACAGCTAATGTACATAAAATTGCATTGTAAACCTTAGACATTTTCTCATTGTCAACAGAAGTAGAAAGGCATTCATCTAATTGTTAGCCGGCAGTGTAGCAGTGCTGTTGGACACCCAGTTATACTTGTGTTTAAGGCTCTCCGCTTCAGTGTGATCCAGATATAAAAAGGATCATTTGTGTTTAGGGCATTGCCAGCAATATATGTTTCTGTAATTATGATATTTGTGGGAAACTGTTAGAACACAAAGGTGTTTGTTAATTGAATTACTGTTGATGAGTTTTAAAGAACTTTCTTCATATCTCACATAATGATTTTAAAAACACTAGTAATGATTTTATCAGTAAAGTGAGATCATTTATCTATTAATGACTAGAGTTTTGATTATGTATTTTTACAAGAAGATGGGGCTTGGTTTAAAAAACAACTGAAGGATGTGATTATAACCAGGTAAGGAACGTAGAGAAGATTACCGTCATTAAAGGAAGGTTTATAAAAAAGAAGTTTATAAAAAAAAATACTGAATTAGGAGGGGGGTTGAAGAAGTGATTGGAGATTGTCAGGTTACTAGGGTTCAGTTGTCATCAGTGAAAACACTTGTCTCTAGGACGTTTTTAAGTAGTCGGAAGCACTTAGTTTATTTAAAGTACCAAATGAAATTATTAATTTTTTGGTCAAAGATTTCTGGTTTTGGTTCTATTACTTGAGATGCTCTCATTTTGGTGCTTTTTACCCAGTGGCATCTCATATTTCTTTCTTCTTCAGAATGTGTACTGTACGTAGAATATTTATTATTGGTGGCCAGAGGCAGGCAATGAGAAACACAAAAATGCCCATCATATTCAAACGGAGTAGCAAAAATTTTTTACTTTTCTAGTGGTGTCATTAATTTTGAATCTCGACCCAGAAGAGTAAATTTTTCTTTCAACTATTGTGAGAGAAAATCTGGATTTCTTTCTAAGGGGAGTAAATGTTTTATTTTATAATGGACAAATTGAAAATGCATCCACTGAAAGATAGTGTCCATTGATTCTAAGCTCTTCTAAATTTGACAAATAAAATGAAGTATTACTTTGTTCAATAAGCAGTAAGATACAGTGGTGTAGTAAGGCTTGGGACATGGTCATGGTATTAGTGGCCACAATCACTATCAAGTTACTAATTTTTAGTAAGTCATGATCCAAAATTTTCATATTATATTATTTGAATGAACTCTTCAAACAGTAGTTCAGCAAACGCTTTAGTCTTTAGTTTACATATATTTAGAGTTGGTTATTTTAAAGGAAGTACGTAGGTCTTATAATTTTAAAGTCAAATAACACATAAACTTTGAAGAATAACATGACTGATGGTATTCAACCAAGAATTTTTAAAGGATCTCAAGGATGAACTTGAGACTATAGCATGTGTATAATTGTGTTATCAAATAGAGCAGCTAGAGTAGATTTAATTGCTTGAGAGTTGGTGAATTACCTACCTGTCCCTAGAAACTAAGGACCCCAAGAACTATAAACTGGTAAACCTCACTTCTGTCCTTACTAAGCTTGTAGAATGCATGAAGATTAGGTTACTCAATACTTAGGCAAGTATAAATCTATGGGAGAAAGTCAGCAAAGTGTTTTATAAATGAACATACTGTAATATTTCTCTTTGGTGATAACTACATAGTCATGCACTGCATAATGATGTTTCGGTCAATGGTGGACCACGTATACAATGGTGGTCCCATTAGGTTAGTACCATATAGCCTAGATGTGTAGTAGGCTATACCATCTGGGTTTGTGTAAGTATGCTCTATGATGTTCATACAATGATGAAATCACCCGAGAACATATTTCTCAGAATGTATCCCCATTGTTAAGTGACACATGATTGTACATGTGTATAAAGCGGAAATAGAGAATGAAATATGTAGACTTTCAAAGAGCCATTGACAGACTTCTAAATTTTAGTTTAAAAAAATTTGATGGACTTTTAAAGAATTGCTATGAGTTCCTGGAGAATTGTGTTCTCTTTATTGTTTGAAAGATGAGAGACAAACAGTAAGAATAAAAAGAAACAATGAAAAGTGAAAATAAAAGTATTGTCCAGAGATAACTGTTAAATCCAATTTTATTCAATATTTAACGTTTTAAAACATTATATTGGAAAGGAAGCACAAAGTAAAATCTCAAGTTTGCAGATAGTAAAGTCTTTCATAGTAGTAGAATACCAAACTAGTAAGGCAAACTGGAGGAAGATGTCAGAAGATAAGTGGACTGATTATAACCTATGTGTTTTCTTTTTTATAACTTCTCATCCTATATTCCCCAAATTAGCATGTTCAAATTGGTGACCAGCTCTAGAGAGTATAATATTTTTCTGTTTCATTAGAAAAATTTCAAGCATAGATAATTTGAAAGAACTTTACAGTGAACACCCATAGATCCATCACCTAATTTCTGCCATTAGCATTTAATTATATCTGTCTTAGTCACATATCTATCCATTGTTTCATCCACTAGTCATATTTAGTTTTATGAGAAACTGCCAGGCGATTTTTTTCTTTGTATCAGTAGCTTGTTCCTTTTTGTTGCTGAGTAATATTTCATTGTATGAATATATTTATTCACCACTTGATAGACATTTGAGTTATTTCCATTTTGGTGACTTTATAAATAAAGCTGCTACAAATGTTTGAATATGGGCTTTTGTGTGGGCATATTTTCATTTCTCTTGGGTAAATATTTAAGAGTGTGATTTTTCACTTGTAGATTTCCATTTGTTATAGTTTTTATTTCTCTGCTATTTGTTTATTCATTATGAGCATATTTTCCTTTATGCCACTGAGAATAGTTAAAATTCCTGCTTTAAAATCTTTGTCTGTTGGGGCTGGCCTGGTGGCGTGGCAGTTGAGTGTGCATGTTCTGCTTCGGCAGTGTAGGGTTCACTGGTTCTGATCCTGGGTGCGGACATGGCACCACTTGGCAGGCCATGCTGTGGTAGGCGTCCCACGTATAAAATGGAGGATGATGGGCACGGATGTTAGCTCAGGGCTGGTCTTCCTTGGCAAAAAGAGGAGGATTGGCAGCAGTTGGCTCAGGGATAATCTTCCTCAAAAAAAAAAAAAACAAATTTTGTCTGCTAATTCTGAAATCTGGATCACCCCAGAGTTGGTTTCTGTTAATTGTCTTTTAAGAATGGGTCACATTTTCCTGTTTCTTCAGATATTGAACAACTTTAAATTGTTTATTTAAAACATAGAATAAATTTAGATCATAACATTGTGACTGTTATGTTATGGAGACTCCACATTTTATGTTCCTCTAGACAGTGCTGATATTTTTGTTTTAGCAGGAAATTAACTTGCTTGTACTCAAACTGCATACTCCGTCTCTTGTGTAGCGTCTCAAATTTCAGTTCAGTTTTTTTGGCTTTGGTAGGACTGCTTGGGTCTCTTCTACACAGGTTGTTCAGGAGTCAGCGAGAGATTTGGCACAGATTATCTGCAGAACTCAGAGTTCCCTTTCTCTGGCTGTCTTTGGAATTCCCTCCTCACTTTAGAGCAGCTGAGTTACCCTAAACTCTGTCTTCTGGTTCTTCAAGCTAGAAGGACAAAGATTTTCTGTTGTACCTTTATCCATCCACTTGGCACAGAGTAGGCCTGCCCTCAGGCTAAAAGCCGTTAAAAAAAAACAAAACCAAAAAAGACCAGGAAATTCCCCCAGTGCTCTTCTCTTCCTCCTCCTCATGCAGAGGCACTCCTCTCCTCCCCAGAATCTACCTGATTGTGGTCACTTCCTGTGCCTTCAGGTAGTTTTCTATTTTGTTCAGAATTTATAGTTGTATCTGCAGTAGGATTAGTCAGATGGGAATGGCCATTACCGGAAGTGGAACCACCTTACAATTTTGTTTTAATCACAAGTGAAGAAAGAGAAAATCTAGTCAGTGCATGTAGAGCATTTGATTTTGAGATTGCCCTGCTTTCCCTAAAACAGACTTTGCTTCATTGGAGACTCTTTGGTCAATGTGTTTAACTTTGTACTGATGTGGATGATGACGTGTTAGGCAATATTAAGAAAAACGTTAGAAGCAAAATAAAGCACGTTACTAGGCTGTGAACAAAGTGTGCAGTTTTGAACACTGTCACTTCGGTTGTTTGTGCTTCTTACCTATTAATAATTATTGAATTCTTGATAAAGCCATGAAGTTTGGAGTTTAGAAACTAAAATCTGGTATTTGGAGAGCTGAGTTTACTATCTAAGGACGTGTAAAGATTAAGATGTGTCAGATGAACACCAACAAGTAGGAAAAATGTGATTGAAGTTCGTAAAAATCATGATACAGATAAGATAAGAATTGACTTGCAAGAGGATAAACTCAGGACAAATAAATACAAGAAGATAGTGCTATTTCATTGAACAAGTAGTAACTTAATAGAAACTTAGAAGAGGACATAGCAGACAACGAATATAGATGCCTCAAACATGATAGCAATAATGACAACTCCATAGTGTTACTAAGAGAAACTAAGATATTTGTCAGCTGTGTCTCTGAGTTTTGAGACTGACAATTAGGAAAACAAACTGCACTTAGTACTAAGACTTTCTGGGATTGAGTTTGCCTTTTCCAAAATGCCCTTAATTTTTTTCACCACTTGGGGGCAGCATATATCTATCTATTTAACTGGTTGGTTTTGGTCTGCTCAGAAAATCTTGTCATTTTTGACCTAAAGGCCAAAGTATTACATTGTTACCTTATTTTCATTTATATTCCTTGTTTCATATCAACTGCCCCAAATCAATCAAATACTGGTTTTTTTCCTAATAAAATTTAGTAGATCTATAACTGAGAGAAAAGTTATAAAAACTGAAAATTTTCTGGCATAATGTGTTCTTCAGATCAGAGGTGTCTCAGTTATTACACTGATTTCATAATTATCCCTAACAGAAACATTCAGAGATGTTAAATCCCCATGCGTACATAATTAACTATGCTTTTGTTCATATAATCTGCTGGTTCATGGCAGATATGAGATGAAAACTGTTTTAGAAATTTAATAGAATGTGACTTTTGACCTTTAAAAAAGAGGGCACTCTTTCTGAAGTGCCAATTTTAGTGGGTTTCTGGGCTCTTCTTTCATAATTTTTTTCCAGATCTTTAGTTATTTGGAAATAATTTCTAGATAATAACACTGGAAAATAAGGCTCGTCTTCAAGTTTAGAGTTTCTTTATAGTGTCAATAACATAGTCTAATTTTAGCATATTTTGAGCTGTATTATGTGCATGAGCTGGTGTCTGGTATTTAGTGTCTTCACAGTGCCATATTTTTATTTCTTATGAAATTGCTCTAACAGGTCAGAATTTTGTCTAGTACATGTAGGTAAGCCAACTGCAGCTGTTTTGCTATTATAGAGTTATTTTAGCATGCTCCTTTCATTTCAAAAGAAAGAAATGTTAACAATAACATGTAGGGCATTAATAAGGCTCAAGTTTCATGAGGAAATGGTGAAATAGTTTTATCTTATGAGAACTTTGGTAACTAGGAAGCAAGGAGAGTGTTTTGTTCAAGATAACTTCCTTGTTTAGAAACATAGTTACATTTATTGAAAAAAATTCTTTACGATTACCCTGAAGCTCATCTTAAGTATTCATTAGCGAGTAATCTAGTTAATTTTAATATGAAATGAGATCTCATTAATGATACGTACTTTTTATTTTGGTCTTTATATTTGAGGGACATTAACTGTTTCTTTTCTGAATTTCTTTTTTAACCTGCCTAACTGATGAGTTTAGAATTCCTGTATAAGATACATGTTGATATCTATGTATAATCATCCTAGGGTACCTAACAAATTCATTAGTAAACAATTATAGTTTTGCCTCTTCCTATATTTTTTTGTTTTCTTTTGTTTTTTATTTTTTTATTTTAGTAACATTTGTTTATAACATTATATAAATTTTGGGTGTACATCATTATATTTCGATTTCTATGTAGATTACGTCATCTTCACCACCCAAAGACTGATTACAATCCATCACCGTACACAGGTGCCTAATTGCCACTTTTGCCCTCCTCCCTCCCCCACTTCCCCTCTGGTAGCCACCAATCTAATCGCTGTCTCTATGAGTTTGTTTGTTGTTGTTTTTGTCTTCTATTTATGAGTGCGATCATAAGATATTTGGCTTTCTCCCTCTGACTTATTTTGCTTAGCTTAATACCCTCAAAGTCCATCCATGTTGTCACAAATGGCCAGATTTCAGCCTTTTTATTGCTGGGTAGTACTCCATTGTGTATATCTACCACATCTTCTTTATCCATTCGTCCCTTGATGGGCATCTAGGTTGCTTCCAAGTCTTGGCTATTGTGAGTAATGCTTCAGTGAACATAGAGGTGCATATATCTTTGCACATTTGTGCTTTCATGTTCTTTGGATAAATACCCAGCAGTGGAATAGCTGGACCGTATGGTAGTTCTATTCTTAATTTTTTGAGGAATATCATACTGTTTTCCATAGTGGCTGTACCAGTGTGCACTCCCACCAGCAGTGTATGAGAGTTCCATTTTCTCCACATCCTCTCCAGCACTAACTATTTTCTGTCTTGTTAATTATAGCCATTCTGATGGGCGTGAGGTCATATTTCATTGTAGTTTTGATTTGCATTTCACTGATGGTTAGTGATGTTGAACATCTTTTCATGTACCTGTTGGCCGTCTGTATATTTTCTTTGGAGAACTATCTGTTCACATCTTTTGCCCATTTTTTTATTGGGTTGTTAGTTTTTTTGTTGTTGAGTGCCTCTTTATATTAAATTTAAAGTGAATAAGCACTGCTTAAAATTTAGATTCATGGATGCCTCTATAGGTTCTAATTTTGGTTCAAGATGGAACTAAGAATCTCAGTTTTAATAAACAGGCCAGGATTCTGATGTGGCAGACTCATGGACCATGAACACAAATCTCTTTTCTTTTTTTGTTTACTTATTAGTTGAGGTTAAAAAAAATCTTTGAATTTTTAATTAAATTTCATGTTTTTAATTTTATGTATTATTAATGCCATTACTTGATTAATATATCTTAATGTATTTAACATGTCCAAGAATATAATTAGAATAACACTGTCGGTGGCATTACTACTTGGAGTTGCTAAAACCCGTTTCTTGCCTACACCTCCAAAACTTGTTGCTTTTTCACAAACCTTTTGTAATTTTACCGACACTGTACATGACTTACAGAGAAAAGTGCGTGAGGGGGAAATGTTCATGAGAAAGCTATAGTGAAGGGAATTTTAAATATGGTGTCATCAGGAAGAATCTTCGTTTAGTTATTTTATACATTCTATCTGAGGAAACTACTTTTTAGAGAGTAAGATGACCTTTTTAAAAATCTACCTCTGTGTTAATAATCTTAAATCCAGTAACACTTCTAATTTTTAATTTTAGGGACAGATTTTGAGGGGTTTATTAGACCTTGAGATGAAATTTTGAACCTAGTGGCCAAGATGGTATATACCTTCATATTATGGCAGGGGACCATAATATGATCACGAGGGACCTTACCAAATCCCTTGGCTTAAATCCAGATATGCTACGAACCACTTTGTCCTCTTGATCTACACTTCTTGATCCTGATTCTCAATTCAGATTCCGCAGACATATTTTTGGTGTCTGAGGGTTCTTTTTTATCTTTTTTAATTCTGTGATTTCGTTTTTTTAATGATCTAAAAAAATAATTCATAGCTACGTATGCTGGGTTATCTGAATAAATAATTTATAATAGAGTATTAGCACCATGATGTCCACGCCAATGTTTGTATTTAATTTTGTCATGGTGTAAGTACCACAAAAGATCATTTAAAAAATAGCCATCAACTTAATATGTAAAATATGCGTTTTAGCCAAATAAAGGCCAGATGCTGTCATGGATCATTATATGACTAAAGGTTTCACAGTTCAAATAGAGAAAAATAGTGATAAAATTGTCATCCTACTCACTTGTGGGTATAGCCATGCCAAACTCAAACTAAATAAACTCCTACTTGCTTTGACATTTTAAGGTTACATTGTAGTCAGCATAAACTACTGAATAGAATAAGCCTTGCTGTTTAGGCTTATTTGAAAGAGGAAATAAAGGGATTCTAGAAGATGACAACCTAAGTGCATTTCATTTTTCCTTTCTTAAGTTCCAATGATCTGCTGCTTCTTAGCCAAGCTCCCACTAGGGCTGGCAGGCAGCTGGGTCTGATTGACGTCTTGGGCTTTGGGAAAACTAGGCTTCCAATAATCTATTGCTGCACAACAAACCACACTAAAACTTAGTGACTTAAAACACTTAATTTGTCACAGCTCTGAAGATTGATAGGTTCGGCTGGATATTTCTTGCCTGTCTGATGCTGGAGTCGTCTGAAGTCTTTGTCAGTCACATGTTTGGGGCCAGATCACTCTCTTGCCACCTGGTCTCTCCATGTGAATAGTTTAGGCATCCTTCAATGTGGCAGTCTCAGCTCATGGCAACTGGTCTCCTCCCAAGTGAGCATTCAGGCATTCAAGAAACTCGGGCCAGCTTCTTAGGACCTAACTTTAAAGTCCCAGAACATCACTTCTGATACGCTCTTTTGGTCAAGCAAAGCATTAAGAGGGATAGACTGCACTTCTTAATCAGGGAATAGCTGGCCACAGACAAGGAAAGAAATTGATAAAGGCCATCTTGGAGATAGACTACCACAGTTTGGGGTTTTTCTCGCCTGGCCTGCGATGGACCCCACATACAACAGTGGTCCCATAAAGTTACTACCATATAGCTTAGGTATGTAGTAAGCCATACCATCTAGGTTTGTGTAAGTATGTTCTATGAGGTTTGCACAACGATGAAATTGCCTAACGAAGCATTTCTCAGAACATATCCCCATCATTAAGTGATGCCTGACTGTATATGAACATGGAGGAGAGTAGGGAAAGATATGTGTTACTTAACATGAGTTACTTGGGGTCTGGGTCAAAGGGGAAGAGAAAGAGGAAAAGATCAAAAAAGTATAAAAATCCTGCTCTTAAATTTAGCAGTATATATGATAATTCCAATATGTATATATCTTTTATTTATATTAAATTGTGTTTGTGTATGTTTAAAGTGTTAAAATATTTTAAATATTATAAAGTTATAGTAATCTATTAGTAAAACAAAATGACATTCTTTTGCCGTTAAGTCACCTGTTTTTGCACCATACATCCTCATTTGCTTCAAGAGCTAAAAAAATTATTTGAACTTGACGGTAAATTGGTGAATCAATTCTTTTATCCTTCCTGTCCACATTTCTTAATACTTTTAATGCTTATCTAAATTACTTGAAAGGCATGGGAAACCATACTTTCTTGCACTGATATACTTAAATTCTTTGAATAATAAGTGAGATTTTAAAGATAATTTAGCAACTTGGTCTCTTTTAAAATGTTAAGATTTAGATTTGTTTGGTTCAGTCATATTTGGGTCAATACCTCTTGAAAGGCCAATATTTCAAATTTGTCTCAGTAGTTTGCTGACTAGAATGTAGGCTGTAAAAATGGCCTCCCAACACGTCCATTTACCATTCAGTGATGGAGGGATCTGCTAGACCCGTGAGCTGGTTGTGAGTAACAGTAATGTTTAGTCCAGTAGTAGGCACATAAAATAAAAGAGCTAGAGAATCAGTCAGTGACTCGCTTTGCAGAGGCGGCAGTTGGGGTTCGGAGAGCTTGACTGGCTAGAGCAGTTAGCAGCAGATTTTGAACCCATGTCTTATATCCCAGTCGAACATCCATGACACTTGAATGAAACTTACTTTTCTTTATTCCTCTGAATTTTTTTTCCTTTTATAAAAGCTTAAACTTTTATGTTTGAATTCACATTTACTGAAATAGGAATTATTGAAAATTATCGTTAATATAAAATATTAAAATTTTCTTTTCTTTTTTACCTACAGCAGACTTTTAATACTTCAGTTTTGTCTTTTTTTTTTTTTTTTGTAAGGCTTAGAAGACATCAGAATTTTTTTAAATAATTTATTTCTTGATGATCTTAACAACAACAGAAAGTAGTCTTTGGCAGCAAAACAGATATGTTGTTACTTAAAGGGACAGTGTATAACAATCAAGGGTTAATTAGGTTTCTTGTTTTTTTGGTATTTAGTTGCTTGGGGTAGATTATAGATAATGGGAAACTTGTGAGAATTCTGAGGAGTGAATTCTCACTTTCCCAGAATAGCTAACCAAGCCATTTCTTCTCATTCACCAAATTGCTATCCCATGTAAACTGCTTCTGATTTGAACCATTGACCTTAAGTTAAATGTCACTATATCCCATTTCCAATTTCCTTAGCTGCCCTATCTCCTCACAGGCAGAAGATCACTTCATTTATTAAAGATTTATTTTGACACATAGGTTACCACTCTCTTCTCAGTTTACGTGGTGTGTGAGACAAGAGATTTAAATTGATACTTAGAAATTCATTATATCTAAAGTAATTGCCTTTTGGTTTACACAGCTGCTAACTGTTTAAAATGTGTCTGTTTAATTGCATCTTGGAAGACTTTTTTACTTTTGTAGAAAACATTTAGATTCAGTGTTATTTTGTCAAATGGTTGTTTTAATATGTATTTAAGGAATAATTATAGTAATTGTTTTAAGGGAGGGAGTCCAAAACTAACTATGATTTATGCATGTGCCATATGTGAACCCATAAAATTTGCAGTTAAAGTTCTTTTAACACTCTGGATTTGAGCAGTAAATAATATTAACTTCCGATCAATGGTTTAATAGTTTGCACAGAATAGATTCTTCAAAAAACAGGAACTTGGATTAAGAAAAGAATGAACTATGTAAAAATTCAAGGACCTAGATTCTAGCTCTATCTCTGCTATCCCTGGAATCCTGAACAAATCGATTAACCCCTCTAGGCCTTAATGTTCTGATCTTGAAAATAAGAAGATTGTAGGAGAGTATCTCCAGGGTATCTTTCATCTCTGAAATTCTATAAATCTAAAATGCTTAGCTGCTGTGTTTGGAAACAGGCTTGGGGGGAAAAAGGCAGCTCGTTATAAATACGAAAGGTCTAACAGTTGATAACTTTGCCAAAACACTGTATAACGTAAAATTTTCGATTTATGTCAAACAATAGAGAAATAGAGTAAAAAAACTGAGTGTCTCTTCACTACTCCCTTTGACCTGCTCCCTGTCCCCTTTGCTGTGACTCCTGTGTCCCCCTTTCCATTCCCAGTACAAGCATCCCTGCAGAACTTCTCCCCAGTTAGTGTTTTCCTGATTGAAGCCTCTTGTTTTATTTCTTTAAAATGTTTGTGTAATATACATAAAGAAATCTTAATTGAATTTTCACAAAGTGAACACGCCCATTTAACCACTGCCCAGATCAAGAAATTGAAGCCCCTTTCAAGCTGTCTTTCTCCAAATCTTTCAGAAAATTCTGCATATATGTTGCCTAGATATCATTGTTTCAGATAAGGTGTTTTATTTGCAGATTTATGATATTCTTCAATATCAGTTGGAAAACTGATGATTTATTAAATACTAAATTTTTTAAGTCACTTTTTCTGCATCTGGAGCTGGTTATTTTAAATGCTAGTGCTGCATAGTCCATTTATATTTCAACATTAGTTCCCTTTGCAAACATTTCCAGTGTGACTACTTTGTAAAGGTTACTGGCCATACAGAGATAAGACAGGTCTTCCAGGAACTACAGGTCTTAGGTGAGTGTGGGGAAAGGCAAGGGGTATAGGCAGGACAGGAAAATACACAATTACAATAACAGACTTACCTTTCTCAGACTAGAGATAGCCTTCTATTGTTTTCTTGTATGAATAATTTAGGAGATGAAAAAGATAACTTTAACCCTGGCAGTCACAATCAGTTCCATTCTAGATATGTAGAAACTGGCAAATAGTTAAAATTTTCTCAGTGACTTGGATTGTCCTTGTTTTCCCTGTGTAATTTTTTTTGTTTATTCTAAAAGGAAATTGAGACTTACTGTTAACCCATTTGCAATTATGTAGAGATTTTCTGTTAGGTCTGGTGACGAGAAATTTTGTGTGTGTCCCTTTATGTTTGAAAAGGTTACTTTTTTTACTTATTTTGTTTTAGTCTATTTTTTGTCCTCTTTTGCTCCTTTTTTCCCACAGCCATTAATTACAAACCTTCTATATAAAAGAGTACTAGGTACTAGGATTATAGACAACTTCCTTAAATTTTTCCTTATGATGGGGAAGGCAAGTAATGGCTGCTCATAGCACATGTGATACATTTTCTCACAGAAAGAACTAAGTGCTCTGGAAAAATCTAAGATGGACATCTAACTCAGATTTGGGGCTTGGAGTCTTCCCGCAGAAGACTTCCCACAGAAGTTGATTCCAACTTCGAGACAGGGAAGAATGCATAGGGATAATACAAAGTAATCGTTTCTACTCTCTTTAGCCTTAACCTGAAAGTTCTACACAGTCACGAGGTTTGGTTTATTTTGAGGGAAGATTCTATGTTTCCTATTTTCCAATGCTATGCCTTAATCTAGTTTAGCTGCTAATAGCAAGTGAAGCAGATTTTTTTTTCAAAATATAAAAGTAATAATTTTATTTAAGGGGAAATTTTTCCATTGAAAAGTCCCAAAGAAAGTGTTGGTAGAATATATACATCCCTATACTTAACTTCTGCTTTTACTTGGTTGTATGGTGTTCATATTTAAAGAAAATTTATATATGTAATATACACACACACAATATTTACATATACATGTATATATCTATATCTATCTGCCATGAAATTGTTTTCTGGACCAGGAGTTTATACTCCATATATTTCAGAACCAGTTACTGACATCCTCTCTAGATCTTTGCAGTTTTAGACCTTGGCACTTCCACACTCACAGAAACCCCTGCTTCTTTGGGCATTCTTGTCATCTGGATACCCCACCTTCTTACCTTCCTCATTTGCAGACCACTGGGACATTTTTCTTTATTTTAGTGTGATTTAGATTTAGTCTTCCTTTTCACCTTAGCGTCTTCCTTGGTTACTTCTGTGATTCGTCCACAGCCTTGGCCTTGAATTCTGTTGATCTTCTCATCTTTAGTGATTGATTGTTTTCCATGTTAGCACTCAATCTCGTGACCCACATTCTATTCCTTGTCACCCAGAACTGATTTACTTCTGAAGTTATCAATTCAGATTGATCACTGAACATACTACTTCCTGTATTTCCCTGTTTCTTAATCATCAGCTTCTAATTTATCTTTAACATAATTTCTAATCCATATAATTTCTTTATCAATCCCTTCCTAAATTTATTTTCCTACCTCTTCATCATGTTATCAGTCTTAAACCTTTCTCTTGCCATTGTTCTCTAATTCCTCCCCAACTGTCTTTTTATCAAACCTTCCTGACAAAATCTCAACTCTGTATTTTTCCAACTGAGCATTACTAGAGAAAATCACACAGACCATAAGAAACACAAAAGGTTATTGTTACCACCCTCAAATGGGCACACACAATTGTGCTGTGTCTATTTTTTCTAGTCCTCTTATTTTTCACAGAACAGTAAATGTTGCAAAAGTCATTTAACATTGATAGTAATTTTGTGTATTATTTTAATTACAAGGACATTCATGGCTTAACAGAAGAATTCAATACAGAATTTGGTCAACTATGTTTTGTTTGAAATGTTTTATTATTGTTTTTATCATAGACGTATGAGGAAGATCGAAGAAACTACTCTCAGCTTCAAATCAGATGTCAACGTTTGGCCTTAGAATTAGCAGACACAAAACAGTTAATTCAGCAAGGTGACTACCGTCAAGAGAACTATGATAAAGTCAAGAGGTAGGTAATTAAGATGGCTGTAAGGGTTGTTCTTATTTCTAGCATGCATCAGATCACCTAAATTCTTACCATCAACATTAATTCTACTTTGTACCTTATTCTTTTTCTGTCTCCATAGTTTTGACTTTTCCAGAATGTCATATAATTGTAATCATACAGTATGGAGCCTTTTCAGATTGGCTTCTTTCACTTACTAATATACATTAAAGTTCCATCCATGTCTTTTCATGGCTTAATAGCTCATTTCTTTTTAGTGCTGGATAATATTCCATTATCTAGATATACCAGTTTATTTATCCATTCACCTACTAGAGGTCATCTTGTTTGCTTCCAAGTTGTGGCAGCTATGAATAAGGCTGCCATAAACATCCATATGTAGGTTTTTGTATGAACATAAGTTTTCACCTCCCTTGGGTAAATACCAAGGAGCATGTTCACATGGTAAGAGTACATTTAGTTTTGTAAGAAACTGCCAAACTGTCTGTCACAAAGTGTCTGTACCATTTTGCATTTCACTGGCAGTGAAGGAGAGTTCCTCTTATTTCGCATCCTCGCCAGTATTTGCTTTTGTCTGTGTTCTGGATTTTGGCCATTCTAATAGTTGTGCAGTAGTATCTCATTGTTTTAATTTGCATTTCTCTGATGCCATGATGTGGAGCATCTTTTCATGTGCTTATTTGCCATCTGTATATCTTCTTTAGTGAGGTGTCTGTTAAGGTCTTGGGCCCATTTTTTAATTGAATTGTTTGTTTTCTTACTGTTGAGTTTTACAGGTTTTATGTATATTTTGGTCAACAGTCCTTTATCAGATATGTCTTTGGCAAATATTTTCTCCCAGTCTGTGGCTTGTCTTTTCATTCTCTTGGCATATCTTATTCCTCATTGCACAAAAGCATGTCATTTTGGCAGTCTGTTGGGTTTAGATTGTATTTTTGTATAGGTTTTTATTTTATTTAGAAGTTGCTGCTATCTTTTAAAATGTAATGTCTTAGAAGATAGGGACCTAGTAAAATCCCATTTGTGTAAATATTTTTAAAATCTTATTTGACAATTATCTTTATTTTATGGAATCAATTTAAATACTTGACAGTTTTATCTGAAATTTTCCCACCTGTTCCTTTCTGACAAAAGGTACACATACTTTCAAAAAATAACACTTTCTGGGAATATGTTTCCCAATATGTTGCTGCAAGTAGCTATGGCAGATAATTTTTCTTTTACTGGAATATGCTTTTCTGCTGTTTGTACATTAATGAACCATTAATTAGCTATATGTTCCTAGGTAAATCTCTTATCATTTTTAGCCAAAGTTTTGTCGTCTATGAGAGATGATGCTAATACAAATAACTGCTCTATATAAACTAAGAAGATCAAATAAAGGATTATTTGTGAAAGTCTTTATTTATATATATAGAGAGAGATGTTATCCTTATTGTTCACTGCTATATCTACCTGCACCTAAAATAATTCTTGAAATATAGTAGTCATTCAATGAATATTTGTTAAATGAATGAATGCTTTATAAATCGTGTAACACTGTAAGTAAATTTTCAAGGATTTGGGGATATAACATTGACACTTGTGCTCGCAGCATGACTGACATGCAGTGTGTATTATTATGTATGTATTGTTATGTCAAAATATAGTAATTATTGGAGCTTGAAATCCATGAGAGCTATGCTCAGTGGGCTCTTGAATAAAGCTGAATTTCAAAAGAATCTTTTCAAACTGAAGTAGATTGTGATGGTAAGATGATACTTTGAATTGGTGTTTTGATGTTCTCCCTGCCACTATAAATCTACAGCAATAATAGATAAAGTATGAAAAGAGAACACTAAAAAGCACTATCACCAGAATAATCCAGAGTGGGCAAGAATGAAGGATAAACCAAGATGAGTCATGAGTTGATAACTGTTGAAGCTGGGTGATGAGAGCAGGGGGATTAATTTTATTATCTCTATTTATATATATGGTTTATTTTCTATAATAAAAACAGAGAAAAGAAAAACAGTCCTGATCAAAAACATGATAAATATCTTCATATGCTAGAAATGGAACAGAAAAACAAACAAGCAAGAGAAGCTCAAACTGCACACCCTTTGGTTCACTCAATAGGAAGAATGGATTAAAAAAAGATGTTCTGGTCACAAAAATATAAACTGGGGGGAAAAATCACTGTTATGTCCTTGATAAATTCTCACAAATGTGCAAAAGGAAACAGGTATATGGATGGTAATTGCATCATTACTAGAATTCAAATGCTTTTCAGCAGTGGAATGAAAGATTGTGACTTACTTCTACAGTGTAACTCTATGTAGCAGTTAGTCATTAAATTTGATCTGAATATATCTATGTGGATAAGTCAAATATATAATATGTTTTAAAAACAAAAATTTATGTGCCCATTTTTTTTTTTTTCCTTTTTAAAGCAGGTCCTTTCTGGCATTAAATAATATTCTCAGATTTATTTTGTAATTTCTTCCCTTAGCCCTTTCTCTAAGGAGTCCTGGTTCCTTTTGGTTGGGAATACCATTCAGAAAGCTACACCGGTCATTGTTTCTAGGCCTTTTTCGTAGGCAGAGGCGATGGAGAGGGAAGCGGGAGGATGACTTTAACACACTGTGATGAATAAGATCATGCTGCTACCTCTAATTCCAATTCAGCACCGCAATTTCCAGTTTGAGGGGGCTCCAGCAGGCCAAATATGTACAATTTGAATGTCAAAATGAAAGTTAACAATAATGAGTTATAATACGTCGAATAGAATAAGAATTCCTGAGTGCATGCAGATAAAAAATAGAGAATCTTTATAGCAGAACATCAACCAATAAATATATGCGTATTAGAATTACTATTTTGTAACCTCATAATAATTTTGGTTCAGAATCATCAGTGGATAGTTGAGTAAAAGTATGTTAGGGAACAATATTTATACATTCTCAGAGCATGTCCCTACAGATTACTTACTAATTGCAAAGAGAAAAAAGCTACCTTTACAGTTGAGAACTTGGCAGATACCACCTTAAGCAAATGATCAAAGTTACTATCACAAATCATGGGATAAGGTGACATCATGTGCCTCTTTTTGTGATGTACTGAGGACACATTATCACTTCTGTAGTATTCCTGCCCAAAGTGCTTAACCCAAATCTAATCTTAGGCAAACATCAGGCAAATGAAAATTGAGCAACATTCCACAAAACAGTTGGCCTATGCTCTACAAAAAGTCAGTGTTGTAAAAGACAAAGACAGGCTAAGGAACTATTCAAGGTTAAAGGAGGCTAATGACACATGACATCCAAATGCAGTACATGATAATACATTGGATTCTGGATCAGGGCAAAAACTGCCACAAAGGACATTTTTGAGATGATTGACAAAATTTGAAAATGGATTATATGTTAGATATTGTATTAGGGCTAAGTATTCTGAATTTGATAATTATACTCTGATTATATAAGAGAATATCTTTTTTTTAATAATTTTTTTTTCCTAGAGAATCTTTTTTTTTTTTTTTTGAGGAAGATTAGCCCTGAGCTAACTGCTGCCAATCCTCCTCTTTTCGCTGAGGAAGACTGACCCTGAGCTAACATCCATGCCCATCTTCCTCTACTTTCTATGTGGGACGCCTACCACAGCATGGCGTGCAAAGCGGTGCCATGTCCGCACATGGGATCCGAACTGGCAAACCCCAGGCTGCTGAAGCAGAACATGCGCACTTAACCGCTGTGCCACCGGGCCGGCCCAGAGAATATCTTTAATCTTTGGAAGCTTACACCAAATTATTTAGGGATAAAGGAACCTAATCTGCATATAACTCTTAAATAGTTAGTTGAGGGGAAAAAAATGTACATGTATAAGTGTGTGTTTGCATTTGTGTGTAGATGTCTATGCAGGTATATATGTGTGCGTATACATATATACATTCACATATATGAACAACAGAGAGGGAGAGAATAAATATGACAAAGTAATATTTAGTAAACATTGCAAAGTAAATATAACAAATTGTTAACAGTTGGTAAATAAAAGTATGTTAAAAAAATATGGTATGAAGAGACTAATTCATCATTGTATCTAGGGGATGATATAGGAACAGTGAGGAAAATATCGAGAACTTCATGTTTACCTGTGGTGTTTTATCTTTTTAAAAAACAAAACTTTAGTGCAAATATAGACAAATGTTAACTGTTGTCAAGTGTGGATGGCAAGTTTATGGCTGTCTTGCTATTTTGTGCTTTATAATCATTTTTTACATAAAAACATTATAGCAAAGGGCGGGTGATCATAACCTTGTGAGAATAAAAGCATTTGCCTGTAAAAGCACAAAATACTTAAAATAATATGTACCAAAATATTAAGACTGATAGTCGTCTTGAGTTAGTGGGTTTATGAGTGGTTGTTATTTTTTAACTTGTGCTTTGCTCACTTTTCTTTAATAAACATAATACTTTGTTAACCAGAAGAAAAAAATCTTTCTGAATGAGTTCTTGAAAAATCTAATGAAAAGAACAATAATTCTTAATAGCTCTCTCCATGGAAACACCAGGTGGGCAGATGAAATAAAGTACAAAGGAACTGATGCTGACTGGAAAGGATAAGTTAAGAGTTAGTAAGTCTATTTCTCTGTTCATTTTTTAAGATACCTGTTACAGGTGTGGTCCAATTCTTGGTTTTACTGTTTCTGGGAAAGAGCTAGTCTGAAAATGGAAATTAGAATCTCTAGGTAATCATAAATGATTTGTGAACGAAGTAGTCACAAGAATGGCTGCCTGTGTATCTGCTGTGCAATCTGACTGATGAGTTAAGGCCTTTTTACCTTCACTGAACTGAAAGCCTAGAGCCATGTATAAATTCTTTAAAAGTTTTGGCTTCAAGATAAGATTGAAGATGATTAGTGAAAAGATCTTAGAAAGGTGAAAACCTTAGAAAGTTTTTTATTATTTACTTGACTGGCTAGTTTGCATATTTATTTTTTAAGATAATAAATTCATATTTATGTATCTGAACAAGGTCTTGAACAGAGAGTTCCTTCTAAATTTGAAAAGCAGGTACTTTATTGTTCATAGAATGACATAAAGCCCCACTGCTAATATCTCTGTTCAGTTTCCTGAAACATAATCACCCCTTTTAAAATGTTCGTTGTAAAAAGGGATATAAAATTTACCTATGTATTTGCATTTTATTTTAGTAAAAATAAATAACTGTATTTGAATTTTATAGTGAACGTGATGCACTTGAACAGGAAGTGAGCGAGTTAAGGAGAAAACATGAAATACTTGAAGCCTCTCACATAACTCAAACTAAAGAAAGAAGTGAATTATCAAAAGAGGTAAGGTCATAGAGTCACTTGTGTTTTTTTGTGCAGTGATTGTAGACTTAGCCCAGGGCAGAATTGTGGGAGGGACATCCTCTTCCTTTTTGATGTAGCTGCTAGAAAGAAAGGACTTTCAGTAGCTCTGTTTGGATGAAAATTTGCAAGGTAAGAATTAGCCCATTTTATGCATTGAGCGAAAGCACAAATGAAAAAAAGTGTTCAGTAAACTTTCAAAAGTAAGACGACGTTACTCTGGACACTGTCTCTGTGTGTATGTAGGTAGCCACCTTACAACAGACTGTTACTTTACTGCAAAAGGATAAAGAATATCTCAATCGCCAAAACATGGAGCTTAGTGTTCGCTGTGCCCATGAAGAGGACCGCCTTGAAAGGCTTCAAGCTCAACTTGAAGAAACCAAAAAGGCTAGAGAAGAGATGTATGAAAAATATGTAACATCCAGGCAAGATTTACATTATTTTCTATATAAATAGATATAAATTAACACCAACTTCTTTGGGGGAATTCTTGGCTTTGGGGAAGAATAATGATTTTTTTAAGGTCTATAGGATGATGTTCACTTTGTTTCCTTATAAGATATTCTTATTCTAATTAATTTTTTCTTAAGACACTGGTTTTTCCAACAACCAGAAGCCTGTTTCTTTTAGGTAGGGGAATATATCTATAACTACTTTTATTTTTTTTTTTCTTATGACATACATATATGACATTTTAAATTCCCTATGACTAAGGTCTCTATATAAGTACTTTTTGAAAGTATATAAATATCTCTGTAGTAGTATCTTTTTGAAGAAAATCTAATCATGCAGAGCCTAACTAAGCTGACCTTTTCCTGAGTGTGTGAAACATAAAAGAAGAATGAGGAGACAGCATTGCATACTGTTTTAAGACACACACTCTGGCATCAGATTCCTGCGTTTCAGTCCTGTCTTCTCACTTCAACAAGGTGTATAAGCTATTAGAGTTGCTTTGTACTGATAGCCCTTGTAATCCCTGCGTTACTTATTTTTATCAGCACATCAAAAGCTAAAACAAATTCTAAATTTCATCCTTAAGAATTCACACATTCATTACCTTTTTCCTAGCCTGTGATATTTTTCATCAGTTTGTGCTCCTGCTAATGCCCTATGTAATGCTTTATACCTTCGCTAAGAGATCACAGTGGCTATAATTAGGCGTTAAAGGAAAGTCAATTAGAGTCCTTTTGGTTTTATATTTTGTTTAATATTAGTTGTCTCTCAACCTGCACCACAGTAGGTTGTTATTTCTAAATGAAGGACATTACATATGCATCAGTTTTCAGGTCTCCAGCCATAAGCATTAAAAACTATTAGTAAAATATTTTTGAAGATGAATTATTCAGCACAAATTAACTAACATTTTATGTACTAATGAATCCTTTAGGGCAGTATGTTTAAAAGGAAATCTTAGATGGAACTAGTTTGGAACAATATGTTTAGAAATTATAAAACTTTATATCTAATAGCTATGTTTTTCAAGTAACATTGTATATAGAACATATTTGACATAGGATATTAAAGTCTTATATGAAGGGCAAAAATCTATGTCTTTTACAAAAAAAGAAAATCATGGCTATTCCTTTTGACTCCTTGCAGAGACCATTATAAAACTGAATATGAAAATAAACTACGTGATGAACTGGAACAAATCAGATTGAAAACTAATCAAGAAATTGATCAGCTTCGAAGTTCCTCTAAGGAAATATATGAACGGGAAAACAGGTAAAAAAAAAAAAAAAGAAAGTGGGAAATTTGTGTGATATTTTATTTCTCTGAAGCTTATAGTTTCATTGGGATTAAACTTTATTTCTATGAAAATGTCTTTTTTAATACATTAAAGAAAATTTGTCATAAATCTAAAATAATGGAACGTTAAAGTTCTAAGATCTTTGATAAACTTAGAGCAAAGTTTATCAGACCTTAGGCCTCTTTACTCTGGTATTCCCACTATCTCTTTATTACCCTGGTAACTTGTCTTCTTATCTTAACCTCAGTTCAAGGACAGAGATGAAAAGGAAATTAGAGAATACTGAGGTACCAGTAGTTCTTCCTGTAACATGCCACTGATTTCTCCAGAAAATTTTTAAAAACTGGAATAATAGTACAAAATATTTCATTTGCCTCATTTAGCAACTGGCCCTGAAAGACATCACCTTAGATAATCTTGAAGAAGGATCATTTTTATTCATGCAGTTACTTTTAGATCATTGTATATTAGGTTCCTTTAGAGATTGACAGTATTAGGGGAAAATAAATGCTGCTTATTTCAATAGCAATTATTTTCATAAACCATCATTATAGTTTGTATTGCTTTTGAAAGTTTATATTTTAGTGAGAAAATTGTTTTGAATTGACTTAATTTTTATACAAGTTTATTAGCATTGTTTGGGTGTATAATATTTTGATCTTTACCAACAATCAAGACTTTAAATCAGACTAAGGTTGATGTTAGAAAGGTTTACATTTGAGCTTTCAGAGCAATAAATTAACTTACTTAGCAAATATTTATTGAGACCTACCGTTTGCCAGATACATGCTAGATGCCCTAAATACAATGGTGACCTCTGCCTCTACCAAGCTGTTGGGCTAATGGAGGGTAAAGACAAACAGAGAAACAACGATCGTAAGTATGGTGACAATGGAGAAATTGTCAGGATACACAGGATGCAACCACGTGGACTCAAGGTGTATCGAGTCCAGCCTTGGGAGAAATCAGAGAAGACTTCATGGTGGGAGAAATGCCCATGCTAACATCTGTGTGATGAGTAAGAGTGAGACTATGAGTTAGGGGAGGGGAGGGAATTGAGGGAATGAATGAACAGCCTGTATAAAAACCTGGAGGCAAAACAAAATTAAGCTTTTTGAACAAACGGAAAATAATTCAGTATGGCTAGAATGTAGACTGAGAGGTAGTGATAAGAGATGAAACAGAAGAGGGAAACAGGAGTCCAAATCATGCATTGGACAATTGTCTAAGATCAGTGAGGAACGATTGAAAGTTTTTTTTTTTTTTTGAGGAAGATCAACCCTGAGCTAACTGCTGCCAATCCTCCTCTTTTTGCTGAGGAAGACTGGCCCTGAGCTAACATCTGTGCCCATCTTCTTCTAGTTTATATGTGGGATGCCTACCACAGCATGGCTTGCTGATCGGTGCCATGTCTGCACCCGGGATCCAAACTGGCAAACCCTGGGCCACCAAAGCGGAACTTGCACACTTAACTGCTGTGCCACTGGGCCAGCCCCTGAAAGATTTTAAGAATATGAGTGGTATGATCTGATTTTATATAAGAAGACCGCTCTGCAGTGTGATTAATAGATTGGAGGAGTAGAAGGCTACAGACAAAGAGGCTACTTTTAGAGGTTGTTTTCATTATCAAGATGAGAAGTGATGATGGAACTGGATTAGTAGGAGTAGAGATGGAAAGAAATGAGCAAGATTGGAATAATATTTAGGAGGTGGAACCAACAGGATTCAGTGACTAGATTGGATTGGAGAGTGAGAAGAAGTTAAGGATGTCACCAGGTTGGTGCATTGGGCAGCTGGATTGGGCAGCTGCATGGATGGTGACCAGTTTTTAAAATATTAGAAAAGAAAAGACTTTAATTGGAAAACGTGATAAATTTATTTTATTTTCATTTGAAGTGTCTGTGAGATATGCAAATAGAAAAGTTGACTATAAGTTGTGAATCTCAGGAGAAAGAACTGAACATGAGATAAACCTGTAGTGTAGGTGATATTATTCCTGCTTTATAAATAAGTACTTTTAGTCCTTTGGCCCAATTCTTTATGGATTTTGTAGGCTTTTCTTGACCTATTTACTAACAATCTTAAAATTTATAGGATTGTTTCCATAATAAGATATATGATTATTTCCAAACAATCCACATAGCCACATAAATCTTGGTGTGTAACCATTTTGAGAATTTCCTGATTTTTTAGTTTTACTTGTTGTTATTTTAAAAAAAATTCTCTGAAATACATCAATGGTAACATGAATTTAGATACATTAGCCCCTCTTGTCTAAGATGGTTGGTAGAGGTAGGTTGGGAAACAGCCGACAGAACCATTTCTGGAAGCAGGGAAGCTGAAAGCAGGTCGTCTCTTCCCCAGTGTTACCTGAGTCCATATCCACATCAAAATGGATAGTGCCTAGCCAGGAGATTGCTGTGATTGTGGCTGCTGCCCTGGAAGCCTCAGCCGGACAGGGGACCCAGAATGACCCCGTGGATATTGAAGCTAGAGTAGACAGTTGCCACCGGGTGGTGCCAAACTACAGCCTAGGCCCGAATGGCTTCGAATTGCACAGGAACTCCAAGCCAGCTAGTTGTATAGGCTCACCTTTATCATTTTATTAACCTCACAATAATCCAACCCTGTAGTTTATGCGGCAGAATCTTTTTGAATCAGTTTCCTCATTACAGCAGGATTTAACTGGAGTTACAGCTTATGTCCCACTAGTCTTTAACAAGGTAAAAATAAATTGTGAATTATTTCTTCCAAAATCTTACAACTTAATTAAGGAAAGGATTTTAGTATTCCTTATTATAAAATGTGAGATTCAGAACAGGTCTATGCATTTAGATATTTTTGTGTCAGGACAAATTAATCACCTGCTTTGGACTTAGATGTGTAACTGTGTCAGTTACATGTATTTTATCAAAATGTGCTATTACACTATTAGTTAAAATCAATGAAGTTCTTATATTTGCATATTTGTGCTTAGTCTCCTTACCTCTCTTTCCCCTCAGTAAACATTTTTAGAAGAAAGTTAGATAAAATTAGAGAAATATGTTTTGCCTTTGGTTTGCTTTCTGTACATTGGGGGATATTAAGAGAGTGCCTTTTGTTTTCTCTCCTTAGACGTGGAAAAGAAAGAGAGAACTCATGCCATCCAATCTTGGTGTCTGCCCCTGCAGTCATACCAGTTGTTTGTGAAGTTAAGGGGTTGAGAGGGAAGTGGAAGAGAGTAGAAGAGATAAAAACTTAAGAAAAGGCAAAGATAAGCAAAGAAAGAACTTGGGTATTTGGGTACATCAAAAATACTATAGTTGGGATTATAGTGTGTATGTATACATCGGCTCAATATGTGAGTTTTGTTGTCTTTCTCTGTGCTTAATAGTTGCTTTGAAATGAGTTTGAAGCTGTGGGAAATAATGAATGAAACTCACTGTGGTGGTGAGATTTATTATATAAATAACTTCTTGCTTAGTAGGTATTATATGACTCAAATATATAGATCCTCATACACATTTGGAAGAAAAGCATTATTCCCTGAACAAGGAGTATATTATGAAATAGATTTCAAGCAAAAGACTAAACTTAAATTCTGGCTCTACCACATATCAGCTGACTGAATTTGTTGCTTAATATCCCTGAAGTGTAATTTCCTCTTTTATAAAATGAGCTAATAATACTCTTTCGCAGGGTGGCCTATAAGGTCTAAGTGAGATAATATATGTGAAGAGTACGTTGTAAGTTATAAAGACGTATATAAATGGTAGTTATTTTGATACCTTTTGCCTATATGAAATACTTAAAATGTCTTTTATGCACTGTACTGACAATTTAAGTAAAATGAGCATTATATAAAAATCAACTTATAACATTATGGAAGTGTTTATTGTAAAAAAAGCACTGTAGAAAATAGATAATTATTCTTAATTATTGATCTCCATAGCATTTAACCATTTTTCATAAATGGCACTATATAAACATAGCGGGTCTGCATGCCCTTTGTTTTGGTCTAAATTTGTCCATAAAATGGCTACCTTATTTGTTCTTAATTAATACTATGTGCTAATAAAGAAAGGAAAGATAAATTCAG
The DNA here is from genome assembly GCF_041296265.1 of Equus caballus. Taxonomy (NCBI): domain Eukaryota; kingdom Metazoa; phylum Chordata; class Mammalia; order Perissodactyla; family Equidae; genus Equus; species Equus caballus. The sequence continues at coordinate 66,804,021 of NC_091700.1, forward strand.
CTGATTATTTAGTTTTTCCAGAAAGTAAAACTACCTTTACCTAAAGTAGTCTCAAATACAGAAAGAACTATTCTCATAGCGACACTGTGAAAAGGTAAGGTCGAGTTTGTTAGAGGTATTCATTATGTTCTTGATGCTGCACAGAATCTGGAAATTCAAATTGCTTTACAATTATTTGAAAAGGGGAAGGCAGTAGGGAAAAGGAGATCTAAAATATGCTTTAAAATGTAATAATTAGTATTGCTTTAGTGAGGTTATTTTCCCACTATATCAATAAAAACCATCTTGAGCTCAATTTATCATCTTTCAAAAGTACTCAAGAGGAAACTATAATGACATAAACTTGAAATTCGTGTAGAATCTTGGAATGATATTACACATCTTTAAATCTTGAATCTAAGTTTATTTACAGAGGTTAGTTGCGTGTATATAATGCATTACAATAGGTGACTTAGGACTGGTGTATAGAGGCTCCATTCATCATTTTAAAAATGTGTGTCCTCTCTAGTGCTTAAACAAGCAAACGGACTTCTTTTGTTCATATCTTACCAGTTATCTGTATAATTTTTCAAGTTCTTTATGGAAAAGCTTAAGAATATTCTGCTGTGTCTTTTCACTTAGATTATTCTGAAAACATGTGGCTTTATGGATGACTTTTTGAATATCTTAATTTCTCAAATAATTATAAATGAAATTTTATTGTTAGCTATCTTTTATTGTTGACTATATTCTTTATGCCTATAGGTGATTACCACATTTGTTCACTACTTAATTAATAATATTTAAGTATTTCAAGGTATATAGCGTGTTCCAGATATGAAGCAAAGTGAGTTCTTAGATTCACCTCAATCGTATAGCTGCAGAATATAATGTATAGTTTCGTTGTATAGATGCAAGAACTTAGATTTACTTGCACCATATAGTTCATAGGGTGGTGAGGGAAGCTGGTAAAGTAGGACAGGGTCAGATTTTAAAAGGTCCTGTTGTCAATGGGGAGTTCTTGCAGGTTTTATAGTAGAAGAGTGACATGATATATTCCTTTTCTATGACTACGGTTGCAGTACACGGTGGATTACAGTTGAAGAGAGCCTAAGGCAGGGAGGTTGGTTAGGAGACTATTAGAAAGTTTAAGGGAAAATGAGAAGTGGAAAGAGAATAAGAGCTGAATTTAAAGAATATTTAGGTAGTAGAATTGGCAGGACCTGGTTATTGACAGGATGTGGACATCAGGAATGACTCCAGCTTTCCTTCTTCACTACAGTCTCAGAGAGATGGATGATCAGGCGTGGCCGTTACCTCAAGGGTGCAGACAAGATTTAGAAAGGAAGATAACAATTAATTCCTGATCTTTTACAAATATGGCAGCTCTGACCCAAAAGTACTTGTCTAAGGCCACACAGTATTACTAGAAACTTTTCTCTGCTGTGCCCTGGATATCACTCCTCTCAGCCCTTAAGCTGCTAAAGCCCCTCCTGCAGTCTTCTCTGTTTTCCCCAGAGTACTCTACAAATATTATCATTTTCTTTTTATACAATAAAAAATCTTGGGAAGCATTACTGTAATTATTGCGTCATTCTTTAACTGAATACCTTCATATTATTAATTTCAATTTTCATATTTAGGTAACATGCTAACAACAGCTACTGTTTATTGAGTGCCTATTATGCATCAAGCATTGTACTCAACACTTTACATACATTGTAGAGCCAATTAAATGGGACATTTTTTGAGGTCATAGGTATTAGTTTCCCCATTTTACAAATGAGGAAACTGAGACACTGAGAGAGTGTGCTTTGCCTATGATTACACACTTTAATTGGTAAAACGAGATACATCTGACTGTAAATGCAATGCAGACTCTCATTGTACTGGTCAAGGCTATGAAAATTGACAAAAGATTTCTTATCGAAAGTATAATTTTGGTGGTAATTTATTTAGAAAAGAAACTCTGTCTTTAAGAGAGTTTGCAAACCCACTCCACGCTTGAGGGGTGAATATGAATCATTATAACTTTGTAAAAGCATTTGTAATTTAGAAAATTAGTAAAGAAGCCTTTATTTTTCTATAAAATGGTACAATTTTTTGACAGGGTGTACCTCTCTGACACTGCTCTCCTAGGCCCAGGCTCTCCACTTGTAACTAGAGCTCGTCCCCTCTCTCCTGCTCTAGGACACAGCTCTAGCCATTCTCCCCTTTCTCTCCTCGATTGGCAGTTTTCCCCTTACTACCAGATAGTTCTCAGCAGTTCTCAGCTATGTGTAAATATGTTGTTTCTCCCATCTTTAAAAAGCCATTTTTATCTCCATTTTCTCTCTCTAGTCACCACCCCATTTCTTTGCTCCCATTTATGGCTAAATTCCTTCAAAGAGTTTTATATACTCACTCTTTAACCCTGTTTTTAAAAATCTACTAGCCAGCTTTTGCCGCTATACCATTCCAAGAAAGTTATTCTTCTCAAAGCCCCCACAGACCTTCATTTTGCCAAAAATCTAGTCATCGGGTTCTCAGTTCTTATCTTTCTTGACCTATCAGCAGTATTTAATGCGCTTCATCACTCCTTGCTCCCGGAAACACATTCTTTAACTGGCTGCCAGGATACCACGCTTTGACTTTGCCCTTCCTCACTGGCTCTACCTACTCACTCCCTTTCCTGGTCCTCCTCATCTCCTTGACATCTTTTGCAGTTGCCTAATAAGCACCTTACGTTTGATGTGTCCGGAAGCAAACTTCTGTCCCTGCAACCCTGCTCTGCCTTCAGTCTGATCTAACTCAAAGGCAACTCTTCTTACTCAGACCGAAACCTTGAAGTCATCTTCAGCCTCTTCTCTCTTTTTCACATTCCATATTCATCAAGACCTTTTGGTTGTGCCTTGAAAATTTATGATCTCTTATCACATCACAGATACTACCTTGGCCCAAGCTACCATTGTCTCTTGCTTTAATTCCGCAAGAGCCTCTTTTTTTTTTTTTTTTTTTTAAAGATTGGCACCTGAGCTAACAACTCTTGCCAATCTTCTTTTTTTTCCCCTCCCCAAATCCCCCCAGTACATAGTTGTATATTTTAGTTGTGGGTCCTTCTAGTTGTGGCATGTGGGACACCACCTCAGCGTGGCCTGATGAGCGGTGCCGTGTCCGCGCCCAGGATCCAAACCAGCGAAACCCTGGGCTGCCGAAGCGGAGCATGCAAACGTAACCACTTGGCCACCGGGCTGGCCCCCGCAAGAGTCTCTTAAGTGGTCCCTCAGCTCCCTTCCATGCCCTTGCCCACCTATTCTCAGCACAGTTCCTGTTAAATGGTAGGTCAAATTGGATCATTCCTCTGCTTGGATAAAAAGGCTCCCCATCTCATTCAGTAAAAGTTTAACTACTTATGATGGCCTGTGGTACTGTGTGATCAGTGCCCAATTACCCCTTCCTCATTTCACTTCTCTGTCCTAGTCACTTGCGTAGTCATACTGCCTCCTGTTCCTTTAGCTGTTAGGCATGTTCCCACCTCAGGTCCTTTGTATGTACAGTTCCCACTGCTTATCCCTCCACTCCTGGATACCCTAGAGCCCTGTTTCCTCACTTTCTCCAAGTCTTCAGATGTCACCTGCTCTCTGATGTCTTTCCTGACTACTCTGTTTAAACTTGTGAAATCCCCAGGCCCCCACGCCTGCTGCCCACTAGCCCCTTTTCTGTTTCAGTTTTCTCCAGAGCACTTAGAACCTACTCGCTTACTTTTGGTTTCTTTCCTCCTAGAACATAATCTGCGTGTGAGGAGGGATTTTTATCTGTTGTTCAGTTCTTGATTCTCATGTACCAGTGTCTAGTACATAGTAAGTGCTCAATAAATATTTGTTGAATAAAAGAATGAATTGATCCTACTTTTGAGACATCAGATGATTATAAGATTAGATGAAAACCTACGTAAGGATTTATAATGAGGTGGATTTGATCAAGACTGACCATGGTGACTGACATATAATAGTCAGTTAAGCATCAACCAGATTAACTTAGTTTCATTTTAGTATATTACATTTCATTCTATCAGCTACTTTTTAAAGCTGGACACATTAACAGATTTTAAATGAGTGTTTTGCATTTTGGTGCTTAAACTTTTCATAATTTTTTTAAACCATGATTTGGTTTAGATCTTTATCTACTTTAGGCCATTTTTACATTTGTAAAATGAAAAACACCTACTTAAGCACCAACTAAAACGAAGGAATAGCAAAGTGTAGTGTATTCAGTCAACAGTAATTTCAGAAAGTTTCTACTCTTAAAATGCATAGCTTCTCCCAAGAAATTGTTAAATAAAATTTCCACTTTGCTGTTTTTTCATGTCCTATTCATTCCCTTTCCAACTATCTATGTTAAGTAAAGGAAGAATTATCAGTCATTGATTATAAACAGCAGATAATCCACTTCCAACCCTTCTCTTTTTGTGCCATCAAATACATCAGATAAGGAAATGAGCCATTTTATTTTTTTGTCCAGGAAGAAGAATCTGAAGGTAGAAGTGATTAATTCAAATGCTTTCCCTATAAATAAGCTTGTCATATAAACAGCCTGTTTCAATCCCTTTTTGTTCCAACTGGAAAAAAATATATTCACTTTTTTTTTTTTTCTGGTGAGGAAGATCGACCTTGAGCTAACGTTTATTGCCAGTCTTCCTCTTTTTGCTTGAGGAAGATTGTCACTGAGCTCTAACATCTGTGCCAGTCTTCCTTTATTTTGTATGTGGGATGCTGTCACAACATGGCTTGATGAGCGGTGTATAGGTCCATGCCCAGGATCTGAACCCGTGAACCCTCAGCCACCAAAGCGGAGCTTGCAAACTTACCCACTGTGCTACTGGGCCGGCCCAAATATATTCACTTTTATTAACTGAAATATGTTTCTGTGAAAGCAGAAAGAGAATGGGCTGCTTAGTTGTGCTTGTTGAGCTCTGCTGACTATCATGTTTTTGTCACTATTTATTCTTGATAAATTTCAAGTTCTGAGGCATTAAGGATGATTATTCAGGCTAAGACATGCTCTTGGCTTTGTCAAATTCTGACTTGTTCCTATTAAAATTTCAAAGGTTCCTAAAGTTTTTCTCATTCTTCTAACATTTTTCTTACCACTTTTCAAGTATAAATTTAGATTTGGCCTATTAGTATCATGAAATTTATCTTGTAGTAGTAAGAAAATACATTCCTTCCTCTACAGAAGTTTGCTGTTATTGTATGTTCGGTCCTGAGGGTTGCAGGTTTCAGTTGTGAGATACTTTTGGATAAACTTATGGGTTTGAAGCCACCTCTGCACAAATACACTAGATTGCAGATGAAATACATCTATTTTATTATAATATTAAAATTCTTTTATTTAGAGAAATAATTAAGAACTTAACTTTTTAAGTTTCTTATTGGAATGTTATAATTTAAGTGACTATATCTCCCAGTGATTTGTCCACAGAAGTCCTGGTTTATGCCTGTTCCTCTGGCATAATTATTAATAGCACCCTCTTTCACTCTAAAAAGTGCCTCAAGTTGAAAAATACATTATTTGGGCACTAGTTATCATACTAGGGTACTCGCTTTACTTTTGAATTTTATGTAGGATTGATAAGATCTTTTCCCTTTCTGCCATCATTCCTCTCAACCTACCTCCCACACACAAATATAGAATGGATGGGAGAGATAAGTGTGTGTATATGGGGGATGGAGTTAATAGGAAGCAACATGAAAGAATCATGAAAAACAGTTTTGGAATCAAATACTGGCTTTCTAAAAGCATTTCTAAGGATGAAATATTTGAATTTCTGTATTTTAAAACATTTATTGTAATGTTAGCCAGTTGGCAAACTCCCAACATCATTCTCTGTAATTATAATTGCATTTAATTGTATACTCAGTTTGGACTTGGAAACTTTACCTTCATTAGCTTATGCATGCTGCAGATAGTTTCTATCAATTTCTCAAGTTTGTCTTTTGAAGAACATTTGAATTCTTGCTATTTCTTCTGTAATTGTATTTCTGTTAGGTTTTCTAGTGCATTTAACATTTAAAAATGGGTAACTTATTAGTTATACAGCAGTTGTGGTTTTATCTGTGGCAGGAATACAGTCCGTCTGGTGTTTTATCAAACCAATCTAAGTTTAAAAGACCATAAAAACAAGTGTATAATGAATTCACAGTTCTGTCAAGCTTTGTTTTTGCTTTAACATCTGTCTGTTCTATGTGACAATCATATAATATAAATCTCGTAATGACAGAATTTCCCAAGGAGAAAACTTCTGTGAAACAAAGGGATTCTTAAGAGAGGCAGCATGGTATGATGAGCATGGACTCTAGAAGCAGACAGTTTGGGTTCACATTTGGGCTCCATAGCTGACTTGCTGTTACCATAGGAAAATATTTAACTTCTCGTGTTTCAGTCTTCTCCTTTGTAAAATGGAGGTAATGATACAACCTACACTTTGTGGGGTTATTGTGAAGTTAAATAAGTTACTATATGTAAAGTGCCTAGAATAGTTCTAGCACATGGGAAGTACTCTGTGTTTGCTATTACTATTATTCTTGTCAGTAGAAGAGTAGTTCAGTTTATGTCTTCTAGAGTTAATTTGAAGCATTAAAAGTCAATTGATAATATTAAAGGAAGTATCTCTATCTTTATGTTAAAAGGAATTGTGTTGCTTCTTGTTGTAGTATGCATGTTGTGGGAAGGATATGAAAGGTCTGGTACCTGATAAAAAGAATGGGTTTACACAGAAATCTGTACCAGCAAACATGTATGAGAGGCCCAAATGATAGAAGCCTGAGCTTCCAGGACTTTCTCCCGTTCACTTCAGTTTTCTCTTTTTGAATTGCCTTTACTTGTTTGTTCTTCAGAGTCCAACTTAACTGCCTTCCCTTCATTCACTCACTTCTCTTCCTTCAGTTAAAAATAATCAACTCCTCTTTGTGCCGTAGAATTTTGTTTATGCCTTTATATAGCACTAATTATAGTTAGCTGGATGATGTAGATCATGGCATGTGAATGCACTAGTAGCCTCTAATCATCCCTCCTCATAAGCCCTGGTGTTAGTTTATTCTGGGTTTTATTTCATTCCCTGTGACTTGCTTTTATTGTTAAACTATTGCTAGCCATTTCTGAGTAGCAGTGGCTTCCAGGAATACTCTTAGTGTACACTGTGCCCGACCTCCACGTGTGGTGAGAAGTAGGAATGTGTCTCAGGTACCCATTACTGGAACCAGGCATTGTTGCCTTCTTTCCTTATGCCCATATTTCTAACGTCCATTGTTGTAGGAAAGGAAGTATAGTTAGAGACTGAAGCTTCCCTATCTACCAACTAAATAAGCATTCGTGATTAATTAGTACTGTAAATATGATCTCTTTGGAATTTTCATACTGAAGTAACTTATAGAATAATGAGGCTATATTTGAAAAATGAAAATTGCAACCGAGTTGTAATGATTTACTGACTAAAATATAAATCATCTAGGAATGAAAAATATATAAATGTTTAATATACTTTGATAATTTTATTCTATGTATAAAATTAAATTTTCATGTTTCAATTAGTTTGATAATAGAATATTTTTTGAAGGTAATTGCAATCAGGATGATATCAGAAAATAATGACATACCATTTTGTGATATCTGCTTTAAAATGCACTTCCACTTAAATAAAAGTATACCAAAGTTATTTTCTTTTTAATAAGAGTTATCTGTACTCCAGTTTTTAAAAAAATTATTGTATTTCTGGCTCATAAACCGTTTTCCTGATGAATCTCTATTGGTTGAAGTGTTTTAAAATTTCAAATTTGTTAATACCACCCTGCAAAAGATGACGGTGAGTACTGGCGCAGCAAGTATGACTGCTAAACATTTCTATCCAATAGTTCTTAGGTAAATTTATTCAAACTGTGGGGGTTTTCATGACTCCCTACTGACATTCTCCATGAATAATAAAAAGCAAATTCTAAAATCCAGTCCAGTTCTTTATGGGAAATAGGATGATATAAAAAACACTTGCTTTGGAGTAAGACAGAGCTGGGCTCAAATTGTGACTTTAACACTTAGGCTGTGTGACTTGGGGCTAGGTACTTAAGCTCTCTAAACTTCAATTTCCTCATCTATAAAATAGATTAAAGTGCAACAGAAGGGATTTATAGGGATTAGTGAGCAAAATCGTTTATGTTACACCCTTTATTTATGTTCTAACTCTGTTAGAGAAGAGAATTAAAAAGAAAATAGATTGAAAGAAGCTTACTGTTGGTATTTTTCTTTTTTGTGTATTTTTTTAGTCTTTTTTTGAGGAAGATTAGCCCTGACCTAACATGCACCCTCCAATCCTCCTCTTTTTGCTGAGGAAGATTGGCCCTGAGCTATCGCCTGTGCCCATCTTCTTCTGTTTTATGTGGGACGCCTGCCACAGCATGGCTTGATAAGCAGCGCATAGGTCCACACCTGGGATCCAAACCAGAGAACCCCCCCCCGGCTGCCAAAGCAGAGAGCATGCACACTTAACTGCTTCACCACCGGGCCACCCCCTGTTTCTTGATCCAAACTTCCCCTTTGATTAAAAAACAAGATTTGATTTTGGAAGGCTCGTTTCTGGCTGTTTCATCTCCTAATACTCACTGTTGTTACCTTCCATCTTTTGGACATTCCCCTTAACTGTCACTGAATATATCTTTCTGTCAATTTCAGTTTCAGCTATCAGCACTGAAAGTGGTGAGTTGTCTATACTCTGCCTGCATTTCCTTGAGCCCTACATGAATATTGCCCTTCATCTCAGCTCTGCTTCAGTTAGCTGCTCCAGTGATCACACCCTGGATCTTGTTATCAACCGAAATTCTATCACTGAAAGTGTTATTCTACCTCCAAATCACCATTCTCCAACAGCAGTCTCCAGTCTTCCGTCTTGCTTGTAGAACTCATTTCACTTATCTGTTTGTCATCTTCTTAAGACTTTGTGTCCTTTGTTCCTTCTACTCTGTCCTAATCTATCAGCCCTTCTGGGTTCCCTTCTCTTCCCTTCCTCTACAAGTGATATCCCAAGGTCCGTTATTTCAGCTGTTCTCTTCCTCGTATCCCAAACTTCATTCCCATTTTGATGCTTGTGATCTCTATATTATATCTTTCACTTAAAGTGTTTCATAGAACATTTATTAACTTCTCAAAACCTTGGTTTTCTTGTGGATAATATGTGAGTAATTGTACCTACCTCATTAGATTATGATAAGGATTAAACAAGTTACAGTATATGCAAACTGTTCAGCCTGCCTTTAACCCATGTAGAGAAAAGTTGTGGAGAAAGGTAACACTTAGAGAGAGACCATTTTTGCACCTGCCCTGATAATGCTGCTACAGAAACTCACCAAGCTAGGCAGATTCATATAGTATTCACTTTGGGTTACCAACCTCTAGTGGCTCCTTAAGATTGTCATATAGTTCAACTCCAAACAAGCCCATTTATGAATCCTTAAAAGATGGATACTTATGTATTTGGAATAACTGAATGTATGTTTAAATTTTAGAAATCTCCGAGAAGCAAGGGATAATGCCATGGCTGAAAAGGACCGAGCAGTGATGGCTGAAAAAGATGCTTTAGAAAAACATTATCAACTCTTAGACAGGTAAGCATCCTGAAAATAGAAATGTTAAAACTCTTCAGTTTTTGTCTCTGTTACTTTTTCTTTCAGAAAATATATTTCTTGTTTTTTGGGGTGTTTTTGAGGAAGATTAGCCCTGAGCTAACATCTGCCACCAATTCTCCTCTTTTTGCTGAGGAAGCTTGGCTCTGAGCTAACATCCGTGCCGATCTTCCTCTGTTTTATATGTGGGATGTCTGCCACAGCATGGCTTGATAAGAGGTGCATATGTCCTCACCCAGGATCCAAACTGGTGAACTCCGGACTGCCAAAGCAGAACGTGCGAACTTAACCGCTGTGCCGTCAGGCCAGCCCCTGTGTTTTTAACAGGAGTATAATTTTCATTTCAATTCAAGTCTAATTTCATGCATTATTTTTGTCCTATGTAATTGTTGCATATATTGAAACAAGATACAGAACAATTCAGTCACCCTACAGAGTTTCCATATACCCCTTTATCAGTCTCAACCACTACACCTCAAGAGGCAAACGCTTTCTAGTTTCTGTCACCATTGCTTAGTTTTGCTCTTCCTGGCCTAAAAATAAATGGAATCCTACAGTATATACTCTTTTGTGTCTAGCTTCTCTCACTCAGTGTTATATTTTCGTCCATTTTTGTTATTGTATCAGTAGTTCATTCCTTCCTATTGCTGAGTGTGAATAGACCACGGTTTGTTTATTCATTCACCTGTCGATGGACATTTAGGTTGTTTCCACTTTGGAGCTATCGTGAATAAAGCTGCTGTGAACATTTTTATACAAGTCTTCTTGTGGGCATATGTTTTTATTTCTCTTGGATAAATACCCAGGGGTGGAATTGCTAATCATAGGGTAGATGAATCTTTTACTTTAAAAGAACCTACCGAACTTAACTGCCAAGTGGCTGTACCATTGTACACTCCACAGTTCCTTTTTTAAAAATCTCTGTGTTCTAGTTCATGTGTGTTGGAGGGAGGGGAAGAAAGAGAATGATTAGTCTTTAATTTATCAATAGAAAAGGGTATTTAATAGCCTAGTTAAAAGGAAAATCACTGATGAGTGTTAAGGTAAATATCATTACCTCATTGAACACTGAATTCTCAGTGGTTCCTCTACATGCAGAGCAAACAAAGCCATTTTTTTCCCCCAACTTTCTTTTAAAATAATTTCGGGCAGAAAAGTTGCTAAAATAGTACAGAAAGTTTCCATACCTTTCACATACTGATAAGCTTTGAAAATAAGCTCAGTGGGTTTTTTAATTATTAAATGAAGACTTCAGATTAATTTGTGATTTAAGCAATACACGAAACTAAAAATTGAGTTGTCTTCATATAATTAACCTGTTAATCTTTTAGAATGTTAGAATCTTTTAGAATGGCTCAAATTGTCATGGTTTTGAATTTACGTCAACTTTGTAAACTTGACTCATGGAGGAATTTTAATAAATATAATATTAAAGAAACTTTTCCTATAATGTAAAAGTATGTCTAATTCCAAAAATTTTAATATAAAATAAATTCATAAATCAGCTATTTTTATTGGAGTGCTGTTACAACGTATCTTAAAATTATCTGTTATTAGGTTTAACCCTCTCATTTATAAATCTATATGATGTCCACTAAAGATTTACTTGGCTTGAGGGCCAGCGCGGTGGCGCAGCAGTTAAGTTTGCCCGTTCCGCTTTGGCAGCCCGGGGTTTGCCAGTTCGGATCCCAGGTGCGGACATGGCACCACTCAGCAAGCTATGCTGTGGTAAGCGTCCTACATATAAAGTAGAAGAAGATGGGCACGGATGCTAGCTCAGGGCCAGCCTTCCTCAGCAAAAAGAGGAGGATTGGCAGCAGTTAGCTCAGGGCTAATCTTCTTCTTCAAAAAAAAAAAAGATTTACTTGGCTTTTTGTTGATTTTTTTTAATGTGATATATTTAGTAATGACTCCAGAATAATATTTATGAACAAACTAACAAGCTTTAAAAGAAAGCATAAGATTTTAGCTAGTAAACCAGAACTTATATTCAGGCAGAATTTCATAACTTGGTAGCTTTTGTATGTTTTTGTGAATTTAGAAGAGAATAGTACATCTGATCTTAAAATTGGCTAATTTATATTTATACTAAGCTCTGTAATATCCTAAACTCTGACACATAAAATCCTTTTTGTCCTACTTGTCCATACACTAGCAACTGGTATTTATTCTAAAGGCTGTGGGATGCTTTAATATCTAAAAGTATCTTCTGCATTATTGAGACTTCAGTCATTTAATGTTTGTATATATTTTGCACATAGGTAGTATTATAGAAATGTTTTCTATTATAGAATAATTTGTTCAATTAGTTATGTTATTTAGCTTTGCTAAGTGATTTCTTCTTTTTCTTTTGTCTTTTTTTTTTTTTTTTTTTTTGCTGAGGAAGATTTGCCGTGAGCTGACTTCCACTGCCAATCTTCCTCTTTTTTTGCTTGAGGAAGATCGTGCCTGAGCTAACCTCTGTCCCAATCTTCCTCTGTTTTGTATGTGGGTTGCCACCACAGCATAGCTGACGAGTGATGTAGATTTGCTCCAGGATCCGAACCCTTGAACCTGGGCCACCAAAGTGGAGCACACTGAACTTAACCACCATGCCACAAGGCCAGCCTCCTACTAAATGAATTTTTGCTATTCAGAAGGTGATGATATTTTTCAGGGGCTGGCCCGGTGGTGTAGAGGTTAAGTTCACGCACTCCATTTCAGCAGCCCGGGGTTCACGGGTTCAGATCCCAGGCACAGACCCACACACCGCTCAGCAAGCCTTGCTGTGGAGGCATTCCAGATACAATACAGAGGAAGATTGGCGCAGATGTTAGCTCAGGCACAATCTTCCTCAAGCAATAAAAAGGGGGGAGGATTGGCAGCAGATGTTAGTTCAAGGCCAGTCTTCCTCACAAAAGAACAAAAGTTGATGATAGTCAGCAGCAGACCACATGTACAGCAGTGGTCCCATAAGATTACCATATAGCCTAAGTTTATGTAGTAGACTGTACCATCTAGGTTTGTGTAAGTACCCTCTGTGATGTTCGCACAATGACGAAACCACCTAACGACATATTTCTCAGAACGTATCCGGTCATTAAGCACTGTATGACTGTATATTGAGTACACTGGAACAGATCATTTTTAAACTACCAGATGAGAGGAAGTTTATTTATTCTTAATTCCTTGAAGTGGTAGTAAAACCTTGGTTATTCAGAGCGTCATTTCCAGCCAAACCTAAATATTTATGATAATTTTAAAATCAAGACGAAGGAAAAGTGTTTCTCAACATACTGGAAATAACCCATGAGCAGCAAAAAGTGTTAATGCCCAGAACTTCAAAGGACGTTACAGGATTTCTTGCACAAATGAATGAGAATAATATCTGGGAATCTAAAACTCAAAATAAGCTTGGAGTTTAACAAAATGCTTAAAACACCTGAGGGTACTTTTCTGTTTTTTGAACTATAACTCCTTGCTTAAAGTTGTAATGTTGCTAGATGACTTCAAAAAAGTAGGATTCTGGATATCTCCACAGTTTAATTCTTCCTTAGTTAATATCTTATAAACTCAATACAATTCATGTCAAAAATTTCAAAAAACTTTTTAGTGAAATCTGACAAACTGACTCTAAAATTTTGTTCTTTGAATTCCTGTGGCTATTCTTGTACCTGTTTTACAATATAGTATGTTTTATGTTTGTGTATATTTGCTTATGTATGTATAAACGCTATTGCTTGTGGAACCAGAAATTAGGTGGCTGGGAGACAGATGTTGGATGTAGATTTTTTACAATATATCCTTTTGTGCTTTTTAAATATTGAAACTTCTGAGTGTGTTTCTTATTTTTGTTAAGTGTTTTTAATTAAATGCAAATACAGAATCCTTCTAAGAATACTCATATATGAGTTCCAAGTCTTAATAACTGAGAAACCCTGGAGATTAAATCCTTTAACACTCCTCTTGGACAATGGAAGTAAATAAAAGGAGTGAACAAATAGCATCGATTCTCATGACTGTTAAGAACAGATTAGTAGATCTGTTACACATGCTATTTTGATAGTTCATAATAAATTTTGGCATAATGATTTGATGCAATCTTGTGTAAACTTTAAGCAAGTTACTTAATTTTTATGAAACTTAATTTTTTCCTTCTCAGATAAGGATGACAATTCCAACCTTTCAGAGTTGTTTTTGGGCCTACATATTATAAGTGTTTGGCTTAGATTATGCTCAGTAAGCAGTCATACTTGTAGTGGTTTTTAAGATTGTTATCAGAGGAAGCAAGTATGACCAAGAGTTGGGGGGGGCGGGGTTCTCTAAGAATAAATCAAAGCAGACTACATTTCCATCTCTAATAGGAATGTTACACTGGGAAAGCAGAGAAATGAAGTTAGTGTACAAGTGATTTGCCAAGACTTTCCATGGTATCCTTTTAAACAAGATGGGAAAAATAGGGGCACAATTCAAGGTTAGGTAAATGGATTAGGAACTGTTGAAGGACTTTACCCAAATGTTTTTTAGAGAATCATTAATAATCAAGAGAGAGGTTTATGATGGCCATCTTTATGCTTTGTAGTCTTATATTACTGCATTTAGTACTATATTTCTACATTTTTATCAGTGATTTGGGTAAAAGTAAAAACACTTTATATAATAAAACAAAGAAGAATAACAAATTGAATTACAGATTGAGGCTCCAGATAGGTCTTTTCAGGCAGAATTAATGAACTGAATGAAATTTAAGGAATAAATATAAGATCACACACGTGGGTCCAGAGAACCTATGCTGTTAGTATAGGTTTAGAATTGAAATGCAAAAACAACTTGGAAGATTTCAATATGGAAATATTATCCTACAGCAATAGAAGTTATATCTGCACTGTGGTCACTGGTTATCTCAGCTATAGAATCATGTTGAAATCTGGGCAGCCAAGCTTTAAAACCAGGGTCTTAGGAAAATGACCAGTACTGTAGAAAGATTTAAAAAATGTCCTATTAGTGCTAGTTTATAAACTGTCCACACATAGTTGAAGGGTTCTCATATGAACAAGCTGGTTTTCCCACTTGGTAAGACCTAAAGTAGTAGAATTGGGACCACTGGGTAAACATTACAATAAAGAGTAAAGATAAACTTTCTAATAGGGCTTTTCAGAATGCCTTAGCATCTAATATATTCTCCATCAGTAGAAGTGTTCAGGCATCAGCTGGCCAGGCACTCAGTGGGAAGATGCTTGTAAGGATTGAAGCATTAAGTGGGTAGCTTGAGAGTGTGAAGTTCCTTTTGATCCTGAAATTATCCGTGACAACAGCTCAAAAGAGTTAATGTACTGGTTAAGTTACCGTGCAAAAGGAATGGTGAACCCAAGCTGTTTTTAGAGTATTATTTTTAAAATCTCTGCATTTCACTTTTCTTTTGTTTTTTCAAAATAAAAACCTAGTGCTTAGGACTATTATTTGAAAAGGACATTATGTACTTTTTAAATATCCACTGAAATTCTTTTGAATGTAGATTGCCCAGGAATAGTTGAATTCATATTTTGAGAATGTCATGTATATCTTTTGTGTATAGTGAAACTCAAGGAAAAATATTTGTTTTGTTTTTTTTGTTGTTTTTTTTTTTTTTTGGAGGAAGATTAGCCCTCAGCTAACTACTGCCAGTCCTCCTCTTTTTGCTGAGGAAGCCTGGCTCTGAGCTAACATCCGTGCCCATCTTCCTCTAGTTTATACGTGGGACGCCTACCACAGCATGGCTGCCAAGCAGTGCCATGTCCGCACCCGGGATCCGAACCAGCGAACCCCGGGCCGCCGAGAAGCGGAACGTGCGAACTTAACCGCTGCGCCACCGGGCCGGCCCCTTGTTTTGTTTTTTAGATGTGGAATTTTTAATACTCAAATGTGATTCTGGCTTCCTTTGTATCAAAATCGGAATAAACAAATGTGTTTCGCTCTTTCCATGGATTGTAATTTCCCTGAATCATGCTTAAGTAAAGCCTCAGGCATGTCTGTACACAGTTTTCTAGTCAGGTATAATTAGTCTCAGCTTTTTCATTTAGGTTAAAACTTTTTCTATATCAAATGCCTTGTTTAATGGTTAAACAAGATGTGTTGTTATGAAGAAAAATATAAGGAAGTAGTATGCCACTTTCAAACATGAATGGAAAAGGCTTTTTAACTCAAGGGCTTTAATTTTCTACAAAAAAGTGGATGTTTCTCAGGCATATAAAAGGCCTGTGTATGTCTCAATTCAAATTCAACAGTTTGATAATCAGTAACAAATACTCAGCTTTCATAAACATGAACAGTTACTGTGTCATGTTCTGTTGCTTTGAATCTCTGCACGCACTCTGAGGATTCTTTCTGCCAAAAAGGGAGGTTTTAAACTCAATCAGTGTAAATGGTAGAATAAGTTGAATACACTGTTACATCTGCGGGATCCTACATGAGAGGCCTGTGTTTGAAACTAAAGTGTAAGTTTGCAATCCAGAATTAATTTTAATAGTATTTTTTTCAGTTACACTTGTTTTACTTGTTTTTAAAACTATGTATTTCATATTTTGAAATATATTTGTAATAGTTTTCAGTTTGTATTTTTAAGTGGATATTACTCGAAATTATGTTTTCAACCCTACAGCTTCTCTGATAATAGTAAGATTTTGTCCTCATTTTTTAATTAGAAGACAAATGTGAGCAGGATTAAGAGATCAGGTGAGGAGAGTAAGTGATTTTTATGTCATACTGAGCTAGTTTAAATCTTCATGTGGAAGCCAACTGTCCTAAATTGTGCTTTATCTCCAAGAAGAGGAGTTTTGACACACTTTTTCTGCTTTTTATCATATTCTTATATTGTTTTATCTTTGTTTATCTGTCTTTTAATCTATTCCTGGCTTCTTGAGCAGGCAAGTAAGTGTTTGTGTCGTTTCCAATATAAACTTAAGGAACTAAGGGGGGTTGAGATTTGAAATAAAAGCTATAGTGTTGTACTTAAATTTTGTGTTATTTAGAAAACTCTGTGATAATTTTATTCATATTCTTAGTTTTCATGGTTACATCAAGTAATTGACATCATAATTATTATTATTTGAATGCAGAAATTCCTAATTCTCAAGCCTATATCAAGTTACTCTTATTATACTTCTTTGTGAAAGAAAGACTATACAATAAATTCGTACTTTTTAAAGGAAATTTTTTAGTACCTGAATATTTTTTGTTTGATAATTTGCAAAATATTCTCATTAAAGGACCACTCTAATGATTCTCCGGAATTTATAAAATTATCTTTTCTTTCTTACTTGATTTCTCTTATTCCTTGCAGTATTCTATTTGCCCATAGGTTTGCTTTGTTTATATTAAAATAGTCTAGCCCCATGTTATTCTAAAATTTTTTCTTTGCTTTTAAGCTGCTTTCTGTCTGAGAGATACTTGTCAACTTGCAATAAATTATATCTCAAGCTGTACTCATTACATCCCAAGTTACCGCAAGTGATTCTATGCCTTTCTCAGTAAAGGCTTTGGAATTAGTGGTAATATAGTGTACATGAAAGCATTAAGAAGTTTTTATTGCTGAGATGAAAAATATGTGTTCCCTTTCAGTCTAGATATAAAGATCTGAAAGGAACTGATAAGAAACTGCCACATTCAGATCACAATGTATGAATTTTATTTTATGCCACCTCTCATCTATCTTCTTTCTTCTTTATTCGGTATTAGTCTGATCTGAAATTCCTTGTCCCACCAGAAACAATGGCCCAGAGAGTCTTTTAACCATTCGTGGATAATTTATTGCTTGTAATTGAGCTTAAATAGTACTGGTTCTATTCTCCTCCCTACCTATTCTCCTACCTATTCTCCTCCACCTCAGAAGAACATGTCTTGAATGTTTTTGTGCAACAAGTCAAAATGCGCACACACACACAGCAATTTGACATTGTTTGCTGTCTGTCTTTTTTCTTAAAGAAGGACTTGAGAGGCTTCTGTGGTCAGAAAGGATGTTTACTCTGTATCAGGAGAATTAATGATGGATGCCAGTGTTGTTAACCTGAATTTCTGTGGGACAGAACATCTTTGTACAGAAATGAACTAGAATTATCAGCTTATTTTGTTGGTTAAGTGGAACAGTTCGTATAGAGAAATGCTGTTTCCTTCCATACCCACTGACATAAACCTCTTTTCTCCTCAATCCAGAATAACTCTGAATGGCCATCACTTTCAGGGGATGGATTCTCTCTTTACCTTATAAAATCACAACTGTGCTCTAGCATTTTGTCTTGGTCCATATTCTTCTTTAACTTCTTATTTCAAATTTCATATGTGTACAAATTTCATATGGTACAAAGAACTCCTGTATATCTTTTATCCAGATTCACCCCTTTTTAACATTTTTTATGTTCGTTTTATCATTCTTATTCTCTCCCCCCTCCCCACTTATACACACACACACACACGTTATTTTTTTTAATAGTTTAATAGATGAAATGCACTATGTACTTTTACCTCTTCACAGTTTATTTCCTAGGAATAAGAATATTCTCTTATGTAACCACAGTACACATACCAAATTCAGGACAACATTGATAGCAATACTTTCGCTCATTTTTGTCAGTTGTCCTAATAAATATCTTTTCAGAGCAGTTTTTTTTTCTGGCAAAGGATCCAGTCGAGAATCATGCATATTAACTTTTAGTTATCTTCAGTCTCCTTTAACCTGAAACAGTTCTTCAGTTTTTCTTTTCATGACATTTGATCCTTTTTCTTTTAATTTTCTATCTATCGTCCTTCTAGGGTCTCATCTTCTACTCAACTTCAACTGTTACTTCAGGAAATGACCCACAATATTTTTAAACTCAAAGCATACCTCTTCTTATGTCTCGTAAACTCAGATTTCTGGCTACCTGATTGACATTTTTATCTGTATGTCTTTCTGAAACGTTAAACTCAGTATTTTTGAAACAAATTCAGCTTCCTCCCACATTCACCCCTCCCAAAAGAAAAAGTTACTTCGACTGACTTTGCTTCTGTAAATCGCACCATCTTTTTTAAGCCATTTCTGTTTTAATCTTTAGAATAATAATTCTTTCCTCTTGCTCGTATGTGTAATCACTTGTCACATTTCATATACTCTACCCCTGTCGTATCTCTAAAATCCTCTTCACTCCTGTTGCCATCTTCCTAGATCAGCTTCTTATTACTTTTTAACTGGTGTCATGATGTAATTGTGTACAATAACCTCTTAAGTGGTTGCTACATCTCTCCCCACTCAGTTAATCCTCTTGCCCAGACCTGTTCTTCCTCTCGTAGTTTTGCATTCTGACTAACATCATCATTTGCCCAGGCACTTAAACAAGAAAGCTGATGATTCATAGCTACTTTTTTTCCCCTTACTCCGCTTCGCATTTATTCAACCAACAAATATTTATTGGTACCTACCATGTGCCAGTCACTGTGCTAGGTGCTAGTATACGTTAGTAAATAAACTGGAGATTGCCTCTGCTGAGAGTCAATTGAGGGAGACAGAAAATAAACAGATACATAATTATTACAATTACTTGCTATAAACTAGGTGGTGTGAGGAATAATAATGTCTCGGGCAGGGTATACCATGGTAGGATAGTCAAGAAAGGCCTCTCTGACACTTTAGCTAAGCCTATACCATGTTGATTCTAATTTCTAAATATATCTCATTTCCCTCCTCTTAATCCCAGGTGCCACTGCTTTCGTTAAGCCTTTATTTTCCCTTGTCTAAACTATTTATAATAGTCTCTGAAGTCTTTTCTTTCAATTTAGTCTTCTGTATTTTCATCACTCATTCTTCCAGGGTAATTGTTCTAAAACTGAGAACCCTGATCGTGTCATTCAACAGAATGGCATCCACACTGCACAGCTTAGCATTTAAGGTCATTCACAGACTCCCTGCCTATCATTCCAGACTCAGATCTTTCTTTTGATTCTCCCCTTTATACTCAAGACAAATTGATCCCTTATAGTTCTCTAAATATATGATATTTCCTCTCTCACCCCTGGATATATGTTCTTTGCTAGGAATAACCTTTTCTCTTCCCTTGCTTGTGTATCTTACCATTTATCTACTAGGTAAATGTCCATTCATGGTAAGACTGAACTTAGTGATCACTTACTGTATCTTATTTTTCTTTGATGTGATTTAGATTCTCAACCAGGAGTGATGGGGTTTGGGATAAAGCAAACTGAGTGGCTGTAAAACAGATAAAATATACAGAGAAAAATGCTTCCTACCACATGGGTTGAATGGCATTGTTTAAAATCTGAGGGGTTAGGATGAAACTTTTAATCTAAACTGAATTTTCATCAAAATGACTAACTCTCCCAGAAAGAGGGAAATAAATACAAAATATGAGACGCAGCAACACTTATAAACTTCCAATCTGGTAAACTTGACCATGGGTACAGGAGTTTAGAAAAAACACAAAGATAAGCTTCCAGACTGACTTCTTACAATTCCAGGTTTCTTTCCTCGTTTAAGCAAGGAAATTGCTGAGCAGATAATATTTTCTTAGTCTTCCAGTTCATTGGAGAGTGGGACAGTCCCCAAATAATGTCTCATTAAACAGAAAAGGGGCAAAATGAAGGCTTGGCTAGAACTGCCCTCGTTCAAAGATTAATAAGTGATTAAGGGTCAGAGAAGACAAGTATGGGACATATGTAAATATTGTCTTAAATGGAGGGAGACAGCAAGAGTAATATAAAAGCTATGAAAGATAAAGAGAACGTTTTGAAGTATCTACTCTAGGAATCTAAGAAGAAGACTATAGATTATAAGTTATTCACAACTAAGAAAATTTGAGAAAGCATAGACTTTTTGAAACCAGAGATATGGAAGTAGAATAAAATGGAAGGAAACTGGCAACGTTCAGGAGAAAAGTTACCTAGAAAAATGATGTACTTAAAAAAGAATTAAAGAGAAAGGTCAAAAGGTCCAGAAAACTGAATTGGCAACTTGACGGGGGGAGGTTTAAAAGCAGAAGCAAACCAAAAAAAAAAAATGGACAAAATGATGAAAACAATTAGAGAGGAGATAATAGACATGGAGAACAGACAACATATATCCACATTCAAAATATTAGTGTGCCGGGGAAGAAAACAAGAAAATGGAAGAGGAATAGATATTTAGAGATACAGTGGAAGGAAATTTCTGAAATAAGGAATCTGCAGTTTAGCAGAACTAACGACATTCTGGGGTGGTGGGTCAGGATGGGAAAGAGCAATGTAATAAATCCAAGTGAAGTTATTAAATATGAGCATTAAAGGAACAGTATTAGAAGCATTTCGGCTGAATGAGTGAGTCATTTTCTAAGGAAAAAATAAATCAGGCTGAGCTCAAGTTTCTCATCCACAACTTATACTTTGTTCACTCAGCGGTCTTTACTAACCACCTGCTTTGTGCCATGCGCTTCCTCCGCACTGTGATTGAGGGTTTAATAAGATGAAAGGATCTCTGTCTCAGTGGAACTCACATTTCTATGGCATAAATCAGAAAATATACGAATAACAAAATAAGATAATTTTAGATAGTAACAATTATTTGAAAGATATAAAACGCAGTGTGATTCAGGGAAGTGAGGTTATCTGAAGGGTGACATTTTTTGCATCCTGAGTGATGAGAAGGGACTAGTCATGTGAGGACTGAGGAAGCCTGTTACCCATGTGACATTCCTGAATAACCTACTTGAAATTGTAACCTCACCAACTAAAGAAAGAATCAAAGAACTTGTGAATTGAGATGTCAAGGTGTAAAAGAACTGGCAAAGAATAGTTAATGTAAAATTACATCTTAATAACTGTTGTCATTCTGGTTACAAAACACCTTGTAATCATGATTGTTAAGGGGAAATTATAACATAAAAATAATAATTTAACATAAGTAGAGGCAAAAATAGCAACTTTTGACTAAAATTAGAGAATTAATGGTAGCAGGAAATACTGTATATATAATATATATAATATTGTGTAATTATAATTACCTCAAACTTCATAAGAATCAGTAGTTTTATCAGGAAATATATATTTAAGCATATCACTTAAAGTCATGAATGAAGCCATTAATTAAACTAAAAACAGACAATATACTTTGCATATTACCAGAGGATGGGGGGGAAAAAAGCATAGATCTTATAGCAAAAGATAGATAACAAAGCAAACAGCAAAGAAGCAAAAAACAGAAAATATAAATTAAGATGGCAGAAGAGTGAATTTATCTTTTCTGACAATGGTTGTGAATGTGATGAACTCACTATATATATAGGAAATAAATACAACTTGGGTCAAAAATAAAACTATATTGTCACATCAATAAGTGATTTGAGATGTTTAAAAATGGAAAAGATAAGAAGGCAAAAATAACATAGGATCTAAAACTATTCTGCAATAAATAGTTTATTAAAATTTTTTAAAAATAGTAATTCAGGATCTTTAGAATCCCTCTGTAAAACAGAGTGTACACAATGAAGATATGCTCAGGAGTGTTTATGTGTCAGATTTCCCAGAGGGAAAGTGCTTATTGTCCCACTTTGGGTTACATGCCCATGCCCAGACTGCTCAGTTGTCTCCAGAGGTGGTTTAAAACATGCTTTGGGGGTAGGAATAGTTTAGCAAATAAAATTCCTAGATAAAGGGGTGCTGAACAGATACTACAACGATTTGTCTACTGTAGTTCCTGATCAGTAAATAATTGATGAAATAAGGAAACAAAGCTCAGAAAACATAAACAAACTGGAATCATTTTGTTAATTCATAAGCACTTTTTTTTAAAATTCAGCTTATTAAGGCCACATTAAAGTTATGATCAAAGATATATTTGAATGTGTGGCTCATTAATTACCTTAGAGAAACTATATTGGTAGTGAGATCAAGAATTCAGGTTCAGGGGCGGGCCCGGTGGCGCAGCGGTTAACTGCGCACGTTCTGCTTCAGTGGCCCGGGGTTTCCTGATTCGGATCCCGGGTGCGAACATGGCATCGCTCGGCAAGCCGTGCTGTGGTAGGCGTCCCACGTATAAAGTAGAGGAAAATGGCCACAGATGTTAGCTCAGGGCCAGTCTTCCTTGGCAAAAAAAGGAAGATTGGCAGCAGATGTTAGCTCAGGGCTGATCTTCCTAAAAAAAAAAAAAACTCAGTTCAGGTTCATTCAGCTTAGCGACCTTTTTTGATGCGGGAGGGCAGGTGGGTTCCATGTTCTTTTCTAAATCTAGCTAGCTGCCTTCCAAATGTGTAATTTGGGGTCACAAGTAGAGTAGATAGAATCAGTATAAATATGTAAGAAGTAGTACTAGAGGAAGAACTCAAGTACCTGCCCTCCTGATGGCGTATCAATAACATCATGTTTGTAAATGAAGGAAAGCACATTATTACATGTCTACACATTTTTTAGGATGCTTTCTTAGAAATCTAGAGTCATAGTTGGTCATTATGCATGTGAATTGAACCAGAGCGAGAGAGAGAGAGAGAGAGTTTATACAGCTTTCTTTATAGGCTCCTGCTCTCTTGCTTTGGGGGAAATTTTCATAGATTTACATTTGGTAAATATATCCATGTCCAAAAAAAGATATGTATAAAAAATTGGAATGCCAGCTGACTAAATCAACTCATAAAAACTTCAGTTAAAAGTAAGATATTTTCCATGATTATTTTAAAATATGATGTTTACTGGAAGGAAAGTCCAGAGAATTACCACAGATGAAGTGTGAGTATATTTCTCCCACTTGTAAATGAGCTCTTATTTCCTACAGTGTATATTCTCATCCACAATGAGTCATTTTCAACATGTTTCAATTTAACTCCTAATACATTTTTAAACTTGGCAGGCATATTTAGATGAACGTTACTTCCAGTTTTAGAGACTGCTTCTAAATTATACTTCAGTATTGTAGTCATCATACAAAGTTCTTTCAGTAAAGAGGAAACAGAATTGATTGGAAATGTATGTTTTAATGTGGCAAAAAATGGTTACCATTGAATAAAAATCAGATAGTTAGGTTTTTTAAATTTTTGTTAATAAATAAACCCTCAACATTATCTTTAAAAAGTTGTTGGTATGAGGTCCTTTTTGGTAGATGATAAAAGAAGAAAAGATATGAATTATCCCAGGTAATAAAGTTAATATTTGTTGATCTCTTACTATGCTTAGCACTGTTTATCTCATGTATATTAACTGTTTTTTTGGAGGGGTGAGGAAGATTGGCTCTGAGATAACATCTGTTGCCAGTCTTCCTCTTTTTGCCCAAGAAGATTGTCACTGAGCTAACATCTGTGCCAATCTTCCTCTGTTTTATATGTCGGACACTGCCACAGCATGGCTTGATGAATGGTGTGTAGGTCCGTGCCCAGGATCCAAACCTGTGAATCCTGGGCCACTGAAGTAGTGTGCATGAACTTTACCACTACACCACTGCGCCGGCCCCTGTATTAACTTTTTTCAGGCCCACATAATAGGGGTAGTTCATTTTCTATAAATCATTGAAGTTTTATTTCTATTATAATACATGGAGCCTGTCACATTTCTGGACATATAGCTAGAGTTACATGAATGTTCGTAGAAGCTAATGACTTTGTGGAGAATTATACATATTGCCAACTCTTCATAAGTATTTAATAATTACCATTTATAAATTTATGCAATCATATGAATCTTCTGGCAGATTTCAGTTGACCAACCTGTCCATTGTTAGGATTTTAATTTTCTTTATTTTTATTTTATTTTTACTTTGTGCCTTATTATTTTTAACACTTTGAAGCTTCCCAAAAGTTTAGAGTTGGGAAAAACTTAGAGATCATTGAAAACATTGCACTCACTTTGCAAAAGAGGAAACAAATCTAAAGAGGTTATATGACTTGTTCTCAGTTATACTGTTAACAGAAGCAGAGTTAATAGAAGTAGACGTGTGTTCTCTTTGTTCCCATCTCAGTTCATTCTGCCACACAATTTTCATATTATTAGTAAATAGTTTATGAAGCACAGTATGTGTGATATTAAACAATTCAGAATGATATTATATTAATTTTCTGTGGTTGCTGTAATAAGTTGTCACAAACTTGGTGACTTTCTTTTTTTTTGCTGAGGAATATTTGCCCTGAGCTAACATCTGTGCCAGTCTTTCTCTATTTTGTATGTGGGTCGCCACCACAGCATGGCTGCCAACTGGTGGTGTAGGTCCGTTCCCAGGAACCAAACTCCAGCGTGCTGAAGCGGGGCACACTGAATTTAACCACTAGGCCGCGGGGCTGACCCCTCATAAACTTGATGACTTAAAACAACAGGAATGTATTCTCTCACGGTTCTGGAGGCCAGAAGTCTGAAACCAAGGTATCTCCAGGGCCGTACATCCTCCAAAAGCTCTGGGGCAATCCTTCCCTTGCTTCTTCCGTCCTCTGGGGCTCTAGGTGTTCCTTGGCTTCCAGACACATCACTCCAGTCTCTCCCTCTGTCTTCACTTTGCCTTCTCCTCTTAGGTCTCTTATAAGAATGCACATGAGGGCCGGCCCCATGGCCAAGTGGTTAAAGTTCCACATGCTCTGCTTCGGCAGCCCAGGTTCACGGGTTCAGAACCCCAGGCGCAGACCTGCTGCACTCATCAGCAGTGGTGTCAAGGCATCCCACATACAAAATAGAGAAAGATTTTCACAGATGTTAGCTCAGGGCTAATCTTTGTCCAGCAAAAAAGGGAAGGCTGGCAATGGATGTTAGCTCAGGGCAAATCTTCCTCACAAAAAAGAAAAAAAAAAAGCACATGACCCTTTTTCCAAATAAGGCAATATTCACAGGTTCTAAGGATTAAGACATGGACATATATTTTGGGGAGGGGCCACCGTTGAACTCACTGTATATGCCTTTAAGTCATTTGAATAGTATTTTTTCAGGTCCCTCAGTAGAAGTGACATTTTATTTTTAAATTTTCTGACTAGAATTTTGTAATGTACCAGCTAATTTTAAAAGTTATTAAAATTTTATAAAGGTGGATTATCTTTTCAACCTACTAACATAACATTTAGCAGATTACTAGCTCTTGAATAAATGGCACCTTAGAGATTCTAGACTCTGTACCATATGCTGTATAACATGCATTTATTATGAATTAAAAGTCTCCCTACATGACTTTTAATAACATTTTTTAAGAACGTCCTGGCAGTGACACTAAGGGTTAAAGAAACAGAATTGGACATTTTTAAGACACAGTGTAAAAATCTAGCTTTAAGGGAAGCTATATTGACTTCAGTTAGACCATTTAATTGTTCTTTTTCTGTGTAGCAGTTGAATTTTGCTTTATTGTATTTGAGAGTCATTAAGTAAGATCTTGAGTGCCTTAATATAATTACTGTTTCATATTTTACTTTTGTTCTACTTATTTTGTTCATTGAGCAAAGTTTTAGCCCTTCCTGGTTTTAATAAATCTTTATGTGTAACCTGTATGTTTCTATAATATATGCCCGATATGTGATCATTTAGTTTTTCCTTCTGTAGAAATCATTATTACTAGATGTGAACAAATTCTAGAAATCATTGTTACTAGATGTGAAGATAGTCTCAATTTCTTCTACCCATTAAAGTGTGTTAGTGTAAATGAAAGAACCAATATATTATACAATTATTACATTTTATATATAATCACCAATTGGTTATATATATTGTTTATTAGATATATTGGGTATATGTAATAATATATAATTCTATGCTTCATAGAATTAAATGAGATTTATTATACAATTTTAGGTTTTCAATAAATTTTATTATTTATTATCATCATCCAGTTAGTTGATTTTTAAAGTAAGGTATATCTGTGTTCTCTTTTCAGCACTATAAAGACAAAGGGTTAGAAGAAGTCTCTAACTAGATATGGTGAAACTATTTTATGGAGATGGATAACTTTCACTGTTACAAAGCTCTCTAAAGAAGGTCCCTTTCCTCAGCTTACTATTTATCTTAACTATTAGCAATTCATACTATTGGAATTTCCCTTGCACTTTTTTGTAAGTTTTTAAAAATATATCCATGTATTTCTTATTTTTTAATTTTTTTTGAGGAAGATTAGCCCTGAGCTAACATCTGCTGCCAATCCTCCTCTTTTTGCTGAGGAAAGCTGGCCCTGAGCTAACATCCATGCCCATCTTCCTCTACTTTATATGTGGGACGCCTACCATAGCATGGCTTGCCAAGTGGTGCCATGTCCACACCCGGGATCCAAACCAGCGAACCCTGGGCCGCAGAGAAGCGGAACTTGCACACTTAACCGCTGCGCCACCGAGCTGGCCGGTCCCTCCGTGTATTTTTTAAATGGATGTGTTTTTTAAAACTTAAAGGCAATGCATTTTCATTTTACAAGTGAAAAGTCTATCTATATATTTGTAGAAAGTACGAAATGAGTTAATCTGTCTTCAAACAGCAGAATTTAAGTGACATTCACCTATCTATTATTAGAATTCAGATGTTTTCTTTTAACTCTCTTGGACCCCAAATGTGAATTTCTATTAGCTAGATTATTCATAGATACTCTGAATGTAATGATGCCTATCGTTTCTAAAATTGTTTTTGTCCAAAATCACAGAGATGGAAAATGCCCAAAAGAATACATCCCCCTGCCTCCAGGCAAGAGTGCGCCCAGACCATTCCAGTCAGATAGGCCGTCCACGTGTAAACCTGTAAAGGAGCTCATGTACCTGTAAATAACAGTGAACTGTGCACTTTGAAATAGTTTTTTTAAAGTAGTTTACAGGAAAATCAAGGTATGTTTAATAGCCTGTCGTTTATGAGAATGGAATGTTCTGTATGTTGGTGCCACAAAACATGTCTATTCTTATTCATTTGTCATCTTTTGCTATTGGTTGAACTGCATTTGATCCAGAAATAAGTCAACAGATGTTTAAATGAGAAATATGTGTTGTGAAATTCAATCATTTGTATATAATAAACACAGATTTTTTTTGAGTCCAAAGTTAAAGCACTTGTAAAACATAAATTGGATTCTTTAACTAAAGCACTGATGTCTAATTTTTGAAAATTAAAACTATGCACTGAATGCTTCTAAAGGAAAACAACTTGCTAGTCAGTTTTCCATGTTGCTACTTGCTGTATACTTCCACTTGGTATCCAGTGTAGCCAATAATGTCTCTTCATTAAAGAAACTACCCCTTTCCCATCACCATCAATAACCCCTTTAAATTTTTTTCCTCCTTTTTTTCTTTTCTTTCTTTTTTTTTTTTTTTTGAGGAAGATTAGCCCTGAGCTAACTACTGCCAGTCCTCCTCTTTTCACTGAGGAAGCCTGGCCCTGAGCTAACATCCGTGCCCATCTTCCTCTGCTTAATACGTGCAACGCCTACAGCAGCATGGTGTGCCAAGCGGCGCCATGTCCACTCCCGGGATCCCAACCGGCGAACCCCGGGCCGCTGAAGTGGAATGTGCGAACTTAACTGCTGTGCCACCAGGCCAGCCCCAGCCGCCTTAACTATTAAGCATTCATTTATAAGTAATTTGTAAACTCTGATTGCCTTTTTGCAGGCATTTGTACCAGTTTTCATTCCACAAATTTTAGGCACTACTACGTTTACAAATTATAAGTTTTATACCAAGGTATAGCTCAAACTTATGGTTCCTTAAACCATACATACATCTGTGATGATAGCGCTGGAGCAGTGTTGAATTAAATGGCTCAAACTTTTCATGGAACTTTCAAAAGAAAGAATAGCAGTAGTAATTCTTGGGGTTCATTTGGATAGAACTATGAAAAAAAGGTATCTAACTTTTTTCTTTTTATCAATTTTATTTGTAAAAATTATTTAATTTTATAAACACTTTCATGAATTTTTAATTGTAGATACTATCTGATAAATATTATAAATTTGTACCTACATAATTATATGTAAAGTAAAATTCCATATAGCTAAACTTATTTTCATTTACCATTTTATAACAGATCCTAGTGGAAATTAATGGCCCTGACTGCCTCTTCTCTGTGAGAATTGAGTCTCTATAGCCCAATTCTGTGAACTGTTCTCAGCTTCCCTTAATTCATTAACATGTGGATGAACCTAAGGGTTCTTTCCTGTCAGTTCAAAATGTTTGACATTGCTTGCCTTATTTCCTTTTATTTTAAATGAAAGCCAACATTATGAACTCTGTACTTTACTGTGTACAACAAAAAAGCAAAAGAGAAACATATTTCTCCGCATGGTTTCAGAGGAGAATGTGGAGAAAAATATGTGTGTTGTGCTCAGATTTCTCTTTGGTGGAGTGTGGACTATGATAAGAGTAATAAGGAACTAAAATATCTCTCTAAATTTTTCCTATGGTGAGCTAGACATCATTCAACTCAATGTTCACTGAACCTTTGTGCATGACACTGTAGAAGAAGAATAAAAATTTAAGACGTGATTTCTGTTTCCAAAAAGCTGAAAGAATCAATGTGTATCCATATTTATATTTTAAAGCAAAATGTTATATATCTTAATGAATCTGTGGTAGTCTATGAATGTTGGTATCTATTTTAAGAGAGTATCAGGAATGACCTTTTAGAAGAGGTGGTATATGAAACAAACATTTGAAGTATGAATTTTGAAATGCAGATCTAAGAGAAGGACATTCCAAAAACTTCAGAACCCTTCCTAAATAGAGGAGGGAAATTAAAGAGTTGTCAGGAAACAGCAGACAATTCAGTCAACTGATTCGGAATATACAAGTAGGTAGGAAATAAATCCTTTTATATTTAGGTAGGCCTAGAACATCAGAATAAAGAGCTTATATTTATTTTGGTGAGCAATAAGTGGTGACATGAAAATCACATTTTAGAGAATTAACTTGGCAGTAATACATGTATATATATTTGTTCAGGGTAATTAAAATACCCTGAACAGAAGTGCCTGAAGTCCAGGTGAGAGCTGCGCATGGCCTCAGTTGGAATGATAGCATAGGGAATAGATGGGAAAATTGGTTTTAGAAGTACAACTGGGGCATGGTAAACGGAGGAGATTTTACTACCCCCCTCTTCCCAGAGAAAAGAAATTTCTAGTATTTTTGGATCATATTCCAAGACATAGTTTGGGTCATGTTTCTAGTTGGGTGGTCTCTAGCTAAAAGATCACAACCGTGATTAAAGCTTACTCTTCCACTTCTCTTTCCCTGTGACTGGAAAAACAGATGGTTGGAACTCACTTGCACCTCTTTTCAATCTTCTGCAACATATACACTCTAAGGTATTTAGTCTTTAGGAGCTCGCCAGTGGTTAGATGGGATTGGGGCTTAACCACCTCTCTTAAACCTTAAACCTATCACATTCTCCTTCCCCGTCTACCAGAAACCTCTGAATTGGGGTGTTCACTGTAAGCCCAGCTAATAACATAATCATAATTTTATTTCCCATTTGCTACTGGACTCTGCTCCTGTTTTTTTTTCCCAAGAACTTCATGGTGAGGGATGCTTATTTTAATGGAGCAGTAGACATTTCTTGAATTTCCCCAAATATCATTTAATAGCACTCAATCCCAGTATCTCCACAAGCAATGGATCCTACAGTCTGCATACATTAGAGGCAATATAATTTATCTTTAAGATTACTGTTTCTAGAGGTAGATTGCCTTGGTTATGACACTGGCTCTATGGTTACTAGGTACATGACTTTGGGAAAGTTATTTAACCTCTATGTCTCAGTTTCCTCATCTGTAAAATAAAGGTAATGATAGTAACTTAATTCATAGAATTGTGGTGAGGATTAAATGAGTGTTTGACATAGTGTTTGCCACATAATAAGCATTAAATACTATCTATTGTGGTTATTACAGGAATCGGTAGTTACTAGATTTGAAAGTATCTTGGAGAGTTATCAGTGATTCCTACAAAATTTTCTGGGTAGTTGAGATGACAGTGATTTTATTATCAGAAATAGGACTTTCAGAAAGCAGAAGTGATTCATGGGTGAATAAAGCTATGGTTTTGATTTAGGATTTGTAAAAGTTCTAAAGCACCATTCACGCATAAAAACATAGTGGATAAATGGGGTAAGGATGCCAAGCCTGGGAGAAAGATCAGGCCTAGCGATAAAGATTGGAGACACACCAACGTTGCTGAAACTTATAGTAAGAACTCTGAAATTTAGGAAGTGTTTTAATAAGTGCTGAATATTTGCTGTGGGTTGGATACTGTGCTAAATGTTTTAAGGGTTTTTTTGTTTCCCTCCTTTGATTAATTTTTTCTCAATTTTTATTTCTCACAAATCCTATTTTTTTTTTAAGTAAGGAAATAAGGGCTGAAGGAGGTTTTCTAAAAACGTCATAGCTGGAATCTACAAAGAAACCATTAAAACTAATGATAAGTGGCTTTATCAAGTTTGCAGAATACAGATCATTATGAAAAAAGTCAATTGTATTTCTGTATACTAGCAAGAAGTAGTTGAAAATTGTAAATTTTTAATAGCATCAAAAATATTAAATACTTAAGGATAAAATTAACAAAATATTAAGCAAGTACAAGACCTGTCCACTGAAAACTAGTAAATATTGCTGAGAAAAAGTAAGACGGACTTGAATAAGTGGAGAGATATATCGTGTTCATAGATTCGAATATTCAGTGTTGCTGAAGTATCAATTGTCCCCAAACTGATTAATAGGTTCAATGCGATCCTGATGAAAGCCTCAGCAAGGTTTTTTGGTAGAAATTGACAAACTAACCTAAAATTTGCATAGAAATTCACAGGATCCAGAATATCCAGAACAATTTTTAAGAATAAGGATGAAAGTGCCAGGATAATTCAATAAGGAAATTACAGTCTTTTCAGCAATGTGCTGGAACATTTTGATGTCCTTGTGCGAAAAACTGACCCTCAACCCTTACCTCACACAAAATATAAAAATGAATTCGTAATCATTTGTAGATCTAAATTTAAGAACTAAAACTAGAAAACTAGAAAAAAAACAAGATCTTAGTAACTTTGGTTAATCAAAGATTACATAAATAGGACACAAAGAGCATGAAACAAAAAACTTGTCAAATTAGACTTCATCAAAATAAGTTTTTGCTCTTCTGATATGAAAGGAAAAGGCTAGCCACAGACTTGAGAAAATATTTGCCAAACACATATCTAATAAAGGACTTATATCCAGAATGCTTACAACTTAAGAAGACAAACTTCCTGATTAAAAAAAAAATGTATATGAATAGACATTTTACAAAAGAAGAAATGCAAATGACCAATAAGCATGTTTATAGCAGCGTTATTCATAATGGCTCAAAACTGAAAATAAACCAAATGTGCCTCAGCTAGTGAATGACTGAAGCACT
The DNA here is from genome assembly GCF_041296265.1 of Equus caballus. Lineage (NCBI taxonomy): Eukaryota > Metazoa > Chordata > Mammalia > Perissodactyla > Equidae > Equus > Equus caballus. The sequence continues at coordinate 66,835,921 of NC_091700.1, forward strand.
ATTGGTATATACATACCATGTGATACTACTCAGCAATAATAAGGAGCCAGCTACTCATACGTGCAACAACATGGATGAATACTTTAAAAAGCGTTATGTTGAATGAAAGAAGGCAGACACAAAAGACTACATACCGTTTGATTCCATTTGTGTGACATTCTAGAAAAGGCAAAACTAATGACACAAATCAGATCAGTGTTTGCTAGGAGTCAGAGCTAGGATGAAGGAATTGACTTTAAAGCAGGACAGAGAATTTGGGGGGATGATGGAAATGTTGTGTATCATGCTTATGATCGTGGGTTCCTGGCTGTAAACATTTGTCAAAACTCATAGACTTGTGCACTTAAAATTGGTGAATTTTATGTGTGCAAATTATATCTTAATAAAGCTTTGGCTTTTTTCCTTTTAAGTGAAAAAAAGGTATACTCAGTGGGTAGTTATGCCAATATTCAAACGTATTTCTATACTTTTATGGCAGGGATGGGAGGGTCAGACAAAAAAATCATTGAAAGTTTAAGATCTCTATTTTCAGATAACTCGGAGTAGAAACTGGCTCATAACATGTTAAAGTGTGAAGATGCAGAGGCATCAACTGTCAACAGTGGGGAAGGGAGAAGAGTCATTAGCTTAAAGGGATGGCAGAGTTAGGTGAAAGTTGAGGTTTTTTTCTTTTTTTAGGACACAGTAGAACTAAGCATGTTTGTGAGCAGAGGAGGGGCACTTTGAAAGGGAAAGTTTGAAAATGTAATAAAGAAGTAATAATTGAGGAAGTTAAAATATTTTGGTATCAAGAGGTTAAGTGGAGAGCTATGGTCCTTCGAACCAGAGAAGAAATGTTCTGAGAGCAAAGAGTGTAGGAAAAGAAAGAAAATTAGGGTGTAAAGAGGTTTTAAAGTAGAGAGGAGGGAATCAGAAGAAACCTTTGCTGGATAGATACTGATCTTAGTAAAGAAGAAATCATATGAGAATGAAGAGGGCTCTGAATGACCTGAGAGTCTTAATAGGAGAGCAATATTTGGAGCAACCGCTGTAGAGAATATAAGAGTCTAATAGATTTGAGTTAATGTATAAGAGCTAGGTCATGGTCAGACTTGGTCAGCATGCTTATCACTAACATTCCACAGCTTCTCTTAATTCAGATCAGAATCTGACAGTTCAAGTCAGAGGTAGACCAAATCCAGCCTACCATCTGTCTTTGTACAATCTGAAAGCTAAGAATGGTTTTTATATTTTTTAATTATTGGTAAAAAATAAAAATAAGAATATGTCATGACACATGAAGATTATATGAAATTTACATATTAATGTCCATAAATAATCTTTTATTGGAACACAGCCACACTCATTTGTCTATCTCTTGTCAATGCCTGCTTTCATTCTACAATTACCCAGTTGTTACAACAGAGACTTTATGGCCCATAAAACCTGAAATTTTTACTCTCTGGCTCTTTACAGAAAAAGTTTACTGACTGCTTATCCTAAAGCATTTATACCAGCTTTTCACCAGCTTCAGTTAATTAGCAGTAATAGTTATCCGGTTATCCATCTGCTTCTCTGTGACTGTTCATGGATCTGAGTAGGTAGGTCACCATTTGTAGATTGCTCCCTGGATATCAGGAGTGCTCTTTCCCATGCATCTCTTTAGCTGGGTAAATGGAAAATTGTTTGACTTTGAAGACAGTTTTGTTTCTTGATGAGGATAACATGTTACAATCCACTGACTGAAAGAAAAATCAAACTCTGTGCTTCCAAAATTCCTACATTTTAAATAATTAGAACCTCTCATGGTTCATAGGAAAACATATGAAATATGATAAAACATCTGGGCCAGACTGAAAAAAAGGCTTTGGCAGGGACTGGCCCCAAAGTGTAGTGGTTAAGTTCGTGTAGTCCACTTGGGTGGCCCGGGTTTGTGGGTTCAGCTCCTGGGCGCAGACCTACACCACTTGTCAGCCACGCTGTGGCAGCACACCACATAAAGTGAGGAAGGTGGCACAGATGTTAGCTCAGGGCAAATCTTCCTCAGCAAAAAATAAAATAAAAAGCTTTGGCAATCCTGAATATTTAATTTTATTCAACAAACACTTCCATAATGTTTACTGTAGCAGCACAGTTTTAAGTGTTTTGCTAATATTAACTCATTTAATCTTTATAACATGATGTGATTCTTACTATTATTCCCATTGTATAGATCTGGAAACTGAGACACACAGGTAGTAACAGACAGGTGTGGAATGTGAACCAACACAGTCGGGCTTCTGCATCCTTGCTTAATTTAGTTATATGTAAATATTTAAAATTACATTATGAAAAAGAATACTTCAGTCTCATCACATGAACCTTCAAGATCTCTTGAGGCACATTTTGAATCATCTAACACAGTTTTCTAAAACACATCTCCTTTACTGCTTTTAATATTTTTTCACTATTTGAATCCCTAAATGATACTGTTGCTGGATTTTTGTCATTAGCCACACCAGTATCCATTCAAATAAATAAATTTTTTTAACTTTTTTTTGGTGTCTTTATGATCTTCAAAATGGATTAATTATATTTCTTTTTTAAATAATCTTTAAAACATGTTTTCAGTGTAGTTGTAAGGCTGCATCCCAGAAATAATTATTAAATCTGTGTTAAACATCTTTGTTTCCATGTTTATTGATTGCCTCAAGCAAACAGTATCAGCATTCAAAATTTGAATTGATTATGGTCTTTGCAAGCCAATGGGTCTTCCATAAACAGTATTGACATTTCAAAATAAAATAATTAAGAGAATACTCAGTGGGAGAGGTTTATAAGAACTCAAATAAAAAGTGGCACCCTTTTTGTCATCAGGACGGTTTTGAGGGAAAGACCTTACATTTACACCCATGCTGTCAGTATTGGTAGGGCACAGAGCCACTTTTGTCCAAAGCAAAGGGAAGTAACTTTTCTCTCTAGACTTCCTTCTAGGACATCCAGTTACCCTCTAATGACCTGAACCTCCTTAAACCTCTGACCCCCAAAACAAGTTCTACTCTGCTTGTAGAAAGACTGTGCATTTTATTCTTTTTGTGGAAAATCCCTGCCTGTTTTCTTCTTTGTTCACCTTTCAGTCACGTCCTTTATCTCTACTGTCTTTCTTCTTTAGTTGTGCTTTCCACACTTACCTGCCAGTGGTGTGCTGCTGGAGATTGTGTGTGTGTTTTTGGTACATGCTTTATTTTTATTTTTTTTAAATATTTTTTCTCTCTTGGATACAGAATGTTACAGTGTAAGAGCTCAGAAATTTGAGGCAGGCCTGGGTGCAAATTCCAGCTTTGCTGCTTGCTTGGACTAATGATTCACTTTTCTGAGTCACAGTTTCTTTATCTCTAAAAAGAGAATAATCCTAAATTCTGTGTTAGCCTTTTGGAGATAATTAAATGAGAAATATGTATACACATGAAAGCAAATATAAACATAAGGCACTAAAATGTTAGGCTCCTTTCCTTTGTGTTGGTCTCTACACATGCTTACAAGGAGTCATGCCAGTTCAGGTCTCCTCTTAGTAAATGCCTTCAGAGTTCATCTCCAACTTCTGATCGACAAGCCTCTCACAAGTCACTGGCTTAGGTCTTGGTTACAACAGCAAGTGAGAGAAAAGGAAGAGGAGGCAGGGCAATAATAAAAGCACTAACTTCTCACCAGCCTAGAGGGGGAGAGCAACACTTTCTGGGATAGGAGGGCATAGGAAAAGTGTAGAGAGAAAAGTAAGACCCAAGAAAATATTTAAGAAGAGAAGGCATTTCTTCAAAATAATAATGTAAGATGTTAAAAGCTTTAATTTTTTTCATTTAATTCTTACTTAGTTTCTTTGATTATATTAGGTACTTGATTATTTCATTTTTGTCCTGATGTGTTTATAGCCATAAATAGATGGTTAAATAAATACCTAGGTATGTAAACATTTTCTGGAATTTTATAAATAAGCTTTCTCACTTGATAAACAGCTGTAGAAAATAAAAATATAATCGTCACATGATATGCGTTAGCTAACTGTGCTAACTGGCATAAGATTATATTTTGTATCTACTTGTTTGAAAAATCCCAAGGTGGTGTTTTATGAAAAACTTGTAAGTAGTTATTTAGTCCATTAAGTCTAATGATAGAAATTTAGAGATGGGAAAATAGACCTAACAAAGTGATTTAATTCTTCTCATTATTATGTTTCTCTTCTTCATTTCTGTTTTACACGCACATGATAGACTTGATTACATTCTTGTGGGTAGGCTAGTGAGTTGCACTTATATTCCTAAAATTGTGTGTACATTTTGCAACAACTTTAACTCGTTACAGGACTTAGATATATCACACTGTCATATCACACCTACGTTGCTCCCTCTTTTGCGTTTCTGTTTTTAAAATGTTTTTAGAATGTTGTCATGTCTCCTTCTGCCATCTTAGTCATTAGCCAAACTGTACATTTTTAGAAACTTTAATCTTTCTTGTAGCTCAGTCATACCTATCCTATAATCATTTTGGTTTCTTTTTTTCTTCACTCCCTATAATTTATTTTCATCTTATACTGACACCTAAACCTGGAAATAATAATCTTAATTCACTGGCTTTTCAAGTTTCAGAAAAGACTCTCCCTCATCAGATTAGTTTATAATACTTTAGTGTTTTCTATTCTGACTTGAACCTATTTAGTAATTTAAATTTTATAACAACTGAAAGTGGTTAATATGACTCCATTTATTCATTCAGTAAAGATTCATTAAGACCTTATAATATACTAGGTGATATACTAGATTCTAGGAATCCAAAGATGCATTAAAGAAGATTCTTACACTCAAGAAACTTATATTTTAATTGTACAAGGCACTTTTGTTAACGTTTTACTTATATTAGCTCATTTAACCGCTCAGAACTCAGCACTCCCAAGTCTATCCTCAGAGATTTTAACTCAGTAGGTCTAAGGTGGAGCCATGGTATCTAGAGTCCCACAAGTGGTTCTGATGGTCTTCCCTGAGTAGGCTAGATAAAATCAAGTTTAGGAGTCATCCTCACCCTTAGAAAAGAAAAAAGTTTTTCTAATGATCCAGCTCTACTACCAAACTCTCTGGGTTTGAAGACCCAGGACTCTAGTTTCTAGATCCCAATTCAGGAGTTTCCTAGAGTCCTCATGGAATTCTTTAGCCCATAACACTGATTTGTGTGAGTTAAGATTTACAGTGTTTGGCTGTTAATAGGAAGTTGGTCTAGATAAATGACTTTTACATCCCTTTTTGCCTTATAAAGAACTTTTTTTTTTGATGAAGATTAGCCCTGAGCTAACATCTGCTGCCAATCCTCCTCTTTTTGCTGAGGAACACTGGGCCTGAGCTAACATCTATACCCATCTTCCTCCACTTTATATGTGGGACGCCTACCACAGCATGGCTTGCCAAGCGGTGCCATGTCTGCACCCGGCATCCAAACCGGTGAACCCCCGGCTGCCGAAGCCTAACATTTGAACTTAACCGCTGCGCCACCAGGCCAGCCCCTATAAAGTACTTTATATATTAACGTAGTAAATTAATTTCCTTTCTTTTCAGTATATATTATGGAAAAATAGGACAAAACCATGATTAACCTCTGTTATGCTACTGTTAATGCTTGACATTATTCTTCATAAAAGCATCTCCAAAAGTGCTTTTTCTTATGACTTTTTTTTAAATTTTTTTTTCTTGTGGGCATAATAGCTTGTAACGTTGTGGAATTTCAGTTGTACATTATTATTTGTCAGACACTATGTGCCCCTTCACTCCTTGTGTCTTATGATTCTTTTTTAAGACTTTATTTTTTAGAGCAGTTTTAGCTGTGCAGGAAAATTGAGAGGAAAGTACAGAGATCTGATAACCTTTTTAGATTCAGTTTTTTATGTATTCTGATTTTTTTCTTTAATGTAGCCCAGCACTCTGAGGTGTACATTGAAAGCAGCATCAAATAGTTTTGAGTGCTGTGAAGCACTGATGTAATAAATACTCTTGATTCAGAGGATGCTTCAAGCTGAATTTTAAGTGTTTGTTGTCATGTTCCCACAAAAGAGAAAACAGCTACCCATTCAAACACTGTTATAAAATATTTTACTCTAATTTTATCTCATACATGCTTTGATTTATTTTAAGGCAACATTCTTTTCGTTATATTTGTTTCACTTAAGCAGTTTTATCTTCACATACCTGCGGTACCTATTTTTTGCCTTTATAAGATGGCCAAATATTGCTACATATTGTTTATCTTATTAATGACATTACATATTTTATTTGATCATGATATGATAGATGCATTGAATTACTCTAAATGCATGCTTGAAATTCTTATAAATCCACAGTACAGTTGTTAAACATACTCAGCGTTTTTAACTGAGCAAAAAAAGATCTCTCACATTCATTTAAGAATTAGCTTGTAAGCCAAAAATGACAGATGTAGTATTACAGCTGAGCAGTGAACTGCTTGCAGAAATCATCTCAATGGCAGAAACATTTGAACAAATACCCAGATGCCTTCTGAGTTCCTTCCTCTTGTCCTGTAGTTGCAACCTTGATGGTGGTTTTATAAGTTTTCTGTACCTGCTTTTCTTTTTTTTCAGCTCAGAAAATTTCACTATTGAAAGGGAAAGGCCAGAGTAACTAGAACTCTGTTTTTCTATAATTTTATGTGTACATTTTTAAACTTCAGTAATTGCTCTCCTAATTTTCATTGAAAGTAGTTTGATTTAGTGTCTAGGTATATATTTTAAAACTTTGTAATATTGAGATAACAAAAAAGTGAAAGAGAACCGTTGGTAGAGCAGTAGATAGTAGTAATGCACCAAAGTAAGATCTCGAGGATAACGTTTTCTATTTTAATGTCAGTGAAAAGAAAGCAATTTAGATGTATTCTCTAACTCATTAATAATTGTTCTAAATATGTTTTCTACCTTCAAAGCATTCACATGTGCAACATACTTTTATCAGTAAATTTTTCTCATCATATACAATGATTCTCGATTAGAAAACAAACATCCCAATAGGAGGGCATGTTACAATATTATCAAGTTGGTATATAATCTGAATAACAGGAGATTCTGATCTTCCCTTCTTTCCAACTGATATGTAAATTGATATAATTGAAGAACATAACCATCATATTTAAATATTTAAAGATCTTGTGATATGAGAAGTTATTTTTAAAGACATAGCTGTAGATTTTCACAAATCTGCCTTTCAAAGTTCAGTTATAAGTTGTGGTATTAATTTATATAAATGTAAATGTGTATATAAATGTGCATTAATTTGATGTATTCTGAAGTATATAAAACCACATAAAAATTGTGCGGTTTCGGGGGGGGTTGCTTTTTTTTAAGTAACAGATTAGGAATTGTAGATTGGGTATGGTAGAGCAGGAGTGCTTATATCCGGATTCAGAGATCTTTCAAATGTTTTCAGGATATAAGAAAACTAACCAGCCAGACTCGCTTTACTAGACATTGATGATGTAATGATAAGTACTTCATCCCTTGCTTGGCTGATAACACTTTCTTGTAAGAAGTAAAATATATCTCAGCCAAAATTATTTAAATGGAAAGTACCTAATTACTAGTCATTTTTTAAATTGCCTATATCAAAAATTTTTGAGTTACCTTTAGCAAAGTTACTTTTAAGATAAGCCATGTCATGTAAAAACAACTCTTTTCTCCAACCTCCCTTTCCCCAGATCTTTACTTACAATGATAACATTTCTTCAGGATATATACTTTTTCTTTTCTTTTTGTATAACTGTAAGTGTCCTTATGTGATTTTAGATATATCCCTGATACATATCTAAATATGTATGTAAGTAATGAGTCAAGTTTATATTTTTAAAAGAAGCACATCGGAATATATGGATCCAAGTGAGACTGTCCTCCACCAAAGTAGGCACATTTGGGGCTCATACACTTCTCCCAGCAGTCCTGGCATTGCTCAGTGCTGTTACTTTACTGTTCTTGGAGCAGCCTTTAATTGTAGTGGCCTTCTTCTTTCAAAGATGTATTTCATTTTTGGAAATTCACGCTTTATTCAGAGTAAAATTCATTGCGTTGGGTGGGTGAATAAATTGGGTACTACTGATTGGTATGAAAAATGAGGTCAGAAATTGAAGAAAGGCTACATGTGTTACAACAGAGGAATAATTAAGAATGGAAAATCATAGGGCCAATAAAATTAGTACTTATGAAAGGGGTTTAATAGCATAAGATTTTTAAATTGTAATGTCAGGGAAAAAAGGATAGCAAATTCTGTATGAAAGTATGATTCACAGATAGAATGGGCATAGCCAACATTTTTTTATATGGTAGTATCAAAAGTTGATAATGTGGAGAAACCGTATTTCGTACACTTCTGGTAGCATTTTAAATTGATATCGCCAATGGGAGGAAAATTGGGCAGTATCCATTAAAATTTAAAATCCTTTGATCCAACAATTCCACTTTATGATATCTTTCTTAAAGAAACATTCACTTGTGCACAGGAGGCATTATTTAGGATGGTCTTTGAAACACTGCATATAATAAAAAATTGGAAACAATCTAAATGTTCATCAGTTTAAGTTAAATAAATGAATCGGAATTAATTAAATGATTATGTCTACCTTGTGGTTTACTGTTGTAGCAAATTAAAAGAACGAAGTACAGATATGGAAAAATCCAAAAACATATTCTTAAGTGGAAAAAAGAAGTTACAGAGCACATATGACATGATGCCATTTTTTAAAAAAGAAAAAGGAGACTGATATATCCTTCTGTGTGTAATACATTTGAATTGTTTTTAAAAAAAGATACACAAAAAACTGAGAACAGTGGCTATCTCTGAAAGGAGAAATTAAGCTGAGTGGTAATAAAGAGGTCTTTAACCTTTCTTTGTAATATTTGGAGTTTTTACCCTAAGAATTGATTTTATAAATTACTTACAGATTTGAAAATAAATTTGAAAATATTTGTACAGGAAAGAAAAGGAAATATATGGAAATATAAAGAGCAATTATCTTTATGGGCATATGATTGATATTTTTCTTCTTTATGTTCTCTGTATTTTCTAAAATTCTATAATAAGTATGTATTGCTTGTACAATAAGCACAAAAATTAAAAGGACGTTTTTTAAAAAACACAACGGGGGGCCGACCTGGTGGTGTAACAGATAAGTTTGCACACTTTGCTTTGGCGGCCCAGGGTTTGCCAGTTCAGATACCAGGCGCAGATCTATGCACTGCTTATCAAGCCATGCTGTGGCAGGCGTCCTACATATAAAATAGAGCAAGATGCGCACAGATGTGAGCTCGGGGCCAATGTTCCTCACTGCAAAAAGAGAAGGATTGATGGCAGATGTTAGCTCAGGGCTAGTCTTCCTCAAGAAAAAACAAAAAACACTTCGACCGTAAATGCTAAAAGGACATTTCTTATGTGGTTTATTAATTACCTCAGAATAAAAATGAATTCAAATTATTTTAAAACAATTACAGAATTGTTTGTCCAAATAAGTATCTGTTTCCAGTCCCGTGAAATAGTATCACTCATCCTGATATCACCAGTGCACTTGTTAAACGTTCAGTTCTCTTTCTTTTAGTTGCAATTCATATAGATTAGACTCTCTAGTAAATCCATTAGTGTAGTTTTGGTACATAATTTTAACTACTGGTTTAAGATACCAAGTTTCAAATCAGTGTAAAGGATTTCTGTTGCCTTCATATGTTTGATGTTGTATCTGTTCTTTAAACTGAAAAAGTCTATATTATATAAATCTTGAATATGATACATGACCAGTAAATATTTTCTGATTAACCAATTAGTTGAGTTCTAAAATACAGGTTTTAAACTGAATAAATGTATATTTTGCCAAAAAAATAAAATCAAATACAGGTTTTAGTGAACCCTGGTATACATGTCTTTGCTCAAATATCACCTTAACAAAGAAATACTCTCCCTGCCCAACCTCTTTAAAATAGTACTTCCACTAATATCTCTATCGTTCTCTATTCCCTTGCTCTGCTTTGTTTGTTTATTTATTTATTTATTTGAACTTATTAGCATTATCACCTTACATTTGTGTATCTGTCTCCCACCATTAAAGAGTATTGATGCTATTTATGGTCCACTGGTATCTAATAGTGCCTAGAACTCTTAGGTGCACAATAAATATTTTTAAATGAATTAGATGTTGAGGAATGAAATATTCTGGTTAATGGAAAGTCAGCCCTATATAAAATAGCAGTTTTAAAGAAGAAATACAAAATGTTGTGTCTTGTGGTATCCTATACTTCTTATATATTAAATATATAGTTGGTGGAATACTAGTTAATATATTAGCTATAGATTTATAGGTATACAGATAGATATATACTTCTGAAAGCAAGAAAAAAAAAACTTCAGAGAGAATTGAAAACTCAGTGGTTTAATTTAGTATTTTTAACCTAAAGTGATTAAACTCAGCCACAGAAGTAGAAAACGCGAATGAACAGTTTTTTTTCTCAATTCTTAATTGGAGTAAGTGAATTTTAGGGATTGGTTAACTATCATTCAGTGACTCATCCAGAGGCATTTTGAACATGTGGTACAGGTCTGGAAAAACAAACAAAATTCTCTGTGAAAAGAATGGAAGAGTTTTATTCCCTTGGGATTAGAAATAGGCATGAAGAATAGTTAAGGTAAGGATTAGTTATTAGCTCAACCAAAATGAATAATTGAAAGGGAATTGGACATCAACTCCGAGACCTTATTAAAAGAACAGGAGAAAGAGGAGTCTGAAACGCCAAAGTAAAATGGGATTGGTATCCCACCTATGTAAGCAAGGCTGATTCTCAGTTGATTAGAGATGTCAGCTTCTGCCCTTGTCGACTCCAATTTCCACAGCAGAGTCCACTTAAGGCTTCCTATCTGGAGACTCAAGCCTATCTCTGTTTCAAAGCACCCGTTTTACATGTAGGAAGTTTATTGGCAGCTTCTACTCCATTTGCTTATAGAATTTAGAATTAAATTCTCCTCCTCAGAGGAAGGATTTAGTGGTCCAGCCATGACTATCTGCTCCCGTGCATTCTTCTAAACCACAGTGTTTTTCTCTGTATTGACCCTCAGAGTACCTTTCAATACGTTCCGCCCAGTTTATCTACCTAATGCCTGACCACTAAAAATCTTTCCCTGAACCCTTACCAGTACTGGAAATCCTGCTGCTTTGCTTAGCTTCTTTTGCCCATCTTCCTTGTACAGGTTTTACTTCCTGTCCTCTCTGTCTGCACACAATTGTCCTCCTGCACACAGACTTAAAATACCTTGCCTCAACTGCGGCTCTGCCTTACTTCCAAATTGAACCAAGTCTTAAAATTTCTTAATAGAAGGACCACTTCCTGGTCCTGGTGATTACAGGAACCTCATCACTGAAAACAATATTTTTTGAGTATTTTGCCATAGAAGGCCTCTCTACCAAATGAGATTAGATCACTGGGTTCAGACTAATTAATCCAGTTTTAATATTGGGGAAGCCAGGAACAATTTGTGGGCAAAATTCAAAGATCAGTTGTTGTTTCACATTGGGATAAAAAGCTAAGATTAAATAAAAGGCTCATAATTATATACATCTTTCACCTTACTCAATGGTAACCTTGTTGACAACGTTGAGAATAAACCATATACATTGCTTGACTTAATATATCAGAGTATAATGAGCAAAACTTTCACTGTAGAATATATGTAAAGACTGCTGATGTAAATAGTGTCATGAAAACCTGTTGTTATTTAGTGTTTTATCTATTGCCTTTGTTCAAATGAGTTCTCCCATTTCTGAGAATAGAATGCCACATTGATGTCTCTTCTGCCATTATTTCTAAGCATTGCAGAACATTCCATGCTATTTGAAGTTTAAGTCACCTTAGCCTGAGAGCATTTCTTATGAGTTAGCGTCTTTGTAGCTCCCTATCTAATAACTGATTTGTACTTTTTAACATGTCTTTTCTTTGTACATCCAGCTCCAAAATCTGTTGGTGGTGAATATTCCTTAAGAGCAAACAGTTTATTCTAGGACTTTGTATTACTGTTGTTCAAGTGGTATGTGGTCTATGGGTGAATCTTATGAAGACTAAAATCCTGGTTACAAATGTAGCATAAAGAGTAAGCTAGCCACATTTGGGGCCTTGATGACATGGCTGTGAGGACAGTTGGAGATCCTGATTATACTTTAACTTGACCTCTTAAAGTTACTATGATGAATCAGAATGTCAAACCTAAAGTTGTTAACATGTGAATAATATTGACTTAGTTCAAATCAGATGTTCACATTAACGGGATGAGATGAGAAGTCTGAGTCAGTGAAGTAAAATGTGACAGGTTATATTAGCAAAACAAGTTAAGAGTGAGTTACCTGAAACTGTCACGCTATGCTCTTGTCGTCCCCATTCCTCACTGCTGCAATGGCTTTGCAGCTGTAATGTTTCTTCAGCATTTTCACAGTTCAATTTAGCAAATTAAAATAATAGTAATTATAACAAAAGCATAATGGTTTGAGGCAGATTCTTTCACTGTATAAACAACATGAGGATAGATTAGTCCTTTAGAATTATCACTTGATTTATAGAAATATCAATTTATTACACTTAGTATTCTCAGTTTTCTAGGAGATACCTATTGTTATTTAGCTTTTCAATTTAGAGGAAGAATAATAGTGCTGAAAGTAACTTTCAAGTGCCATATAACGAATGAAAAGTGCAGGTGGGATCTAAAAGCTTAAGTCTTTAATTTCCTATTTGGAGTTGGCGTTGATCTCAGGGTTACTCACGATGTCCTGAATCCATAAAAAGGCAAACTTTACAGTTTAATCTTTTCAAAATAAGTTATTTTAAAGATCAATATCACTTTTTAAATGACTTATCCAGAATTTATTTCAGTAATATGATCTAGTGTGTCCCATAGTTTAGCATACAAAATAGGTATGGATTTCACACATGTTTTATACATTTATATTTATAAAACAATTTACCCCAGGGAGTACAGGGACATTTTCATGTCAGTAAAATAGTGAATTAATGAATTTTTGAGTAAAATAATTTTTTACTACCTCACACTCACAAGGATCAAAAAGAGACAATGATAAATTTTGATAAGGATGTGGAGAAATTGCTACCCTCATAATTGCTGGTGAGAATGTAAAGCAGAGCAACCACATTGGAAAGCAGTTTGGCAGTTCCTCAAAAAGTTAAAACTCGAGTGACCATTTGACCTAGTTCTTTTCCTAGGTCTATAACCAAGAGAAATGAAACACGTTTACACAAAAACTTGTACGCAGATATTCATAGCAGCATTCTTCATAGTAGCCAAGAAGTGGAAACAACCCAAATGTCCATCAGCTAATGAATGGATAAACAAAATGTGGTATATCCATACAATGGAATATTATTCAGCCATAAATTCATGCTACAACGTGGATGAACCGTGAAAACATCAGAAGACCACGTGTTATATGATTCCTTTTATGTGAAATGTCCAGAGTAAGCAAATCCATAGAGACAGAAAGTAGATTAGTAGTTTTGAGGGCCTGGGGGGAGAGGGAAATATGGGGTGGCTGCTAAATGGACATGGAATTTGTAATCAGATAGTGGTGATGTACAATTTTGTGAATATACTAAGAACTATAAAAAGTGAAATGTACACTTTAAAAGAGTGAACTTTATGGTATGTATATTATGTCTCAATAAAAAAATTATCACCGTTTGCCTGTCCGTATAAAAAGGTATTTTTAAAATCAAATTGTAATAAGTTTTATATATATATACTTAATGCTAGAACTTTCCAAAAAGCTAAACACAGAAGCTGACATTCACCTTAAAGCCTTGCTATATATTAAGGAATGTGTACCAATATGCACTGAATGGAACTTCCACCAATTTGAACGTGAGATGCTTTCCCCAAAGATAAGAGTGCCAAGAGTGAGGTAGCCTATAGCAAATAGCTAATGCCCGTCTTCTCTGCTTATACTTTGAACATTATTATTATTGTCACATGCAAGAGTGAAATGACCTTTAAAAAACATTCGAAAGTTTACCTGACCTCAGTGTCAGAATATCATGTACTAGTGGAAAGATCATTGCTATAGAGTCAAATATAGCTGAAATTTACTAGCAGCTCTTCCTGTTAAGAAATTATTTGAGGGGACTGGCCCAGTGGCATAGTGGTTAAGTTCACATGCTCTGCTTCAGCCGCGCAGGGTTTGCCAGTTTGGATGCCAGGCATGGACCTGTGCACTGCTTGTCAAACCATGCTGTGGCAGGCATCGCACATAAAAAGTAGAAGAAGATGGGCTTGGATGTTAGCTCAGGGCCAGTCTTCCTCAGCAAAAAAAAAACAAGGAGGATTGATGGTGGATATTAGCTCAGGGCTAATCTTCCTCAAAAAAAAAAAGAAATTATTTGACATTTCTGAGCTCAGGTTCCTCATCTGCAACATACCTAATAGGGTTGTTGTAAGGATTAGAGATACCACGAACAAAACAGTCTGTGCTTTCTGCTTCTCTGCCCTACACATACTCTTGTTTCTAACCCCTACAACACTTCTCACCCCAAACTTCCTCCTGCCACACACACACACACACACCCCCGCGCACACACACACCCCTATACAAAGTGAGTAAAGTCTCCTTCCTGTATGTTCCCACTGAACCTAGGGATTACCCTATTGAAGCACTCAGCATCTTCTGTTGAATTTTCATGTTTATTTGCCTATCTTCCCAGAAAACTAAGTTCTTTAAGGGGGGAAAAACCATATTTTGTCTACCATTGTATTCACATTTACCTAACATAGTGACTAGCTCAATAAATATTTGAATAAATGAATTTTAGTAACATATCTAGCCTTATACTGGGTCCGTAATAGCTCCATGAAAAGGTATAGCATGTCTGTGTTTTGCTTTCTGTTAGAACATCATCAACCTGAAGCATTTTCAAATTTATAGCATGTAGTGCTTTCTATGTTAAGTGGAAATGTTTTTATTACTAGTTATACCTATCTAATGAAGAGAATATTCCTTACCTGTGTTGTAATAGACTGCTTGTTATATATTTATCTTTGAAATTTGCACATTATGTTTTCTTATAATATCCAAATATATGCATTTACTAACTTTAAAATTTATTTTATAAGTATATCAAGAATTTGCAGTTTAATGTGCATATTTCATGCCATTCTTCTCCATCTGACATTATTTAGACTTAGAATGAAATAGCAAGCTTGGAAACAATGCTGTAGATTTAAGAAGGTCTATGAAATTTATAGAAATTAAATCATTTTAAGCAATATAGCTGAAACTTGCTCTTACCATTTTTTGTTTTAAATGTCTTCAAAATAATAATAATAGACAGACAATAATTATTTCTGGATGGACGGAATGAAAGTAAGAGAACAGTAGAGGAAGTTTAAATGGTATAATTTGTTCTGTGGACTTAGCACATTTCCTCACATACCCCTATCTAAATTATTTACAGAAGCTTTGCTGAATAAATATGTTATTAACTGCATAATAATAGGATATGGAAAAAGTAGAAGTAATGCTTATGTTTATATACATCATCGAGATTTCTATAGTCTCGTAACCATTCTGCTTCTTTCAGGTACAGGGAACTACAACTTAGTGCAGAAAGCAAAGTAACAGAATTTCTCCATCAAAGTAAATTAAAATCCTTTGAAAGTGAACGTGTTCAACTTATACAAGAGGAAACTGCAAGAAATCTCACACACTGTCAAATGGAATGTGAGAAATATCAGAAAAAATTGGAGGTACATGTACAAGCTTTTCTTTTAAAATTAGCATAGCCTATAAGGTCCGTAAGTACAAGGTCTATATCATATTGAGCTTTTTTTCTCCTATGGGACCTGGCACTGTCCTGCAATACACACACACAAAAAAGAAATACATATTTCAGAAAGAAGTGTACCAAAAAGGACTGGAATTATTAGAAAACCAAAAAATGGAAAAAGATCTTATTAACAATAGCAATCAAAAATATATAAACACTTGAAATATTTTCAATAAGAACAGTACAGAGCCTGTATCAAGAAAAGGCTAGAATTTAACCATCTTTCTGTGTATTCGGTATTATATAGTTTTCATCAAGTGATATTATATATTCATTTCTAATCAAATGCTAGCATTTTTTTAACTGAAAAAACAATTCTATAGTACAACCAAAAGAAAAAAAGAATACTTGATATTTTTAGAGAAGATATTTAAAAAGAAATAATGAAAGGAAATATATTTCATATTTTAAAATGCATTCTGAGGCAAGAATAATTAAAACAGAGAAAAGAAGTCTACAAATGGTATAAAGCTCAAAAAGACGTTCACATAAATTCAAGAATTTATTCATGGTAAAGGTTATATTTCAACTCAGTGGGGAAAGATGAATTGGACAATAAATGGAGCTGTGATAATCACTTGAGTATTTAGAGAAAACAGTTGGATTTAGACTTCACACCATGTACCAAAATAAAACTCAGATCCTAAGCTAAATGTAAATACAGAAGCATAAAACTATTAGAAGTAAAAACTGATGAAATTTTATATTACATCAGTTTGGGGATTAATCTGTTAATCTATTGATTAAAGTAGGGGGGAAAGTAATGTAGGAAAAGTAAAAAGTAAAACCTTTAACACCTTCTGTATGTTTTAAAAAAGAGTGAATTCGGTGCTGGCCCAGTGGTATAGTGGTTAAGTTCGCATGCTGTGCTTTGGCAACCCGGGATTCGCAGGTTTGGATCCTGGGCACAAACCTACACACCGCTTATCAAGCCATGCTTTAGTGGCATCCCACATACAAAGTAGGAGAAAATTGGCACAGATGTTAGCTTAGGGACAATCTTCCTCAAGCGTTATATATGTGTTATATATGAGAAAGGGCCTATGTCCTTAATTTTAAAAGATCTCTTACCAGGAGAACATAGATTCTTTTATTCTAGATAAATAGGTGGAAAGAAGGAACAGACCATTTCTAAGAAAAGAAATGCAGATTGCTAAGAAATAGATGAAAATATTTATTCTCCTTAAAAATTAAAGAAATATAAATTTAAGCTTTTTTCACCTTTATATAAATCTATTTGTTGTTTTTAAAGTGCTGGCCAGAGTACCCTTAAATATGAAATCTCCTGCAGTTAGACAATGGAATGTCCTTTCTGGAGGACAATATGGTAATCTTTGTTAAAGTCCTTAAAAGTTAATCCTGTCGTTTTAGTTAACAGAATTGTACATAAAGAAATAATAAAAGAAGCTTATGAAGGTTTACATTAATGGTGTACATCACAGCATTAATTTATTGTGGTGAAAATTGGAAGTAACTGTCCAACAGTAGAGAATTAAACAATTTTCAATTAGTATCTTATAAATTATATGTTTATCTTTATTCATGCATTGTATGATTACATGAAATAATTTTCTTGAACATATCAGATTTTGAGGGAATGCTTATTAAAAATTGAATGAAAGATGCAGTAATGTCATTTGCATGCTTAATTAGCTAATGATATAAGTATTCGTTGCAGTAATCTCTCAGAGATTACGTTTCTGAAAAGTACCTGATAAGTAAAACTAAGATTAGCAAGATAAAGGGTCTCACAGAAAATGAAGCCTTAGGGAAAAACATAAAAAAAGATGTTAAATACATACATATTTAAGGAAATAGAAGCAAAAGTTGTAGATGGTGTCTACTTCTAAAATCTTTTGAGTACTTAAAACTTTTTCACACACCTTCAGGAAACTGCTGCAGTCGTAATCTCCTATGGCAGATTCTCCCTATATTTCCCATCAGACCATATTAGCTTAGCTCTGATTTGGAATTTATCATTTGCAAGTTATGTTTTTCATGGTTTAAATTTCATAATTCCTAGCAAAATGCCTTTCCTTTTCCTTTTCACATTGGATGATTTTGCTTAACGGTGTGTCTTGGAGTAGGGCCGGGGCTGGGGGTTATATATAGAAAGAAAGAGAAGCACTTCCCCTCTCTCTCTGCACTTCTGAAACAAACATTTCACTAAACCATACTTTACGACATACAGTGCTTATGTTTTCTAGACGGTTCTATTTTATTATTTTTAGCTGGTTGCACTCCAAATTGATTTCATGACCTCCTAAAGATCGCAACGTGTATTATGAAAACCACTCTCCCATAGAACTACCCACTTTGGTCTGCGGATGCAGATGACTAGTAATTATTGTGTTCTTTTGTGTAAAGGTCTTATATAAACAAAAACCTTTGCGAAAAATATTATGATTCTAAAAGCTCTGGTTGATAAAACTGAGACTTTAGGGGAATGTCTTTACATTTTTTCCTCTGTTAAACTGGGAGCCTTGAGAGGACAGGGACTATTCATTTATCATTGTGTCACCAATACCTAACATAGTGCCTTGCTCAAGGTGGAGGCTCAATAAATATTTAATGAGTGAAAGGATGGTTTGATGAATGCTAATATAGTACCATTGTTTGAATCCATTTTTCTGGAATATTAGAAGATGGTAAGACAATTCTTATTTATAGTGAATTTAGAAATAATTTTTGGGGGCCAGCCCAGTGGCACAGCGGTTAAATTCACACATTCCGCTTCGGCGGCCCAGGGTTCGCTGGTTCCGATCCTGGGTGCAGACATGGCACCACTTGGCATGCCATGCTGTGATAGGCATCCCACATATAAAGTAGAGGAAGATGGGCACAGATGTTAGCTCAGGGCCAGTCTTCCTCAGCAAAAAGAGGAGGATTGGCAGGAGTTAGCTCAGAGCTAATCTTCCTCCAAAAAAAAAAAAAAAAGAATTTTTGTGAGTAAAGATTTTTATAATTATATACTTTTCTGTGGCTTTTACCCAGTATTCTCATTGATTTATAACTTGGGGACAGTTTATTTTATTTTTTCTTAATTATCAATTGGCAAAGGCTCCCAAAACGCTGGCTCTATATTTTTGTCTCTTTTTAAAGCAATTGTTGACCTATAATTTTGTATTGTCATTCATTTTATGTGTAATGATATATTTTATATATAATTTTAGATAATTTTTATTGTTATTCTGTTATTTAAGGGAAGGAAATATCCACTGTGAGAACTCGATATTTAATGGATTCCTAAAAGCAATCGACCTATTTTATGCATTCATGTTTAAACTCAAATGTGCATATATTGGGTTTTCCTAAAGAAACTTTAATATAATAGCCTTCTATACTTCCAATAATCAAATTCTTCTTTGGCTTTTCAGCAACAGTAATAAATTTATTCATAGCAGCCACTCAGAAATCCATAGTAAAAGGGAATTTTTCACCATGGGGTACAGAGGCGTTGGAAGATACCCCAAACCGGAAGTTTCTGGGGATCACTCCCCTTTGTTATGAAGAGAGAATTTTAAATTGTATCTCTCAATTTAATGCTGCTTTTAAATCTCTTCCTAAAATATTTTATGAAATGTCCCATCTTTCACATTTTGATTCTTTATGTCTTTAGATATCCATTTCTGTAGTTTTTGTGTGGTGTTTTTGTTGGGGGAAGTGGGGTACAAATGAACAGTATTACCTGTGCTATGGGAGTAGTCATTTAACACTATTCTTACTGATCTTCTCTTTTGACAGTAGAATTAATTAGTGTCGTCAGCCAACAGATTCTTAATAAATTACATCCCAATATAATGAACTCTATGAAAGCCCCAGATTGTTTCACTGAGCAGTGATTTTGTTATAATGAATTAATGTCTCTAGAAAACACATTCCCAGTCAGCAAGAATAAAGAAGAAATAATGCTAAAACATGAATTTTCTTTTTCTGACCCAATCAGGGACACTAGAAATCATCTTACAAATATTATTCCCATGTTATTATTTCTCCACCCTCCAAAGGAATGTATTTGGAGGGTGGAGGATAATGTTTAGTTTACTTTGGGGGGAAGTTTTGATGGAAATAATTGAAGGAAACGAGATGGAATAGATTACGGAAAATTAAATTCTAATTTCTATTTGTTAAACACTGTAAATAGCTCTTCTGCATCTCCTCCTTTTTCCACATCACAGAAAGCACACAATCACATGCTTTTGTTGAGGTGAACTTTATGTCATTAGAGAAAATAAGATGTCTTCAAAATTGTCTAGTTATGGAGAATGCAGGATAATTAAATCAGTGGATCTCTATTTCTATGAGCTATTTAATACAAAGTTCTCATAATTGTATTTCTTACAGTAGTAATAGTATTTTTCAACACTTACTATGTTCTAGGCACTCTGCGAAGTACTGTGAATTGTGAATTTATCATCTCATTTAATCCTACCAACAATATTTTGGGATAGGCCTAGAGGATAAGCAATTGCCTTAGATCACAACTAATAAACGTTAAAGCCAGGACTGAAGTCCAAATCTTTCTGGCTCCAAACCATATTCTTAACTATAATATTTTATTGCTTCTCAGAAAATACTACAATACTTATGCTGTGTTAGGAAGCAGGTGTAATACCACTCCAGAATTTAGTCTGTACTATTAAGTAAACTTTCTAGACAATTGGAATCTAATTTAAGCATTAAAACATTTCTTTGTCAAAGCTAGAAATGTCTCCTTTTTTAGTGAATTCGTTATCATCAAAGTGATTCCTTCAATGAGTTACCTTGAAGAAGACAAGATTTTTGTTCTTACCCACAATAACTTCAATTTCAATGCCTTTTGTATCTCCTTTTTATGTATTTTTTAATCCTTTTTTCTATACAAAGGCATTTTCTGATACTGCCCCAAGTAGCACTTCACATTACATTTTGATTTGCTGCTTTGAATTTTTCAGGTAAGAGTAAATGAAATAAGCTCTGATGGAAAGCTGAACGGCTCGTTATGAGTATATCGTTTCTACCCACAGCTTTGTCAGGCTCTCTTAAATAACCATGATTGCCAGAGAAATGGCCTCTGTGGCATTATTACGTTTTTTGAATTCTAACAAGCAAATGCTAGTCTTGCTCATAACTATTTTAAATTTTGTTTGCTTTTTATTCAGTTTATGCAATAAAATGCTTTGTAATTTTCAGTTTAAAACAACTGAATGATTTATCTTAGAAATAAATATGTTTTACTCCCTCAGTCATCTCAATTGAGCTACTTTCTCTTCATATTTAAATCATTAAAAAATAAGAGAAAAAACTAAAAATATCTTGTATCACATTTTGGCTAACCGTTAACCTATTTAATTCTGCCTTTTCAATTTTTTTCTTCCACTATTAGGTTTTAACTAAAGAATTTTATAGTCTCCAAGCCTCTTCTGAAAAACGCATTACTGAACTTCAAGCACAGAACTCTGAACATCAAGCAAGACTAGACATTTATGAGAAATTGGAAAAAGAGCTCGATGAAATAATAATGCAAACAGCAGAAAGTAAGTCTCCCACCACCCCACATACACAGCTCTTTTTTCTGGCAGGAGAATGAACCTGGTCTCGTTTCTAAAACTGCTTTGGTATATTTCTTTAAAATGTGATTGATGACCTATTTTTAAAAATATTTGATATTTTAATAATTATTAAATCTTAATTCCAGTAGTTGGGGTCAGAAAAAAATAGGTTAACTATGATAGATTTTATCTTTTCACTTATTTAGTTCACTCATTCAACAATTCTTAAGTGTTTACATATGCCAGGATCTGGGGATATGTAGTTCATGCAATAATTCTTGCTTACAGGGGTTCCTAGTCTAGTCAACTGGGAGAGACAAACATATTAACAGATAAAGTAGTGAGATAAGTGCTGTTAGTAAGAGATAGGCAGTTCTCTGTGGCAGTGCAAAAGAGATGAGTTAATTCTGCCTTGGAGGTGAGGAATACCCAAGAGGGGAGGTGACACTTGAGTCAATCTTAAGGACAGATAGAAATTCATTGACTGTACTATATAATCTTTGACCTTTAATTTCTACTCCTTCTTTCCCCTCTTATTATGCTATCTCCCTGTGTTGTCCCTGACTTTAAGGAAGTGTTTTAAATCAACATTTCACCACTGACTGAGGTGTTTGCTACAGTACATTATTTTTGTTCAAAAGTCTGAAATATCAATAGCATTCTTATAAAAGTGAGTTTAAACTTCAGTTGAAGTTGAATCTATTTGAGGTACATTTTCTTGTAAGGACTATATTATATTTATAGGCCAATTTAAGAAAAACTTCTATTTCATTCCTATCATTGTCTTTTTTCCATTTCCAAGGTCAGTGTCTGATAACTGCAATAGTTTCCAGATTATTTTCAGTTTCTTCACTGGAGTCAGAGTAATCTTTATAAAATACAGATTTGATCATACCATATACCTGCTTTAATGCCTCTCTATCATCTTCTTAAGACATCGTAAATTTGTAAGACGTCGTAAATTTGACAAAAGGCAAATTCCTTAGCCTGACTTTTTATTAGACTCTTATCTTTCTACTTTTCATACCTTGCCATTCCCTGTCATATCATATTATTTTGAGAGTTCCATACTCTTATCTCCATAACTTTGCATACGTCCCTTTGTCTAAACAAATTAGGAGTAGAAGGAAACTTCCTCAATTTGATAAAAGATATCCACAAAAAACCTATAGCTAATATCATACCCAATGATGAAGTATTAAATGCTTTCTCTGTAAGAGAGAGAACAAGACAAGGATTTCTATTTTCATAACTTATAGTAAACATTGTATTTGAGCTCCTAGCCAGAATAATACGGCAAGAAAGAAAAAAGATATATAAAGATCAGAAAGAAAGACTAAGACTATTTTCAGATTATAAAACAACCACTAACACTGATAAGTAAATCTAACAGGCTATAAAGTAATTGCACAAAAATGTACTAGAAGCAGACAATAGGAAAAGGAAATTTTTTAAAAGCAATTTTAGGGGCCAGCCTGGTGGCATACTGGTTAAGTTCGTGCACTCCATTTCAGCAGCCTGGGGTTCACAGGTTTGGATCCCAGGCGCGGACCTAGCACCACTTGTCAAGCCACACTGTGGCGGCATCCCACATAAAATAGAGGAAGATTGGCACAGATGTTAGCTCGGCAACAATCTTCCTCAAGCAAAAAGAAGAGGAGTGACTACAGACGTTAGCCCAGGGTCAATTATCCTCACCAAAAAAAATATTTCAGCTGACTTGAAGCTGGTTAGACTTCATTTATTAAGGTGTAACCGTGGCAAATTATATAACCTGTTTATACTTGAATTGCTTTTTGTAATCAAATGGGTGTATTATTTGGATATTTAAGGAGTTTAGTTTTCAAAGATCTTAAGTTGTTAAAAGTACAAGTAGTGCCTAGAAGCTAAATAAATTCAAATATAAAAAGAAAACTGGACTTCAGGTTGTCAAATTCAGTAACCTGCTATCCATCCTCATCCTGCTTGTAACCTGTGGTAGGCATTTGTCACATTTCTCAAAACTCTTCTCTTGCTTCTTGAATCATCTGCCTTTGATTGTTTCTTCACCATCACTGCTGTTGACTCTTCTGTTTATCTCTGCGTAATAGTTCAGCGAGGTTTTTTCCCTCATCCTCTTCAAATCTTACTTACTTACCTACTCTCTGATAATCTTATTCCTTTCCACAATTTTAGTTACTGTTTATAAGCTTGTGATTCCACAGGTCTGTAAGTTCCTGCAGTCATTAAAAATTTATCATTATTTACATTATATCTTCCTTCCCTAAAACTTAGTAATTTTCTTGGATTTTTGGTCTGTTAATAAGGTTAAAGTCTGTCTAATTACCCAACTAACTTTTGTCAACCTTGATTCCTCCCTCATTCTATCTAGTGCCTCATCTCACCTCCACGCTTGCTCAGTTGTCTAGAATCCAAGTTCTTTTTCTCCATCCTCCATTGCTATTATGGACCATGTCTCAACTGGATTATTGCTATAACTTGTGAGGAGTTCTCTGTGCTATCAATCTAAGCCATTCTTTTCCCCATTATTGAGATTTTTTTTTTCCTATGATATCAGAATCGACAACAAACATCTATTGGTCATATCACCTTCCTGTATTAGTCTCTGTTAATTTCTTGTTCACTATAGAATAAAATCCAAACTCCCTAACCTGGCAAACAAAACTTTATTTCCATTCACAGCTGAAACTCAGCCTACTTTTCTACTACCATTGTTCTCCAGACTAACTCCAGCCACTTTTCTCACAATTACAAACTTCATAGCTCTGTACCTTTAGATATAAAATTCCCTCTTGCACTTTCTTTATGTTCTCCTCACACCTTCCTAATGCCTCTAGCATGGGAAAAATAGTGGCACTCAGATGTAGTTGCTCTGTGCTTCTAAGACACTTTCAGATCTCTTTGGTACCATTTAGCATGCTGTATAGCACATTGTTTCTGTAATCACCACTAGAGTAGTTATTCCATGAGTTATTAGTCCATTAAGTATTAAACTCAAATTTAAGATGTCCATCAATATCTGACTGATGGGTTTTTGAGATAAGTAAATTTAGCTCTCTCCATTCTGAATTTAGAACTAGAGAGACAAGAGTCAGATAGGTATCTAAATGCCAGCTCTAGTTCTCATATAGCTGAATTAGAGGTCTCAGCTTCAATCTAGAACTATAATAGCTGATAACACTATCGGCAATGGCATGTATCATTTCTTGCTTCCACATATCCCTCAAAACTAATAATCCTACTTCTGAAAACTGATCCTGGTTCACCATGAAAAATAGGGACAAAATAAAGGAAAACAGTTATATGTAGTCCTAAAGGTTTTACTGTAGTACAGAAGGATCAATGGGCAAATGTAATGATAACATCAATTTCATTACTTCCTTTCTTGATAATTGCATAACATACATTTCATGCAAAAAGCCTTTTGAATCATTCAGAGTAGCACTACATCTGTATTATTATGCTTTGTAACGAGAAAACGTGTCATATGATGCAATCTCTTACACCTTTTAAAAATAGATGGAACAAATCCAAGCAAGCATATACTTTAAGAAATATGCTTCTACTTGCAAATGGCCTGTTTGAGATTATGCATTAGCCCTTTTTAATGTTCTTATGCTCCCTAATTCATTATTGTGACCTCTTTTATTTTCACTTCTGCCATGCTTTTTAAGAAA
The DNA here is from genome assembly GCF_041296265.1 of Equus caballus. Lineage (NCBI taxonomy): Eukaryota > Metazoa > Chordata > Mammalia > Perissodactyla > Equidae > Equus > Equus caballus. The sequence continues at coordinate 66,860,985 of NC_091700.1, forward strand.
AAAAGTGATTTCGCATCATACACTTTAATATTTTCCAGTTGAAAATGAAGACGTGGCTGAAAGGGTTCTTTTTTCCTATGGCTATGGTGCTAATGTTCCCACAACAGCCAAAAGACGGCTACAGCAAAGGTAAAATCAATACATATTTGTTTTACTTATCTACTCAAGCTAAATGTAATTACATTATGTTTTTTGATAATGTGCTGAGATGAGTGACAGAGTAAAGTAACTTTATTCTTAGTATACATGAATATTAAATTGCTCAAAAAATAAAACACAGTAATAAATTATCATACATTCATGATCATTTATAATACATGAGAAAACTGATGTATTTTTAAATGAGTTTAATGGTCAGTAGAATGGAAGCATACGTTAGAATTTTCCCAGAATTAGATTCAGTGGTAATGACACCATTTTAATTTTATCTTCACGTTTGTTTCAGGTGAATTACAAATGCTTTTGTACCAATAATTTTCAGGTTAAAATTAATTAATTATGCTTTCTTTTTTTTCCTCTTGTCTTTATTCACCTGCCTACGTTCCTTGATATACACTTGAGAGAGAGAGAGATCATATATATTGTGATTGAAAGTATAAAAGACTTTGTGAAGGGGCCGGCCCCATGGCGTAGCAGTTAAATGCGCATGGCCCGCTTCAGCAGCCCGGGGTTCGCCAGTTCGGATCCCGGGTGTGGACATGGCACCACTTGGCAAGCCATGCTGTGGTAGGTGTCCCACATATAAAGTAGAGGAAGATGGGCACGGATGTTAGCTCAGGGCCAGTCTTCCTCAGCAGAAAGAGGAGGATTGGCAGCAGATGTTAGCTCAGGGCTAATCTTCCTCAAAAAAAATACTTTGTGAAGACCAGGAAAATTTTTGGAAGATCCACTAGTTATCTTGTGAGATGCCGCTTAAAGTACACTCAGAGAAAATTGTACCTGTATTAATTGGCTTCCCAGTTGACCTAGCTGATTTTAGGTAAAAAAAAGTTTTTACCTAACTCCTTTCTCCTAAATTTATCCTGCTTTGCAGAAACAGCTCACTACCATATCAAATCTAAATGTTTCTGTCAGACTTCCAAGCCCCTCCATGTGGCCTTATTCGCCTCTCTACCCAAAAATGAGAGACGTATATCTCTCTGCCTATAACATCTGTTTTCTCCATGCCACACAATAGAATATTTCTCTTATCTCATCAGCTCTCATTTCTCATGTCCTTTCCACAACTAGATGGAAAGTTCTTCAAGGTTACCAGCTACATCTTATTCTTATTTTTCTCTACCTAGCACAGTGTAAGATACCTACTAGAATTGTTTCTTCACCTGAGTATTTAAGCATTCAAAGCTGCTTATCTTTTATTTTTATATGAATTGATTTAAACATTTAGAGAGTTACTTACTGTATAAGTAAGAAGAACAATTCATCTTGACTCTAATACTCTTGTAGAAACTTTGAAGTGGAGGCTCAGAGAATAAAATATCTTTATGGCTATCTGAAGTGATGTAAGATATAGACCATTTTATGAGAAGTAACAAAAGGATGCTTGTGTCTCTTACTGGTTAAACTAAATATCTGAAAGAAATTTAGATCAAAGCTAGACGACTAGCAAGTATCAATTTGTAGCTAGAATGGTTAATTCTATCTGGTGAAGATACGAATTTCTAATTTAGAATTTCTAAATTATGTGTTATTTGAAAAATCAGTTATAATCTCATCCCATTTCCATTCTCCCCCAAGTTCCTCCAGATGTCACTAAGGATGACATAGGATATTTTGTAATTTTCAGCATATCTCTGTTTTTGAGTATTATGATGTCTTGGAAGGAATAGAAATGTAGTTTTGTGGGGTAGAGAGTTCTTTATCAGTGATAAATGATCGGTTAAATATTAAAAGTTGAAATTTTAAGGAAAAAGTCCATTTTTTTTCCCTCTTTTAGCATCTGAATCCTTCAAAAGAATCTTTATCACAGGGAAAAAAAAGAATTTTGCTGTTATAAGCTGTCTTTCTTTAGCCCCAAATTCTGAGTTCCTCTAAAATTGAAGGTAATTATTGCTGTTACCTTACTGTTTTTTTAAGAATTTCCAAAAACACATTTTGATTTCTTAATATTTAGACTGAAGATTTAAGCAACCACAACTGAATCATATTCTGAATAATCTTAACGGTCCAAATATTTCTAAAGATTTTATCACTGAGCTATCTCTATGCCTTGAACAAGTGCCTAATGGGCATGCTATTAATATCTCTTACCAGCTGGTGCCAGGCATTCTTCTCATGGTGAACCAGAGGGTTATTTTGAGGAAGTGCTTCTCAGGTCATCTAAACTGAGTGAAAGGAAAGTAGGTCCAGATATCCAAAGCGGACATTTATGCATTCCTTCGCCCATTCATTCAACAACTTTTATTGAGTGCCTACTGCATGCACAAAATTGAAGTGGCACAGAAGATGCCTGTTGAGGGTCTGATGCATCTTTGAAGTTTGCAAAGTCCGTATTTGAGTTTTTTCATGGATATTTGTAAAGAAGTCCAATGCCTTTGTGCTCTAAGTTTATTTAAGATGAAAGCAATATAGCCATTGAGAGAATCTATATTTAATTCTTCACATTTGAAATTAAAGCAGTGGAAACGTAAGGTGAATTGTAAAACAACTCAGAACAGCAAATGAAATGTTTGCATAATAAAGTTTTCATTATACATCAGCCTATACCAAAATGTATGAAATTTCAAAGGAACTTACTTCCCAACTACCACACAGTAGATTTCCTTCAAACTAAATTTGACTTAAAATCTCATGTATTCTACAACCAGATTTAGGTATTTTATGATAACGCTTAATTGGAGGGGATTTCTGACTATAAAAATAATCTATGTTTGGGGCCAGCCCTGTGGCGCAGCCATTAAGTTCGCATGTTCTGCTTCGGCAGCCCAGGGTTAGCCGGTTCGGATCCCGGGTGCGGACGTGGCACTGCTTGTCAAGCCATGCTGTGGTAGGCGTCCCACATATGAAGTAGAGGAAGATGGCATGGATGTTAGCTCAGGGCCAGGTTTCCTCAGCAAAAAGAGGAGGATTGGCAGCAGATGTTAGCTCTGGGCTAATCTTCTTTAAAAAAAAAATTAGAAAAAATAATAATGCATGTTTATTTTAGAAAATTAGGAAACTTACTGGTAATCTTATCATCCAAAGATAACCATTTAAAATTTTTTACAGATACATATATTTTCTTATGTTTAGGGTATTATTATATGTAATTTAGAAGCTTAATTTTTTATCTTATGATTCTATCTGGAACATTTTCTTATGTCATTGAATATTCTTCAAAAGCATTATTTTTAATGGTTATCCAGAACTTTAATTTTTAGGCATTTGTTTTTGAGTGCCGTATTGCTGTTAATAAATTGGATAGCCACTGAAAAATTTCATTAGTTGCCCTTTGCTGTCCAAGGTATATTATGAAATTAAAATGAGACACTGAATGCAAAGTTCACTACACAGTGCCTGGCCTTGAAGAGGTGTTAAATAAATGTTAGTTTGCTATGCCAATTAACATTTCCTAAAGTAAATTGCACAATTGATTTTAGAGGAAAAGTCAATGTTCCAAAAATTTTAGGCACAATTTTTCATTTAAAACAATTATCTTTAAAAATTTTAATGAGACCTCTTGAAATAATTAGTAGAGACACCCCCTGGACATGAAACCAGTTTTGAAATTCGCTTTCTTTGATATTAGTTTCTTAAGACTTATACCATACTGCCAATTCCCTTTAAAGAAGTAGCAAAATTAACTTTTCTAGCTTGAAAAGTAACTCGCAAGAATCTCACCTAAACATATTATACTTATTAAATAAGGTGACTCACATTTTGAAGTTTCAGTAGAGATATGAACAGTAACTAAATATTGTACTAAACTCTTCCTGGGACAAGGTGTGGAAGGTTAAAGGGCTTATACAACTAAAGTCGATTAAAATAAAACGGGTTCTTCTTAACTTGACTAAACTTGAAAATCTGAAGTAATGTTTTTGTTTCGGTCATGATTGTTTTGGAAATAGCAAACAAGATTTTCTGGTTACATGTTTTGGTTATGCTTTTTAACCTGACACACTAAATGGGTAACACTCGGGCACTAGCGTGGTCTCGGTGTGTGCTTCACTGTTTGTTTTGGCGGACGTGAATGTGGAGACTTTTCTGAAGGTTTTTAACCTTTCAAATTGCAAGATTTGCTGCATACTATAGACCTTTTGTTTTAGTGTCTGTCTAGTTTTATAAAGAGCTTTAAGTTGAAACTTTCACAGTACACTGAGCTTCATAATAAGGAAAAAAATAAGCAGGGGAAACTTAATTCCTCTAGCAAACTTCTGTGCATAATGAAAACTTGCTTTCCTCTCCTTTATTCTCATGTGTATGAGTTCTCATTTTGACCTTGTGGAAAGTTGTACTTGTTTCATTTGGGTCAATTTTAGGAATAGTCCCTTAAAAAGTTGCTACTATTCTATTGATGATCAATGTGAAAGTTTAAACTTATAGAAGAAACTAGAGAAAGTTTTCTATAATTATAAACGATCAGCGTGAGACCACTATTTAGTCCTTAATAACTGCCCACAGAGCTGGCAGTGCAGGGACCAACCGGAAGTGTTCTGAAGCCAGGATTATTCTGGCGTATGTGTTATTTTTTTGAGCTATTTTTTATGTCATGCTAATAGAGACAGAACCCTGACCTGCTAAAATTGTAAAAGATCAAAAAGCCAAATGTTATTTCAGACCAAGTATCGAACTAGCAAGTAACTAAATAAATACACTTATTTATTTGGAGTTTTGCTAATACTAAGAGAACCATACCAGTATTGAAGGACTCAAAATTCTCCACTGGGCTTTGACATCTCAAGTATAAATAGAGGTCTGCCGTGTCCACATTGGCTAGGCTATACATTATGAAATTGTATGTAATAATCGAAAGTACTGACTGCTGTTGACAGATCCAAGAGAGTAACTTTTATTTGGAGTCAAGAAGTGATGAGAGAGCTAAGAGATAACCCCTAGGGGAATAATTTTACCAAGGTAACAGGTGAAATTTGATTTAATATTTAGATACAAAACTATACTTTTGCATTAGTTTCTTGTTGATGTCCAACATAATCTTGGTACAGGTAAAAATTACAAGGCAGTTAATTAATTACAAAGAAGCGTTGTGTTTTGTACCTAGTTTAGTGCCCCAACAGATAGCCTGTAAAAAAAAATACTTTCTTGAGGAGTTCAGTACATTCAGTACAAAAAAATAACCTTACCAGGAGTTATTTTCCCTGACTGTATCCATAGTTACTCTTTATAAAGAACTTAGAAAGGACTTGTTTTCATTGTATGTGCATTGTAGTTAAGGATACATACACTCAGCTATAGTTGAGCAATTCTTCATTTGTCTTGCTTTGAATTTCAGTTAAACTAAGCTCCCCTCCTTTCTTCCCACTTATAATATCCCAGATTTTTAAACAGAGTTCACCTGAAATCACTTACCACAACAATATGCCACACTTAAAGATTTAGGAGGTTGAAATATGGAAGAGGTAAATTGTTATGTGACCTTTACCTTCTTCCCTTGTTTATGCACTTTTTAATTACTAGTTGAATGCTTAGATGCTGAGCATTAGTTGTGCTTTAGTGTCGAGGCTCTGAAACCTCGGAATATAGTTTCCAGCAGCATATTCATTTGAACAAAATTTACTTACAGCAAAATCAATCAGGAATGATTTATTAAGTGCCCACTCTGTTCAACACACACCACAGGGTATAAGACCCCGGACTTCATATAAGTTGCATCTGTTGGGGGAGAAAAGATGAACACCATGAAAGACCATCAAGAAACATCCCAAAATGTATCATTTAGTGCTGTATTCTGTGCTAGACTTTGTCAGAGGAGTAGAAAGCAGTGAATACTGGCATGGTCAAAAATGGAGGAAATGGAATTTGAAGGGTGCCTTTAAGAAAAGCTGGGCTATGAAGCAATGGAATAAGCTATCTTCTTCAGTCTGGAGGACTAACAGAGATACAGTGCAAGGAATATACAAAACAGGTTTGTGGGACATTAAGTAGAGTAAACATTAATGGAAAATAAGGCTGGTTCAGTTGAGATTATAGAAGACCTTGATATTTTTAAATAATTTAGATGTAGAGTATGATGAACCACATAGGTAAGATTTGAAGTGGGTGGGAAAAGGACATCCACATCGATTTGTTAAGTAAGAAATACAAATGTCTGACAAACATATGAAAAGATGATTAACCTCACAAATAAAGAAATTTAATTTAAAACAAGATTCTATTGTTTACAAGGTTAGCAAAACTTTTTTTTTAATGAGTTCATAATAGTTTACATGAATGTGAGATTTCAGTTGTACATTATTTCTTGATTGTCACCACATAGGTGCTCCCCTTCACCCCCTGTGCCCACCCCCATCCCCCTTCCCCTGGTAACCACTGAACTGTTTTCTTTGTCCATGTATTTGTTTATATTCCACATATGAGTGAAATCATCTGGTGTTTGTCTTTCTCAGTCTGGCTTATTTCACTTAGCATAATTCCCTCCTGGTCCTTCCATGTCATTGCAAATGGGATGAATTTGTCTTTTTTTCTAGCTGAGTAGTATTCCATTGTGTATATATATATATATATATACACCACATCTTCTTTATCCAGTCATCAGTCCATGGGCAATTGGGTTGTGTCCATGTCTTGGCTGTTGTGAATAGTGCTGCAACGAACATAGGGGTGCATATGCTCCTTTGGATTGTTGAATTCAGATTGTTTGGGTAGATACCCAGTAGTGGGATAGCTGGGTCGTATGCTAGTTCTATTTTTAGTTTTTTGAGGAATCTCCATACTGTTTTCCATAGTGGCTGCACCAGTTTGCACCCCCACCAGCAGTGTATGAGTGTTCCCTTCTCTCCACACCCTCTCCAACATTTGTTATTTTTAGTCTTAGTGATTATAGCCATTTTAGCCATCTTAGTGTAGTTTTGATTTGCTTTCCCTGATGATTAGTGGTATTGAACATCTTTTCATGTGTTTATTGGCCATCTGTATATCTTCTTGGGAAAAATGACCATTCATCTCCTCTAGCAAAACTTTTAAAGATTGATGATGCCTGGTTGGCTAGGGTATGCAGAAATAGGTGGTCTTATATAAAGTTTATTCATTCACCAGTTAGCTTAATACTCAACACCTCCTTTGTACCAGGTATTGTTCAAGGCAATTAGAACTCATTAGATAACAAATAAAAATTCCTGTCCTTGGAGAACTTTCATTCTAGTTCATGAGAATTTAAATTTGTACAACCTTTCAAGAGGAATGTGTGAAAATTTGTGGTGCACATGTGTTTTGACCCAATTGTTATACTTTCTAAGGAAATCACAATATAAAGAGTGCAAAGATGGATGTAGGCAATTATTGAGAACTTTCCATAGGTAAGTCAATGTACTAAATGCTCTAATTGGGTCGTCTTTTTATTGTGGCGTTTTAAGAGTTCTTTGTATTTTCTGGATCCAAGTCCCTTATCCAACATATACTTTGAAATTTTTTCTCCCACTCATGGGTTGTCTTTTCACTTTCTTGATGGTGTCTTTTGAAACACAAAACTTTTTAAGTTTGATGCAGTCCAGTTTATCTAATTTTTCTTTTGTTGCTTGTGCTTTTGGTGCCGTGTCTGAGAATCCTTTGCAAAATCCGAGTTCATGAAGATTTACTCCTATGTTTTCTTGAAAGAATTTGTGGTTTTAGCTCTGAGATTTAGGTCTTTGATCCACTTTGAGGTCACTTTTTAATATCATATTCAGTGTAATGACTTTATACTAGTTTTAATGTGGCTACTAGAAAATTTTCAATGACTTGTATGGCCCGCATTGTCTTTCTATTGGACTGATCTGGCTTAAACCAGTGGTCTCCAAACTTTTCGTATGAATCTCTATTGGGAAAAAAAATTAACATGCCCTCATCAATATATGTGTATATACTTATATTTGCTTGTAGATTATACACATGTACTATCATATGAATAATATATTATGTACATTATAATATAAAACCTACATGGAAAATTAAAACTTAAAGACACATAATAGTAAAATAAATGTAAATAAAATTTCCCACACTTTAGTGGGTTATCTTGCACATAACTACTTTTGGGAACCGTTAGTCTAGACTGTGACCTTAACCTAATTCACTCAAGTCTTCCTTCTCCAAGCCATTGCCACAATGTTGATAGAGAAGTCTCTCAGGTGAAGATCTGATCACGTCATGCCTAACCAACTTAAAGATGAAATCCAAACTCAGCTTGTCCCACAAGGCCTTCCATCATATATCCCTGCCTATATCTCTCTCGTTTCAGCCCTCACCATGCACCAGCTGTTTGATCAATGCATCCCATACTGCTTACACTTTGCCGCTGCAGGTCATCCTTTACTTACGCTTTTTCCTCTACCCAGAATACTATTTCTCTGCTTCTTCACCACTTTAGTCAGTATTAGTTTTCATTTCTCAGTGTGCCCTTTCATAGCATTTAGCACACCAGAATAATGTTTTTATTTGCCTATCTTCCTCGATAAACTGTTAGATCCTCCAGATAGAAATAGTGCATTCCTAGGACCTACATAGATTAGAGGCTTTTAATAAATATTTGTTAAAAGAAAGTGTTCATGAATATCTTATTGAATTAATTAATAAGTATGTTTCTTCTAATTTAACCTGTGTTTTCTGCAGTCATTGATATTCATGGTCAAGAAAAAAGTTGCTAATTTTCTCTTCATCATTTTTGTTTAATTGCAGATATTATAATTATGAAAAAGTTATATTTCTTGTTTATCCTGTGTGTTCTATGTGCTTAAATATGTCATTTTTTTAAAAGAAAAAGATTTTACAATATTGTTATTATTGTTTTGTTAGATTGGCACCTGAGCTAACATCTGTTGCCAATCTTTTTTGTTGTTGTTGTTGTTCTTCTTCTTCCCAAAGCGCCCCCCTCCCCCCGCACCCCCCCCACCCCAGTATATAGTTCTATATTCTAGTTGTGCTATGTGGGACACCACCTCAGCGTGGCCTGATAAGCTGTGCCGTGTCCTCACCCAGGATTAGAACCAGTGAAACCTAACAATTGGGAGAATATATTTGCAAACCATATATCAGATAAGGGGATAATATCCAAAATATACAAAGAACTCATGCAGCTCAACAACAAAAAAACCAACAATCCAATTATAAAATGGGCAAAAGATCTGAACAGAGATTTCTCCAAAGAAGACATACAGATGGCCAAAAGGCATATGAAAAGATGCTCAACATCATTAGCTATCAGGGAAATGCAATCAAAACTACAATGAGGTATCACCTCACTCTGGTCAGAATGGCTATAATTAACAAGACAGGAAACAACAAATGTTGGAGAGGATGTGGAGAGAAGGGAACCCTCGTACCACTGCTGGTGGGAGTGCAAACTGGTGCAACCACTATGGAAAGCAGTGTGGAGTCTCCTCAGAAAATTAAGGATAGATCTACCATATGATCCAGCTATCCCATTGCTGAGTATTTATCCAAAGAACTTGAAAACACAAAGGCATAAGGATACTTGCACCCCTGTGTTCATTGCAGCATTATATACAATAGCCAAGACTTGGAAGCCACCTAGCTGCCCATCAAGGGACAAATGGGTAAAGATGTGGTATTTATACACGATGGACTACTACTCAGCCATAAGAAATGATGAAATCCGGCCATTTGTGACAACATGGATGGACGTTGAGGGTATTATGCTGAGTGAAATAAGTCAGAGGGAGAAAGTCAAATACCATATGATCTCACTAATAAGTAGAAGATAAAAACAACAACAAGCACATAGCATTGGAGATTGGACTGGTGGTTACCATAGGGGAAGGGGAGAGGGGGGAGGGCAAAAGAGGTGATTAGGGTCACATGTGAGGGGATGCACTATAATTAGTTTTCAGTTGGTGAACATGATGTAACTACACAGAATGCAAAATATATTATGATGTACATCCGAAAATAATCAAATAAATGAAAACAAAGAAAAGAACCAGTGAAACCCTGGGGCCATGGAAGCAGAGTACGCAAACTTAACCACTTAGCCACAGGGCCAGCCCCTACAGTATTATTTTTTATCCTTATTCTTGTTCTTGTTTTCTTTTTCTTTTTTCCTTTTTTTTTTTTCCTATAACATCATAGGCTAAATGAGTCATTTAGGGTAACCTGAAAACCTTAATAACATTTCTGATGTATCTGTGAGATGTGACTGCTATCTTTACAACTGACTTAGAAGTGAATTTTTACAGCGTGGTCAGTGGAACAACTGGAGACCAGTTGCACACAGTGTCTCTCACGTTATAGCCATTATGCATCATAAATGATATCAACATTCATAGTGGTAGTCACAGTTATTCCTGTCAGCGTCAGTTTCTAGAAAGTTTTTCTCAATAAAATAGCACTATAAGCTAGTCATCAGAACACTGTGGAACACATTAATCAGCAGTGTCAAGGAATCGTAAGATACCTTTCTTGTTTTTAGAGTTGATTTTCATCACTCAGAATTCCCCAACCAAAATCAAGGAAATTCTTAGTAGAAGGAGGTAGCCCTGGTGTTAGGACTTAAGCACCAGCATCCCAAGAATTTCTTTAATTCAGTGATTTATGTCATGTGATATTTTGCATTGATGCCTGATATCACACCATATCTGCATAAGAGCATTATGCAATTTCCAAACAAAGCGAAAAACACTCAAACTAAGTTACTTAATATTATTAAACTTGATGTCTTCAAGTCATTATCTTCTTCAAAATGTTAGTAATGGGTGACCTTTGCATCTTATTATTTTCTTGCTTCCCTTTTTCTTCCATTTCATCTCATTTGTGACTCTGTTTCTGAGTAATAGCATTTGATTGTGTTCATTGTTCTATACAGAGCATTACACAAATATGGTCTGTACCTTTGACATACATGTATTGAGAAATTACCGTGTACAAAAAGACGCTAGGGGCTGGGCCTGTGGCCAAGTGGTTAAGTTTGCGCGCTCTGCTTCAGCAGCCCAGGGTTTTGCTGGTTCGGATCCTGGGCGCGAACATGGCGCTGCTCATCAGGCCATGCTGAGGCAACGTCCCACATAGCACAACCAGAGGCACATCACAACTAGAATATACAACTGTTTACTGGGGGGCTTTGGGGAGAAGGAAAAGAAAGAGGCAGGGGGGAGGAGGGAGACCCTAATACTGAGTTCTGTTGGAGAAAGAAAGATGAAAAGACATATTCCTAACATATTTGAAGGATGAGAGGGAATGAAAATATGAATGAAGATAATACTAAGGTTTTTAAATAAACCTAATAAAAAATAGAGCTAATGATATAAATACTGATGTTTGCAACCATATAATAGGTTCAGCAGATTTACAATGTAGACGACATTAAGACTTATTTTATTTGTAGAAATCTTATTTAGGGTCAGATTTCAGAGAACTTGGTATATTTTATATTGGGGTATGGAAAATGGGGTAGCCATAAACTATAAGCACCTTCAAAATCTATAAAGAAAGTAGATTAGTAGTTCCCTGGGGCTGGGCAGAGAGAGTGGGGAGTGATGATAATGGGTGCAAATTTATTTTTTAGGGTAATGAAAATGTTCTAAAATTAGATTATAGTGATAGTTCCACAACTCTAAATATACTAAAACCATTGAATTGTACACTTTAAATGCATGGACTTTATAGTATGAAAATTATGTATCAATAAAGCTTTTTTCTTTTCTTTTCTTTTCTTTTTTGGTGAGGAAGATTGGCCCTGAGTTAACACATGTCACCAATCTTCCTCCTGTCTTCTTCTTTTTTTCTCCTCAAAGCCCCAGTGCATAGTCGTATATCCTAGTTGTAAGTCCTTCTGGTTCTGTGTGGGATGCCGCCACAACATGGCTTGATGAGTGATGTGTAGGTCCACGCCCAGGATCCAAAACGGTGAACCCTGGGCCACCAGAGTTGAGCACGTGAACTTAATTAACCACTACACCACTGAGCCAGCCCCACTATAAAGCTTTTTCCTTAAAAAACGAATTATTGTCAAAAAATGGGGACTGTGTCTTTTCCGTCTCTAACTTCAGATGATTATTAAGGCAAAATCTTATGCCAATGGAAAGGATGGAAACTTAAATATGAGCATATCTAAACAAGCTACCCAGTTCACTGTGTAAACTTTTACCAGAATTCATCTTTTTCATTTGAAATAATGAGTTCTTAGAAATGAATGTGTAGGGTCATTATTTAGCATTATTTTCAGAATTTTGTCTGCATTCCTTTATCTGATGTTAGGAAATATTAAAAATACAATGGAAATTGTTACTGTCCTATAATTTTATTTAGAATGAAAATATTTTAGTTCTTGTCCATGTAAAACATCCTGTCTTGGATTCCATGGATTTTGCAGTTCTCTCAGCTTAATAGATTCACTCATACAGAACATGAAAATGTGATAAACAGGAAATTTTTAAATTTGGGACATTACAGAGGATGTTTGTGGCAACAACATATCTTCTCAACATTATTAGCAGTTCTTTAAAGAATTATGCCACATTTTTCCCCCTGAAGTCGGGAGGAATAGTTTTATAGCTGAACCCTTTTTTTAATTGTCTTAGAAGTGGAATTGAGACATTTCATATTTAGTGTGGCTTTAAATACTGAAGGTTGCATTCAGTACAATAAGTTGTGATCTTCTCGTGATACTCACAGTTGTGATCTTTTAGTGGCTTCTTTTAGCGTGGAATCTTTGCCTTTACTGTAGACGTTCTCTACTTTTCATACATCTTTTCCATCTCTGCTTTCAATAGAAAATCTGTTCAGTTGTGTTTTGTATTATAAAATGCATTATGTTGTCTGAGGTAAACACTGATGCTTTTCAGAGTGCAAGTTTATTGTTTCAACTAATTGCCTGATTTGTTTGTAAATGGGAAATTTTACAAAAATGGAGAAAAGCTGTAAATTGCTATCTTGTGGTCTTTTCAAGTAAATATCGTAATGTAACTCTCCACTTTTATAGCAAAGGCTAGGAACCATTACTGCAGTAATCACTATATCACAGTTATGTTATTATGGAGATTTTAATGTTACTTTCAAAATTCTGAGTTATTGGGATATTGGTCTTCCACCGTTGACACCTGAAAATATTATTTGACTCTATATTTTTTCTGGTAATATTTAAGTATTATTAGGAAATGGCAAGTCAACTTTAAAGCATGCAACACATTTTGAATATTTTAGATAACACTCCACTTTTGTAAGCATTAATTTTCTTATTTCGTTCACCTAGTGTCCACTTGGCAAGAAGAGTGCTTCAGTTAGAAAAACAGAATTCATTGCTTTTAAAAGATCTGGGACATCAAAAGGACCAAATAACACAGCTTTCACAAGAGGTAAATAACTTAAAAGAAACGCATATAAAGAATCACAGTGTTCATTTTAATTCTTTGCTACTCCTTTGTGCTTTCTGAGCAGTTCTGTGATAAGCTGTTTGCTAGTATGAAATGATTCTACAATTTATGAAACTAACAATGTTAAAGCCTTATAAAACAACTTACAGTGTATGGCAAAACTAAGATCAAAAGAGAGATTAAATGCCCAGACTAAATATAAATGCAGACCAGACAGACAAAGCTTTGATTTCAGAGAATATCAACTGGCAAAACAAGTTTGGCAAATTTTGGTGGCATTTTAAGTTTTTAAATAAAACCTCATTTTTATAACAGATTTGCTTTTTGACTTCTTTGATGAAAAATCACTTATCTATTAAACACGCTTAACTTAGTATACACTTAAGCTCTCACATTCTTTGGGATATGATAGTTCCTAAATTATATTTATTTTTTAAAAATCAGATTCATGTTTCTTACTTTACTTAGTGTTATACTATATCATTTAAAAACTATGTATACATTTTACATAGTATTTTTAATCCTCTTACTTAAAGCCAACATCTAATTACATTTTTCTGTACTTCTAAAATTTAAGTAAAAAAACAATTAAAACCAAGATGTCGCCTCACTAATGTTCCTTTTATTTTCTGAGTTTCAGCATAATAAGTGTTTCTATATTAATATTTTAAAACTTTTGGATCTTATAATAAGGGGATTTTTTTAAGACATATGTTAAAAATTATTAATACATACCATGTGTTCTTTGTTTTCTTAAGGACCTGTTCATATTTGTCTTTTAATACTGTAACATTTGGAGGATCTTTATGCCCAAATTTCAAAAGACCAGAAATATTTCATATTACTACAGTGCCTGACACATAGTTAATGTTCATGGTGCAAAGAGTGCAGTGCTGGTAAATGTTGACAACCGGCTCTCCAGGCAGGAGGGTGAGAGACAGCTGATTTGTAGCATTTGCTTATGTCTGTGAGATAAAGACTTCCACCATGACTAACTTCAAGCTGCCAACATCATACACTGGAATCGCAGTACAGAAAAGATGCTCGGTACCACACCGTCATATAATGTTTTCACCATACCGATACAATAGACATATGTAAACTTAAGAGCATAGATAATAGTAAAATAATTAAAATTGATGAGTTTTAAGTATTCCCTTTTTTAATAAAATTTATTTTATTGTAAATTTAAATAATTTTTAATAATGGTTGTATTTAATAACCAACTTGCAAAATTCCTAAAAATTTACCAGTCAGTTTTCAAAAACTGCCTTAAGCCAGCTCTAGCACACCAGTGAGTGGAACTATTGAAGGATGAGTAAGGGAATGATTACAGAAATGAACCTCTGTTGGCTAGTATGTTATAGATCCCTCATGTTTAATTTCAGAATAACCTATCCAAAATATTTCTAAAAAATAAAATATTGAAATACTTATAGACTTGTACATTTGTATGTCTTTATATTACTTAAAAAAAAAAAAAGATACCACCTTCCTGAGCACTTCAGTTAATTGAAATAGGAATTTCTAAATGTGAATTCACTCCTATACAAATTATAGGGGGACAATGTAAGAAATTAAGTGCTCTTGTAATGTAGTATTAACTTTGTATGAAGCAATTTCAAAATAAACTGTTGGCTTACGTTGAGAAAAAGACTTAAATACTGAAATACTTGTGATATGAAATGGTATGATGCCTGGAATTTGCTTTAAAATATTCCGTAAAAGGGAGGGGGAGGGCTCAATAGATAAAACAGGAATCTCAAAATGTTGATAATGTGTGAAGCTGGGTGACAGGTAGATATTGGTTCACTATTCAGTTCTGTATGTTTGTGTATGTTTGAAAAACTTTCATAAGACATTTGGAGAAAGAATCAGTAAGCCTATATTAAAAGGTTTATCCTGACTATGGTATATAACTTTTCTCTTAAGATTGAAAATAAAGTAATATAATTTTAAATATTCCATAGATTTTACTTTTTTCTACCCCACATATTGCTTAAATTGAAAATAATTACATAATTAGCTGAAAGATGATAATGTTAGATCGCTTCTATAACAATAGACTATTCATGATAGATGGTAGAAAAAAACAGAGAAGGAAATTCTCTCAGGATCTGTATTCTTTTGAGCAGGTTAAGTGTTTAAACCAACTTGAAGTTTTTGAGAGTAATACACAGATGAAACTCAAATAACTAATGTTAGAATTAACATTAAGTTATGTACTATTCAGAATGTCTGAAATTATACATAAATGAATTGCCAAAATGAGAATGCTAAAAAATATTCAAAATGAAGACAAATACTCCTTTCATAGCAGCTTTTTTAGATATAATTGACATGCATTAAATTGTACATGTTTAAAGTGTACAGTAGGGTAACTTTTGACACACGTGTATACCCATGAAACCATCACCAAAATGAAAATAATAAACACATGCATCACCCCAAGAGTTTTCTTATGCCTCTTTGGAATCTCTCCCTTCCAACCTTCCCCCCTCCCCATCCTGGTCCCCAAACAACCACTGATTTGCATTCAGTCACTGTAGATTAGCCATTTCCTAGACTTTTATATAAATGGGACCGTTACAGTATATATATGCACATAACATATATGTATATATACATACATATATACATACACACTTTTTAATCTGTCTTCTTTCACTCTGCATAGTTATTTAAGATTCATCCATAATTCATTTCTTTTCCTTGCTGAGTAGCATTCCATTGTATGGATATACCATAGTTGTTCATCCATTCACCTGTTGATGGACATTTGGGTTGTTTACAGTTTTTGCCTATTACAAATAAAGCTGATACAAACATCCATGGACAAGTCTTTTTATGAACATATGCTTTTGTTTCTCTTGGGAGTAGAATAGCTGGATCGTATGGTAGGTGTCTAACATTAGAGGAAATTGCCTATTTTCCAAATGTTTGTACCATTTTACATTTCCACCAGCAGTGTGTGAAGCTTCCAGTTCTTTTACGTCCTTGCAAAGACTTGATATGGTCAATGTTTTTAATTTTGGCCATTCTAATGGGTGTGTAATGGTATCTCATTTGGTTTTAATTTGCCTCTCCCTAATGACTACTGATGTTGAGCATCTTTTCATGTGCTTCTTTGCCCTCTTTTTTTATAGGGAGAAGTGTCTGTTCAAATTTTTTGCCCATTTTATCACTTTGTTGGTTTTCTTCATATTGATTTATGAGCATTATTTATATATTCTAGAAACAAGTCCCTTATCAGAATATGATTTGCAAATATTTTCTGCCACTCTCTGACTTGTCTCCATCTGTTAGTAGTGTTATTTGAAAAGCAGAAGTTTTTAAATGTCTGGTTTATCAGTTATTTCTTTTATGGATAGTGTTTTTAGTGTTATGTCTAAAATATCTTTGCCTAACCCAAGGTCATAGGGTTTTTGTCTGTCTTTTCTTCTAAATGTTTCATAGTTTTAGGTCCGTGATCCATTTTTGATTTTTTGTAGTGCACACAGTATTGATTGAAATTCATTTATTTGCATATTGAAATCATATTGTTCTGGCATTATATGTTGAAAAGACCCTTGCTGAAAATCAATTTTATATGCGTGAGTCTGTTTATGGACTCTGTTCTGTTCCAGTTTTCTATTTGTGATTAGGTCAATACCATACCATCTTGATTATTATAGCTTTATAGTGTCTTGAAATTAAATAGTATTAGCCCTCCAACTCTGTTCATTTTCAAACTTTTGGCTATTCTGTGTCCTTTGCATTTCCATATGAATTCTATAATCATTTCTACAAAAAAAAAAAACGCTGGCTGTGATTTTGATTGGGATTGCATTGAATCTGTAGATTAAATGGGGTGAATTGCTATCTTAATACTATGGAATATTTCTGGCCTATGAACCTATGTATCTTCCCATTTATTTACATCGTTAATTTCTTTTAGTACTGTTATTTTTTAGTCTTTAGTGTAAAAGTTTCACATCTTTTGACTAGTGTTAATGTGGTTTGTTTTTTCCATTCTTCTATTTTTAATCTGTTTGTGCCTTTATAATTGTTTATAGGCAACGTATGTAGTTGGATCTTGCTTTTTCATCTAGCCTGACAAAATAGGACTTCTAATTGGGGTTTTCAGAACATTTACATTTGATGTTTCTATTGATAAGGTTATGTTTAAGTCTGTCATCTTGCTATTTGTTTTTTATTTGTCCCATATACAAATACACTATACAATATAGTATATTTCCATTTGTCCCCTTTTGACCTTTGTGCTTTTGTTTTTATATGTTTCACTTATGCATGTGTAAACCCCACACTGCATTGCTATTATTTCTACTTTAAACAGTTGCTAATCTTTTAAAGAGATATAGTAATATGAGGAAAAGGTATTATACTTAACCAAACAGTTACCATGCCTAGTGTCCTTTATTCCTTTGTGTAGATAGAAATTTCCATCTGCTATCATATTATCTCTGGTTGATGCACTTCTTTTAACGGTACTTACAGAGCAGGTCTGCTGGTGATGAATTCTTTCTGCTTCTGTAGGTTGCAAAAAGTTATTTCACCTTTTTGTGTTGTTTTTTTGGTTTCTACATTTCTGACCATTTATTCTTAACATAAGTCAAGATTAAAATATATTTCTCACAGTTGTGTTATTACTAAGGCCAAATAAACTGGAAGTATGCATTCGAGGGGTTCACTCTTGTCTTTTTTATTGCAGTAAAATTCACCTAACATAAATTTCATTATTTTAAATTATACATTCAGTGGCTTTTGGTACATTTACAGTGTTGTACAACCATTACCACTGTCTAGCTACAGAAGATTTTCATCACCCAGAAGGAAACCTTGTACCCATTAAGCAGTCATTCCCCATTCTCCCCTCCCTGTAGTCCCTGGCAACCACTAATGTGCTGTCTGTCTCTATGGATTTGCCTCTTCTGCATATTTCATATAAGTGGAATCTTGCAATATGTGACCTTTTGTGTCTGGCTTCTTTCACTTAGCATAATATTTTTAAGGTTCATTCATGTTGCATCATCTGTCAGTACTTAATTCCTTTTTATGACTGAATATTACTCCATTGTACAAATATATCACATTTTGCTTATCCATTCATCTGTTGATAGACATTTGAATTATTTCCATCTTTTGGCTATGTGAATAGTGCCTCTATGACCATTTGAGTACAAGCATATGTTTGACTACGTATTTTAGTTCTTTTGTGTATACAGCCAAGAGTGGAATCCTGGGTTCACCTTTGTTTTTGAAAGTCATTTTCACTGGGTAAGGAATTTGAGGTTGACTCTTTTTTTTCATCTTTTTGTTTTAGTACTTGAAAGATGTTGCTCCACTCTCCTAGTTTGCATTGTTTTTGCCAAGAAATATGCTGTCATCTTTATCTTTGTTCTTCTCTAAATAATGTGTCTTTATTCTCTAACATCTTTTAAAATTTTCTTTTTTTTTTTACAAGCTTTAAGCAATTTGATTATGATATGACTTGCTGTAGTTTTCTTCATCTTTCTTGTGCTTGGGTTTTGTCAGACTTCTTTTCTATGTGCAATCATCAAATTTGGAGGCCTTTCACCCATTATTTCTTCAAATATTTTTCTGTCCTACCTTCTCTCTTTCCTTTGGAGACTCCATTAGTCATATATTAGGCTGTTTGAAGTTGTCCTACTCCACAACAAATGATGTTCTGTTTACTTTTTTCAGTTTTTTTCTGCATTTCCTTTTGCATAATTTCCCTTACTAAGTCTCCAAGTCCACTAATCTTTTCTTCTCCAGTGTATATCTGCTGTTAGTCCAATCCAGGGTGTTTTTCATCTCAAATATTGTGGTTTTCATTTCTAGTTCAGTTTGGATCTTTTTTGCATCTTCCAGGTCTCTACTTAACCTTTCAAACTTTATTTTCTTGAGCATATGAAATACAGTTTCAATAACTTTTGATAATCCTTGTCTACTAATTCTATTCCTGTTTCATTTCTTGATTGGTGTCACTTTAATTGATTTATCTCATTATGTATCATATTGTCCTGCTTCTTTGCATGCCAAATAATTTTTTACTGGCTATCAGACATTGTGAGTTTTACCTTAGACCTAAGTGTTTTTGTGTTCCTGTAAGTTTTTGTAAGCTTTATCCTCAAACATGGTTAAGTTTCTTGGAAAAAGTTTGGTCCTTTCGAGTCTTGCTTTTAAGCTTTTGTAAGCAAAGAAGCATTCATCTTAAGGCTAATTTTTCCACCTCTGTGACCAAAGCCTTTTGAGTATTCTACCCAAGGTCCTATGAATTATTAGGTCTTCTACTTTGGCTGGTGGGAGTAGATACAATTCCTGGCCCAGGTGATCTTCAGAGATTGCTCCTTCTAATCTTTTCAGTGCTTCTATCTCAGTGTCTGTAGTTTCTTTACCTATATGCACTGTTCAGTGCCCAGATGATTACTCAAGAGGGACTGTCTGTAAATTTTCAGAGTTCCTCTCTGTGCCACTCTCTTTTCTTCAGTATTCTGCCATATGAACTGTAGCCACCTTGGTTTCTACTTCTGGCAACAGATCTTTAACTCAGGGAGTTTGGCAGGTTCTACCTTGATTCCCCATTCCTGAGCCACAGCCTGGAAGCGCTCTCTGTGCAGTAAACTGGGGCAGGCGTAGGGCTGGGCTCACCTTGTTTGTTTCCTGTGTGTGAGGGCTCGCTGTCCTTCATTGCTTGATGTCCAGTGTCCTCAGACTGTTGTTTCATTAGTTGGTCTAGTATAAAAAAGAGAAAAATAAATTAGCTTTCTTTTTTGTATGTAGGTGGATGCCACCTAATTCTCAAGAAACCACCAAGTTAGTTAAGAATGGAGTGTTCATGTGAGGTTTGATAACAGTAGAAAATCTAAGTTAAATCATAAAGCATGCCACGTTACCACCACCAAGAATTGTCTGCCTCAGCTGCCTTGAACCCTAATGCTTGCTCTTTTTCTTTCCAGTCATTCAGTAAATATTTATCACACTACCACTATACTCAACCACTGATGAGCAAAATAGGCATGGTCTCGCCGTCTTAACATGTACAGCCTTGCTCACAAAGGCCTTGTCTTTTAGTAAAAGTACTTAGAGATTTGTCTGTTACAGCTAACTTTATTTCAGAAAACTTATCTAGAAAATGGGACATATACAATCTCAAGTGACCAAATGGCAAAGTTTAGTTGCCTGGGATTTTCTACCTAGGAGGCACTTAGTGGAATCCAGGTAATTTGTTAGAAAACTTTAAGTTGCTAGATTTGAAAGAGACTTTAAGATGCATGAGTAAAATAAAGTAGATCTGTATGTACTAACTTTAAAAGATGTTTCTACTATATTGATAATTTTTTTAAAAAAGTAAAGTTGCAGAATAATATGTATTATGTTTATTTTAGTTTAAATATGTATTTGTGTGTGTGTGTGTGTGTAGGGGATAGGATTGTGTTTCTGTTTAAGCATAGAGAAAATTAAGAAGTTTAGAAAATATACAACTGTCATGCCAAGGGCATACAAATACCACTAGTTATGTTTTATAAATATAAAATAAGCTTTATTGTGGTAAACGTATAGGCAAAGAATTAACAGAACATATACGATCCCCCAAGTTCTCTTCCCACAGAAAAGTGTGCTTAGGCCTGGCACAGATGGTCTGGATGTACTGCAGAAAGGGATCTGATAGAGGGACTTCACACCAAAACACTGTACACATTTAAATAGGAGGAGGATAGGAACATCTGGTTGACTATGTAACAATGGAAGAGGGAGCCTCTGGAGTTTATGGAGGTAGCTCATATTAGCCTGTTCCAGTAGGATAGGAAATGAGCCTCCAGGACCATCCATATTTGTCTCTCTAATATCAGTGGTTACTTCTGGGATTGGGAGTGGGGAAGTGAGGAATGACCAATTTTTACCTTATGGATTTTTGAATTGTTTGAATTTTTTGCAGCTCGCATGAGATTTTTTTTAAAGGCATAGATTTGGTGACCAACATAGTATTTAATTCACAATAGGTATAAAGCAAATGTTGATTCATTAAATAGATCATTGACCTAGCCCATCCACCAAACTTAGGTAGATTTATAAAGTTTATGAAAATAAGAGGCAAAATCCTATCTTTTGTACATATATCTATAAACAAAGATTACATTCCAGAAATATTCTTTGTACCCAAAATTTCATTGCGAGGAAATATATACATACACATACGTAGATACTCATACGTACATCCAGATATCTGTATGCTCATGATATATCCATGAAGATGTTTGGAATGATACATACCAAAAGAAATCATTAATGTTGGTTACTGTGGAGGAGATATTGAGGTTCTAGGATGGTTGGAAGAGATACTTTCAGTTTATGTTCCCTCGCTGTAGTTTGAATTACTTGCTGTGTGCATGTGTATTCGTTTCTTTCCTCCCTTTCTTCCTCACCTCCTTCCTTCCATTTCATTATCAACAGCAAGTATATTAAAGGAGTATGGAAGTGGTCCAAAATATCAGAGAAAGGATTTGCCGTAGGAAAAATTCAGAAGCATCTGAAAACATAACATAGGCATTTGAAAGCCTTGGACTTAGAAAAGGAAGGAGGAAAGGTGTCTAATGTGTGCTCAGGCAAGGAAAAAAGATGTGGCAGAAGGATGTGCTTGATGGGAATCTTTGTAATACTTGCCAGTGTATATATACATACATACCATGACATTGGGATACATGATTTCCGCAAACATAGTAGAAGTAAGAATCTAGATGAGTAAAACACGCGCCTCTGTCCTTTTAGTTACCTGACTCTAACAACTGCTGGGAGTGTTCCACCAGCATCCCCAGCGAACCCAGTCTCTGGAAGGAGTCTATAGCATACACAACTCCTACAGCCCCACCTCATCATTTTAAAGGTGGAGACTCACATCCCAACCACAGCCCTAAAAGAACTAAGCTAGCCTTTCCCACCATGTTTCTAAGCCTCCATTGATGTGAAAAAATCTCCGCTATTTTATGTACCTCTAAGGACTGAGAGTAGAAGATGCTGCCAAGTAAACTATGATACAATGCTTTATTATCACTTTAAATTTTCTCTTAGTTTTAGACACACATTCTTTTAGACTTTAGGCATTATCATATATTACACAACTCACTTTTTGTACCTTTCTTCTAACTAACTTTGTTTTGGTGCCGAATCGCCTTGTAATCTTTCTAAAGACATTTTAAGTGGCATTTAAACTCAACCTTTGATGAATTAGCCATATTCAGAACTCAATTGAAATCACAATATAAACAGCTAAGACCAAATGTGTTCATATGCAAACTTGGCTGACAATTATGAGATGCATCCATTTTCATAGAAAAGATGAAAAGTAGAATGAGTTATTGGATCCTTTTGCCTCCCAAAGTGTTTCCCTGAAAGTTTGTTGTTACTTAAAATTCCTTCATTAGAGAACATTGTTTTTATTTCACCATTAGAAATACAAGGCTTAAAATAGAAACAGTTAGTTGAGGTACTCCATTGCCTGAAACGTTTTAAATGTAGCAAATGAAGTTTATTAGTCCATCAAAAGTCCTTCTTCTAACCAGGACTGTCCTCCCTGCTGTAGATGGTGATTCCTATTTTAAAATGCCCACTGCCTACCAGGCAATGTCTGCGTTCTCTAGCATGGCATAGAGGGCCAATTCGATTCTAACCAACTTCTCATCTTCATCTTCCCTTTCCTCCCTTTTTCTTGTGTGTCTTTGTGTGTCTTTACTGTTTCTGTGTGTACATGCGCACCCCTGCCTTTAGTCCACTTCTTTACTTTAAGGTAGTAGGGGAGAGGAATTCTTATCTCTTCACATTTTGTGCTACTCTGACATAATTTTTTTTCCCATCATTGAGAGGCAGTCGTGAATATTGGTTAAGTACACGATTCTGGAGCCAGACTCACTAGGTTAAAATCTCATTTCTGGTAATTACTTGCTGTGTAAACTTGGATAAGTTGTTTAACCTCTCTGTGCCTCAGTGTCCTCATTTGTAAAATATTTATTAAATTCCAAATAAAATAAGTTTCATTGAAATATTTCTTGAGCAAATGAGTGGATTACTTTTTTAAAATAGTTTTTTAAAACAGATTATGTTTTGTAAAATTTAACAGGGAAAAACAGGAAAGCAAAGCAAAAGGGGGAAAAATCGCTTTTAAAAACAGGCGAAGACAATCTGAAAAGGCTACATACTATGATTACAACTATACGACATCTGGAAAAGGTGAAACTATGGAGACAGTAAAATGAGCAGTGGTTGCCAGGAATTATGAGGGAGGGAAGGATGAATAGACAGAGCAAGAGGATTTATAGGGCAGACTATTCTGTATGATACTATAACAGTGGATACGTGTCATTATACATTTGTTAAAACCCATAGAAGGTACAACACCAAGAGTGACCCATCCTGTAAACTGGAGGCTTTGGGTGATAATGGTGTGTCAATGTACATTCATCAGTTGTTACAAATGGTGATGCTGGGGCAGGTCGTCGGGGAAGGGGGAGCTGAGAATATGTGGGAACTCTCTGTACTTCCACTCAATTTTGCTGTGAACCTAAAAATACTCTAAAAAAAAAAAAAAACAGACAAGAAAGAGAATGAAATCTGAGAACCACAGAGAAGAGACTGGAGAAAAGGAAGAGAAGGAGGGAGCAAGATGTCAGTGGCTCATTTTCTGTGAAGGTAATCATGGCCACCTTTTGTAACTTGTGCAGTTCAGCAGTCC
This sequence comes from Equus caballus, assembly GCF_041296265.1. NCBI lineage: Eukaryota > Metazoa > Chordata > Mammalia > Perissodactyla > Equidae > Equus > Equus caballus. The sequence goes on from NC_091700.1 coordinate 66,885,171, forward strand.
TTGAAGCTAGTTTTGTCGGTGGCAGGAAAATACCCCCTGGAACGTAACTTTGTCTAGAGAAAAATTAACTTCTTAACATAGGTAACAGAACTAACTTTTTTGTAACGTTAAAAAATTGGGGCGGGGGGGGGCGGCCCCGTGGCCGAGTGGTTAAGTTTGCGCGCTCCGCTGTGGTGGCCCATGGTTTCGCTGGTTCAAATCCTGGGCGAGGACATGGCACTGCTCATCAGGCCAAGCTGAGGCGGCATCCCACATGCCACAACTAGAAGGACCCTCAACTAAAATATACAGCTATGTACCGGGCGGCTTTGGGGAGAAAAAGGAAAAAAATTTTTAAAAAAAACAGAAAAAATTTTTTAAAAAATTGGGGCGAGACTTCGTTTTCTCTGTGTATGTGTGTATTTCACGTGGTGCTTCACCCCTTGTGAAATTAGTGTTCTCATACATTTTTTGAATGCACAAGATAAAATGTAACTGAATATAAGGGATAATTACATTATTGATACTTGATAAAGTTTCATGAAGAAGACTTAAGGTGAAGAGGATGTTGGAACAAACAATATTCATAGGTAATATTTGGCATAATCAAAACATAGTACCAGAAATTGCCTTTAACATGTATAAGTTATTAACTATTGTCATTTTGTCTATTATTTTTTGAGGTTCTAATGTGGAATTACATAGAAATGAACATTTTTATTTTAATAATAATGAACTTATATTTATCTACCATATGAATGGCTGATTTGTTACATGGGCAAAACATTCACTTTCATTGTAGTAACATTTCTTTGTCTAACCTTGCCAAATGTTTAAACCAAGAAGTCTTTGTTATGGTTTATTCTGGAAAAAATTCAATTACATGGATCTAGGACAATATACCAGAATTTGTCCTTTAAGCCATGCTTTTATAGGTTCACATACCATGTAATGTGAATGTATGTGTGTGTGTACCAAAGGCCAGCCACCACTAAAGTAAGGAAAAACAATGACTTATTTATAAATTGTATTCTGTTTACACATCAAACAAATAAGATAATTGTTTAAACTTTTTATCTTACTGATGTGCCTTGATAACTTATGAATGACGATAGATTTTTTCATCTAAGAGCTCTTACAAATTACACTGCAAATCCCACCCCCCCACCCCCACCCCTGCCCAATCAGCATTGCTATACAGTTGAACCACATTAAATGAATTTCTCAGGGGTAGCTTTGAGGGGAAAGAAATTTAAAACATTTGAACTTGAAAATTCCATTCTCTGACTCTAATCTCCTGTCTTTCCAGCTCTCCCGGTCCTTCCAGCTCTCCCAGTCCTTTCATTTCCACTAAACCTGCGCTTTATTTGGACTCATTATGAGTCCCAGACTCATAAACTGTTCGTATTTTTCCAATCTGTCAAGCCCCTCCTGCTGCCGCTTTTCTTCCTACCCAGCCTTGGGCCTTATCAACCCTCTGAGCACTACATTCACTAGCACTCTAGATTGCTTTGTTGCCAAATTCATCCCTACCTTTAGCATGGTATCTTACAATCTGGTAGTTACTCTTAAATATTTAATGGAAGGAAGGAGAGAGAGAATTTCTAGAAAATTCTTTGGTTTTGTGGCAATGTGCTAAAAATTTCTTGTGGAAGTCTATTACTTTTGCTGCTTGGAAGCATTACAGATTTTTTTTGTTGAACGTCACCCAGGCCGTCATTCCTATTGCCTAGTGTTTTTATTTTTATGTATCTATCCTGTTTTCCATTATCTTCATTGTAGGTCACTTCCACTCCCCAAAGCCATCAATTCCATCATCTGTATCTTTACCTTATTATAATTAGGTCATCTAAATTTATTTTCTTTGAGTCTCTCTCACCCAAGGATTTTTTAGTATCTTCACTTACTCTTTTTTTCCCCTTTTGGTCCCACCCAAAAAAATGAGTGTGTGTGTGTGTGTGTGTATTGACATAACTTTCAAAAGTTAACCCATTTTTGTACATAATTCCTTCTGCTCTCTTCCCCCATTAACTATTCAGCTACACCCTTCCTCAGTGATCACCAGTGACTTCCTAATTGTCAGTATTCTCTTCTCAGTCCCCTGATCTGTCTATAGCATATTATAAATATTATAGATATTTTAGAAATTCTGCCTTCTCTTTGCTTTATGACACCTTTCTCTCTCAGGTGACTCTTTAGTCTTCCTAGCTAACGTCTTCATCTTCTTCCAACTCTGAAATGTAGGTGTCCCTCATGTGACTGCCCTTTGCTCTGTTCTTACACCTCAGTAGTGATTCTCAAATGTTAGTGAATATAAGAATCACCTAAGATTCTTGTTTAAAACATAGATTTCTAGATCTTACCCTCAGAGATTGTGATTAAGTAGGTCTAGAATGAATCCCAGGAATCTGCATTTTTAACAAACTCTTCTTGTGACTTTAATAAAAGTGATGCGGGGTCACTCTGAAAAAAAATAATGACTCTACCGTTCTATCTACTCTAGTGACTTCAGCCATCACTTCCATGCTGATTACTTTAAAATATTTTAACATCCTACTCTCATGAATTTCTCCTTATTGTTTGGACTGTACTTTGAGAATCTCAGGACAAGAGTAGGGCTGATAATCAACTAGTATGCACTTGCTTTTGGTTATGAAAATAATAAAATATTTGAAAAACACTGGTAAACAACTATTGCCCTAAGCCCCAGAATATCATTCCACCACCACAATCCGGTCTGTCCTCGTCGCTTTCCTAAGATCCCCTGGACCTCCCTGCCATCCAGCAACAGAAGTAACACCTGGCACCACGGAATTTCTCTAGGACCCTGCTCCACTGTGAGGACTGGCATCCTAATTGGTTGACTTCTTTCATTAAATATTAGTCCTGTTAAAGATGATTATGTCATTAGCCATATAGGGACACAGGCGAAGTTAGTTTTAGTGGGGAGGATGGTAAATTCAGGATATCAGATGGTTTATGTGCAGTACTGTTAAACCTACTAAAATAGTTGGATGGAATGGCCTGCAGCAAGTCCAAGATCACAAGAGCTGTGCTTTCCAAATTTGACAGATCATCAGAAGGCTCAACCCTAAGAAATTTTGATTCATTAGGACAGGGCTGGGGCCCAGAAATCACTGGATTTTTTAAATATTCCCCGGTGGTTCTGATGATTAGCTAGGTTAAAGAACTACTGGTTTAGATTGAGAACACAGAGAAGTAGTAACAAAGTAGTGCCCCATATTGAACCTCAAAAAGGCATTTCACATTCCGTGGCACAATCAAAAAGATTTGGCAAGGATATGTGGATTTTTCAGCACAAACTACCACCACTACTAGGAAGTATCACTTGTATATGTTTTATACACAGAACGAAACTCAACATTAAATCCATTCAACAGAATACATTTTGTCCCTGGGAAAAAAAAGCTCAATTTCTAGGAGTTTCTTTGAAAAGAAACTCCGCGAGAAAAAAATCCCACATCCCAATACAATGCAGTCACCTTTATATGTCTTTTAAATTTTAAGAGAAAATATATAATTTTAGGGTATCATCAAGAATAAGTTAAATATTTGAATTAAAATATATAATTATGTTTTAGTCAGGTGTTGCTTTTCTCTGAATCATTTGTACAGTTTATTGAAACAAAGGAGGAATAACAATTCTATAAAATGTTGTGTCATGGGTTTAGTTATGAGTCACTTATTACGTATGTGATTCCTGAGTCACTAATTACTAAGGCTTTCCTATAAGGAAAAGATTAACAATAAGCAAAGTGAGTGATTGTGAAACTTTTTGAATACTAATTATTATAGCTACAGAGAGACTTTTTTAAACCATATTAGAGAAATTAAATTCTGTTAAATTAACATTTATTTCAAAAATAGATATTAACCTCGCTTTTCACTGAAGTGTACTTTTTTTTTAAAGATTTATTTTTTTCCTTTTTCTCCCCAAAGCACCCCGGTACATAGTTTGTATTATATTCTTCGTTGTGGGTCCTTCTAGTTGTGGCATGTGGGACGCTGCCTCAGCGTGGTTTGATGAGCAGTGCCATGTCCGCGCCCAGGACTCGAACCAACGAAACACTGGGCCGCCTGCAGCGGAGCACGAGAACTCAACCACTCTGCCACGGGGCCAGCCCCCTGAGACGTACTTTTTTTGAGAAATTAAAATAAATTTTTGGGATTTAGAAGCTTACAAACAAGTTTATAAAGAAATATATCCTTAAAACTGGCAACACTATAGTAATTTTTGTTATCCAGAGAGGGAGGAGTTTATAGATTGTATATTAGAGAGACCTTTTGAAAGTAAAGCTTTTGACCCTTAATTTTGTTTATAGTACTAAAACCTAGTATATGTAATTTCTGTAATGAAAAAATCAAGCTAAAATAATTAAAGTAGTGATTGCTATTCTATTTTTATGCAGTTGAAGTTAGATTTGATGTTTCGTACGTAGCTCGATCTAGACTACAGCTAACTACAGTTTGGAAAGGCCCTTAGTCCTTCCCTGCAGTCTGCCCCCACCCCTCAACTCTGCCACAGACTGTTCTGCGCTTTGAAACACAAAGCAACTTGTCAGTTCGGTTGATTCAGTTAGGGTCAGTTCTGTGAAAACAAAGTCAAGGCAATTGTTTGATTTAATTGACTAGTGAAACTGGTTAAACAGGTAAGTAGAATTTAGTTTTATTTTTGTCCAGCACATATTTGAATGTTCATAAAGTAACTTAGTAGCCTAATAAGATTCCAGTGACATTGTAGTAGATTTTAAAGAATGATAACCAAAGCAAGGAAAAAGAACACTAAAACCCAAACTATAGAAAATGTTCATGGTATTTTTTCCTATTATAGCTCTGCTTTCACTATAATGAATTGTGTCCAAAAAAAAGAAGTTGTCTTTTCTTTCACTATTCATTTCCTTTTCTTTGAGGAGTTTTTTCCTGGGCCATACTTAATATAACCATAGGAAATTTTCTAATGTAATTTAGATGAATAGCTTAAATAACTTCTACAAGTAGTCCTCAAACTGCAAGCAGATATTCTCTGATAGTTGGTCAGCCACCTCATGGCTTCACTTTCTTCCTTACCCACCTGGACCTCATGGTTGATCATTCTTACAATAGTTGTTTCTGCCATTGATTCTTTCTGCCTTCCACTGTTGCCTTCCACTGTAGCCATCCTGCTGTTCTCTACACCATCAGCTTCTGGGATACTGATCACTCATTATTTTTTGTGTGTGAACAGAAAACCAAAAAATTGGAGTGCTAAAATAAATGATACGTTTAGATCTTAAAAAAAAAAAGTCTTGGGGCTGGCCCTGTGGCCGAGTGGTTAAGTTCGCGCGCTCCACTGCAGGCGGCCCAGTGTTTCGTTAGTTCGAATCCTGGGCGCGGACATGGCACTGCTCATCAAACCACGCTGAGGCAGCGTCCCACATGCCACAACTAGAAGAACCCACAACGAAGAATACACAACTATGTACCGGGGGGCTTTGGGGAGAAAAAGGAAAAAATAAAAAATCTTTAAAAAAAAAAAAAAGTCTTGTAAATGTAGTTCATTTGAGAAAAAGTATAAATCATTTCTTGTCCCAGAAAAACAGCAAATCTTTAGCCTCTATTGAACTTGTTAGGGATTATGAAAGGAAAGAGGAAAAAAAAATTAAACCTGTAAAAGGCTAGAATTTTATTGTCAAAGAACATTTTAAGGTCATAAAGTAGGTGTTTTATAATATTTTTGTTCTGTGTAATAAGATGCTGCCTCCTCCACTCCCTCACTCTTATAATAGATATTCACCACTTTTATTGATTGTTCAGTTTTTGCATATGCAACTCTAGAATACCTGTTTTGAGAATTCTTTATGTACCAAAGTAGAGGCTGCTGACGTTGACAGTGTTGTTTTTAGTCCTATACTGACATACATTTTACGTTCGCTTAGGAAAAAAGAGCAAACAAAAAAACTAAGATTGATTGGGTGTGTAAGTTGATAAAATCCCTTAGGAAATATGTCAAGAGCATTACATAGTCGTACCCCTTAACCTTAGTGCATGTCCTATTCTAAAAAATTTAGCAAAGGAAGCACTAATTTAAGGAAAAACATCTACAATGCAAAAAAAGTTTGTTGTAGCATTATTTTTACTAGTCAAAAATTGATAACATCCTAAATGTTTCTCACTGTAAGCAATGGAATTAAATTATGGCATATTGACTTACTAGACAGTTTTGTAGCCATTAAAAATATAAATTAAGGTACTCCAACAACTTGGAAAAATGATTATGATATAAGGTAAAGTAAAAAGGCATAATATAAAATTGTACGTAGTGTACTAGCAATGAACAATCTAAAAGGAAATTAAGAAAACATTTATAATAGCATCAAAAAGGATAAAATACTTAGGAATAAATTTAATCAAACAGGAGAAAGACCTGTACACTGAAAACTACAAAACATTACTGAAAGAAGGAAGACCTAGTAAATGGAAAGACATCGTGTGTTCATGGATTAGAAGACAATGTTGTTAAGATGGCAATACTACCTAAAATGATTTACAGATTCAGTGCAATCCCTATCAAAGTCCCAATAGCATTTTTTTTTCCAGAAATAGAAAAACCCATTCTAAAATTTATGTGGAATTTCAAGGGACCCTGGATGGCCAAAATAATCCTGAAAAGGAAAAACACAGTTGAAGGACTCACGCTTTCAGATTTTAAAACTTACTACAGAACTACAGTGATCAAAACAGTGTTCTGCTGACATAAGGGTAGACGTATAAGATTAATGGAATAAAATAAAGAGCCCAGAAATAAACCCTCATATATGTGGTCAGTGGTTTTTCAACACGGTTACCAAGACCATTCAACGGAGAAAGGTAGTCTTTTCGACAAATGATGCTGATAAAACTGTATATCTACATGTAAAAGATCAAAATTGGACCCTTACCTTACATAATATGCAAAAATTAAATCAAATGGATCAGAGATCTAAATTTCAGAGCCAGAGGTATAAACTGATAGAAGAAAACATAGGAGAAAAAATAGATCAAAATTAAAAACTTTTGTGATCAAAGGATGTTAGCAAGAGAGTGAAAAAGCCCACAGAACGGGAGAAAATATTTGCTAATCATATATCTAATAAGAGTTTAATATCCTGAATATATAAAGAACTCCTAACCACTCAACAACCAAAAAACAGGCAACCTAATTAAAATAAGGGTAAAAGACTTGGATAGACATTTCTCCAAAGAGGATATACAAATGGCCAATAGGCACATGAAATAACAGTGTTAGCAAGGATGTGGAGAAATTGGAACCAAGTACATCGCTAGTAGGAATGTAAAATGATGCAGCCACTGTGGAAACAGTTGGCAGTTGCTCAGAAAGTTAAATATAGAATTAACATATGACCCAGCAAATCCCCTCCACTCCTAGGTAGATACTCCAAGGAACTGAAAACAGAGACTCAAACAGGTATTTATATACCACTGTTCATAGCAGCATTAGTCACAATAGCCAAAAAGTAGAAATGACCCAAATGTCCATCAACAGATGAATGAATAAACAAAATATGCTAAAAATGTACAATGGAATATTATTCAACCATAAAAAGGAATGAAGTTCTGCTACATGGTGCAACATGGATGAACCTTGAAAACATTACATTAAGTGAAATAATCAGACACAAAATGACAAATATTACGTGATTCCACTTATATGAGCTGTCTAGAATAGGTAGACTCCTAGAGACAGATAGTAGAATAGAGGTTTCCAGGAGCTAGGGGTTGAGGGCAGTGTTTTTGCTTAATGGGTACAGAATTTCTGTTTGAGTTGATGAAAATGTTCTGGAAATAGATACTAGTGATGGTTACATAACATTGTGCATGTAGTTAATGCCACTGAATTTTACACTGTAAAGTGGTTAAAATAGTAAATTTTATGTTATTTACATTTTAACCACAGTTGTTTTTTTTTTGAGGAAGATTAGCCCTGAGCTAACTGCTGCCAATCCTCCTCTTTTTACTGAGGAAGACTGGCCCTGAGCTAACATCTGTGCCCATCTTCCTCTACTTTCTATGTGGGACGCCTACCACAGCATGGCTTGCCAAGTGGTGCCATGTCCGCAGCTGGGATCCCAACCAGCGAACCCCAGGCTGCCAAAGCAGGACATGCGAACTTAACCACTGCACCACCAGGCCAGCCCCTAACCACAATTTTTTAAGCATTTGTTTATACATAGTGATTTAGACATAAATTATCTACTTTACAAATAAGGACCGAAGGAAATATGAAGACATGAAAAAATTACTAAATTATAACATGATTGTATTATTTTGAGTAGAAATGAAGCTCAAATAAAAGATTTTCATTTTTAGCTAATGGATATTCATTAAAAGATAAATTTTATGTCACATATCTTCTCAGACCAACAAATGGTAAGAAAATTTAGGTGTCCCATCCCCAAAACTGGTAACAGTATTTTGTTTAAAATTTTTCTTCTCTGTTTTAATGTTATTATTGTAAAGAATAATAATATTGATTAATAATTTCTAAAACTTCCAAGTTTACACAGGAAAGGCTTTTCAGAGTAATTCATGTAAGTGAGAGTTGGTGTACTATATCTATGCTAGAGCCTTTTGAATAATTTTAGTTTCTTGTAAAATTTTCTAGATTTTAATGAAATCTGTTTTTCTTTAGCTTGACAGGGCCAATTCTCTGTTAAACCAGACTCAGCAGCCTTACAGATATCTCATTGAATCAGTACGCCAGAGAGATTCTAAGATTGATTCACAGAAGGAGTGTATTACACAACTTGAGAAAGATGTCAGGTAAACCATCTACAAATCTTTTATTTGAATAATAAAGGCATTGTAAACATAATACTACCATAGATAAATTCAGATTCTGAATTGTGAAGAAAAAGTTTAAATAATAGAGGTGATCTTAAATTTAATGAGTATTAAATTTCTCTTAGAAAAACTAGGCCATATCACATTAGGTCTTCACGTTCTACTTTATGCAGAAGTCTTAGCCTGGAAATAACAATGCTACGCTTACTAACAGAGCGCTCCACCCACTATAGGGCACACAACAGCTATCCTGTCCTTGCTCCCCTAGAATCAAAGAGAGGGGAGGAATATAACCAGATGCCATTTATGGAGTCAAAATAACTTTTTAAACAGATAAAATGTACACATTTACTTACATTCATGTTGAGTTTGCCAAGGAATTTTTAGGCTTTTCTTCCCTTGACCCTGTACATGAAGTAACCTGTGAATTACCTAAATGTAAATAAATTCCTTTCACTTCCTTAAATTGAAATTGTTTTCTTAGATGACACGCTATCCAGAAGACTTGCTCCATTTAATAATGATTCAAATTCTTTACCTGTTCATCTATATAATTATTTTAGTCTTTTTAAATTGCAGTAAAATAATGATGCTATGCATAAAGAGGTTTTAACTTGCGGATGGTTGGTTAGTTGACTTAGTTGTTACTAGGTTTTAAGGTTATTAGAATAAATTATTAAATTATTAACCAATTCATAAATGTGAAAGCAGAGGATTAGGTGGGAATGGAATTGTTAAATTAAAGAATTGGAAAACAAGAAGATAGTTATTAAATTCAAGTTTCCTAAGCTATATAACCAAAAATATAAAAACTGCTGGTAATTGACTCCAAAGTTTACTTGAGTGTTCTTTTTGATTAATCAGAGTAATTACCTTCTCCTCTCATTTCTAACCCACCAAAATAATTGGTCCAGAACTTTACTCCTGAACCTAATATTTTGATGATATAATAAAATAATTTTAAATCACATTTGTGCTTTAAATGTCAACATAAATAACAATTTATTTCTAGATTTATTTTGTTAAAAATTGTAATTAGAATATAGATAACCAGCATTAATAAATTGATTCAATGAATTAATTAAGCATTATATAGATAGCTATTGGGGCAATAGAAATTATGTCTTATCATTCACTGGGTACTTGGTTTTCTTAGGGAAATTGAGGAAAGAACCCCAAATGGAATTTTTTCTTCCTATATTACAGTATCTATTTTTGTTACATTTGAAGTTTTGTATGGAGTCTTGTTTTACCTTTGTAATCTTGGAGTGGGGCTATATAAAACGCCTGTGGAAAAGATTACGTCTTCCACAGTTACCTTCAAATAAATTTATTTGAATATTTATTTTACTAAGAATTAAGATAGCTGAAAATGTTTAATAGAAAAATAATAGCTAGCTGCAGGAGAAAATTATACAGATGAACAAATTCAGCCCTAGAGAAATCAGGCAACTTGTCATCTAAGAACATACAGTTTTGTGGTAAGGCCCAAATTTGAATCCAGACCTGCCTTCTAATTCTACACTCTTAACCGTTATGTTATACTGCCTCCCTATGTTCTGTTCTGAATAAAGGATAATTTTTCATTAACATAATTAAGAAGAGGAGCAAAAAAAAAAACTGTAGAATAGCAGTTAACAGTAGGACTTCAACGAGTTGATAATTGTTGAAGCTGGATATTGGATACAGGAGGGTTGGTTATGTTTTCTCTTTTCTTTTGAAATATTCCATAATAAAGTTTTTGTAAAAAAACAGATTTTACAAGGGAGTACAGGTTCTATAGATAGGTTGCATGGGTTCAAATCCTGCTCAGTACTTAGTTTTGAATTGGAACAAGTCTGTTAAACTCTCTAAACCTCCACTGTCCAATAGAACTCCCTGGAATGATGAAAATATTCCATATCTGCGCTGTCCGGGATGGTAGCCACATGTGGCTATTGAGCATCTGAAATATGCCTACTATTGCTGAGGAACCATATTTTTAATTTTATTTAAATTAATTTTAATTTTAATTTCCACTGATGGCTGACTAATGGCTATGGTATTGGATGGTATAGCCAGTTTTCTCAACTATGAAATGAGAGTGGTACTAACAGTACCTAATTCATATGGTTATTCTGGGGATTAAATGATATAATCTTTGTAATATATATAGCACCATATATATATATTTGCTATATATGTATATATATATTTGCTATTATTAGTATTTATCTTATATTTAACAAATTTTTATGTTGAAAATTATCTTAAAAATGAGAAATAACATTTCAAAATATGTTGAATTTTTACAAAAATTAGGGCTCCCTTAATAACAGCAGCAGTAAACATAAAAAGTATGCTAATTATGGAATTAACTACAAAAAATATTTTTTATGCTAAACATTTGAGTCCTTTAAAGCTGTCTGTTGTTTCTTAAATTTATTGCATAATATTTTAGTAGATTCAGAACTAATCTTTCACAGGAGATGAAATCTTGCTCTTAGTTGAAGCAACCACCTTCTAATGTGAAAAAATAAGGTGCTTTAAGTAGTTTAATTATGGCCTTTGAGATGCTGTAGATGTACCCTGAGACACGAATGAAAGGATGGGATGCTGTAAAAAACTGCCCAATTTGGCCCAGTGGCACAGCGGTTAAGTGCGCACATTCTGCTTTGCCAGCCTGGGTTTGCCGGTTTGGATCCCGGGTGCGGACATGGCACCACATGGCAAGCCATGCTGTGGTAGGCATCCCACATAGAAAGTAGAGGAAGATGGGCACAGATGTTAGCTCAGGGCCAGTCTTCCTCAGTAAAAAGAGGAGGATTGGCAGCAGTTAGCTCAGGGCTAATCTTCCTAAAAACAAAAAAATACAAAAACAGCCCAATCAATAAGTCAGATACTGCAGGATAGATCACAGGTCTATCTACCATCACCCCTCCTCTGAGCCGATGTCATTTCAAAGATAGTGCTATTGGGGCCGGCCCCATGGCCGAGTGCTTAAGTTCCCACACTCTGCTTTGGTGGCCCAGGGTTTCGCCAGTTCAGATCATGGGCAAGGACATGGCACCACTCATCAAGCCATGCTGAGGCGGTGTCTCACATGCCACAACTAGAAGGACCCACAACGAAAAATATACAACTATGTACCAGGGGGCTTTGGGGAGAAAAAGGAGAAATAAAATCTTAAAAAAAGAAACAAAGATCATGCAATTATCCTGGATTTTGAATGCACATCGGCCTGGTTTCTTTTCTCATGGTAAAGACATCTGTAAAATATAGATATTAAGGTGAACTTCAAGGGGTAGTTGTGAAAATGAAATGAAGTAACGTCAATAAAGCTTCTGGCACATGGGCAAAACTCAGTAAATACTATTTCCCTTCCTCTTGTCCTTAGTTAATTTGAAATTTAAACATTAGGTGACCCATCCAAAAAGATTACTAAGTGATTATATTATGTTCCTTGAGAATTCCTATTTCTCTTCTCTGGGTGTTGATTTTAATTGTAAAGAATATTTACATTAACTGGTTATTTTTAAAATGTTTCTCTAGCTTATAGAATAAAAGCTCTTTAAAGAATGAATACTTTTGGGGCCGGCCCGGTGGCATAGCAGTTAAGTGCGCACGTTCCACTTCAGCAGCCCAGGGTTTGCCGGTGTGGATCCTGGGTGCGGACGTGCCACCGCTTGACAAGCTGTTCTATGGTGGTGTCCCACATATAAAGTAGAGGAAGATGGACACGGATGTTAGGTCAGGGCCAGCCTTCCTCAGCAAAAAGAGGAGGATTGGCGGCAGTTAGCTCAGGGCTAATCTTCCTCAAAAAAAGAAAAAATGAATACTTTTATCATTTTCTTAGAAAATAAAACAATGCCACTATACCACACCCACAACTTGCAGATTTAGCTATTTATACAATGCATTCAACATCTAGAAAGGTTAGAGTAAATATGCACTCAAATGAAATCACTATAAACATATTAAAAGCTGACGTTTGAGATATCACTATTAACTACTTTAAATTTCCCTATCATTAAAGTAATAATCCATTCTAAAAGTAGTGCTGTTAACTCTCCTCCACCGAGCCACGAGATAGTCTGCGTTATATAGTGTGATCTGTAGTTCAGAACTGAAGGAAGCATGGAAATAGAATAATTAGCATACATTTTCTTTCTCTGTTGTCAGTTCTCAGTTTATTCTTAACCAGTGGTTTAAGAAGGAAAGACAACTTCGCCTTGTAAGGCTAAGCCAGGGTATATTGATCCAGGAAGTTAAGGAACAATATATCAGGGATATGTTTTCATATAGCAGGTGAAACAGAGCCATAAACATGAATTTCTGAGTAATAATTAACAGTGAATTGAACAATTATGGGTGTAATATACCGTTCATGATAGATGTGCTTATGAGGAGATTTGTTTTGTAGTTACTTTATGAGTCACGCATAGAAGCTTTGTATTTGTAAAGGGAAGTTTCCACTGTTATGAAATGTGTCTTAAGGAGACTAAACTTCTATTGAGTAATTACGTATGTACTGGAAGAACACAGAGTATAAAAATCATCATATTCAGTTTTAGAGACCCACATGGTGCTCTCCCTTGGCATTTAAGAGTATATTATAGAGAAGTCTAAGACTGAAAATATGTACTGAAGTATTGTCTGTGGAGTCCGTACTGTTGGTAAGAAACCAAATCTTTAAGATGGAACAGAATTGCTCTGTAAAACCTGTTTATCCACCCCATCTTTTATTCCATGTTATACGGTTATTTTTGCTACTTAAATATGGAATATTTACTTTACTCTGGAAAAAAATTAAACACTACATATAAAGCATTACTAACAAATGTTAATTACATCAACATTCCATTCCTGTTACACTACATTTTATTTAATGGGCCTGTTGGTATTTGAGAGGATGTGGGTATATGTATACATGTATGTACTGTGAGTTTCTTTACATACTGTGTATACGTGTGTATATGTGTATAAACAGTAACACAGATCTGTTCCTTAAAAATTCCTATTCCTATTTACTGGATGTTTATTTTAATTTTGAAAAAGTATTTTATCTTCAAGATGATTCTAGCTAAAGGTAGATTAGAATCTACGATTACAGAATCATCTGGTCTTTACCATGCTTTAGGGGTCTCTGACAGAGCATGGCACTCAGTTTCTTTTATATCATTTAGTTCTTTTCAACTCTGTGGCTCAGTAAGATTTCTGACGCCTAACTCCAAAAGTCAACTTATTTTTCTGCTAAACTACTTGCCTCTATTGGCATTTAATTACTGTTTTCCTGTGATACCTGTTTTTCATCTAAATTAGTCATACTATATAGCATTTATGTAGAGTTATATGTATTCAGTGCTTTATATAATCGTTCATTAGATAATTCACATATCCATTTGACATACCTGATTGTTATTTTCCACTTTTACAGATGTGAAAACGGAGGTTTAGTGGGGTAGTGTGTGTTATACTTTGTACCACACAGTTGAGTCAGTGACACAGTTGGAAACAGAAGTCAGAATTGCATCTAGTCTTTCTTCTCAGAGGACAAACTATGATGCTTCCTTGGGGAAATTCTCAATACCAGGAAAGAGGAGAATGTGAGCTTTTTCCTCTTACGTCCTTGGAATTACCAGTTCTTCCAGAATACCTACTACTATTCCTTGAATTTTAAAAAACTTCTGCCTTTTATTTATATTTTATATATATTTATATATTTTTTATTTATTTTATATTTTAAAATTTGATGGCTTTCCATTTTCTTAAAGTAAAACTTAAAACATCTTACCTATTCCGCAGAATAATTCTCATTAATTTTACCATCACAGATTTTGTTTTGACATTTAAGGAATCATGTTGCTTCAGTTCATTGTTGCTTTTCTTAATTCTTGTTGTAGTACTGGCTAAGTAGACTCCTTTCAGGGGCTTTCAAAGAATATTTCATTTAATGGTTCTAATTAATTTTTATATGGTGAATAATAAAACTCCAGACAGTGTAAGACAAGCCTCAAATATTTATCTTTTAAAATATTAATATGTCCTAACAGTTAGGCTTCTCACCCTGTCCTATCAAAAAATAGGTCATATAGGTGAAATTCACAATGCAGACTTAGAAATTGAAGAGTGAGCTAAGAATTTGGAGACAAAAATTATTTTCTCAGTTTACCACAGACTAAATATCTGATTCATTTCTCTAACTCAATTATATACTTGGTAATTTATTATGTGGTAAATTATATTATACTACTTTCATTTTAAGGATAAATGTTTTAATTTGACTTCCTGTGTCTTAGGTTTTAATATTTTGCCATACATACTTCTACCTTTTATTTAAGTTCCGCTTCATCTTTTTACATTTGAGGAGTAAACAGTCAGCTTTAAAACACTAATTTTATGTCCCCACTAGGCAGGAAAGTATTCTCAGAAAGCATCTCAGTTGCACTGTCAAATGATTATTAAAAGAAAAAGTCTCCTTACAAAATATCTAGGCCATTGGTTAAATCAAACATTTCAATGGCTGGTCTGATATCTTTATGGACTATAAATTTAATTTATCTTTAATTCATATCATCAGATTTGTCTTTAGTCTTTTACTATTTACTATTTATTCATTAGAATTACAACAATATGATGACTTTTAAAACTTGGGGGTTCTTTTTTTTCCAGCAATTTAAATAAAGAAAAATCAGCTTTACTACAGATGAAGAATCAAATGGCGTTAGATTTAGAACAACTTCTAAATCATCGTGAGGTACTCTCTCCATTTTATCATAATTTTTACCACTTTAAGCTTTTTCAGAGTCCGTGTTGGGTTAAGATTACTGAATCTTGGTTGTCTTTGTTTATTATTGACTTCTCACATTTGCATCTTGCTGTGATCTGTCTCTTTATATTCAACTTATGATACACTTTATTCTTTATTAATTAATTTAACCTTTGTTCTTTGTGTTAATTCTTATTCCTGGAATGCCCCTTCTTGTTGACCCTTGATTGCCTTGTTCATCTCTCTGTCATTGAATTTCCATATTATTTAGTAATTATTTGTTTTATCTCTGTCTCCCACTAGACAGTAAATTTCTTTAGTGTACCTCTGTCTTATTCATCATGTGCCCATGCCTAGTGTGCAATATTTGTATTGAACTTTAAAGTTCATAAAGTGCTTTTTTGTTTGTTCCTCACCAAAAATCTTTTACAATTAATATAATCCCCATTTTATAAAAGGAGAAATCAGTTTTAAATGGCTTACCCAAAGCCAGTTAGTAACTAAGAGATAACTCTAGTTTTTTTCTTGTTTTTTAAGTCAAATTCATTGAAGTACAATATACATACAGTAAAATTCACCCTTTTTAGCGTACATTTCTATGATTTTTAACTAACACATAGAGTTGTGTAACCATCACCACATTGATACATGAAATGGTTTCATCACCCAAAAAAATTCCCTCATGTCTCCTTTGTATTGACCTTTTTCCCCCCAACTCAAGTCCTAGCAACCACTGGTCTGTTTTTCTATCTCTGTAGTTTCGCCTTTTCCAACAAAAGACATTATCCTTTTCCAGAATGTCATATAAGTGGAATTATCAGTATTAGTCTTTTCAGTCTGACTTTTTTTACTAACCATAAAAAAGATTCATCATGTTGTTGCGAATATTACTTATTCCTTTTTGTTGCTGAGTTATATTCCATTGTATGGATGTCCCAGAGTTTGTTAATCCATTCACCAGTTGATGGAATTTGAGTTGTTCCCATTTGGGGCGTCTATATAACTAAAGCTACTGTAAACTATTGTGTATGTGTTTTTGTGTAAATATGTTTCCTTTTCTCTTGGTAAATACTCAAGAGCAGGATTGGTGGATCCTATGGAAAGTGTAAGTTTAACTGTATAAAAAACTGTCAAACTACTTTCCAAAGTGACTGTACCTTGTCCATTCCCAGCAGCAATGGATGAGTCCCAGTCGCTCTACATCCTCACCAGCAGTTGGTATTGGGAAGCATACCTTTTTAATCCAATGCATTTTTTCCGCTTGAACAGTTACTGCCTTGTCTTAGTCATAAGCCATGTTTTTAAAATTTTATTATGCTAGCAGAAGAAGAAATGCTCAAAACAGATCATTAGTTTATGAGTATCCTGAAGACATTGTTTCCTAGGAAAGATATACTAGGTATTTGGGGAGAAATTATTGGAAGGACATTATTGAGAGAGAGAGACTGGGGAATATTACTGGAAACAATTCAAAGGTTCATTTCCTAGAAATGGTGTCAAGGGAATTGGAGGGTTGTCTCTGTCTTAGAAATGGCCTTTGGAGTGAGTTCTTTTAAAGGTGTTTTATATGGTAGCTGAAAGGGATAAGAAGGTGTCCCTGGACTAAATTTTAGAGATGGCTTGTAGGTAGATGAGTAGATTTAACAACAGGTTTCAGACTAGGAAAAGCTTCTCTGAAGGTATTTATTCTTTTTTCTGACTTCCAAAGTTTCAGGCCTTATCTGCTATCACTTATGTCCTAGGATTCTGCCTTCAAATAATTGTTTCTTCATTGTGGAAGCCTGATTCATTCACTATGTGGATTTTCACAAATGTTTTTGAGATTGACTATTTAAGAAATAGTAGCTACAGATGTCCATTCAGTCATACCAACTTCTTTTTTTTCATAAGACTGCATAACAAGTATTTTTTCAGAATGGCTGTTCTCATTTGATTTTAGAGGATTATACTAGACTCTGAAAAATCTGTGAGCGACTTTGTATATTTTGTACATCACACTTCAAATCACATTATTCATGAGTCCAAATAAAACCCAAAGGTTTTGCTTAGTGGGTTAAGAATTGAGTAGATTTAGGAGAAAGCATGTTTAAACAGGAAAATTAAATACTAGCAAGATGAAGCTACTGCATAGTGTAAGTGAAATTCACATGGATGCATATCTAATTAAATAATTTTCAGTTAATTTTTATGCATTTGGTAATCTTTCTTCATTTTGGCAATTATATTTTAATAATCCAATATTGTGACTTCTTAATACCAAACTTCTAAAGAAAAGTAGCTTTTCTTCTTTTCAAAGCAAAGTAAAAATTAAAGTTTAGTAAAACAAATCTCATGCAAGTTTTTAATCTTTTCTAAGAAACAGGTTTTTTTTGGTTTTGTTGGGTTTTTTTTTTTTTTTGCAAGGAAGGATTCACCCTTAGCTAACATCTGTTGCCAATCTTCTTTTTCTTTTCCTCCCCAAAGCCTCCGTGTGTGATTGTATATCCTAGTTGTAAATCCTTCTAGTTCTCCTATGTGAGCTGCCACCACAGCATGGCAACTGTCAGATGGGTGGTTGGTTCCACAACCAGGAAGTGAACCCAGGCTGCTGAAGTAGTGAGAATGCCGAACTTTAACCACTAGGCCATCACGGCTGGCTCATAAGAAACAGTTTAATCTCCACTTGCATAGAGTGTGCAGATGTAAAAACAAGTACAAACTGCTTATATGGAAAGAGAACAGCTGGTGACCCACAGAAATGCTTGACCGTGCACTTAAACACTTACCTGATGAAACACAGAGTCTTCAGGATTGATTTATTCATTTTATGGCTTTGAGGGTCAAGTGCTCAGAATAGCCAATAGATTACAGATGGATAAGAATAACTGTGATGATAAGAATGACTGTGATGAATATAATTTTTTGGAAGTAAAAATCAGGACTGAGACTAAGGTGAGGCCAGCAAAGCACCTAGGACACTGGCTGGGAAAATGGTCTAATATGAGTCACTGCTGTAATCAGCTAAATTTTCTCAGTTTAAATTAATGACTCATAAAGAGATCAAATGAACATTTTAAAGTTTTTCTTTCTTTTTTTTTTTGCACTGGACAACTCTAGCTCTAACTTTTTAAGCAACGTCACTTAGTTCTGATAAGACTGTATATGGTCATGTAATATGAAATGAGAACACCAACTCATTTAAATAGGTATCAAATATGTGTTGAAGGAGAAAAGAATACAAGTGTGACAATTCTAGGACATTTGGGGCGTGGCCATGAGGGGTTTTCATTTTCTATATTAGTGTTAGCTCAAAATTATTAGCTTAAAAGTAACTCCTCTCGTGTGAAGAGTTCAATTGTGGTCTAAAGATTTCTAGAAATGATAAAATCAATATTGGACTCTTATATCCTGTAAATTTTTAGCATTTATACATTCAAAAAGTGGTTGTGTGTATTTGGAATTATGAGTAGTGTATTAGGTAATTTTTATTCTCAACTTTTCTTTACAGAAAATGTATTAATATAATAATAAAAAATATTAAAATGTGAAGAGGGGGGAGTATGGAGAAAAACAGCATTTTTTAGGTTGCCTTTTCAGACTAGAAAGCTCAGCTGGGATGGGTAAATATATTAGGTTAAAGGATCTGCACAATAAATATTAACTAAAAGATATGATCATAAATTGAATTGAGATCTCTTACCTGTCCACACCTCTCCATTCTAATTCTCCAAATTCTGTCCCTGTATTCAGTGAAACATTCATAAAACAGAGTGAGACGGAGGGGGCAAAATATCTCTCCTCACAACGTTCCTTCCATTAAGGTACAATTTAAGGTCACGCTCTGCGCCATTATGGAGGATCAAAACAGAATCTAGTGTCATCTCTTTTTGTTTTGTGAAACTATTTAAGGCAATCTAAGTGCTTCCATTTATATTACATAATTTAGTCTTTACTATAGTCTACTGAGATGAATATCATTGTCCCCACTTTTACAGATGAAGCTAATGCTGATAAGAGGTAAGTAACTGAACCATGATTACATACTTACTGTCAAGAGTAAAAGTAAATGCTTTTTTCTTTTCCTGAAACAAAAGCTTACGATCTTTCTCCTTAGTCCCATTTAAACAAAATTCTCATGATGAATTTTGCTTGCAATAGTTCCAGGAAAATTTTTGCCTCTGTAGATCAAGTTATATCCTTCTTTCTTTTTTTTTTTTTTAAAGATTTTATTTTTCCTTTTTCTCCCAAAGCCCGCCAGTACATAGTTGTGTATTTTTAGTTGTGGGTCCTTCTAGTTGTGGCAAGCGGGACGCTACCTCAGTGTGGCTTAATGAGCAGTGCTCTGTCTGCACCCAGGATTCAAACTGGTGAAACCCTGGGCTGCCGGAGCAGAGCGCGAAAACTTAACCACTCAGCCATGGGGCCGGCCCCTATATCCTTCTTTCTTTTTGTGAGAAAGTGAAAACTATGTAATTTAATGTGTTTCCTTTTTGTCTTAGTTGCCAGAAAACTCAGGGCTGAATATCTTATCCAGGTGTTATAATCTCTCTTTTTTTCTCTCTTTCGCTATTGATGCCTCAGAAAAACTTTGTTTTCTTAAAGTGGGTTGTAATCTTTCTTACCCTTAAATGTCTTCACTACACTAAGACCTCTTAGGTGTAAAAATATGAAGAACATAAACCTTAAATAATTAGGTAAAAAGAAGGTAAAGGAAAAGATCAACTGATAGGATCTCACTCTTAGACAACAGTAACAAGGCTTCAAATTAAACAAGTTTGAGTATAAGAAAAGTGATTCCATAGAATGGCTTGTTTCTTGTCAAGCGTACCTCTCAGGAGTCTTCTTAAATGACCTTCACTTTTCATCCTTTTTTTTTTTTGAGAAAGATTAGCCCTGAGCTAACTACTGCCAGTCCTCCTCTTTTTGCTAACATCCGTGCCCATCTTCCTCTACTTTCTATGTGGGACGCCTACCACAGCATGGCTTGCCAAGTGGTGCCATGTCTGCACCCGGGATCTGAACCAGCAAACCCCGGGCCGCCAAGAAGCAGAACGTGCGAACTTAACCACTGTGCCACGGGGCCGGCCTCTCATCCATTTTTATTCATTCATATTTGCCTTAGTAAAACAAGATTTGCTAATCAACTTTGGAAGTTCTCATTCTGCTTTTCTTTGTACGTATATCATCATGTGTCCATATAATATAAACTTTCAAGAGTAGGAAAAGCATCTTTAATCAGCCAAATGTTTAACAGAATACTGAATATAATTTTAAGAAACTGATATGAAAGCCTTTTTCTCATTTCTTTTGCAGCTATATTAAGCTCAGCGGTAAGAGCTCCACTTAGGAAGCTATTCCAGTATTCAGTGAGCAATAGTGGTGTCTTGAGCTAGACTGGTGATGATGTGTCCAACAAAAATGAACTAATTTGAATGCTATTTAGAAAGCAGAATCATGGGGCTCGGTGATTGATTAGATTCAGGGAACAATGAAGAGAGGAAGAATGAGAATTGACGCCCAGGGTTTGGCTTGTATCCTGGGTTTATGGTGATGCTACAGAGAACACAGGAGGAGTAGGTTTGGGGAAGAAAAGCTTAAGAATATAACTAAGTATATATCCAGAAGAGAGTTAAAAATGTAAGTTCTGGAGCCCAAGAAAGAGAACTTGTCTAGAGGTAGAAATTTGAGAGTCACAGCATAAAGATGGTGCTAGGCATGAAAATTAATTAAATGAACTAGTAAGAGTATGTCGAGTGAGAACAGAAAAAGGCCTAGGACAGAATCTTGAAGAGCACCAACGTTTAAGGGATGGGCAGAGGAAAAAGACTTACACAGAGAAGAGTGAGGAGTGACCAGGGAGATGGTAGGAACCTCAGGAAGAGAATAGAGTCAGTGAAGCCCAGAAAGAGGCGTTCAGAAGGGAGGAAGTTGTCAGCAGTGGCCTAGGCTGTCAAGGGGCAAGGTCAGACAAAGGTAAAAATGACAGTGTCATTTGGATTTAGTGAGATGCTAAAGCAGTTTCAGTGGAGCTAAAAGTTAGACTGCAGTGAATTGATGAGCGAGGAGAAGCTGAAAAGTGGTCATAGGAAAAATAGGAAACCCTTAAGATATTTATATAAGAGAATATAGGATGGGGCCGAGTGGTTAAGTTCGCGCGCTCCGCTTCAGCAGCCCAGGGTTTTGCTGGTTTGGATCCTGGGCACAGCCCTGGCACCGCTCATCAGGCCATGCTGAGGTGGCATCCCACATGCCACAACTAGAAGTACCCACGACTAAAATTTACAACTAAGTACTAGGTGGATTTGGGGAGAAAAAGCAGGAAAAAAAAAAAAAAGATTGGCAACAATTGTTAGCTGAGGTGCCAATCTTTAAAAAAAAATTTTTTTTAATTAAATAGATAAATAAAAGAGAGAGAATATAGGATGATCAGGGAGAGGGTATGAGATCAAGGGCCTTTACCACTGAAAGTTACCGAGTATCCAGCTTAAATGGTGATGAGAAGGATCCAAATAGAGAGAGACACTGAAAGTACAAAAGAGAGAGAATAATCAGTTGAGCCACAGTGTTGGGGAAGGAGGAGATCCAGAGCAAAGTGATGGGATTTAACTTTAGACAACAGGGGCACCTTTTCCATTTTATAGAAAGAAAGATTATGTTAAGATAAAAGTAAGTTTGTAGGTTTCGTGTAAGAATTTAGGCAGTTCCCATCTAATGGCAGTTCTCTAATGGCAAGAGACATGAGAGGGTCGGAGTTTTGAGGAAAATAGTATTTTGAAATGGCCACTTACTAAATGAGCGATTTATATTACAGAAACATAAAATAATTGTCAAGCCGAAATGTCGTATATTTAGAGTAGTGCCATTCTGTGTAATTTTCCTCTAGTAGCACTCAGCATGCTAGGTGTACACATGGAGAAATGGACAGCTGGATTGACCCAGAATTACAGTCTAACTTCTACTGTATATGCCTATATACATGTTCAGCTCTCTCATTAAACTGTAAGGCTGGAGTTACCTTTGTATTCCTTACATCACCAACATTTTGAAGTAACTATGGAAAAAGTCAGCAGTCGGACAAGATAAGTTCGTATCACAGCTCTCCTACTTAATAGCTATGGTTTCTTGGGACAGTAATTTAACCCCTCTAAACTCAATTTCCTCATTTATAAATAAAGGTAATATGTACTTTACAGAGTTGTACGAAAATTAATGTAGTAAAAAATTCCTGGCATGTAACAGTAGCTCAATGAATGTAATTCTCTTCGCTCTTTCCCTTCCATTTGAAGGGTCAGTTCAAATGTTTTCTATTCTTTGAAGCCCTCCCTAATTCGACAAAGAAAAACTTACTCTTTTTTCTACTTCTTTCCCAGAACTTTTAAAATATTTCTACTAACGTGTTATAATTATTCATGTGTCTTGCCCAATAGAGTGCCTAGTTGTTCTTTATATATAGCCTTTAGCACAGTATTTAGCATGTAATAAGTACTCCATTGAATCTTTATTAAACTAATTATGGTCCTTTCCAGACTTTAATAATAATTACACTAGAGGCTGTCAAATAGAGTAGTCAAAAAGAAAGCTTTAGAAACTAACCTTTAAAATATCTTCATCCCTTTCTCTCAGAAAACAAAATTCACTCTGATAACTGATACCATTTTAACTAAAAAAGCACAGAAGCTCTCTTACACCCAAGAACAATTTCAGAGAACTACCTGAAAGTAGCCAATAGAAAGTCATATCTGAAAAGTTCATCTAGAATAGAGCTACTCCTAAAACCCTGGACATGGTGGCTGTAGCCACAGCAACCTCTAGGGGTATTAAGCCTCTAAGGAATGATATATATTTGTGGAATAAAAGATATCTGTTTCTAAGAGCTGGCATTCTTCTACCCTTTCACTCAGTGCTTCTGGCAGTAATCTCTCTCAGGGTCCACAGGCATTTCAGTTAGTATTTAACCAGAATTAACCACCCACTTCTTACTGAGTACCTAAAATGTGCAAAGCCCCACACTTGCCTAAATGTTGGACTAACTCCCATTATCCCAGATAACTTGCGTCTTACTAGAGTGTATGTCACTTAACAAAAAGAAAACAAAACCTGCAGTTAGCCAGGTTTCTTAAAAGTGAAGTCACAGTATAATTATCATTCTTTTGTGGTAGGTTTATGTTCCAAGATTCTAACTTGTATGTTCTTTGTGATTTCTCGGAAAGTTTCAGGGACATTTCAGCATCACAAGTGCCCCTTAGGCAATCCACTTCATAAAGGGTTCAAACAAATTACATATTTCTATATGTGTGTCATTCTTTTTGGTTCATACTTAAGTGTTTTGAAATTTTCTTAAGAATACCTTTTTACATGATTTTTTTATACACCTGTGTAGTTAAATTTCATAGTCACCATGACTGAAAAAACCCAGAAAACAAAAAAACCACTGAATAGTAAGTTAATTTTTCTTTAAATGAAAATATAATTTTTTCTCAGATTAATGCATTTCTCATCATAGTGGTGCTCTTCAAGTTAAAATTTGTTTTTGATTTGCTGGATGTAAATGAGTATTGTAAAGAAAGACAATTATTATGGTAACAACCTTAAACATACGTACAGTAAAAGTCGTATTTTCCCTATAAAGTTTTAGAATACTTATTTTTTCCGTATAAGGGTGTGTGAATTCAGGTGTGAAGAAATTCAGGGACTAAAATATTGCAAAAAATATTCATTGCAAATGAATTTACACATACTTTAAGTATGCCAGAACCAAACCTATTGTAGAACAGGAATAATAATAATATCTTGGGTTTTTATAACTTCTTTCTTAACCAAAATGTTTAAGATATTTAGAGATCAATTATGTTATACTACCATACATAGGAATCAGTTGTAGATTGCTTTCAACCTGGTATATCTGGCAGTAAGGAATCAGAGAAAGGAAAAGTTTTAAATTATCTCCCCATACTGAGAGACGTGGCCTTTTGCTTATGCCATCTAGAATTTGAGGGCATTAAGTTTTTCCTCAAAATAGGTACTTTTCAGTTAATAACAGAATGTTTAATATTTATATATGACTTTTTAGTTCTTCTTATATTCATTTATTTCACTTAAGCTTCACAAGAGCCCGTGATGGTCTTATACCCATTTCACAGAAGCAGCAGCTAAATCTCAGTGGTCCATTCTGGTGAATATTAACTCTCCTCAATTTTGAGTTGCATAAAAGGCAGCTGAATTTCTTTTAGATTGTACTTTATGAACCTCTATGTTTATGGGGACTTATGCAGAACTTAGTAGAACTAAGTCGAATTATTTTGATTTGATTTTCATAAGTATTTTGTCTTCTTCTTTAATCTTTTCATCCTCTTTAAAATTACAAATATCTTTGTTGTACCCTACAAGTAAAACTCTGTCTTGTATGAAGCAATATAATATCTCATCATAAAAATATTTTGTCTGTGTATATGCCCCTTTAACTTTTGCTGCATCCCAAATGTTTTGGTATGTCGTGTTCTCATTTTCATTAGTCTCCAGATAAAATTTGATTTCTTCTTTAATTTCTTCAGTGATCCATTGTTTGTTGAGAAGCGTGTTGTTTAGTCTCCACATTTTTGCACCTTTCTCTGCTTTTTTCTTGTAGTTGATTTCTAGTTTAATAGCATTATGATCAGAAAAGATGCTTGATATTATTTCCACTCTCTTGTATTTATTGATGTTTGCTTTGGTTCCCAAAATATGGTCAATCCTTGAGAATGTTCCATGTGCACTTGAGAAGAATGTGTAACCTGCTGTTTTTGGATGAAGTGTTCTATATATATCTATTAAGTCCATCTGGTCTAATTTTTCATTTAATTCTATTATTTCCTTGTTGATTTTCTGTCTGGATGTTCTGTCCATTGGTGTTAATGGTGTGTTGAGGTCCCCTACTATTATTGTATTTGTTGATGTCTTCTTTTAGTTCTATTAAGAGTTGCTTTACAAATTTTGGTGCTCCTGTGTTGGGTGCGTATATATTTATAAGTGTTATGTCTTCTTGGTGGAGAGTCCCTTTTATCATTATATACTGTCCCTCTTTATCTTTCTTTATCTGTTTTGCTTTGAAATCTACCTTGTCTGATATTAGTATAGCGACACCTGCTTTCTTTTGTTCATTATTAGCTTGGAGTATTGTTCTCCATCCCTTCACTCTGAGTCTGTGTTTGTCTTTGGGGCTGAGGTGTGTTTCCTGGAGGCAGCATATTGTTGGATCTTGTTCTTTGATCCATCCTGCCACTCTGTGTCTTTTGATTGGGGAGTTCAATCCATTTACATTTAGAGTGATTATTGAGATGTGGGGGCCTACCACTACCATTTTGTGTCTTGTTTTCCGCTTTTCTTCAGTTTCCTTTGTTTCTTGTCCCATGGTTTAATCTGTTCTGATGTAGAGCTGCTACTCTCTGTTGTTGTCCTTCTACTTATCTCCTCTGCTCTTGGTTTTGTAGCCCCTTTCCTTTTTTGGATTTTTCAGGAATGAGGGTTTTCCTGAGGATTTCCTGAAGAGGAGGTTTTGTGACAATGAACTCCCTTAATTTTTGTCTATCTGCGAAAGTTTTTATTTCTCCATCGTATTTGAAGGATATTTTCGCTGGGTAGAGAATTCTCGGCTGTAGATTTTTGTCCTTCAGATTTTTGAATATATCATTCCACTCTCTTCTAGCCTGTAAAGTTTCTGCTGAGAAATCTGCTGATAGCCTGATGGGGGTTCCTTTGTAGGTTAGTTTCTTTTGCCTGGCTGTCCTTAGTATTTTCTCCTTGTCGTTGACTTTTGCTAGCTTCACTACTATATGGCTTGGAGTTGGTCTTCTTGCATTGATAAAGTTTGGAGATCTATTGGCTTCTGTCACCTGAAGATCCATCTCTCTCACCAGATTTGGGAAGTTCTCAGCCATTATTTCTTTGAATAGGCTTTCTGCCCCTTTCTCCTTCTCTTCTCCCTCTGGTATACCTATAATCCTTACGTTGCATCTCCTAATTGTATCTGATAATTCTCGGAGAGTTTCTTCATTTCTTTTTAGTCTTGCTTCTCTCTCCTCCTCTGCCTGCAGCAATTCTATATTGCCATCTTCCAAATTGCTAATTCTTTCCTCCATATTATCGGCCCTACTGTTCAGAGCATCTAGATTTTTCTTAATCTCCTCTATTGTGTTCTTCATTTCCAATATTTCTGTTTGGTTCTTCTTTATCATATCAAACTCTTTTGTGACATAGCTCCTGAACTCGTTGAGTTGACGGTCAGAACTCTCTCTTAACTCATTGAGAATTTTAATGATGGCTGTTTTGAAGTCATCATCATTTAGGTTATATATCTCATTTTCTTTGGGATTGTTTTCTGTGTATTTGTTACTTTCTTTCTGTTCTGGAGATTTAATGTATTTTTTTCATATTGCTTGATGTTGTTGATTTGTGCCTCCGCATGGAGATAGAGTTTAGTTGCTCCTTTCACTTGTTTCAGCTGCTGTGGTGGGGGAGCAGCTGTTTATACTGCACCAACCAGGAACCCTGTCCGCAGTTGCTAACTGGGCCTGGGCCCCTCCTCGTAGCCACAGTGGCCCTTTGGATTCCCTCCTCTGCTGTGGGGGCCGTCACAGGGGGGCTTCAGGCTGCTGGTGCCTACTGTTGCAGCCCACCTAGATGTGCTCTCTCCTTGGGGTCTGCAACGGTGTTATGGGCTTTTCCAGCGGCCAGGGGTGGGATCACTTATATTTGTCGCTCCGTTGCTGTCGGCACCCACAAAATCTCACTTGTCCTCTATGGGTCGCAGGAGAGCTATTGGCATCTTCTACAGTCTGTGGTTAGTTCACCTAGCTATGCTGCTTTTGCCCTTGGGTCTTCCAGCCTTGTGGCTGGTGGCTGGGTGCCTTCTACTGGTGCTGTGCAGAGGCTTTCCCTAAGGCTGCTGTGAGCCTGTAGGGTTTCCCCCTAGGCTACGAAGCTGGGTCTCTGGAACTCCCCCCAGCCCCGTGCCCCTTTAACTTTTTTCGCATCATATTTTTACATCTATTATGTATCCTAGAGACTTGTCATTTTCTAGTTTGTTTGTTTTTTTAAGAATGAAATGTGTGTTTTTCCCACCTTTTAGAAGTTTGATATGTTTTCTTTTAAATAGTAGGTACACCTCTCTGACCTCTTTTTTATCAGTAAGGAACAAGTAAATGACCTCTTGCTATCATTTCTAGCCCTGTGTTTTTATGACTCTCAGAATTATTGCAGTTTATAAGAAGCCAAACAATTCTAGGGCATAGGGAGACACACAAAACAAACTGCCAAGCTATAAAATAAGCCTCTGGGAATGTGTGGTGGCCAGGAGAGAATATTAACAATATGAGAGAATAGTGTTCATAATTCTGTTAGATACCATATTGGCAATATTTTGATATAAATTTAGGAAGTCACTGATCACATATCGAGGAGCTAACACTGAGAGTAGGCTTGGAATACAACAGGGAGAAAGTATAGGCACTGGAATGAGGCACACTCTAGACACCAGTGCTCAAAATGGAGGATGGAGCTTAGACTCTGAAGTTGATGATGGAAATCAGCAAGGATATGCACCAAAACCTATCAGATTTTACTGAAATAATAAAGGCCAGAAACTAGACAGCAGCTAGATGAATACTGTTACAGAAGGGAAAGCTAGGCACCAAGAGGACATGAATACCAGAAAACAAAGCAGTCAGAAGTCCACAGTACTACTCGGTAATCAGATGAGCTAAAAGGTCTGTGCAGACCAATCAGAAGAGAATCAAGTTGCCCACCCTTCTTTTTTTTTAAGGCCAAATCTGTGTAATATTTTATTTATTTTTTTTGAGGAAGATTAGCCCTGAGCTAACACCTGCTGCCAATCCTCCTCTTTTTGCAGAGGAGGACTGACCCTGAGCTAACATCCTTGCCCATCTTCCTCTACTTTCTATGTGGGACGCCTACCACAGCATGGCTTGCCAAGCGGTGCCATGTCCGCACCCGAGATCCAAACTGGCGAACCCCGGGCCGCCAAAGCGGAACGTGCGAACTTAACCACTGCGCCACCAGGCTGGCCCCTGCCCACACTTCCAAGTCAACAATGGCAGTAGATTTCAACTGAGGCCTGCTTCAGTGTCTTAATACTAACTTCCTCTACCTGGGTCACTGTTGAGAATGGCCTCAAGGTTGTATTCAAGTTCAGGGAAGAATGTTCCTGGTGATCAGTTATGTCCCCTAGGCTGTGACAGCACAGTTGTCTCTCAATTATGTAAACACTTGAACTCTCACTAAGCTTTCAGCTGTAGATAAGATATGGCTCCAAAAATGTTTATGTCATCTTAAATATGCCTTAAATAAGGAGTAGATAGGCCTCATTCTGCTCTCCTTTTGCCAGGACTTCTTTCTTTATCCTGTTCTAGGCCCATAACTTCCGATACCAGGTCATCTGAGGAAAACAATCAGGATTTTGAAAGAATTATTTTTCGTCATATGAGAGAGATGAATGAACTTGGGGTTGTTTAGAGAAGAAAAGACTTAGAGAGATATAAGAAATTCAGATCAGTCCTGTGAAAGAGGCGGTGGGAGACTTGTTTACACGTCTGCGAAGACTGAAATTCAAACCTAAGGGCAGACATCATAAGGAGAGGCACTTTTGTTTGGTTTTGGGTTTTTTGTTGTTATTATTATTGTTTTGTTTTATTTTGTATGAAGGATGGGTTAAATAACTTGAAGATCCCATCCAAACCTGGGTTTGTGCATGTGTCAAAGGCCTTGATAGAAAGCATCTGCATTATTGTGTAAATAATGACAACTTTGAACCCAGAAAGTCCTGCATTTGAATCCTAGTTTCACTTATTAGTGGCTAATGAACTTCCCTAAATTCCTTAAAACCTCTAAGCCTCAGTTTCCTCAACTTCAAAACTGAAGCAATACTCACCTCTTGGTATTTGGGAGAGGATTAAATTATTATGTAGGATACTTAGCGCAAAGCCTAGCACAAAACAGATACTCAGTGAATGTTAATTTTTGTCCTCTCTCTTGCTCTCTCCACGCTTAAAAACTTTTATATTCTCGGGGCTGGCCCCGTGGCCGAGTGGTTAAGTTCGCGCGCTCTGCTGCAGGCGGCCCAGTGTTTCGTCGGTTAGAATCCTGGGCGCGGACATGGCACTGCTCGTCAGACCACGCTGAGGCAGCATCCCACATGCCACAACTAGAGGAACCCACAACGAAGAATACACAACTATGTACCGGGGGGGCTTTGGGGAGAAAAAGGAAAAAATAAAATCTTTGAGAGAAAAAAAAAAAAAAAAAAAAAAAAAAAAAACTTTTATATTCTCCCCTTGAGGCAAAGAGACAATCCTAGGGTGAGATTAGCCTACAAATGGGATCAAGTAATTAGATGAGAACACTGAGGGACTGTGGAACACAGCAGTTTGCAGTTGTCGATATTGACACCATTCTGTCACACTATTTTGCCATACAAGATCTGTTTTGTCTATTGTTTAGAGTGTAGTGGCATTTGCATTCAAGGTATATTTTAACTTCTTCAAAAATCATATATTAAACTATGCAAAAAATTTGCTTTGATAATAAATTTAAAATTCTTATTGAGCACTTAGAGTATAGAATGAATGACTGAATTAAATTTACATTTTCTTTTAGACTACTAGTTGTGGTAGATATGATAATGATATTTTGTTTCTGGGTTTTTTTTCAATCATTATGTATTAAAAATCTCTACTGAAGTATTTACAAGTGAAATGATCTGAGGTCTGAAATCTGCTTTAAAATATTTTTTAGAAACTGGTAAGAAAATAGATAAAACAATGTTGACAAGACAATCTGGCAGTTCCTCAAACAGTTAATAACCCAGCACTTCCATTCCTAGGTATAGTCCCAGGAGAAATGAAAACACGTCCACACAAAAACCTGTGCGTGAATGTTTATAGCAGCATTTATTCACAACAACCAAAAGGTGGAAACAACCCAAATGTGCATCAGCTGATGAATGGATAAACAAAATGCAGCATAGCCAAACAGTAGAATATTATTTGGCTGCAAAAAGAAATGAAGTACTGATATATGTTACAACATGATGAACCTTGAAAACACTATTCTAAGTGGAAAAGCCAGTCACAAAAGACCACATATTATATGATTCCATTCATTTGAAATGTCTAGAGTAGGGAAATATACAGAGGCAGAAAGTAGAGTAGTGGCTGCTTAGGGCTGGAAAGTTGAGGGTAAGAGAAGGTAGAGGAACGATTCCTAAAGGAATCAGGGTTTCTTTTTGAGGTGATAAAGTTTTAACATTGTGGTAATGGTTGTACATATCTGTGAATATACTAAAAACCATTGAATTATACACTTTAAAAGGATAACGATGGTATGTGAATTATATCTCAATAAAGCTGTTTAAAAAAACAATATTGGATGGGGCCGGCCCGGTGGCGCAGTGGTTACATTCGCACATTCCACTTCTCAGTGACCCAGGGTTTGCTGGTTTGGATCCTGGGTGTGGACATGGCACTGCTTGGCACACCATGCTGTGGTAGGCGTCCTACATATAAAGTAGAGGAAGATGGGCATGGATGTTAGCTCAGGGCCAGTCTTCCTCAGCAAAAAGAGGACGATTGGCAGCAGTTAGCTCAGGGCTGGTCTTCCTCAAAAAAAAAAAAACAATATTGGCAAAATGTTGATCATTGTTAGTTGGACAGTAGAAACTGAGGGCTCCATATGCTGTGCTCTCTTCTTTTTGTAAGTTTGAAATTTTCTGTGATAAAATGTTTTTTAAATACCCATTTAGATGAAGTTTAAATATACAAATATGCATGTACTTGGTTAAAACAAGGTTGATTTTTACCTTGTGTTACCTCAAGGAGGAGAGATGCACAGAATTATCTGACTTCTTAGTCAAGATACATTGTTGTTCCTATGTAAAAGCACTTAGATTGCACCTCCAGTGGAGCACATAGTTTGAATTATACTTGTCAGAGCTATTTTCATCAAGAAATGCCATCTATGTGTCCCCTTGCCAACATCTTTGCAGAGTTTACAACTTTCAGCAATTTACTGGCATCAACTATGCAGTACTGTTAAGCAGCTGCTCTGAAGTTGAGCTGTGTTAATATGCCACCACTCTATGCAAATAGTTTGTATTAAGTAGCCAAAATATGTGCTTTTGGATTCAAGAGAGCACTTTATCTCTTTTATAGAGATTATTTGTACAGTAGCAATCATCATCATCATCATCACCATCATCTGAAAGTTTCATAAGAATGTTCTTGCCCTTAACTCTTCCATTTTGAAGAGTAATTATTGTATTGCAATGTGGTTTTTATTACTTTGTTTTATTTTGGTTTTATCCTAAGTTTCAGTTATATGATCAGATGCAATTCTACATTTGTTAATTTTAATGAATGGTTCATTCATTCTTAAAGTTACTGTAATTTTCTTATGTATTTGATATACTAGAATTATATGTTCTATTAGCTTTTTGAAAATCAGTATAAAAGCATATCAGAATTAATGAATATTTTTATAAATCAGACAGTGTTGTAGAATGATATTTAAAGGTCTCAAACAGTTGATAAAAGGAAAAGAGGATAGGGGCATGGCACTTTTGCAGTATTTGAATTTACAATGAACAAGTAATGCTTCTATAACTTTAAAAAACAGGAATTTGAAAAAATATTTTGAGAAATGGCTTTCTAAATTAATGGAGCATTTGCCAGGAATAGTCTAGAACAGCCAAAACGAAGGGGCTCCAGGTTAGGACACTCTACATTTTGGAGAAGAGAGCCTACCTTCTGCCTGAGCACCCTAGAGTGAAGCCTGATAGACACATTTTCTTGTCCACATCTTCAGAGATTATACTCAACTATTTCATTCAGATGAATGACCCATAAGAGCAGAAAGAAAACATTTAATCTGGTCCTTCGTTCATAAATTGGAACACACACCAAAGTCCATCAAAAACTGGAAGAAAATTAATAACACTAAAGGGAAAAAATCACAATAAATGGAGACACTGACCCCTTTCTCCAGAGAAAACAAAAAAAATTCAGCAGAAAAGAACTTACAAAATATTGTAATTAGTTTCTTCAGAAAGATTTGAGAAGTTGTATTTCCGTAAAATAAGCAGCAGTGGACAAAAAATAGTTTGTGATATTTTCAAAAATTGCTAAAGTCAAAATCACAAAGTTATTAAAGTAAAAATGCCAGTAATAGGATGTGAGGAAAAGCCAACGAACTATCCTAAAACTTAGGTAAAGAAAAAAAGATGGAAATTAACAAGGAAAAGCTAAACAATTTAGAAGATTCCAGAGAGAAAGAAAGTACCTACAAAGAAATAAGAATCAGCATGGCATCATAGTTCTCAGAAATTTGACTTTCGAAAACAGAGAAGTAATACTATTAAAGTTCTGAAGGAAAGCACAATACTTTCTTCCACAATGCCTTTTCTCAGAAAATTTCTAGATTGTATGCCATTAAATAACAAAGAGAGAGAGATGCAAGAAATAATGGAACTTGCCAAGATGTGCAATAAAAGGAAATTTCAGAGTAACAACTGCATCAGTCGTAAAAACAGTCAGTACAAAATTGATCCCAGCAAACAGCATGATTAAGAAGATAGATATAGGCCAGCCTGGTGATATAGTGGTCAAGTTCACACACACTGCTTCTGTGGCCCAGGGTTCACAGGTTCAGATCCTGGGTGCAGACCTACACATCACTCATCAAGCCATGCTGAGACAGCGTCCCACATACAAAATAAAGGAAGATGGGCACAGATGTTAGCTCAGCAACCATTTTCCTCACCAAAATAAATAAAGGATTATTTTTTTAAAAAACTAAATAATCTTAGGTAATATGAAAAAAGGCTTATATTGTGTCCATAAATGTGAAAATGAAAAGCAGGAACTCTAAGAAGAGGAGGGGAAATCTCGAAGAAAGTCAGGTTCCAAATAGGAACCTAAGTAAGTGGGATCATTTTGAGCAATGTATGCAATGTAAGAAAAAGAATCCATTTGAACTTGATACTTGAAACATTCTCCTTTGAACATCAGAAGTTCCTTTTCTGGGGATCTAATCACACTCTCTGCTCTGTGGTGAACAGTATTTATAAATCATTAAACAGTAGTACAGATAAGCCTACTGACCAATCAGAACAGGGAGTTATAGAACAGAGGAAAGCAGAATTAAAAGCTGAGGAAATTAATGCAACAGTCAAGTCTAAACAGGAAGAGCAGAATCTTTAATAGGACATGAAGCCAGCAGTCGGGAGCCAACCAAGAACATGGCAAGAACCGAACCAGGTTAGGAACAAACCAGAAGATTTCAAGATGACTGCGTCTTACCAAAGAGTTCCATTTTGTAGTAAGAAATATGTTTTCTAGCTCTTTTCTTTAACTTATCAGGTTTTGAATTGGGATCTTGTGAATCATGACAATTTATTTCATTGTAATAGTAACACCAATTAGGGCATGACAATTTCTGCCAAAAATATAGGTGAAAGATATATTAAAATATTTTCGTGATAAGAAAGACTCAACATCATAAAAGTCAGTTCTTTCTAAGTTTTTTTTTAATGCAACATAATCCCACTCATATCCCTAAGAATGTAGCTGAAAAGATACCTCCGTTATTAAACATTAAAACAGTGTGACATGGGTGCATGAACAGATAAACCGTTGCAATAGAGTTTAAAAGTCCAGAAATAAATCATATACTTACGGAAGTGTAGTGTATGATAAAGATAGCATCTCAAATCAGTAAGGAAAAAATCATCTCTTCAGTACGTGTTGTTATTACAGAGTAGCCATAGGGGGAAAAGTGCTGAATCCACACCTTTCACCATAAGCCAGGATAAAGTTCAAACAGATCAAAGATCTAAATGTTTGAAAAAGAAAAGAAAAAGAAACCTGTATAACAGTAATTTGAAGAAAATGGAAGAAGAAAACATGAAGACGACCATAAAATTAAAGATTAACATACTCAGCTACGTCAGAATCAGAAGGTTCTGCAGAGCAAAAAAAAAAAAACCAAAAGCATAAACAAAGTCGAAGAAAAGATAAACGGGAAAAAAAACTGCCACTCATGTTACAAAGGACTAAAATCTCTAACATATAAAGAGCTCCTTGG
Source organism: Equus caballus (assembly GCF_041296265.1). Taxonomy (NCBI): domain Eukaryota; kingdom Metazoa; phylum Chordata; class Mammalia; order Perissodactyla; family Equidae; genus Equus; species Equus caballus. The sequence goes on from NC_091700.1 coordinate 66,919,846, forward strand.
AATGTATAAGAAAATGACTAATAACACAGTGGAAAAATGGGCCAAGGATATCAACATAAAAGGAAATATACTTAAATATATGAAAAGCTACTCAACCTCACAATAGAAGAAATGCAAAATAAACATACCCAAACACGTACCAGACTGGCAAAAATCCAAGAAAGTAACACAAACGTGCATTTCATCAATTAGGAAACTGAAACTCATAAACCAGAGTGGATTGCCTCAGTTTACACAATTAATAATAGAGTCAGGAATAGATGTGACTTTTACTTCTAATCTAATACTAAAATATTTCTACCACTTGTGCTTGACTTTCTGTGTGTTCCATATGTAATGGTATTGTGGATACTATTTGATGTTAAAAAAGAATTTTCTTTCTTCAAATTTACCATTGATATAAAAGGCCTCATCTATATGATCAAACAAGCTAAAACTGAACAGAATTGTTCTGCAGGTTATCTTGGAATCCATTGTAGCTGTATTATCCTAATAGGAATTTAACAGAATGTTATTGCTTTTAAAGTGTTCTTTGGGGCCGCCCCCATGGCTAAGTGGTTAAGTTCACGTGTTCCGCTTCCAGCAGCCCAGGGTTTTGCCGGTTCGGATCCTGGGTGCGAACCTAGTACCGCTCATCAGGCCATGCTGAGACAGCATCCCACATAGCAGAGCCAGAAGGACCTACAACTAGAATATACAACTGTGTACTGGGGGGGCTTTGGGGAGAAGAAGAAAAACAAAATAAAGTGTTCTTTGCCTGGATTTCAGAAGCCGTGCTAACATATTTTAATATTATCAGAAGAACAAAAGTTGTACTATGACTGCACCCTAAATTGGGGTGATCCTAGTCTGATCAAAGCAAAGATGTGAATTTTCCTTCTGTCTCCTCACCAGCATCAGGGATGATCTGTTTCCTGTAACTGCTCCTATACCAGCAGCAGAGGGAAGCCAAGGAGAAACAATGTGTTGGCCTCCTCTAGGGCACCAGCAGCCACAACCCTCTGCCTAGTACACCTGAAACTCCTTCCATTTCTCCCTCTTCATCCTCATTGTCCCCCACTCTCCCCTTCCCCCAGCAAGTATGATCCCCTTTACCTTATTTATCTGTAAATTAGTGGTAGGTTGTGTTGGAGATAATTTTTTCCTATTATTTTATCTTCATGCAAAGATACAAATGGCTAGTATAAAGAACTTCTTAGAATGGAAAGTTTTCTTTTGATAGGCTGAGAGACCATCATCTCCCCTTTCCCTTCTACTCATTGTGGTAAGCAGACCAGGAGCTGAAATCTACCGGAACACCAGACATGTTTAACATTAAATCAATGATTGTATACTTCGCTGTAGGGTAGCATATAAATGAAATAACATAATTGAAAGCAAAAAGAGCCCTGAAAAGGCTCAAATACTAGTATGTCAGATTGGCAGTGTCTGAAGATGTACGCATTCTCATGTGCTTAGGCCAAGCCAACCCCACTACTGCAGAAAGGAGAAAGAGGATTCCGGCACCACTTCTTCCAGCTTCTCTCTTGGCCCTAACATTTATTAAGGCTCTGTGGCTTAAACTCAATAGCTCTGTTTTAAAATACCCACTCAAGCTAGATGGTTCTAAATAGAACTAATGACAGCCAGAAAAAAAAAGGCCTGTAGGAACTTGCTCTGACACAGAGCTGATGTCTATAAACAGATTAGTAGAAGGGAGCAGAACATCTTCCTACTATCGTAACTTTTGTGTCTTGGCACGTAGATGAAATAAAATAACAGGAAAAAATTACCTCCAACACAGCCAACAGTGTTCTACAGATAATAAGGTAAAGGAGAGTTTAGTCTGTCCTCTCTCCATATGCTTGTGTTTAAGTCAATTTAGTAATTAATCAGTATGTCACTGATTAGTGCTAGATGTTAAAGGTTTGGCTATGGGAAAAAGTAACAGACAGAACAAACTTGGAAGAGGGAACGAGTGAAAATTTTTATCTGAGTTCTTTAAGAAGTTCGACATAATTAATTCTTAGTTCAAATGGCAACTGATAAAGCCAACTCGTTTTCATTTGTAAAAGAATAAGGAATAATATGATTGAAGAATCTTGAAGCTATATTAAACTTACTGTCGGAACTGCTGATTGGTAGGCAAGATAAAAATTTTGGACTCTTTCTCCCTACCATCGGAAATGGAAAGTTTAAGAGGTAGAAGAGAAAAGTTAAGTGCCTGAATAACCTACTCAACAAAAATGTGTAGAAAACCTGCAGTGGAACGTAGCTATGCCAGTTGTTTGCAAATTTGTCCGTCCATTAGGCTCACCTGGAGGTTTTTAAAAAAAATCCCGAGGCCGGCCCTGTGGCCGAGGGGTTAAGTTCGCACGCTCCACTGCAGGCGGTCCAGTATTTTGTTGGTTTGAATCCTGGGCGCGGACATGGCACTGCTCATCAAACCACACTGAGGCGGTGTCCCACATGCCACAACTAGAAGGACCCACAATGAAGAATATACAACTATGTACCGGGGGGCTTTGGGGAGAAAAAGGAAAAAAAAATAAAATCTTTAAAAAAAAAAATCCCAAAGCCAAGGCCGTGCCCCAGCCCAGTTGTCTCACAGTCTCTGGGGTCAGACACAGTGTCGGTAGTTTCTGAAGCTCTACAGGTGATTCCCGTGTGCAGAAAAATTGGGGGAACCAGTAGACTCTGGAAGGATGGGTTTATTATTTATCATACTTAAAGTATTAATGGCTATGAAATTCATGTGCGTCATTATTGTGCATTAATATGTTGTTATTTTCACAACTTTCCTCACTTATATAGAGTAATTGCCTCAAATTTTCTTCTATTTTAAGAATAAGTGTTTTAACATCAATCATTATTGGTATGCTTGCTAAAATCATACTTGATATTTTCTTCTGTTTTCGTATATCAACAGGAATTGGCAGTGATGAAACAGATTCTCACTAATATGCGTAGTAAGCGTTCTGAGGACAGGTTACTTCTTACTAAAACGGAATCAAAAAATGCAACAGAAAATCAGAAATCAAAGACTTCAAATGTGCCTAGAGAACATGAAGACAATATATTTATACCCCAACCAACACTCTTTGTAAGTACAATAAAAGTAACTTAGAATTTTAATATCTCTGATTTTCACTAAACATATTTTACTTAAATTTCTTTCCTCTCATTCATACTGGTTTTAAACTAATTTTGATAGTTTTATGAAAAGACCTTGAAAGATCTGTATTAACCCCTTTTCTGAATGTATATATTACCATCTTACAACTGGTAACTGGGTTTTATATTTCCAAGTTAATATGTTGAACTTTCCCAGAAATTAGCTTTTACATAGCACTTACCTCCTCCAATCTCCCTAATGATGAGAATCTCAGAAAGATATTTTGTATAATTTTTTAATTACATAAGAATAAGAGGCTGCAAAATATCACCTGCCCCCTCTTATTTGGTAAATGGTATATTTTGCTCTAAGCGTGTCCTCATAAAGTATAAAACCAATCATATTAACAAAACTGAATTGCATTATTAGGGAGAAATGTATATGCACAGAAATTAGTCAAAGAACAAGAATTAGAAAATTTTGGATTAAAAGAGAAAATAAATTAGGAAATATTGAAAATGATGTTTTAACAAATAAGAATAAAAAGGCAACAGAATCAAAACAGGAACGTTATTAAATATTTCATTTTATTTCAACATGCTTTCCCATCCATGCTTTAATTTCTCAGAAGAAACATGATTTTTACCATCTAAACATAGAGACTCAAAACCAGAAAGATTTTGTCTATGATATTCTGATTCAGAGAGTCCTCAGAACCTTAATTTTTTTGAACTCCTTGGATGATTATAATAATCAGTCAAGTATGGGAGCTTCTGACCCAAGTGATTTCATTATACATTTAGACAGTGTACCCAAGATCAACGAGATGCAAGAGATTGCTTTGTGATTACATAGTTCAACTTCCTTTTTTGAAAAAATGACAGAGAGTTACAATCTAGATGAAATAAAGGATAGTTACTCTAAGGATCCACATGGCAGTAACAGAGACTGAGCTGACAGAATGGAGAAAACAGGAATCCTAGATTGACCAGCCTGAATACTAGGCAGCTATACAGATTTCTCCAGCTGAGTTCATGGATCTTTTCCTCTAGTGATCTTTTCCTCAGCTTCTCTTTGTTTTTCTCCTTGTTTCTGCTTTCTCAGAATTTCCACTTCCTCATCAACCCACTCGCAGCCGCTTTTCTTGAGACATGTTTTCTGTGCGCCGTTCCTTCATCTACTCTCTTATAATCTAGTTCTCCCTGTATTTTCCAGAATCCAGTGGGCACAGTTCATCCTTGTTGGGTAATATACCTTTGTGGCAAGAATCGTTAAGGCTGTTAGCCAGCCTTCTGAATGGCTGCCCTTGCTAGTGAGCAGGGGTCACATGGTACCAAGTACAGCTGCCTAGGGCTGCTGATTCAGAAGGACCGTGGCTGGGCAAGCTTTCTCAGAAGGTGGTCTGAGATTATGGCAGACACTACAATATGTGTAGTATATTATAATCTACAGGAAGAGAGCAGACTGAATACATAGATGTTAGTAGAAAAAGTAGGGTCAGGTGAAAGCCACAAGATACAGCCAAATACTTAAAGCCTGTCACACTCTCTGCTATGCTTTTCTGACCCTTTTCTGTTCTGAGCAATGAACTATTCCTTTTGACCGAGACCTTCTACATTTCTGACTTTAGCTTGGTAACCTCATTCTGATATCCTAAAATCCTGACTGTAACCAGTACATAAGTAGCAGTAAGATTTCTCTGGTACCTCAAGATAAGTTTATGCAGTGAGAATAAGATTAAGAAGATTCAAAATATGAAGTATTAATTGAGTAGTTTTTATTTCCTTCTTTTTGCTTATCTGCATTTTCTGGGGTTTTTTCTACAGTATACTTTCTTTCTTTTATAATAAGGGGAAATTTTTCAAAAGAGATATGTATGAGTTCAGCTATATCCTAATGAAAACAGATAATACGTACGGTAAACCAGTCAAATCAAGCCTATGTGCTAATAATGCAGAATTAGTAATGTGAACTGACTGGGTCACCTGGGGTGAGTCGTTTAAACCCTCTGAGCTGGTTCTTATCTGTAAAATTAGGAGGGAGATTATATGAAATGAGGTCTGGACTTCTTTTATTTATTTATTTTTTAATTTTTAAAGATTGGCACCTGAGCTAACAACTGTTGCCAATTTTCTTTTTTTCCTCCCCTGCTTTATCTCCCCAAATCTCCCCAGTACATAATTGTGTATCTTAGTTGCAGGTCCTTCCAGTTGTGGCATGTGGGATGCCGCCTCAACATGGCCTGACAAGCGGTGCCATGTCTGCGCCCAGGACCCGAACCGGCGAAACCCTGGGCCGCTGCAGCAGAGCACGCAAATTTAACCACTCGGCCATGGGGCCGGCCTCTGGACTTCTTTTATATTAACATGCTATCATTCTTTTAAGGCATCATAATTTTTACAGTTATTATTTTGAGTATTTTCAATTTTCCATAACAAGATTTTTGTTGTATCCTCTCTGATTTTTTTAATAAGGAATTTATGATGCCAATATCTGAAAATAAGATCTAATTGTTTCATAACCTTATGGTTTTATAGCTAAAATGGAAACATTTCTAATTTACTTCGAGAGCTTTTGGCTGAAATTATTTGCTGTTAGTACTTTTCCCTGATATTAAATTCAGTGCTGGATGAATGCATATTTATATATGCATTGAAAATATGAGGAAAACACACAAAACTACTGTTAACTGGGCCATGGCGGGGAGTGGAACTGCCATGTAGAGGACGAGGAGGAGGAAGAGCTTGAGGCATTTTCTTTACGTGCTTTTACATTCGTATGAACATTTTGTAGTGCTCGTGTGATCTTTATATATGAAGACCATCCCAAAAGGTGCGTATTATAGACAGGCTCTGACGATTGAAATCACAGATGTGGCAGAGTTGTTTTTCAGACATTGAATGCACTAACAAAGACTAGATTGAACCACAGAGTGTGTAAGTGTTTTAAGGACGGAACCTATGTTCCCATTGCCTTGCAGAACACATGAACAAAGCAGAAACTCAATAAATATTTGCTAACTGAGGATTTAAAAAACAGAACAAAACAGTTATTTGCCTCCCCAATTTAGTTATTTTCTTAGCCGTTAAAACTCTAAACTGGGTGGGGAACTTTCTTGTTAAACTCGAGGGAGAGTGAAAGCAACAACTCCCAAGACTATGGTTAGTGCTGCTTCTGCAACAGGCAACACCACTCAGTCTCTTCCATTCAGAAACACCTGTTCATTCTCACTAATCGTCTACTTTCTCTCTCAGGGTAGCTTTATAGCTATGCTAGCCCTTTTTTCTAGCCTATCTGTCTCCTTCCTAGAAACAAATGGAGCTATTCTAATCCTCTTTGGAGCAACTTTCCTCTTTCCTTCCAGAGCAGCATGAGAATATCTTTTGCTACTTTTCTGCTGTCATCCTTTTCCAAAATACCATTTATACCCAGGATTTATAACATTGTCACTGTTTTCTCAATACTTGCTTAAAAATGCAGATATTAGCAGCATTGCTCTTAGTCTTGTCTCCAAGTAGATTATAAGCATTAAAACAAGAAAGAGCCTTAGGCTCAAAGAAGGATAGGGAACATAATAAGAATGTGTAGCACCAGTGCACAGTGTATGAAGTGTCTGGATTACAGTGAGTTTATGGCCGGGTCCAGGCCTTGGCCTGTACTGGTTGTCACATTCGCTAGCATATGTTGGATGGGTAAATTAAGTTTATGTAATTTATACATAAGTGGTTATATGAACCACATGATTCTCTAGAAGTGATTTAGAAAGCTACATGTGGTCATCTGGAAGGAAAAAATGTTCAAGTAAGTATAATTCAGTTCAATAAGTGTGTACTGACTATATGCAAGAACCTGTGCTAAACATTATATATCATCTTTTCATTAAGATATAGAGTCAGCTTTAAAGATGCTTCTCCTCCAGGATCAAGGATAAGTAAACAAATAATAATAGTGTAAGGAGAAATTGGGTGGACTGCTTTAAAGGAAATACAAACTGCTATGGAAATTCAAAGAAAGAGTAGATACTGTGATGTTGATGGGCTCCAGGAAAAGAAAAGTATTTGAGGTTGGCTTTGAAGAATGTCTAGGATTTTGACAGATGACAATGAGGGTTAGAGAGTGAGAAATTCCAAGGGCAGAGAAAGTACAATATTCACAAAATCTTTTCTAATTTGTGCTCTTTTTCATTATTCAAGAATAAGATGTCTAATATGTATTTTCCATATCTAGACTTTGTTCCTTTCTTACTACATTCTTATGTCTAACTTTAGTCATTTCCACACCCATTAACACTTTCCCTTAGGACAAAAGGGAAATAAAAGTAGACAGGATAGACCTCGAGTAGTCAACTTGATAGAGGCACCAAGTAGAATGGTGGTTGCCAGGACTGGGGGAATGGTGAGTTAGTGATTAATGGGTGGAGAGTTTCAGTTACGCAGGCTGAGAAGAGTTCTGTGGATGGGTGGTGGTGATGGGAGCACCACAATGTGAATGCACTTAATGCTGCGGAACCGTACATTGAAAATGGTTAAGAGGGTAAATTTTATATTATGTATATTTTACAACAATTTTTAAATTTTTTTCTAAGGTAGATTATAAAAACAGTTTTTCTCGTTATTCGTCAGGAAAAATTTATAATTTCATCAAAAATGGAATTTAGCAGTTATTTGTAATATAGTAATACAATAAATGCAATTGAATGCATTAAGATAAGTGACAGAGGATGCCACACTGGAACAGCATTACCACAGTCATGTCCTAACTCTGTGCCTCCCAATATTTTTCATGTTATAACACATATAGAAAAGTATAATATTAGTATGGCACAGCAGGGTTGAATGAACTTAGCTGGTAGATTAAAAGGACTGCAGCCATGTCTGGGGGCTGAGGGGATCAATAGCTCATCATACCTAGAACACTTTCTTGTCCCATTTGTTTGGAAGCTCTGCTCTCACTTTTTAATGTGGAATCTAGATTTATCTCAGCAGAGTGTGCCCAGACTTCAGGATACCCAGCTCTGTACATTTACATTTTAAAAAATAAGTTTTCAATTTCTAGTGTCAAGAATACTAATTGCAGCCTCCTCCTGATGTAATTTAGCAGGTAAGCTAAGTGAGAAACACAGAATTTCTTCATGAGCATGGAAGCAGGCAGTGAGGGTTGAGTGATCTCAGGTGCGCTCTCGTTCACTTGGTAGGAAAGCCAGTCAGGTCTCCTAGGCTCACTTCACTCGGACCCTGCGGCTGCCTATGAGGACTCAGAAATGTTTATTTCTTTGATTCCCAGCTTATACCTTTTTTGGAGAACAAAGCAATTATGTCTACTAGACATACTCTTTCTCTTTTTTAGAAAAGTAGCACTGGGTGAACTCTAACAGATTCGTAATTTCTAGCTCTTTCTCTAGATGCCATGAATAATCCGCCAGGCTTACTACGTCTGCCTTTATCAGTCATCCTTTCTCATTTTAACATACTTTCTCTATGTTATTATCCCCAGTTATGTATTAGTGTTTTAGTTGGCTGCTTCTGGATGACACATAGATGCCTGTGTTATCAGTTATTTATCTCCAAAATCACATTATAACAGAGTAAATTACTTCCGGTTGGTTTCCAGTTAATCCTGTCATTTGTTTTTACCACAACTCTCTGAGCTCTTTCCTAAATCTGGAATACAGTTCACTTTAGGGCCTGTTAACACACCTGTAATAATCCAAGGTTTTCATTAATTTGTACTCTTTCTTTATAAAATTACAAATATAAATAACCTAAACCAGCACATAAAAATTAAAGCAGTGTTCCCAATATAAAAGGTCACTTTTAAATAATTTATATGTCTAATGTAGTGTTAACAATATGTATATATATTTATATACATGCATATATATATGAAAAAATTTCATATAATGGAGCCTGTGAGAGTCTTAAATTTTAAAACAATGTAAAATAGTCAGAAAATAAGGCCCATCCTCAATTGTTAACTCTGTTAATAACTGAAGAGGCATAACAAAATTTGTTGCTTAAGTTCTCACACTCCACTTCAGGGGCCTAGGGTTTCACTGGTTCGGATCCTGGGTGCAGACATGGTACCGCTCATCAGGCCATGCTGAGGTGGCGTCCCACATAGCACAACCAGAGACACTCCCAACTGGTATATACACTGTGTACTGGGGGGCTTTGGGGAGGAGATGAAAAAAAAAGATTGGCAACAGATGTTAGCTCAGGTGCCAATCTATTAAAAACAAGAAAGAGAGTAATAGAAAAGAAACACTACTTTTTAAATAGGTGAAAGAGTGGGATTACCAAAATAAAAAATGGTCAGTTGTGTATCTGAATTATGTCATGTCTGCTTTAACAGTCGTCTATCAGGACTCGGCAGATCTTTCTTTAAAGGACAGGACAGTAACTGTTTTAGGCTTCGTGAGCCACCTGCAGTCTCTCCTGTGTATTCTGTTAGTTTGTTTTTACCTTTCTTTAAAAAAGGCAAATCCGTGCTTTTCAGGCAATCCATACAAAAGCAGACCATGGACTGTGGTTTGCCATTCCGTGATCTGTGTTATGCTAGTTGCTCAGTACTGATCCAGAGTTCGTAAAGGTTTAGAAACTTCCAGTGTCCGGAACTTAGGGCTGTCACTAGTGGATAGTACCTTACTGACAAAATATTTAGAAATGAAGAATGTATATCTCATGAGAATCAGAAATCAACTTTCCAGAATTACTGTTACCTACATGGAATTTGTTTGAATTTCAGTAATGATTAGACTTAGATAGTAATGTAGACGAGAAATCACTGTGACATATTCTATCTTAGTGCAATTACCAGATAACCTGAATTTTAGACAATGATATGTCTGAGGGCAGAAGTTTACCACTACAAAGATTGAACATATCAGTGAATTTGAATTCATACAGCAGAATATGCTATTTCCTTGTCTTAGTGGTTATGATCATTTCCTCTCAATAATTGCGATGTTACTTAGAATCATAAATACTACCCACCGTGCTCCTCAAAGGTGATGTTGCCTGATGAGTCGGAGTCATGTCACTGCATTACTGTAGTGGCAGTTTCTTTCACATTGCATAGGGGAATCTGCAATATAGACTCAGGAGACTTTATGTCCAGACTTAAAGAGAACCGAGCGGCTTCTTTCATAGTAGACCCAAACAACATTCATTCATTTATTCAAAAAAATATTTATTGAGCACCTACGTTGTGCCAAGAACTGTTCTAGACATTAAGAATATAAAAATTCCTGCCTCCATGAAGCTTACATTCTTGGATAGATATAGACTATAAACTAACAAAAAAATAAATTGTATAGGAAGTTAAAACATGACAATTGCTATGGAGAAAATAAAACAGGGAGGCAGGTGAGGAATAGGGAGGGATGGCCTCTCTGGGAAGGGGACATTCAAGTAAAGACCTGAAGGAGGGGCCGGCCCGGTGGTGCAGTGGTTAAGTTTGCACGTTCCGCTTCTCGGCGGCCCGGGGTTTGCCAGTTCGGATCCCAGGTGTGGACATGGCACTGCTTGGCAAAAGCCATGCTGTGGTATGCGTCCCACGTATGAAGTGGTGGAGGATGGGCATAGATATTGGCTCAGGGCCAGTCTTCCTCGGCAAAAAGAGGAGGATTGGCAGTAGTTATCTCAGGGCTAATCTTCCTCAAAAAAAAAAAGAAAGAAAGAAAGACCTGATGAAAGTAAGAACGTATGCTCAAGATTTTTGAGTAGCTGGATTTTGCTGGAAGTCATCTTTCTCTTGATACTAAGGAAATTTTAAATGACAGCATACTCAGGTGAAAACTGATTCTGATGGCAACTTGCTTTGCTATTAAATATGTAAAAAATTAGGCCCTATTACTTTTTTCATTTTTCCTATTTAGATAGAATACAAAATATGTAATAAAATAATTTAACATTTTTTAACAGCAAAGGCCAAGTAGCTAGCATTGGAAACAATACACTTTTTCAGTATTGCTACCATTTCTTAAACCTTTTTTTAAAGGCTCTTGGTTTTTTGGCTTGTTTGTTTTTTACTGTGATAAAAAACACATAAAATTGACCATCTTACTCATTTTTAAGGGTACAGTTTAGTAGCGTTGAGAATATTCATATCGTTGTGATCTTTAGAACTTTTTCATCTTGCAAAACTGGAACCCTATACCCATTAAACCACAACTCCTCTCTCCCACCTCCCCACCCCAGCCCCTGGCAACCCACCGTTCCGCTTTCCGTTTCTGTGAGTTTGACTACTTTAAATACCTCACATAAGTAGAATCCTGCAGTGTTTGTCTTTTTGTGACTGGCTCATTTCACTTAGCATGATGTCCTCAAGGTTCTTCCATGTTATATCTCAAAACACGTTGGAATTCTTATAGAAGTTTCTTTTGAGTCTATGGCACATTCTTTTGAAAGTGTTCATTTATTTAAGCCTGTCCAGGCATAGGGCCCCTGCCCTTGAGTGCCCCAGCGTCTAATGATGGACACTGGGTATCGCATAATACAGTGTGATAAATGCTAAATAGGAGGCAGGTACAGAATACTGTGAGGGTCACGTTGGTATTCTCAGATCTAGACAGCAGCAGAGAAAGATGAATTAGAGGAATGGAAGGAAAGGCAACAGACTTTTATATTAATTCAGACAGAAATTAAGAGGTTTGTGGAGGGAAAGGAAGTGGGAGCTTTAGGGATAAATTGGAGGGAGTGAGAAACACTCCCACAGGAGAAAGAAGGAAGGAAGACAAAATAATACTTGCTAACCAAGTGAAAGTAGAGTGAAGGAGACACATAAGGGAGCTGGAAGAGCAGGCGCCTCCTACTTCGTAAGCACGCCTCTTACGTGCTTTGCATATTTGTCTCTTGGAGACATGAAGAGAAGTGAGATTTTATAGTATGAGACTTGACAATTAAGTGCTTCTAAATATTAGTTATGATAAAATGTGAACACCACCAGAGAAAATTATTATAAAATATAACCACTGAACTTTATTTTGGATTATATAGTTAGAAAAAATTATAAGATAGCTGTCTTACATTTACTAACTGAAGTCTAGGCCAAGAAATATTAATTGGGTATTCAAAAATCTAGCATCCAATTGTATCTAATGTCGAAACTGTGGATAATATAGGGATCAGCCACTGAATACTCTCATTAATATGGAGAGCGTTTAGATTAAAAAATGACAATAGAAATAAATTTATTCATTTAACATTTATTGAACATTATAACTTCCCTCAAGGGATGCATTTATTGAGTGACTGATTCAAGTAAACAATTGTAATACTTATGCAGTGAGTTAATTCTTGAAGTCTTTTTTTTTTTTTGAGGTCACCTGGTTTATAACGTATAAATTTCAGGTGTACATCATTATATTTCGACTTCTGTATAGACTGCATCATGTTCACCACCAAAAGTCTAGTTGTGAAGGCTTAAAGCTCCTGAAAGGAACACCAAAGGAAGCCTTGAAGTATCAGAGCAGGCTTCCTAGAGGAGGTGACTTTTGAGCTGAGTCCTGAAAAACAAACAAGTGTGAGCTCTTCAGCCAGAGAGAACATCAAGTGGAAATACTATTCACAGTTAGCATTTTCTAAGAGCTAAATGCTGTTATATACATTATCTCATTTTATCCTCTCAACAACCCTCTAATGTAGATTGCTGTATATCACTGAAGGTCCTTTTAGGAAATAGATATCACATTCTGAAGAGGCTGTTTACAAGCCGATTGAAACCAAGTGATGATGAACATTTCAGGACTAGTAACTGTGCAAAGCTGTAACCACTTCTAGGTTTCAAGGGGCAAGGAGAGGGATTGGAGCCTTCTTATGGAAACTGTGGTTTTCTATAGAAGAATTTAGCCACTACCAAACCATGGTCAGGCAAAGAGGAGCTGGGGAATAAATATTGCAGCTTTCTTTCTCCTCCCACCTACAAGCCCGCTGTGCATCCCATTGACTGAACCTAATCTGAAACCAGAAAATAGTCTCCTGGGGCTCAGAGTAGGATGGAGAAGGATGGAGAGTAGATCTGAAGGACACAGAATATCCAGCACAGTAATTTTTATTCTCCCCATATTACATATGAGGTAAGTGAGAAGTCATCAAGTTGCCCAAGTTTGCAGTTAAATGTCTGGAGCCTATTTCATTCTAGAGCTTGTTCTTTAACCACTGTTCTATACTGTGCTCCAGCTACAAAAAACAAAGGAACTGTGGCATTGAGTACCTACGGCACGCCAGATACTTTACTGTGTGCTGAAGATACAACACAAAGCAAAATAAATGCTATAACGTACTTAAGGAGAAGAGTCAGTCTTTAGGAATTGTGTTCTACTGCTAGTTCAGCAGCTTAAGCCAATCGTTCTGTCTCTCAGATAGAGGCCTGGAGATAAGCATTTCAGGGCTAGTATGTGAACTCATCAAGAATCTAGGTTCCTTCTGCCTTTCTCTTCAACCATCCTTGGTTTATGGCTTCTTTCCTCGGAATCACAAGATGGTTGCTGTAGCATCAGCCATCACATCTGCATTCTAAGCAGGAAACAAGAGGAAATGAGGAAAATACTGTCTCCCTTTCTAAAAGCGTTTTCTCTCAAGTTCTACCCAACATCTTCTATTTATATCCCATTGGCCAGAACTTAGTCACATGGCCACACCTAGCAGCAAGGGAGGCTGATAAATGTAGGATTTTTTTTTTTTTGAGGAAGATTAGCCCTGAGCTAACATCTGTGCCCATCTTCCTCTATTTTATATGTGAGACGCCTGCCACAGCATAGCTTGATAAGTGGTGCATACATCCACACCTGGGATCCAAACTGGCAAACCCTGGGCCACCAAAGTGGAACATGTGAACTTAACCACTGCGCCACTAGGTTGGCCCTGATAAATGCAGTTTTTAACTAGTTGAGCCCATTACTCTCATAATAAAATTAGAGTTCTGTTATTAAGAAGGGGAAAATAGATATAGGCTAGGCAACCCGTAGGCTGTGTTACAGGGTCTTATTCATTTTTGTATCCCCAGTACCTAACACAAGGACCTGGCACAGAGTGAGTGTTCAATGAAGTGCTAGTAAACTAATCTCAACTACGAATAACTTATTTCTCGTAGGAAAGTGTCAACAGATAGGATTAGAGAACCAAGTATGGGCCAGGGCCTAAAAGGCCCTGTCTTCTTTCTTTTTTTTTTTCACATAAAAGTTTAGTTTATTAATCCTCTCATGAAAAATCTGCACAGTCACCACAGATAAAGTCACTGCAGAATCTTTACTCCTTCTGCTGTCCAGTCTCCAGCTCACTTTTTGCCAGCACCGACATTGGCCTTCGCAGGCCCCCTGACTTTCTTCATTCTGTTCTTGCCTTCCTTTCGTTTTCTTGAGGTGTTTTTCTTCTCATACAGGCCACGTCTTGCAAGTCTATGTTTTGGTTCATTTTTCTTTGTGTGATCCCAGGAATCATAAATCATGCCAGAGCCAGTTGTCTTCCCACCACCAAAATGGGTTCTGAATCCAAATACAAAGATGGCATCTGGTATGGTCTTGTACATTTTGGCTAGTTTTTCCCGAATTTCTGTCTTAGGCACTGTTGCCTTCCCAGGTGTGAAGAACATCTATGACCATTTGTTTCCGCTGAAGTAGTCGGTTGGTCATGAACTTCCGGGTCCAGATAGTTACTGTGTCATTCATGATGGCGATGGATCCTCAGGCAGCCATCTAAAGGGCCCTGTCTTCTAAGTAGTTAGAACGTGACAGTGATAGTGAAGTTCTCCCAAAGTAACCTAGGAATAAGGAACAAACATTAGTCCTCTGGGAACAAGCTTGAAATTAATTTAAAATGGTTATGGTCAAAGATCTGAAAAGTCAGTTTATGAAGTGGAAAAGCAGTTAATCCCCAGGACAGAGGTACATTTGACTGTGGCAAATCTACTTCATTAACACATAGGAAGAAACTGCACGGTGGGGGAGGGGATGGCAGGAACGTGGTCTGCAGTGGACCAGACACAGATAAAAGGAGTCAGGAAGAACCATCTGCCTTTGAAATTCTTGTACTGCCCTTTTTGAGTCTTAAGATTCCTTTCTTTTTTTTTTTTTTTTTTGAGGAAGATTAGCCCTGAGCTAACATCTGTGCCCATCTTCCTCTACTTTATATGTGGGACACCTACCACAGCATGGCTTGTCAAGCAGTGCCATGTCTGCACCCGGGATCCAAACCGGCTAACCCTGGGTCGCCAAAGTGGACCGTGCGCACTTAACCACTGTGCCACCGGGCCGGCCCCTTAAGATTCCCTTTTAATATCAGAAGTTTTATTTACCTTCTTCTCATACACACATGGTAGTAATAAAACTTTTAGTGTCAGTTGATTGAGGAAATGCAGATGTACAAATTCTATACCCTTTGCTATAAGCTTGAGGATCTGTAGCTTGGTCTGTAGAAGTGGCTTTCAGATTTTTTTGTCCACAATTAAGAAAACCATTTTACATTGTGACCTACTGATGATCACAGTTTCTCAAAACGGACTTACCCCTACTATGGCAGGTACTTTGATATTTTCTTTTCTGGTCTAATTTTTCTCTCAATTCTAGTCTTTACCCACTAAATTGATTTTATTACCCATAAGTTGAGACCTACAGTTTCTTTTTTTTAATCCAGTTTTATTGAGTTATAATTGAAGAGACTCGCAGTTTCACAAACACTGGCATAGACATTTCTCCTCTGACTGTGAGAGCCTTAGACTTTTAATTGCCTCAGCTTTTCCAGTCACCCAAACCTCTTGATCTGATTGTATAAGAACCCACAATTCCCCGGTTTTACTCTGACCTTTCCCTATGATCTGTG
The DNA here is from genome assembly GCF_041296265.1 of Equus caballus. NCBI lineage: Eukaryota > Metazoa > Chordata > Mammalia > Perissodactyla > Equidae > Equus > Equus caballus. Next base: position 66,935,755 of record NC_091700.1, read on the forward strand.
ACTATTTAAAAAAGAGACTGGTAAAACTACCAGGGACTCCTGGCCAAATGATAATTACATTTCTCATCACCAATTAATAAACCAGCGTTCTGGTTTGGACTTTGGTTTCTTTTGGATTTGGTCAGCCTTGGCCACCTTTGAATTCTCTTGGTAGACAGTATCTGGCCTTTCCCTGTGATTTCCTTATTTTGCCATAGAAGTTTCTTTCACCCTTAATGCTAAGGACTTTGGACTTTTTTGTAAAGAAAGAGCTACTTAAGCATTTTAGTGCAGATTTGCAATTTAGAAAGATAAGCTTGGAAGGATTGTGGACAATGAATTGAACAGAACGGAAGAGAGCCAAGCCAGAATTAAGAAGCTCTTACAGGAGTCAAGTCAGAAATGATGAGGGCCCAAGGTAAGGTGATGAAGTGAACATAGGAACAGAATGAAGAGTTAAAAAGATATTCAATAAAAGTTAGAGGCTGTTCAAAATGGTGTAGCCAGTGAAAAGAAAGAGAAATCTGTGATGAAGAGGAATCAGAGATTTCTAGTTTAGATGGCTGAGCAAAGTATGGTACCACTCACCAAGAGAGAGAATAGGGAAGACTGGGGGAGTTCATTTTGACCTACAGAATTTTAGTTTGCCTGTGGGGACTATCATGGAAAAGTATTTGTAGCTCAAGTTAGAGCTGTGGTGTAAAGATAAGGGCAGAGGAGGGAGGGGGTGTGTCCACTGGCTTCTCTGCTGGTAATTGAACCTAGCCAAAGGTATGGACAAAGTCAAGAGGAGCTGATTGTTGGTCACTTCCAACATTTTGTGCATCAGCTATGGCATGTAAAATAGTATAAAAAAGATAAAGTTATAAACTCATACTTATTTATATGCATATGTAAATGCATGTATATATATTTAGGAATGTGGCCCCTCCTAGTTTTAAGCAGGTATAAGTGGGAAAGCAATAAACTGTATATTTAATTTATTATATTATATAAAATAGGATGTTTTGATTGGAATCAGTGCCTTATAGAAGGAGATCTGAGCACTTTATTCTGTAACAGTCCTCCTCCCCTGCTTTCTTTCTTACTACTCTGTACAGCTGGGCTCTTTTTAGACTGAAATGATTGAGCAGTAAACCCAGGAAGTACTCTGGTAAATACTTAGCAATTCAGAAGATCCAGAGCACAATGATTTGGATCCAGTGAGTCTTCAGTAAATATCTACGCTGAGTGAATGAATATCCACGTATAGACAGATAAGACAACTAGAAAGAAGCTGTGTGCTTTATTTTATACCTCTCTTTGAAAATAGAATCAAGTCATAAAATACACACCTCTGTAGAATAATGTTAAATATAGGCTTTGAGCCAGAAAACACAACTGTGTATTTTTTCCACAGACATACCAGGTGGGAGATTATTTCTGACAAAAGATAAAAACCTTTGCCCCTAAGTATCCTTCTGAAATAAGAAAAGCAATTATTTACTGTCATTTTACATAAAAAGTCCAAAGTATATAGGTACTTAGTTCTCTGAATTGCCTCTCTTGTCCTGCTTGTAAGCATTTTACTTTATTTTCTTTTTTTCTTTTTTTTTTAAACAGACCAAAAAAGAAGCACCTGAATGGTCTAAGAAACAAAAGATGAAGACCTAGTGTTTTGGACAGATTTGCTGTATCGTTATTTACCCTGAAGTTCTTTTTCTGATGAACACAAAGTTTATCTTAATCATGTACTTTGCATTTTTTAAATAACTAATTTGAAGTTTATTTTAACTGAGTGTTAAATTAACAGATTTCAGCATAATAAACAAAATGTATAAAGTGCAAACAGTGTACTTTACATTTGGTTTTATCTATTTTGTTACAAAATAAATATATGCTCTATGATTTAAATTTTGGAACTTTTGTAATTCTCAATACATTTTAAACTACATGGTATATAAATATTTTGGTTAGTTATTATATTGGTGAGTATATCTTTTAACTATATAAATTCCAAATTTAAATGTTATAACATAAATACCAAGACACCAAACACTTTTTAAAATTAAGAATCATTTGTGAAATCTGCTAGAAGGCACTTCAAATGCCCAATAATGGTGGTCAGGTATTATGTAGGTGGATATGAATTGCTGATTTTTTCTTTGGGCTGTGTTTTTTCTTACATTTTATATTATCGCTGACCAGTAAAATCTGGTGAAAAGTCTGTTAGTCCATCGGGCAAGTGAAAATCTGGTGGAGAGTCTCGGGACATTGGTCAAAATAGTGCTGATTGAAATGCAGTGTGAACCAAATTTCTAGTCAATGAGAAAAAAATCAGTAGGATTGTCTCTTTTTCTGGTTATAAAATATGCTCCTTTCTATTCAAGACATAAATTTAAAAGAAAGAAGGAGAAGAGAGAGAGAAAGAAAAGAAAACAAATCTGTTTATATATGTCAGGTTTTCAACAACTGTTGCCATAGTGGCTGATAATTCTTTGTTTGGGGTGGGAGTGGGGGCAGTCCTTTGCATTGTGGGATGTTTAGCAGCATCTCTGGCCTCCACCACTAGATGACAGTAGTATCCCCCCAGTTGTGATAACCAAAAATGTCTCATGTCCCCTGGGTAGCAGAATCACCCCGCCCCCCACCTCCTGCTGGAGAACCACTGACACACATATCAATGACCATCTTTGTAGACATGATAAAAGAATACTATCTGTCCCGTGTGTTCTTTGAAGGTCACAATAGCATAGGCTATTTGTTGAGTGTGAGAGAACAGCAAAAGCCTTTGATAATAATATATCCTTATAAATCTATTGTTGGCTTGAAAACCCTAATCTCAACCCCTCTTTTTGTTTCATTTGGCTACATCTTCTAATATATGACTTTCTGCAGCAAAGACTTATGAAAATGGCCTTTCTCAGACATGCATTTTAAATCCAAGATACCCATATAATTCATTAAAACCAAATGAATTTATAGACATAATTTGTTTCCTTCTAAAATGCTAGAAGAAAATCTTTTATTTTCACCTCTAGTTATTAATCTGAAATCATTTCACAATTTAGTTCAATCAACCCCATTTATTATATGTACGTATTTTAAAATAAAGGAATACTGATTGATTATCCAGGTTAAAGTAATGTGTGGACAAGGGCACAGAAGTAGGAAAATTTGGAGCTAATTTAAGAAATAGAAAATACAGTGATGAAAAAATAGAGGAATTCTTCCTCCCTCCAAATCCCTAGTTTTTGCTTCCTTCCTTCCTTTCATTTCTAGATATGAATTACTCTTAAAAAAACACAAGTTCCTTATATAATTTACTACCATAGTAACTATTAATAACTCTCAGAGTTAGATTGTGATATGAAAGCTTTTTGGAAGATATTTGTGAATCTGTAATTCAAAGGTTACTCCTTCCAGAAAGTTGTCTCTGTTCTACCATAATAATCTGTACTCTGTACTCTTAATCTCTTTAATTCTACTTACCATATATTGCAATAATTGTTTACTTGTCCATTTCCTTGAAGGCAAAGAGTGTTTCTTATACATTTTTTGGTCCTCACTATTTAGCACTGTGCCTTGAACTTAAGCAGTAAATGTTTATTTCATGAATTTGGGCGCAGGTCAGATACTATGATGTAATTTTTTTTAATGTCTTAAAAATTAGAGATGGGTCTTTTTTTAATATCATATAGTCTATTCTACTCATTTCTTAATATCACTACAACCTTTACCTTTCCTCCAAATTTCTAGATCTTCGCTTTTTCACTTTTCCTTTCACCTTACTTCTTACTTTTTTCTTAATAGTAGTAAAACGTAAAACATACAATTTACATCTTACTCATTTTTAAGCGTGCAATTCAATAGTATTGAGTATATTCACATTGTTGTGCAACAGATCTCTGGGACTTCTTCCTTTTCAAATCTCAAACTCTATACCCATTAAACCACTCCCCTTTTCCCCTTTCCACCACCTTTGGAAACCCACTTTTCTGTTTCTATGAATTTGACTACCTTAGATACCTCATATAAGTGGAATCATACAGTATTTGTCTTTTTGTGACTGGCTTATTTCACTTAGTATAATGTCCTCAGGTTCATCCATGTTGCAGCATGTGTCAGAATCCTTCCTTTTTAAGGCAGAATAATCTTCTGTTGTGTGTATACACCACATTTGTTTATCTATTCATCACTTAAACATCGGGCTTGCTTCCACCTCTTGGCTGTTGTGAATCTCCTTACTTAACTCTTATCACATCCTCTCCTGGCCTTGGCATTTTCTTATTAAAAGTAAGTGAAAAACAAAGTTAACGTTCTTTTTTTTCCTTGCTAAATGTTTCATGACATGTTGCCCAAATGTTTGAGTCATAGCTACCATTATCAAGCTCATTCTATCAGCCAGTTGCTGTGTTATGTGTTTTCTACTCCTTGGTTTGCTGAATCTTCACAATAGCTTTGCCGAGTAAACATTATCTTCATTTTTAAAATGAAGAAACTGAAACTCAGGAAGGGTCACTCAATGGCCCAAGATCAGACATGTAATAAATAGTAGAAGTGGATTAGAACCAAGACTGTCTTATTCCAATTGTCATGCTGTTTCCAGTATGCTACATTGCTTCTCCTACTTTGCTCTCTATCTCCATCTCCCAACCCCAGTAGGATGGCAAGAAGGGGGAAAAATAATCTTGGTCTATCAACTTTTTTTTTTTTTTAAAGATTTTATTTTAGTTTTTCTCCCCAAAGCCCCCAAATACACAGTTGTATATTCTTCGTTGTGGGTCCTTATAGTTGTGGCATGTGGGATGCTGCCTCAGCGTGGTTTAGATGAGCAGTGCCATGTCCGCGCCCAGGATTCGAACTGACGAAACACTGAGCTCCTGCAGCGGAGCGCGCAAACTTAACCACTCGGCCACGGGGCCAGCCCCGGTCTATCAACTTTTTTCTTGGGAAAAAAAATATGTGGGACTTAGCAGAGTTGCATTTTTGTTCTAGACTAGTTCATGGATATCAAATCCATTTCTAAAGATTTTGATGTTAGAGTAATGAAGGATTCTAAGGCTAAAGAATCCCATCACTATTCTAACAGGTCTGACTAGGTTACTAGGATATAGTGAACTTTTCAGAACCAACTAAATAGCATCTATACGTTTTATTGATTTATATGTTCTTTCATTTAACAAACATGAAAAACCTAAAATATATAAGGCATTCAAACCATGAATTTTTTGTCTTCATCCTTTTTCTCTAAGGGGCCTGAAAAAGAGAGATTTTATTCTTATCATCTTCAGTATAGGAATTTCTAAAAAGAGCTATCACACAGTGACCGAAAGTACTCCAGATTCACTGCATTGTACAGGCAGTGGTTGGATAATCCCTAAGGAAGTTTAAGGCAAGATTCCCATATTTGGAGAAAGTTGAAATTGTTAATGAGCCAGATTCTCTTTCATTCTGAGATCCTGAGAGGCTAAAGATATGCAAAATGAAATAGTTCATTTTACTATTACTCATCTTAAAATGTAGTAAATATTGTAACTGCTTCAAAGAAAAACTTCCTGAGGCTTGGAGGTCACCAGATAAAGCTAGCCAGTTGGCTTTCAAGAGTCCTCACAAGATGTCATTGATTTTGGTTGATTTACAGAGTCCATAGTCCAGTCCTCAGCTTTGTAGGCCCAGAAACTTAATGTTATTAAAGCACGGAAGGTGACACATCTTTCAGGAGTATGCGCACCCTTACTGGTGTATAAATCATGATGTGCTAATTTTGAGTGGAAAGTTAAAGTATTATACAGAGTATGACCTACTAGGATTAGCACAAATGGCACATTCACTGTTTTCCCTGGCTGATGCGATACTGTGCAGTCATTCTCCTCCTTCCTCCTCTTTTTGCTAATAAAACATTAGAGGGGCCAGCCCCAGGGCCGAGTGGTTAAGGTTGCTCGCTCCACTTCGGTGGCCCAGGGCGTCGCTAGTTCGGATCCTGGGCATGGACATGGCACTGCTTGTCAAGCCATGCTGAGGCGGCGTCCCACATCCCACAACTAGAAGGACCCACAACTAAAAAACATACAACTACGTACTGGGGGGATTTGGGGAGAAAAAGCAGAAAGAAAAGAAAAGATTGGCAACAGTTGTTAGCTCAGGTGCCAATCTTTAAAAAAAAAAAAAATTAGAATTTTTCAGTTTCTTTTTGCCCTTAATTCCTTTTTCTGTTCTGTACTTATTCTCTTGATAATTTCTTCTCCCTGGCTTCAGTTACTATATGCCACTATTCCCAGTTTATCTCTCTAGTCCCAACTCTTCCTTTTGATTTAACTCCTGCCTACTAGACATCTCTACTTAGATGTCTCATTGTGACCTCAAACTTAACGTGTACAAAACCAAATTGAAGTTTCTTCTCCAGTGTTCCCAGTTTCAATAAATGGTTCCACCACCTACTCAGTGACTCATACACAAAACTAGGAGTCATTCCAGACTCTTCTCATTAACCTCCAAGCATTCAATCACCAATCCCTGTTGATCTGCCTCATAAATATTTCCCTTTTTTATTTTTCAGGTGAGGAAGATTCGCCCTGAGCTAATATCAATGCCAATCTTCCTCCACTTTATAAGTGTGATGTCTCCAGAGCATGGCTGATGAGTGGATTAGGTCCATGCCCAGAATCCGAACTCACGAACTCAGGGCCGCCAAAGCAGAGCGCACAGAACTTTAACCATTCAGCCACAGGGGCAGCGCCCCTGGTTTTCTTTTAACTTTTGTTTGTGGAAATTTCCAAACATATAACAGGACAGAATAAACGCCTTGGAGTGACAGATATGTTCACTATCTTGCTTGTAGTGATGGTTTCATGGGTGTATACATATGCCATGTTTATCAAATTGTACATTTTGTAAATGTGCAAGTTACTGTTTATCAATTGCACTACAATAAAGCTGTTTAAAAAAAAAGAAAACAGGAAATCACTATTTAGTAACCCCTGATGAATTAAATGATTCAAATATCAATCACCAATGAATGCTAAAGCAATGAGACATAAGGATAAAAGGAAACTTTATATCAGACCATTACCAGCTAAATTCCCTAATCAACCTTAGCATCACTAAAAGTGGGACAAGCAGAAGTTATGTGCCTCTTGATGTGATGTAATCTGAAGTATAAAATAACAACTGCAATATCCTTGCCAAAAAAAACCCAGAATCAAGTCTTCAGATCTAACTTCCAGTCTACAGGCAAAACAAGAAATATTTGGGGCCAGCTGGGTGGCGCAGCGCTTAAGTGGGCGCATTCTGCTTCGGCGGCCCAGGTTTGCCAGTTCGGAGCCCGGGTGCGGACATGGCACTGCTTGGCATGGCCGTGCTGTGGTAGGCGTCCCACATAGAAAGTAGAGGAAGATGGGCACGGAGGTGAGCTCAGGGCCCGTCTTCCTCAGGAAAAAGAGGAGGATTGGCAGCAGGTAGCTCAGGGCTAATGGTCCTCAAAAAACAAAACAAACCAAAGAAACTGATTTCTGTTAAAAAAAAAAAAAAAATAGATCAAGCTGACTGACACCGTCGAAGAAGGAATCAACTAAATCCGGAATGTAGAACATTCTGGGCATTGAGAATGTTTGTTGGTTTCTAGGCCTTCCTTGTTTCTAGGCTTTTTCAGTAGACAGAGCTATAAAATAAGTGTTTTTCAACAGAAGAGAATAATCATGAGTTCCTACTGATATATCCAATTCTAATTTCAGGTTTTTTAAAGATTTCAAATTCTTTGATTTTGTACTTTCTCTTTCATTTCCTGTATGTGAATTTCTGTCACCACCTTAGTTCCTGCCCTCACGTGCTCTTCCCTAGATTACGGTAGAGTCTCAGCTGGTCTCCCGAGATCTGCAAACCATCCTCTACAGCGGATAATGGTCTTTCTCCTTCTTTTTCACACTACAATTTTTGACTTAGAATTTAATCTACAGTCTATACAAAGTATTTCTAAGACATGAACTTGAAAAATGTAAAATGCAGTTGAGTAAGCTAGGAGCACAGTATGTCATGTTTCCATAAATTTAATTCAGACTTTTTGAGTGACCAGATAGATGAGCCTTGCTTTCTATTAAATCCACGTTAAAACATTTGTTTCTTCCATAGGAGGTAGAAAACAGCTTTATTTTTCATTTAATGTAATCATGATATCTTACATCGTTGGCAAATGTTTAAATTATTGGCTGTATTGGTGATAATTTAAATTTCTTTTGCAATAGCTGCAGAACTGTATTTCACTTGCTGCCTCCATAGATTAAAGGTTCAGAATTTCCTAACTTAAAAGACTGCCATGTTGGCATAACATTACCAAGGTAAATGCTTCTAAATAGATGGGTGAAAACATATATTTTATTACCCCCAGTCTGTGGATCCCAAAGGCATCCTAAATTCAGCCGGTTCTTTCAGCTCCTGTCCTTAGAAGTAAGCTGTGCCTCCTTTATATTCAGGGAGGGTATATAGAGCTTAGAAAAATCTTCCTAAATTTCTTTTAAATTAACTTTTGATACATTATTTTATCTTTTGGGCCTTATTTTTTTTTTTGTCTTATTCTATAGTTGAGCACTTTCTAATTCAAAAACATAACACTACCTAATACATTTAATTCTGTGACCAGTGAAACGGGCTCTCAACTGTATTAAGCATTTTAGAATCTAGCATGATGCCCCAAAGAGAATGGAATGGAATAGAATAAAAATGACTGTCCTTTAAACCCAGATGCAATATAAAATATTTCTTTTCTTTTCTTCTAATAATTAAAATGCTTATGCATCACTTACTAGGAAAACCAAAGTTTTAAGCTCTAAACATTTACATTATTCTATTCCCAGCATAGAGTATAGCAGCTATGACCCTTATTGCTGACAGCTTCAAAAAACAAATAAGTAGTTTCAAGCACAGAAAATGATATAGTAAAAGTACAACTTTAATTTTCTAAAATGCTCTGGCTTGTGGAATAAATAGATTAAGAGCAAAGAAAAAATCTTGGGGCCAACCTAGTGGCATAGTGGGTCGCTTCATTTGTTCTGCTTTGGCAGCCCAGGGTTCACAGGTTTGGATCCCAAGTACAGACCTACACACCACTCATCAAACTAAGCTGTGGTGGCATCCCACATACAAAATAGAGGAAGATTGGCACAGATGTTAGCTCAGCGACAATCTTCCTCACCAAAAAAAAAAAAAAAAGCAAAGGAAAATCTTAATTGCAATTTCTTCCATCAAATAATCAAAACAGAAGCCCAATAAATGAGAAGAAATGTTAGAAATTGATCAAAAAACTTGAGTATCAGCTTTGTAATTTTAGGGAAATGCATTGAACACCTTTAAGTTAATTTATCATTATAGTTTCCTTCAGAGTAAAGCCAGGGATGAAGCAGTAGGGGAGTACAGTCATGACTTCCAGGTATTTGTAAAAACCTTATTATATTTTTACACTATTACCATAATTTTACTATATCACTCTATAATTAGCATGTTGATTCTTGAAACCTCGGCCAGGTGTTTGACACTCTTTTACTGTGGTAAAAACACACAACGTAAGTTTACCCTCTTAATTTTTAAGTGTCCATTACAGTGTGGAGAGGTGTGCTTGTAGACATTTAACAGCCGGCTCCCAAAGAAACAGGACCTAGATTTGGTGGGAGCCAGATGTTCATGGTGGGATGAAATTAGTACTCTCACCGTGGCCAGCAACGAACCGCCAAAGTGGTGCTGGGCAGGGATGCGCACACCGGGCTCTCAGGTGCGAGTCGGGTGTAGCACCTGCTGCGGACGCCCACAGGGTGCAATCCCGCCTGCTTTTCAAACTCCTTCTGAGCTACTCTCTACATGACTCAGTGGCCTCTTTTCAGTTCCTTAAACTCTCCCAGCTCTTTCTTTTCTCAGGATCTTCACCACATGCTGCTTCCTCTACCTAGAATACTGCACCCTACTCCGCCAGCTACCCCTCAGCCTTTAGATCTCAGGCTTCCGCTGTACACAGACACTATGAGAGAACTCAGATCATGATATAAAATGTAGTTCTTAAGAAAGCTTTTAAAACCACTGCCCTAGAGGATACTAGGATGGGCATTGCCATCCAGACTTATTTTATAGGTTTCAGATGGACAGTCCCGACTCCACCCCTGCCATTGCCACGTTGTCTTTACCTATGCTAATTTCTTCTGTTGTTACATTCTAGTCCATACTGTCCTGGGAGCCGTGAACCTGCCTTCTGGGTGACTTTGCATATCTCTCTTCTGATCCAGTAAATGCTAATTTTATAGTTTCGCTCGCTGCAGCCGAGGACTACCTTATTCTTAGACACCATGATAACATCACTCCTGGACGAGCTACACAAATTGTATTTCATTTATTTCCAACATTGCCATTGTCATGTGATTTTGAAGCCTTGTTCAGGCTTCTAATGTTTTAATATCCCTCTTGAAAAAGAAGGTTGTACCTGATATCTTACCTAAGTCATTTAAATACAATTAAAATGTAAAAGTCATTTTAATCACTTTATAGACACTGTCTTTAAATAATAAGATTTATTTATACCGTTCATGTATATCTCCATTGACATCATTTTCAAGAAAGTATTATGAAATTCTCCATGGCCATTTACTCATTAGGTCTTCCTTCCTTCCTCCCTCCCTCCCTCTCTCTCTCCCCCTCTCCCTCTTTGTCTTTCATTTTTATTTTCTTTCATTAATAAATTGGTACCTGAATAAGAATAATGAACCTGTTTTTGTATCTTTGATCTGTTACTTTGTATCAGATATTTATTGAAAATATATTTTCTAAGTCTAATCATGAGTTATCTTCTCTTTAATGACTGTAGAACAATTAAAACATTTACTGAGAATCTAAAATTAAATTCCTGTCCCCTAACCCTTCAAAGTTCATCGCATGCGTAATTCCCTGAATGCCATCTGTTAGTGCTTTATTAAGCAAGTTGTTAATGTTATGTAGCAGAAATGTCGCTAACATTAAAAATTGTGCTCTAAAATACGTGTCGACATTCTAAACTCCTGATGACTTGTCTCTCATTACTCTCCTCCTTGTTTGTAATACTGCACTCAGTCATAAATATTCTGCCTCTTTTTCTTTTAGTTTCTTCCATTTATTTCTGGGTGATCATCTTGATTTACTATTATCGGTAGAGTTGGATCACTACCATTCCCAGTGACTGGCGCAGTTCCAGGAACACACTACTCTAGAAAATGTTAAATCTTACTTCTAGTATTTTCTAAAAGAGGTATTATTATTATTATCATAGATAGATATAGATATAGATATTCAAAATATTCTCACCAGAAACTAAACAAAGGTTGTGACCCTAGGGACCTAGAACAAATAATGAAAACATTTCTCTAATTCCCATTACCTTCCATGACTAAAGGATAAAACACTGCGTCCACTAGAGCAAGATTTAGGAAGGAAAAGAATTCTAGGAGGGCTCATTGCTGCTATCCCATGAGTAGAACAATGCCTTGCACACCATAAATACTCAATAGAGGCGGGCTGAATCCATGAACCTGTGGACAAGCAGGGACCACAGCCATGTCTTATGTGGCACTGAGTGCCCACAAATACATGTGTATTTTCATTAATTGTAGAATTAATTGATGTGTCTGTCCAGTTGATCAAAATACATTATATGCCCAAAGATGCCAGAAAATATTTGTCCATATGGGATCTTTAGTCACAGGTTGTTTATGTACCTGTTGTTTCAAGAAAGTTGAAATAAAATTTAACATGTAATTGTTCTAGCAAATAGTCATGCAGACAGATGAATTGTGGTGGGTTTTTTTTTAACTGATACTTATTTGTTTTGGTTTTATAGAATCAAGAGTAGGTGGTTTTGGCAGAAGAATACAGATATGGAGATGACTTTATTTGGCCTCATATATAGTCTTTTTTTTTTTTAAAGATTTTATTTTATCTTTTTCTCCCCAAAGCCGCCCAGTACATAGCTGTGTATTTTTAGTTGTGGGTCCTTCTAGTTGTGGCATGTGGGATGCTGCCTCAGCGTGGCCTGATGAGCGATGCCGTGTCTGCGCCTAGGATCCGAACCTGCGAAACCCTGGGCCTCCTAAGTGGAGAGTGTGAACCTAACCACTCGGCAATGGGGCCAGCCCCACTTCATATATAGTCTTGAATTTGTTTTTTAAATACCTGGATTTTAGGGGCTGGCCCCGTGGCCGAGTGGTTAAGTTCGCGTGCTCCGCTGCAGGCGGCCCAGTGTTTCATTGGTTTGAATCCTGGGTGCGGACATGGCACTGCTCATCAGACCACGCTGAGGCAGTGTCCCACATGCCACAACTAGAAGGACCCACGACGAAGAATATACAACTATGTACCGGGGGGCTTTGGGGAGAAAAAGGAAAAAAATAAAATCTTTAAAAAAAAAAAATACATACTGTTTTAAATACCTGGATTTTATAATGTACTCAACATGTAGGCACATAATTCGTTAAATTCTTATTGTGAAGCTTACAGTTGAGCCCTTTCCCCCTCACACACACACCTGCCGCTGTATATTCTGTTTCTCTTTTATTTTCTTTAGAGCACTGACTGAAATTTGTATTTAGTTTTTTATTTGCTCATTGTCTGTCCCTCCTAAATAGAATATATGTTCCATGAAAGCAGACAATCTTATTTGACACACTGCTGTATCCGCAGCACCCGGCACAGAGCCTGGCACGGAAAAATTGCCCCTTGAAACTTTGTTGAATGGTAGGAAGAAAGGAAGGAAAGAAGGAAAATGGCGTTTGCTTTCTGATTTTCTTCGTATCGAATTTTTATTGGAAAATGTCTTTGTCCATTCGGGCTGCTGTAACAGAATACCTTGGACTGTGTGGCTTATAAACACCAGAAATTTATTTCTCAGTTGTGGAGGCTGCAAGTCCAAGACGAAGGCACCCCCCAGATTCCATGTCTGATGGGTAAGGGCCCACTTCCTGCTTCATGGGCAGCTGTGTCTTGTTGCTCTGTCCTCACGTGGCAGGGGGTTGGGGAGCTCTTGGGGTCTCTTTTATAAGGGCACTAATCCCATTCATGAGGACCCTAACTTCATGACCTAACACCTCCCAAAGACCCCACCTCCAAATACCAGCACACTGGGGATTAGGTTTCAACATATGAATTTTGGAGGAAACAAGCATTCAATGTATAGCAGGAAAAATTTTTTTAACTAATTAGATAACCCTTTATCCCATATTACCCAGAAAAACAAGGTCATTTTCCATCTCTGTATCTTAGCATCTTTTTTCCCTGATCTCAAAAGAAGAGGTGTTTCTCCCTTCCAAGATTAACCCCATGATGCTTGTACTCTACCTTATACTGAGATCCAGGGAGGGCATAAGATGATCCAGGAAGAGAGTGGGGTGAGAAACGCAGAGGTCGGAGACAAAATGCCAACAAATGCCAACATTTGAGGAAAGGACAAAGGAAGAAAAAAACCAAAAAGGAGACCCTCCTTCCCTCTCATTTACTCCTTACCATCTAGTTTCTGCCCAAACCGCCAAATTACAACTCTTCTCCCAAAAGGTGCTGGCCGCGCCTCCTCTTACTGACCTTCTAAGCCTTTGTCTCTCACTACTTCCTGCGTAAATGCTCTTCCCCTCTGGCGCCTTGGAGAAGTCACTCCTCAATGTTCAATCGCATACCCCAGGTTTTGTTTTGTTTTTTCTATTCTCCTTTGAGCAAAGAATTAGAGGGAAATCAACATCTTCCCCCTCACCTCCCTCCCATCCCCGCTCCGTGTTTTCCATGGGGAGGAATTTTCTCAAATATTCCTGCCTCTTTCCACCTCCTGACTATCTGAGTGGTACTTCTGTTTAGGGAACCGTGCTTTATAGTTTTTCCTCTTCCTTTCCATCTTTTTTCTGCAGAAGAACCAGCCTGTTCTATTCCTGGGACAGTTCCCTGCTGCGCTTGTTCTCAGTCATAATCATCCCCTTGTGACCGAGAGGTCCAGCCTAGGACGCAGTCGGGGCGAGGGGCGGAATGAAGGCCCACTCGGCCTTCACATTAAACTATGTCCTCCAGCAGAGCATTCACTAATAAGAAAGACGGTATTTTAAAATCTCTATCCACCACTTTTGTCTTCTTAATCTGTTTGTTCAGACCCTGCCTGGGAAGAAAGATGCTATTTATTGAGCCCCTCACATCTCCACAACAGTAAGGATCTTTTTTTTCCAAAGAGCTCGGTATACTCATATCTTGATATAGTATAAAGTGCCTTTTTTTTTTTTTAAGTGTTTATTGTTCTTTTTTTCTCCCCAAAGCCCCAGTACATAGTTGTAAATCCTGGTTATAAGTCATTCTAGTTATTCTATCTGGGATGCTGCCACAGCATGGCTTGATGAGCAATGTGTTTGTCCGCACCCAGGATCCAAACCCGTGAACTCCCAGCCACAAAAGCAAAGCATGGGAACTTAACCACTACGCCTCAGGCCGGGCCCTGCAAAATGCATTTCTGCCCTTTCTCTTCCTGAGATACCTTTCTGGTCTCTGTTCAAACATACAGAACTTGTTCCTTCCAAAAGAGTCAGTGAAAACTAATTTGACCATTTGTTTTTCACCGTTTTGGAAGAAAAAGATATGGGTAAGCTCTAATAGTTAATACGACTGTATTTTCTAAGAAGTTCTAAATGATGGAAAGTATTTTTCTGAGTGAATGAATGAAAGGAATCAATCTACCAGTTACCCTCATCCATGCTCACAAAGGACTTTCAAATCTCCTTCTGTAGCCCTTATCATCCCTGGAGTCTTCTATTTCCAATCCTGTGGTAGCAATTGAATATTTCCTCTTACGTTTTTATTGTTTTTCATTGCCCTACATATTTTTTAATTCTTTGAAACCTTGTATTTTGACACAATTGCAGTCTCAGAGAAGTTGCAAGAAAGATGCAAATAATTCTCATTTATCCTTTACCCAGATTCCCCAAATGTTGACATTTTATCACCTTTGCTTTATCCTTTTCCCTGTCTCTCTTTTTTTGCTGTTGTTCTGACCCTTTTGAGAGTACTCTGAAGATACGATTTCCCTCTACTGCCAGATGTTTCTTGAGCGTTTCCTAAGAACAAGGACATTCTCTTACATAAGCACAGAAGAATGATCAAAATCAGGAAATTAACATTGATACAATACTATTATCTAATCTAAAGACCTTATTCAGATTTCACCAATTGTCCCAATAATGCCCTTTATGCTGAGGAAAATCTTCAATTATTCCTTACATTCAGATGTCATATCTCTTAAATCTCCTTTAATCTAGAATAGTTCCTCAATCTTTGTCTTTTATGACATTGATATTTTTGAAGAGTACATGTCAGTTATTTTGTAGACTGTCCTTCAGTTAAATATCCCTTTGATCTTATTCATTCACATTAATTTGTCCCTGGGAGCAACGATGAATAAAAGTAATCCATTTTCCATGTCCACGTTCCAGTTTCAAATTCCAGCACTGCTGCTTACTAGACGTGTGATCACTTAACCTCTCTGAGCCTTAGTTCCTCATCT
The DNA here is from genome assembly GCF_041296265.1 of Equus caballus. Classification (NCBI taxonomy): domain Eukaryota; kingdom Metazoa; phylum Chordata; class Mammalia; order Perissodactyla; family Equidae; genus Equus; species Equus caballus. The sequence goes on from NC_091700.1 coordinate 66,951,242, forward strand.
TTAAAACTGGGGTAATTATACTTACCTAATGAATTGTAGAGAGGATTAAAGGAAATGAGGTATTTAAAAGGAATTTACCTTCCAAACTCATCAAGTTGTATACATTAAATATACAGCTTTTTTGTCTGTCGATACCACGATAAAGTAGTTGTTTTTAAAAAAGGGGATTTACCCAATTCATGTCACATAGTCATTTGCTTTTCATGTGATCTGGTTTCTCAACTCTCCACTATTTGGCCACCCAAATAGTTGCATTCAGATTGCCCTTGTGTCTCTGAAAATGGGCTTGTAGAGCTACTTACAACTCACCTAATCGACTGTCAGCCTTATCAGACCATCCACCACTGTTGAACCTGTAGTCAATAAAATCCCTAAAGCTTTTTCTGCACAACCTTTTTTACTATCAGTATTATTATCCTTATTACTAATACTTACTGGCCTGACCAACTATATGTGTCAGGCTCTGTACTGAGCACCTCCTTGGATGAGCTCTTCATCTTATGTAATTCTCTCAACTTCATGAGGTAGTTGTTATCTTGATTTTTGAGACAAGGAAGCAGATTCGAAGCAGTTAAGTCAGAACTTGTATAAATGAGAGATCTGGAGTTTAGTTGCAAGTTGACTTTTCAGAACATAAGTAAAAGTTAAGTATCATCTTTAATTTCTGCTTATCACTCTAGCCTATTGGAACCTTTATGATTCCTGATCTTGCCATCTAACATGTTAGCTTTTCCTCCCAACTTGGATCTTATGTGACTCTCATATCTTCCTCCAAGTCATTGATTAAAATGTTGTTCAACAGAGAACACGGTGATAAATGCTAAACAATTCCTTCTAGGTTGAAATCGATCACCCTCTGGGTACAGTTTTTTCAAACAGCTATAAATAAATCTTGGGGGGTTGTAGGCTAATTCACCTATAACCATCTTATCCACAAGAACAACTAAAGACATTTTTTTCTCCTGCCTCTGGCAACCACTCCCCCCCCCCCCCCCCCCCCCACCCCACGAATCTAATAACACCATTGGGGGAAAAGAATACTTGTCTTAGTTTAGCCCATGGGGGAAAAGAATACTTGTCTTAGTTTAGCCCAACTTGTTTGTATTGAAATAACATCGGTCCCCAGTGATTGTTCCTTTTCTTACTAATTCTCTCTTTAATAATCTATTTAGAATTTTGATAGAGGTGAACTAAAACAATAGTAGTTTCCAAAATCCTGGTCCCCTTCTAACAATTTGCTATGTTACCTACAGCAGGTCACTTTTTTAACGTAGACATTTCTGAAAAAAGAATGAGAAAATTAAATCTACCATTTACTGAGCTCACTTTGCTAATTATATTTATTTGATTTGGGCCACAACCTATGCAGTACATATTATCTCCGTGTTATAGATAAGAATATGGAGATTTGGAGAGATTTAAAGACGTCCCTAAAGTCACTCAGGTTCTAAGTGGTGGAGCTGCTAGGGATGTTGTCTCGAAGTGGCAAATTTTTTAAATTTATGTATTTTAGGACACTGCTGCCATTAACTGTTCATTTGTACCAAATGGTATAGACTAAACAGTAGATTTGCTTGAGCATCTAAGTGCTCCCTGTGCAACCAAATGAGTCACATGGCAGAAGGCGACAAATTCCCAAAGTGTTTTCAAAGGAACCCTTGTGCTTCCAACAGCCTCGGGGTAAAGCAGCCCCACTGTCAAATGTTTGACATACGTCTCATACTACTGTGATTCTCTTGGAGATTCAGAGTTCTGAGGAGCCCTTTAGACAGGAAACTCGCTTAACTTTCTTGAACCACAGTAGAGTTTCATGAAGCACACCTGGCATAAGCTATTATAGGGGTTAAAGTTGCGGGTTTTTTCCTTTTTAATTCTTGGGACCACGAGGATGTTTATCCAGAGACACAATGAGGTTTAAAACCATGTTCTTCTTCAGATGAACATACCTCCTATTTGGGAAGGGCGTTAGAGTTTACGAAAGGCTTCCTCCTGTCCTGAGGTCGCATTTGGCCTTCACAACCCCCTAGTTTAGGGATGACTGTTATCCTCATTTAACATCTGCAGAGAAAGATCTCGAGTTGCTAACGAATTTGCTTAACGCCTTACAGCAAGAGAAGGGGCCAAACTGAAACTCAAATTCAGATTTTCTCAATCAGAATTCAGTACTCTTTCACTTAACTAATGCTTTTGTTTTCCTGTCTTTGATCATTTAAGAAAAATGGACAAGGTTACATTAAAAATGTAAGATGACCTTTACATTACAACAGTTTTAATGCTAAAAACACTATTTGGAATTTTTCCCTTTTAAGAAGTTATTATTCCTTAGCATCAGCAGCTTGGGGTTTAGAATGGAAAATGGGGTATCCCATACTACATTTGAGCCCTGTGGGAAAACAGTGGGATCGTGGAAACAGCAAATTAGCCCACAGCTATACCTGTTTATATAGTCAACATGTTTGTTCTGTTTGAAGATACTTCAAAAATAACAATTGTAAAAGAGATTACTGCTTTGATCAGAGAATCTGAATCTCCTTTGTTTGACCATGAATAATTGGTCTTTGTAATGGTAATGCTTCTTTTAAGCAATATCAGATCTGTAAATGCCCCTTAATTACAGGCAAGCAGTTTTGGAGGGAATTCACGACAGCATTTTATTGAAGGTCTCTTCTAGTTCCCCTTCAAATCTAATTACAGTAGGAAGATTATTTTAGGCCAAGCATCAAAAAGCTATAATTACTTGCGTTTCCATTAATGTTCACATAGGTCAAAATGGTTATCTTATTGAAGACTAAGATTTAAATCTTAGGAATGTCATATTTTTCCTATAAAGCATAGAACAGAAGGTAAACACTTGCTGAAATGTATTTGCTAACCTGTTAACCGTAATTCTACTGACATCCTTAGGAGTATTTTTTCCCCCAGACCTGACATCTAGAAGCACTCCATGGGAATCCATAACTTAAACAATGGTTGATTCCTAAATCTCATTTTTAAATGTGAAACCAACTGAATAATCCAATTAGAGTAGATGAGTACAGTATGGAGAGAAGGAAAGACTGTTTTTTTGAGTCCTCCTATTTAAATTTGGGGGTTATGAGGCTTAGTTTTTTTTTGTAAGAAAATATATGTTAATACAGAGTGTTAGATGTTGCTGAAAATGTGAGGAAATGGGATTGCTAAACTGCAGATCGGGTGATTTAGATAGATACGAGGAAGAATTTCTCAACAGCAGAGTGAAATCTCCTTATGTGGAGGTGGTTTGAGAGTTGCATATTTTGTGAAATGGTGTGGAGCAAAGCCTGTGTGCCAAGCAAGGCCTCCTTCTAAGAAGGGGAACCTTCAGTTGATGGCATTTCTTATTTTACATCATATTCAATCCCAAAATGGGATTTATCTCCTCACCTGGCCAGAACGCGAAGGACGCCATTAAGCACTTATACCTGGCACAAGCTGCTACCTTGCAACTTGATTCTTTTCAAAATTGTGTTAACATTTAAACTTATTTAAAAGCTATGAATAGAGACAATCACACCTGTGTATGAGAGGAAATGATATCTCTGAGGTTTAAACCATACCGAATTAGCACATTCCCAGTCATTTCATGTGTGTGTGTGTGTGTGTTTTCCTAATTATGGCAGCAATTAGCTTTGAGGCATTGCATTCCTTCCAAGCAGCAGGGACGGAGAACAATAATCTTGTTTACAGGAGCTGGAGAGCATGTACCTGGCTTTGTTCCCTCCACAGCCTAATCTAAAACGCTTTGCTAGGTGCCATCCCACACAACAGAGTGTGACTGGACGCCCTCAAAGATCCTCCCTCACCTGGTTAATTCACTTGTCCCTGAAAACCCCTAGAAGGTCAAGGAAAAACAGGTAACAGGCCATTTCCAACTTGATAAGGTAGCACATTTTATTTACATTCATTTCAAAAACAGAGCCTTCATCTACAGGAATCCGTTCCTTAATCGTTTAGCGGGGTGAAATTATCACAGGGAAAATAATGAAACTCTTTTAGACTGTTCTTGACAATTAATGGGATAGAAAGGTGGCTGTTGTAAATGGCTCTTTTGCAGTAAGGGGGAAAAGCGAATTGTGAAATGGACAAGTTATTTACGTTCGAAAATAAACTGCATCTCACACTGGGAAATTAGGTTGCGGGCGATTCTGCATTACCACATGAACATGTCATTAGTTTTAATTTTCCACAACAAAGATTTTTAGGGTAATTTGCTTTCATTAGAATGGAATAGTTTCTCTTCTACATACACTTTCAACACCTCTGTTGTCACCATTAGAGGCTTTTTTCTTTTTTCTTGATGTGTAAGAAGACTAATCTTACTTTTTCTAAGTATCTAAATATTACAGCAGAAGTTTTATTGCATTCAGCAAGAACTGAAACAGCGGGTGAGCACAATGCAGATGTATCATAACTATTGTACAATGCTAAAATAATGACACTATGAAGGTATACTGCCAGCATTTGCCATGTTTTAGTGTTTTAGAGTGCTTAGTGTACACAGTATATTTCTCTACTGTAAAATGTAGGCTACTACAGAGGAAGAACAATTACCAGTTATACATTAACCATGAAAGCCCATTTCTTGTGGCAAATGCAAGGTCTATTGATCAAGTAATATTTGTCAGTAGAAATGAGTCTCATTACTGAATGAAGCTTGTGAAGGAAACCATTGTCTAGTGGGATATCATGACATGTGCAAATCATCCATTTGCTTAGGGTGGTTTGAATATCATCAACTATTTATCTTCACTTTTATAATGTAATTTACTGACTTTTCCAGCTAATCAACCCCAGAAGCTGCATTCTTTTGTTAACTTAGTATGCTGCACATTCAAACAATGATTAATCGCCTAATGTTAACCATGAGATAAGAAAAAAATTAAAAGAAAATGAATGACGTAGTCACTTGTGTTACAAAATTGGCTATAAACTAGTTTCCCAGCATGAGCTGTGGTTTATTTTCAAACTCAAATTACTTGTCTATGTAACCTTATCTTCCGGGTACTTCCTGCAAACTTCATATCTTATGCAATCAAGCCCATAAATATAGGTAGAAGTTAACCTGAATGGCTGAAACAGAGTTAAACACACACATGTAGTTAAAGCTTTATCACCATTTCTGTCATAAACCTCTCCCTTTTCTTTAAGAGATTTACCAAGCTATCATAAAAATGTATTATGGCTGTATCTTTGCAAAGGCTTCAACTCTTCAGAAGGAGCTTGCCTCCTCAAACGTACTGGACTTCAGTCTACAGTCTCAGAGGAGCACAACAGATGTGCTACGACACGGCAGGATGGCCAGTGTGTCTGGATATGAATGTCACGGGGTTGAGGTGACACTGGCATTAACTATTCCCTCCTTATTTTTTGTAAATTCCTAAAAAATTAACACAGCATAACTCCAATGATGACGTAATACTAGAGGCATACAATTAAACACATTTAACCAATTCACCAAATACATAAGAAAAAGTGTAAAATAGAATGCTTTATGGGAAAAAAGTGATTATACATAATCAAATATCTGTAATGAGAGGATAGAGATTTTCCAGGGATATAATCAACCTAAAATGATTGGGCAGGAAAATTCAAAGGATCAGATCCACCAAATTGACTTAGCAAAAGGCTGTAGCAAGCGTCATACTGATGATTCTGCTGATTCATTTGCAGCAGCTACTTGCAGTAGCATTGTATCTTGCAGTATATGTGCAGCATATCGAGAAAGTAAACTCAGTCTTTGTAAGTTTCTAATAGGTTTTTTTTTTGAGGAAGAAGATTAGCCCTGAGCTAACTGCTGCCAGTCCTCCTCTTTTTGCTGATGAAGACTGGCCCTGAGCTAACATCTGTGCCCATCTTCCTCTACTTTCTATGTGGGACGCCTACCACAGCATGGCTTGCCAGGCAGTGCCATGTCTGCACCCGGGATCAGAACTGGCGAACCCTGGGCCCCTAAAGTGGAACTTGGGCACTTAACCCCTGTGCCACCAGGCTGGCCCCTCTAATAGATTTTTAAAGGGGTAGACACAAGGCCTCTCTTTCTGTGGATGACTTCCCCTCCAGATATATAAGATTATCTTTAATTACCTCTTACTTTATATGTTCCTATCTTAAAAGCCAGACGATCATGTAGTGGAAGATCACTGGCCTTGAGTCAGAAAACTGAGTTCAAATTCTTCAGGGCTCTTCTCAGAGATCACTTCCTCCAGGAAGCCCTCTTTGACTAACTAGCACAGATAATGCTTTACCTTCTGGGTTGTCATAGCATTTTATGCTTAACCTTTAGCAGCACCCTTGGTTCCCTCTGAATCCCCGGCGCTCGTTAGCACCGTTCATGTCACTTTGTAGGCTCTGGGGAACTGCTTATGGAATAATGGGTTTCTAAAACTGAAAGGGTTCTATTAGAACAGATGAGTCTTTTGTTTCTCTTCCCACCTATCAATTCCACGAATCCCAGCTTATCTCCCTAGTAGCAGGCTTTCTTGAAGGTAGGCCATTTGTGCATGGAATTGCCAATGCTTAAGAACAGTAATACTGATATCTTGATGACTTGGGACATAGATAGCAACCTTCTTTGCCTTCCTTCCTGCCTGCCATCTGTAACCTCTAATCTCTCTCTTCTCCCCAGAGGTAAACTGGTAACAATTGTGTGTTAGCAATTTTAGACATTGTATATTTCATATAAATTATTTACATAAATGGTACCATGAAATATGTATTAAACAGTGACTTTTTTTCACTAATCATGCCTTTACAGATCATTTCGTGTTAGTGTAGACATAGCTACTTCATTCTGTTAAAATTTTGTAAAAACATTGGGAGTATTCCACGATGAGTATATACTAGAATTTACTTAATCGTTTACTTGATCATTACAACACTTATTGTTGGCTATTTAGATGGCTACCAATTTTTCATTATTACAAGGAATGCTGCAATAAACATTCTGGTACGTCTGTCTATCTCTGTGCACATTTAAGTGATTTTTGAGAATGAATTCCTAAATGTGAAATTTCAAAGTGTATGAAAAGTTTACCTTTTGGTAGACGTTCTAGATTGCCCTCTGTACAGATATACAATTTACAAAGCCTATATAAAGTTATCTTTTTACTAACGTTATGAGACCCGCAGTATCCCCACAGCCTCATTGAATCTTTTTCATTTTTGCACATCAGTTGAGCAAAAATGGTGTCCTGTTGCTGTTGTGATTTGCATTTCCGTGATAGTAGTGAGGTTGAGAATCTTTTCATATGTTTATCAGCCACTTATACATCTGCTTTTGTGAATTGCTTATTTACCACCATTGCCTAATTTTCTGTTCGGGTCTCTTTGTCTTATAGATTTTTTGAGATCTCTTTTATGATTGTGGGTATTAAGCCTTTGTTGCAAATATTTTCTCCCAGATAGTCACTTACCATTTTGGGGGGTCGGGGATCGAGGGGTCACTTGTCTTTTAATTTTATGGTCACACTGATTTACAAGACTCTCCATTGTGTTAGGCAGTCTCCTGGACTTTATTATCTAAATTCTTTAGACATCACGTAGAAATCAGATTTGATCAATCCATGGGCCAGCTGCGTTCTCCAATTTATCCAGTTTGTGATTTATTCTAAGCACCGTGCTCTTCTTGCCTGGAATTCCATCCTCTCTCTTCTTATCTACCGTTTTGCAGAATGTCGTGTTTTCTTTAAGGGCCAATTCAAGAATCAAAGTCCACATTGATCTCTCTTCCTTGTTCACCATTCGTTTGCACACGATAAAGTTATTTTGTATTTTATGGGTGCATGTATTGTAACTTCAACCAGATGGGAAGCTGTTCAACTGAAGGACCCTTGCTTTTGCTGTATAACTTCCAGTGTTTTCCACATAGTAGGAGTCTAGTAAATATTTGCTGGCTGTTAAAAACAAATTTTTTTATAGGGAAATATTTCATCTACCTGCCACACCTCATACTTACACACTAGGAGCAATTTGCCTATGCATTTCTTCAATCATCCTTTTTGTGTAATTTGTCTTTTGTGCCATTTGTCATTAGGCCAAACCTGCTTATAATGTCTGAGTTCTAACCCTCAACAATAAAGTTGAGAACAGTGTTAAAGATCTGATTTTCTCAGAATTCTCTGGAGGCACAAAGAAGAATCTACTGTTTTTCAAATTTGAAAGACACATCTCTGAAGTCCAACTTGTCCGTTGGTCTAGGTCTTTATTTCAAGCTCCTTGAGCTCTGGCTTCTCCAACACGACCACTGTGCATGGTGTTGGGATATAAGATGGGCCCACCTAAGAGAGACCATGGCTTTGCAGCGGTTTGGGGGTTTATTTGTCTGTTTTTCGAAATTAAAAGGCAAAGCCTAATCTAGACTACGTTAAAATAAAATTGATATTTCATTGATTGTTCAAGATGTGCTTATTACTACTGTTTCTACTGTGCTTACCTTAAGGTTTTTTTTATCATAGAACATTTCAAAAAAGATACAAAAATAGTCAGAATGAACCCTCATGTACTCATCATCCAGCTTAACTCATGCGTTAACAGCATAACTCACGGCCAATCTTCTTTGATTCATACCTCACTCAATGCTCACCCTCTCCGAGGTATTTTGAAGCAAATCCCAAAAAGTGACATCATTTTATACTTAAATATTTTCCTGATAGCTTTGAAAGACATTACTGCAATAACTTGCTTTCTGACATTTTCGTTCAAAGCTCTGGAGGCCCGCAGTGTATGTATGTGTGTGCGTGTGTGTGCACGTGCACACATGTGCATGAGAGCACATACTCTTCGTACAGACATACACTTTCATTTAGTGCTCTATGTGGCAGAGGCTGAGTGGGAAAACAAAGATGAATGTGACATGGAATATAATAAAAAGAAATTTGCTAAGTTCAGTGATGATGGTGGTACCCAGGACATCAGGGCCACCATGACAGAGAAATGATAAGACCACAAAGGCTGAGGAAAGAGATGTGTTTTAGCTGAGATGGAATTGATTGTGTGGGTTTATGATGGATTCTCCTCAGTTTAACTCTAAGTCTTCTAGAAATACAAATCTGTGAAAACTGGTCCTAGAAAGCAGGATCTCATCTCTCTCTCTCTTTTTTTCTTTTTGCGGAGGAAGATTAGAAGATGAGCCCTGAGCTAACATCTGTTGTCAATCTTCCTCTTTTTTTGCTTGGGAAAGATTAGGCCAGAGCTAACATCTGTGCCAGTCTTTCTCTACATTGTATGTGGGTCACTGCCACAGCATGGCTGATGAGTGATGTAGGTCCATGCCTGGAATCCAAACCTGCGAACCCCAGGCCACCAAAGCAGACCACACAGAACTTAACTACTACACCATAGGGCCAGCCCCCAGGATCTCATCTTGTGAAGTAAATGAAGTAGCTCCCAAAGTTTGGAGAGTTTTTTCCTTTTTATTTCAAATGATTTCAAACAAAGAAAAAGTTGCAAGAATAAACAAAAAATTCCCATATACTTTTTACCCAGATTCAGCAATCACTAACATTTTGCCACATCTCTCTCTCTGTTTCTGTCTCCCTCTTTCCATACACACACACATGCACACTTTTTTTTTGCCTTGATTAATTCAACCATTAGTTGCAAACATCATGACCCTTTCCTGTAGATATTTAGGGTGTATACCCTAAGAACAAAGATATTCTCTTATATACCACAGCTACATTATCAAGTTCAGAAACGTAGCCTTGCCCATACTCAAATTTTGCTAATTAACCCAGTGACGGTTTTTACAAACAATGCTGCAGTAAACATCTTGGTACATCTATCTTTGTGCACATTTAAGTGATTTTGAGGAATGAATTCCTAAAAGTGGAATTTCAAAGTGTATGAATTTTTTATTTTTAGGAAGATTAGCCCTAAGCTAATATCTACCACCAATCCTCCTCTTTTTGCTGAGGAAGATTGGCCCTGAACTAGCATCTGTCCCCATCTTCCTCTACTTTATATGTAGTACGCCTACCACAGCATAGCTTCATAATCAATATGTAGTTCCACACCCGGGATCCAAACTGGTGAACCTCGGGCCACCAAAGTGGAGCATGCGAACCTAACGACTGCACCACCAGGCCAGCCCCTGAAAATTTTATTTACAATTCATACTCAAATTTGGCTAATTATCCCAAAAATGTTCATTGTGGCAATCCCCCCACTCCATCTAGATCAAACCAGGATTCTCTCTTCCTTTATTTATTTATTTGTTTTTAAAGATTTTTTTTTTTTCCTTTTTCTCCCAAAGCCCCCTGGTACATAGTTGTGTATTTTTAGTTGTGAGTCCTTCTAGTTGTGGCATGTGGGACGCTGCCTCAGCATGGCTTGGCGAGCAGTGCCATGTCTGCGCCCAGGATTCGAACTGGCGAAATCCCAGGGCCACCAAAGCAGAGCACAAGAACTTAACCACTCGGCCATGGGTCCGGCCCCCACTCTCTCTTCCTTTAAAAAGAAGTAGTAGTTGCTGAGTCTTTCTCTGTCTTTCATGACATATACATTTTTGAAGAGCAGGCTGCTGGTTTGTAGAAAGTTCTTCAGTTTGAGTTTGTGCGATCTTTCCTGTTTGGATTCAGGTTATGCATTTTGGGTAGGAATACAACATAAATAATGTTGCATCCTTCTCCATTGATCACATCAGGAAGGACACGATGTCTGTTTGTCCCATTAATGATGATGTTGATTTTAATCATTTGCTTAAGGTAAGGTCTGCTGGGTTTTCCACTGTTAGGTTACCATTTTTTGCATTGTAAGTAATACCTCATCTGTGGAGAAATACTTTAAGACTGTGGAGATAGCCCATTCCTCATCAGAATTTCACCCATTTTGGCTTTCATTGATTTTTGCCTGAATCAGTTAACACTACGATGGTTGTAAAATGGTGATTTTTTGAATTCTCATTTCTTCTATGTTTTTAGATGACATTCTATCAAACTTTTATTCTTAATTTTACCTTTAAGTCTATAATGAATAAAACTGAATTCATCAAGCATTGATTGCCTGTTTTCCGTGGGACACTGTGCCAGGAGACATTGTGAAGAACACAAAGACAAGACCATTTGTGCCCTGCAGAGAGACACAGGATTTGCTGGGAGAGACAGACGTAAAGCAGATGGTAAGCCATGCTTTCCTGGTGATACACAGCTAACGGGAAGGAGAAGAAAGCGAGAGAAGGTAATTTACTGGGGGATATGGACTGACCTTGAGAGAGACGTGGGATTTTAGCTGGGCTGGTGATATACAGTACATGTGGTCAAAGAAAGACATTAGAGTTGGTGGGAACAGCAGGGGTATTTTGGGAAATGACAAATAATCCCCATCGTTAGGGCCTCAGGTTCCTGGGAAAAGAGGCGGGAGGCATAGTGAGATTCCAGGCTGGAAAGATCCGCTGGGGTCAGCACAAAGTGCCAGGCTGAAGAGTTTGGATTCCAGTCTACTCATTGAGGGAAGCAATGAAACGCATTTGAGGAGGAGCGTTACCTATCAGATGATGCTTAGGGCAGGGACTGTGTCTTGTTCATCTTTATGTTTCCAAAGCCTGCAGCAGTGCTCAGCACATAGACGGTGTTCAATAAATGTTTACAGACACCAACGTGCCAGATGATTTGAAACAGGGACTGGGGTGTGTGTGTTTTATGTGTGGGTTGAGGTCAGGATGGGGGGATGGGGTAGGGAGGAGGGGGGTCCTCAGAAAGCAGCTCTTTATTGAACTGTTTATGGAAAATGTTTTAAGACTACCACCACCCCTCCTCCCCACCCCCAACTTTAATTTTCAATTTCCAATAACCAAGTTTGGGAATTACTTTTAAACAACTTTGGGTGCCAGGAAGGAAAACAAGGCTGTTAGGGAGAAGACAGGGACATCCCATTAGAAACTATTGCATTCTATATCTTCTATATGAATATTTTATTTTTATTTTTATTTTTTTGAGGAAGATTAGCCCTGAGCTAACTGCCGCCAATCCTCCTCTTTTTGCTGAGGAAGGCTGTCCCTGAGCTAACATCCGTGCGCATCTCCCTCTACTTTATATGTGGGATGCCTACCACAGCATGGCTTGCCAAGCGGTGCCATGTCCGCACCCGGGATCCGAACCGGCAAATCCCGGGGCCACGAAGTGCAACGTGCGCACTTAACTGCTGCGCCATTGGGCCAGCCCTACATGAATATTTTAGATTTTAGAAAACCAAACAACACAAACAGCTCTTTAAAGATTCAAACAAACTTTATTCAGCTTTAAGAGTCTACATATTTTGGGGGCCAGCCCGGTGGCACAGCAGTTAAGTTCACATGTTCCACTTCGGTGGCCTGGGGTTGGCCAGTTCGATCCCAGGTGTGGACCTACACACCCCTTGTCAAGCCATGCTGTGGCAGACATCCCATATATAAAGTAGAGGAAGATGGGCGCCGATGTTAGCTCAGCACCAGTCTTCCTCAGCAAAAAGAGGAGGATTGGCAGCAGATGTTAGCTCAGGGCTAATCTTCCTCAAAAAAAGAAAAAAAAAGAAAAGACAAAAGAAAGAGTCTATGTATTTTGTCAAAACACTATAAATAATCTAGTTCACTTAATAGGGGAAAACAAAGCAACAAAGTAAAATGAGATATACAAAATAACTTTAAGAAAAAGATTTATACAAGTCTTGGATCACTTAGGAAATGAATTAAAACATATTTATATCTATATTTAAAACATTCCAGGTTGTCCCTTTCCAACTTCAAACTTAGTAATCTTTCTTCAGCTTATTTTGTAGTGAATCCTGAAAATCTAGCAGCTTGGTTAAGAAAGTTTACCCTTTTTCCCAGCACAGATTGCTGGCAAGTTGTGGCTATACTTGCTGGTTTCAAATGGAAAATCATTTGATAATCATCTACAGTTCTAATGAACTCTTAATTGTATAAAAGTAACATTTATTTATGGGATTTTTTTTTTTTTTTTTTTTTTTTGGTGAGGAAGATTGGCCCTGAGCTAACATATGTGCCCATCTTCCTCTATTTTGTATGTGGGATGCCTCCACAGCATGGCTTGATGAGTGGTCTAGGTTCCCATCCAGGACATGAAATCTGTAAACCCCAGGCTGCCGAAGTGGAGGGCATCGAACTTAACTACCACACCTCGAGGCTGGCCCCCTATGTATGTTTTTAGTAGAAACATTTATTCTAATTACAACTAGAATACATGGCAATTTTGGAAAATTTAGAAAATATCGGAAAGTATAAAGCAATGAAAAACTACTCATCATTTCACTACCCAATGATAACCACCAAAATACATACATGTTTTGTATTTTCTTTTCACCTTTATGTATATGTGCTTATAAAGCCTCAACTTTCTTTTACTTAGCATATCATGAGTATTTTCCCATGTGACTAAACATTCTTTAATAATATGAGTTTCAGTAGCAGAACAGTAGCTATTGCATGGATGTATTGTTTAACTACTGTCTTATTATTGGGTACCTGGGTTATTTCCAATTTTATTTTATGTATATGTAAAAATATATATTTCCTAGAGGGGGAATTATCTATCATTTTGACAGGTTATTTACATTTTTAGCCTTCTTCATAGTTAGTGTCAAACGGTCCTCCTCAAAAGTTATCCAAATTTACACAAGCATCACCAGTGGAGAGAAGTTAAGGCACAAAGAGTTGGCATGGGTCTTAGCACTATTTTTACACATTTCATTTACAAATCAACCTCCAGCGGGTGTTCCCTTGTGAGCCGTGCGCAATTCATTTGAACACTGAGCTGCGTGTGCCCCACAGCCTAGTGCCATTAATGCTTTTGTCATCACGTCAACAGCAATTGGCTCAAAACATTGCTCATTGTGATGCTGGTGATGTGGCCTCCTTAATATTCTAAAAGATTGTTTGGTATAACTGCTTCAGTGCAGGATTTTTTTCCTTAACTTTTCCTATCATGTTTAAAGTCAGAATTCAAATACAGTACAGTGTAAGCTACAGTGTGCCTGGCCTATAACTTGGTTCAAGGCATTTATGTGTATGTCATTTTTGTCTGTTTATTATACTAACAAGGTGGAAAAAGCAATCCCAGTCCCCTCAAAAGGTAAAATTCTGTTTTTTGTATATTACTAGAGTTTTAAAAATAGGTGGTTCGATAAATTATAGTACATTTAGGAATAAGTGCACACTGAAAGTTTTATGAGATATTTCATGAAGAACACATTTAAATCCAAACAAATATAAAATTTAATTTCTTAAGAACTAGGGTGAGAGACAGCACAAAAACAGAACATTAAGTTTTTTTCTTAAGACATTATTTTAATTTGTACAAAACAGAAGTATACAATCTTATTTAAATTCCATATTTTTTTCATCACAAAAGGAAGGAGCAGAGCATCTTTTCTCGTGTTTCTTAATCTTTTGAGTCAAAATGGTTTGGATTTTTCCTAATCTCAGTTAAAGCTTCTAATTATTATGTTCTTTTCTCAATGAACTTTTTCTTTTGGATGTGTGGCTTAAAGCAGTTGCCATTAATGAAAAGATTAAAAACAAATGTTTCAGAGGACAATAATTATATTTTATATTTCTATTGATACAGATTCTAACACTAGGTAGATAATTAATGAATATCAAAACAGTCACTTTAAATTGAATAATCTTACCCTAGAGAAGAGGGTATTCCCTTTATAAAAAATTATTTTTACTCAGTCTCGTGCTTTTTTTGTGGCCCGATATCACTCGGTAATTTGATTCTGGTTTTACAGAAATGGAATAGTCCATGAATATTTTCCAAAGTGAATAAAATCTTGTCTAAAATGCTCTAGGTCCCTTCATTTCAAGCTCTCCCTGACATTTTGGCCAAACAACTGAATACAGATATTTCTTTTGCCGTATCTTCTTGTGAACATTGTTTTAGTGATGGCTCCGTATTTCTCTCATCTCATCATTCGGAAGCTATTTATTACACTTTTTTCCACTCCCTCCTTCAAAATTCCCCCTCCCCCATCGTTGAATGCCTGTTCAGCCCCCACACATTCAGGCATATTTATTCCCGTAAAGATAGTGACACTTATGGTTTATTCTAAGAGACTAAATCTGTGTTGCCCAGTGACTAAGGACTTAAGCATGCACACTGCTTCTACACTTAGCCTCCTACCTAACTTGACTACTCAACTTTTTCTTTCTTTCCCTCAGATTCTCTGTTTTGGCACAGTTCAGTTAACACACCACTCACTGCCAGGCCACTAATTGATTTCTGAAACCTGACATTTGTTTTTTGTTTTCTCCTATCTTCCCTAATGGTACAGCACTACTCAGCAGGAAGGAATGCAAAGAACTAGAAAGTTCAAAGTAATTGAGGATCTGTCCATTCACACTCTCTGGCATCACGCCAGTGTAGACCTGGAACATTTGAAAAATATTTATCAAGTTTTAACCCTTTTTGCTAAGTCGATGAAGCAGGTTTGCAGCTGTAGCATTTGTGTTCACAGCAACAGCAACTGAGCTTGGTTGAACATGTTCTTTATATGTTCGGAACCGCATGGCAAATGTCTCAGAAAAGGATTACTTTCCAATTTCCGTACTATTGTACAGTGCTAAGCTAGCTATTTTCTATGAGATTGCAGAGCTGGGCATTTCAAAGAAACCATTACTTAAAAGTGGCAGCCCTATTTCATGAATCTTTATGTCAGAAATGAAATTTAAATAAATGCTACTGTATTTGAGCAAAAAAGATTGTATTCAGCTTTTCTACTGGAAATGTGTTGCCAGCCCAACCATAGCTAGGTTCATATCTGTATGTATTAAGAAAAGTGGAAATGTGAAAAAAAATCAAGAGGATTATAAAAACTTTTTATTAAACATTTATCAAATAGCTAGGTATTTCCCCCATTGGACAAGCTTTTGTAAATGAAAGCATGTTAAAAAAAAATGGGACGAAATATAGAAACATTTCTAGTAAATAACTATATTTCATTACAGTGAAAACTTAGGTTGAAATAACAGGCCACTGACACTCTGGTAAAAAAGAAAGACAAAAGGAAAGGTCTCGAAAGGCTTAAAAGCAAATAAAAACATAAATAGATACGAAATTGTATTAAATCTAGATTAGATTTAAAGTTAAAAAGAATACAAAAGTTCTTTTAAGAGTTATCTACATCACACTCAGGTTTGATCACGTTATCAGCATTAAATAACTAAAAATCTTTCAAAGTTCAATTTTTTAAAAAGTTATATTAAATCCCATACCAATTCTACAATCTGTTTCGAAGTTATTTAATTACATAACTGGGTTCAATATTAGAGAAAAACAGGACAGCTTTTTAAAGGTGAAGGGGGAGAGTATGAGGATTGTTTGCTCAGAAAAAAATTTGCAAAAACACTTATTAAGTAATACTTTGGAGACATGAAAGTATTCGTCAACCATTATCTGAGAGCAGTGACACAGCTATAAAAATGAATCATTTATTAACAAGAAGGGAATGAAAAGGAGAAAAAAGTATATTTTACAGTGTAATTTTATGCTTTCTAATAATAAATCAATACCTCTAATACTTTATTTGTACATTATTTTTTGATCTACACACTGAAATGAGGTCCATACCTTTGATAGATCCACTCTTTGAAGTGAATGTTTTTTCTAAGAACTCGGTTTTTTAAAGCTTTTTTATTGTGAAGTGATGAGTAGGCTGTTGTATATGTAAAATTGTCTGATAGTATAGTGTGCTGTCAACATATATACATATGTAGTAATATTCCAGGCATTTTTATTGCAGTTTCTTTTTCCGGCTTCCCAATAAGCCAGATAAAAATCTTGTACATGACCACTGAGGATTAAGAGAAGCGGTTTCCTTAGGTGATTGCTGGCAAAAATTCACCTTCTTATTATAACATAGTAAATGGACGGTAATCTATTTGGCTATTACTTTCCTACAAGTTTGGATTCCCAGTTTTCAGAGTTGCTGCCTGTCTAATATTTGTGGCTTCTTTGATTGTCTCTTCGTAGGAAAAGGTGTTAGGTAAATGTGCTACGTTTCTGTTTTGTAAATAGCAAACTCCATTTTTTGAACATACAGTGGTAGCAAAAATAAGTCAAAGATGTAATGTCTATTTAAATACATTTGATCTAGTCGTTAGTGCTTAAATTAGATTCCTTGCTTCGGCTAGAATCAACAGGGTAAAAATATTAAAAATTTCAAAATTCATATGGCCCATCCCCCTTCTCTCCGTACACGGATACGACTTAGAAATGTGTGTGAAAACCTCTAACCATTTAAATACTGTAGGAAAGACAAGCTTTTATGCAAGGACTTAAAAAAACTTGCCATTAAACCTTTTATTCCAGGCTTTCCAAATTTGCTTTGCTAAATGGATATATTCGCTGCTAAAGATACATAGAGACAAGAGCTGTTTTTAAATTTGTTTATCACACCGCCCCTAGTTTTCCGCTAAAGAAAAGTACATTTTGTATATTTAAAAATATACACTCGTTAAACGAGTCTCTAAAAACCTGAGCGGCCCCCCTTCGCTGCCTTCTGGGTTTCAGCTTTTGAGTTTCAGGTCCTTGCACAACACCTAAGACGTGCAAAACTCTTTTTCTCCCTAATCCTGTCAGAGAACAGTCCGAAGAGATCTCCCTCCACGTCTCCACCCTAATTCTCTCTTCCTAGATTCCACCCGCTTCTATCCCTCCCTCCGCCCCCGGCTCCGCCAGCCCAATCTGTCAGAGAAGTTGTGTACAAACTGCGCGGCCGCCCTGAGCGCGAAGCTCGCGCCCCAAGAGGGGTGCGGTCGGCCCGGCGGAGGCGGGGCCCTGGGCGAACTTCTCCCTCCTCATAGGCTAGCCACTCCGGCCCGGCCGGCCTTGGCGCCTCGCGATTGGTCACGGCGCTGCCAGTCTGGCTGGCGGGCCCCGCCCACCCGGAGTTGGGTAAAATACAGGCGGGCGTCAAGTGTCAGTAGTCGCGGGGCAGGTACGCGCGCTCGCAGCTCGTTCGGGGAGACCGGCGCTGGCGGGAGCGGGCTCCGGCGAGTGAGAGAGCGCGGCGGGGCGGGGCGGGGCGGGAGAAAGTGGCCGCCTGGAGGACGTTGGCGTTTACGCGTGGCGGAGCGGAAGAGTTTTGCTTTTCGTGCGCGCCTTCGAAACCCGCGCCTGCTGTTGCCTGAGGGGTCCGCCCCGAGCCTCCCCCCTCCGCCGCGGCCCCGCGCCGAGCTCGCCGGCCCGAGCCAGCGTGGGTGAGGTGGGAAGCGCGCTCGACCCGCGCCCTGCGCCCGGAGCCGCCCCCGAGTACCCATGGCTACGCGGGTGCTGACCATGAGCGCCCGCCTGGGACCCGTGCCCCAGCCGCCGGCCCCGCAGGACGAGCCCGTGTTCGCGCAGCTCAAGCCCGTGCTGGGCGCTGCGAACCCGGCCCGCGACGCGGCGCTCTTCCCCGGCGACGAGCTGAAGCACCCGCACCACCACCCGCAGGCGCAGCCCGCGCCCCCGCAGCCGCCGCAGACGGCGCCACCGCCCGCCGCGGGCCCGCGACTGCCCGCCGAGGAGCTGGTCCAGGTAGGAAGAGCCGCCCGCCTCCCTCCCGGGGCTCGGGCGTGTCCCGTCGCTGCGACGCGCGGGCGACAGGGGCCGCTCCAGGCTGGGGCGTGCGTCGGGGCGCACCGGGAGCCGGAGTGCGGGGGCAGCCCCGCCCTGCCCGCCTCGCCTGGGCACCCGAGTTCCGCAGGGAGAAAGTGGGGGGACCCGAGGGAGGGTGTCCAGGATGAATCTGCCCTGGCGGGTCCGTCCGGGAGCGGTTACAAGAGGGAAGTAGGTGCTCACGCGCACCGTCGTTGTTTTTCTTATATTTGGAGGATGAAAGCTCGTCCCTCACGCCCAACTTAACTTCGATGCCGCCTTTCGCCGAAATCCCCCCTCCTCCCAGTGCCGTGGCCTTGGAGGTCCCCTCCCCGCCCCGCGTCGTCTCTGGTTAAGTGGAAACGCAAATCAGGGTGCTGGCGGGAGGCCCCTCGGGGCGCTAGTTTCGTACCCCATGGTTCACCCTGTTTTAGACGCGATCAGGGGCTGCCTTTAGGAAACGGGAGTTAGAAAAGGTAAGGTTGTATTGGAGGGCTTATTTTTCCTGTAAAAGAAGGAAAGGGAGGGGGGGAAGACCAGGGTGTTGTTTTCCTCGTGCGCGTAAATTTCCTCCCGAGCCGCGTTGAAAGCTGGCAGTTGGCTCTTACACTTGCCCGGCAGCAGAATTAGAGCAACCGCCTGTTTCTTTCGCCCACGCAGGGAGTCATATAGCCCAGAAAAAACTTCCCGGGACTTTTAGCCTGTCCCAAGGAAAAAAAAAAATTGGAAACATACCCACATGCAAACAGCTGGAAGAGCTAAAATCAGAAACCACTAACCACCACGGGAGCGAACTGCATGAAAGGGTTTAGTTCGGTTTATTTCAAGACGCTTCATTTAATACCCCTTGGTATATTGTGTGTTTGCTACCCAGCTCCTACTCCGGGGGTCTGCGAGTGTCGCGGTGCTGTGAAAGGGCAGTGGCATTTGTCAGAGATGTGACTCACAGGACTAGAGCGATAATTTTTATTTTTAAATCATGTCTATCTGAGAAACCCCGTCTGCAGCCACACCGAATGAGACGAGGTCCGATATGAAACACTTTTGAAATTAAGTAGCAGCAAAGAAATGACTGCGTTATTCACCGATTGAGATGCTGCGGTTAATAGTTCTCTGAGCCATCTAGTTGGTGTTTCTCTTCTCTTTTGAAATTTCTTATTCAGTGTGACAAATCAAAGGAAAAACTATAACAGGAGAGAGGATGGCTGTAAATGGTGATTTTTTTTTTTTTCCAGAAAGTAGGATAATCCAGGTTGTAACCATTTGAAAACAGTTTGGTTATTTCAGTTTGTCAATTTTCTGCTTAGGAGATACCAAGAGGGTAAGGGGGGTGACTGAGCTTTTTACAGAGTAGGGGGGAATGTAGCACTGGCCCCTGAGGACGACATGATAAATGTTTTGCTGATGACTGTGCTGGCGATTCAGCAGCCTCCCCACCCACAGCCCCTTAGCACCACTCTACCAAGGGAGTGATTTTCCCCTAGGTAATTAAAGATCTGTTTTAGATAGGGATATGAATAGGAACATTTCATTATCATATTAACCAATTACAGAATCTGCTGATTAAAATCAACATTTAGATCAAATGTTGAATGTGAAGTTGTGTTCTTTCAGTGGATGCTATATTTTGCTCAAAACATTGTATTTAAGTTTCAGTTGAACTATAAACGAGAAAAGACACGAAAATAGCCAAGGGATGTGTCTTATATTAGATATTTCAGCAATATCTATCCAAGCAAAAAAAAACCCCAAAAACCAAAAGACTTTGCAATATTATTAAGATTTGCATAGTTTTTAAAAAAACATGTTAAATTTATCTATATGGAATGAATAGAATTGAGGTAATTTGGCAATATTACAAAACTGTACTTTAGTTCCAAACTTAACTGCGTAATGGGACAGGGAATCTTGCTTGCACGTGAGTAATAATAAAATATACTTTATTATTGCATCAGAAAAGAATATGGTTTCTGTTTGCTTCTTTTTTCTCTTGATTTGCCTCTTTCACTTTTTGTCCGGGGTTCATTGTGGGAGCAGTTTTACCAAGTACAGGTTGTACAGAGTTTCATAAGGTTTTGGTGAACCAATTGTTACACAATTGGCAAATAAACCTGATATGTTTATAAGCAACGCTTAGAAGGAGCTGGCCCTAGTACTTGTCACAGGGATTGTTGGGGAATTTTTAGTAAGCACCGTTTGTTTGTCCTTCCTGAGGTGATGAATCGGATGGATTATGCATGTTCATATCTCTTCTTTTTTAGACAAGATGTGAAATGGAGAAGTATCTGACACCTCAGCTTCCTCCAGTTTCTATAATTCCAGAGCATAAAAAGTATAGACGAGACAGTGCCTCAGTCGTAGACCAGTTCTTCACTGACAGTGAAGGGTTACCTTACAGTATCAACATGAACGTCTTCCTCCCTGACATCACTCACCTGAGAACTGGCCTCTACAAATCCCAGAGACCGTGCGTAACCCAAATCAAGACAGAACCTGTTACCATTTTCAGCCACCAGAGTGAAACGACTGCCCCTCCTCCGGCCCCGACCCAGGCCCTCCCCGAGTTCACCAGTATATTCAGCTCACACCAGACCGCAGCTCCAGAGGTGAACAATATTTTCATCAAACAAGAACTTCCTACACCAGATCTTCATCTCTCTGTCCCTCCCCAGCAGGGCCACCTGTACC
This sequence comes from Equus caballus, assembly GCF_041296265.1. Lineage (NCBI taxonomy): Eukaryota > Metazoa > Chordata > Mammalia > Perissodactyla > Equidae > Equus > Equus caballus. Next base: position 66,972,520 of record NC_091700.1, read on the forward strand.
AGCTGCTGAATACACCGGATCTAGATATGCCCAGTTCTACAAACCAGACAGCAGTAATGGACACTCTTAATGTTTCTATGTCAGCCGCCATGGCAGGCCTTAACACACACACCTCTGCTGTTCCGCAGACTGCGATGAAACAGTTCCAGGGCATGCCCCCTTGCACATACACAATGCCAAGTCAGTTTCTTCCACAACAGGCCACTTACTTTCCCCCGTCACCACCAAGCTCAGAGCCTGGAAGTCCAGATAGACAAGCAGAGATGCTCCAGAATTTAACCCCACCTCCATCCTATGCTGCTACAATTGCTTCTAAACTGGCAATTCACAATCCAAATTTACCTGCCACCCTGCCAGTTAATTCGCAAAACATCCAACCTGTCAGATACAATAGAAGGAGTAACCCCGATTTGGAGAAACGGCGCATCCACTACTGCGATTACCCTGGTAGGTGATCTCGCCTGGTTGAAGCATGAGTACTTGTGGTTAGTGTTGGTGTGAGTGTGCCTTCTTCAGCCTCAGGTTTTAAATTTACGCAGGAAAGTAGGGCTTGATAATGAAAAAAAATCATCTACTTTGTTCTTTTCGTAGCTCAGTCTCTGTGCCTTACCCTGGTATGTAACTTTAGTTGTCTCTTGCGTAGTTGGTGTATTAAAAAATGGCCAGAATATTCTGGAAAAAAGTTACTCTGGACTCTATAGTATTAAATAAAATTTGAAGTTGGAGTTTAATGCCAGAGTTACGTTGTTTAACATAATAATCTAAATTGGAGTTTTAAATTCTGGATTAAGTACCCTAAAAAGAGATTACTTAAGTAAGGTAGGGGAAAATAAGGTGTGGTAATGCAGTGGGGATTGAGAAGGCTGCTATCCTGATGGTAGGTACAGGACTGTCGGGACAGAACAGATTTAAGGGTAGTTCTGATAGCATATGAACATATGTTCGTTCTTGAATGAGGGACATGGCACAAAATATAAATTGATGACAGTGATGAATCTATCTACAAGTTGCTGGCATCAGCTAGTTTATGATTAATACAGGGTATGATTTATTGACTGTAGTACATGATATGGCATGACATACTGAATGAAAAAACGAGAAATGTAGGAGCACAGAAAATTGCAGTCATCCTGGATAATGGTTTAACCTTGTCAGCTCTCGAGCCATTAAAAACGTTTAAATCACGGAAGTATGTGTTACTAGTATAAGGCACATAGTGGAATATAAACACAAATTTCCCATTTGTAACTAGGCTTGATTGTCTGCGCTCTTTCTGCTGAAGTGATACATAAAGCAGATCACTTTATACCTTTAATAAGGCAATAGAGGAGCGCCCTTTAAAACTTCTTTTAAAACCGAAGCTTCAAATACCTCATCTAGCATGAAAGATTTCTTTAAAGCCAGATTTTAAACACCAAATCATCAAATGTAAAGATTTCAAAAGGATCTCCCAAATGACAAGCTGTTCTTCCTCTCCTTTATTTTAGGCTGCACAAAAGTTTATACAAAGTCTTCTCATTTAAAAGCTCACCTGAGGACTCATACTGGTATGTAATTTTCTTGTTAATTCTGTGAGTTGTGTAAATAGTGTAAGTGGTATTCATCCTTTTAAAAGCCAACACGTGTTTGATCTCTTCTTTCTTCTGTCAGGTTTTATTTTTAATGGCCTACCTTTTCAGCACTGGTTTGGCTCAGAATTCAGTTCACTGAAAGTCTGGTTCCAGAAAGGCTGATGTCCCCTCACTAAGGCCTTGCCCTGTCACCCCACATAGAATTAATTACCCAAAAATGTAAACAACAGTGTTTACTAACGGATTTTAAAACTTTAATGGCACTGCTATTCCTATCTTGAAGGAAAAAAATGTAGCTCATTTTCTCCTCCATAACAAATCAGTTGGCTTCTATAAAGCTATATTAAACACTAAAAACCCTTCCATTTAGTACGTAAGTCGTAACTGCTTAATACATTATCTTTAGTTTCATCTTAAGCCTAAAGTATCTGTGTTTAGCATGTTTTCTATGCTTGATGAAAGGTAAGGCTGAAATTGTAGAGTATTAAAATCAGGCCAAGATGAGGTCGTGGTTTAAAGGTTTTTCTGCACCCACCCCAGCCTATATTTGATGCGACTGAGAGACTGTCTTTATGCTAGCTTGTATTTCATCCTTGTTTAAAATGTGCTTTTTTAAGTTTAGCCCCTTTAATTTTATAAATATTTGTTTTGTCAAATCAAACAATCAGTTTTCAGTGCTTTTCAATTTTAAAACTGTATCAGAACCCATTTTAGGGTGAAACTGGGTCGCATGCTTTAAAAGCCTCCAGATACCCCCAATATTTTCAGATCTATCAATTGTCACTCTTCGTGATTTTCTTAAAAGGCCAACCCTAAAAGGAGAGAACTTATACAAAGTGATTGTTTTTTTTTTTCTCTCAGTAAATGCAGCCTTAACTTAAAGTTCAAAGAATAAGTTAGCTAATAAAAGCAATGACCGAGCAAAATGTTTTATTCCATCATTGCTATGGAAACCGAAGTATTCAACAGTTCCTTTGAATGGATTGTTGGATTAGTGTAAGGACTTGAATCTCCCCAGGCTAGATGTTACTATGGAAATTGAGTTTTGATAAATGAAGTAGTTATCTCTAACTGCTGCATTAAAAAGTAAAAGCCTTTGAACAAAGGTCAGTGCTGAGATAGAACACAAGAGAAAGATGGCTGCGGACATTTTGTGTGCGTGTTAGGAAGTATTGTTGCTTGATATCCCAATGATAAACACTGCTTACTAAAATCTAAATAGTGTTTGTGACCATAGGGTAGATTCCAGGGCTTTCTGAGAAATCACTTTTAAAGAAAAGACGTCTCGTGTTCTCATCAATGAAATGAATAGGTTGTTTTGGTCTGAAATTTTTAGATATAGACCAATTGATTATATAAAAGGAAAGATTCTACATAAGCTGCCCAAAGTAGAAATTATGTTTATGTTAAACACACACCCCTTACGCATATAAGAAGCTCAGTCCAAAGTTTTCAAAATACAAATGATAAGGCCAAGAAGACATTACATATAGAAATACTAAAATATCTTCTTATAGAAAACACATTATATTAAGAAAGGAAAATTGAAAATGGATTTTTTACCTGAAGTTTGATTAAGGGGAAGTGAAAATAACTTTGAAATAATCGAAGTAGTTTTTCCTCTTTGAAAGTCCTTGAAACAGGAGATAGGAAGGAGGGAACACAGTTTTCATGAGGTTAAAGTCTCCTCATAAAAGAGAGTGCAGTTGCATATAACGACGTAATCGACTGCTTATTGCCGGGATGTAGTCAGAGCATATCTAAATGGCCTCGCAACCCTGTCAGGGTTTAGTGCTCTGAATGCTTATACCTGAGATTCTGGAACTTGACCTGCTGGCAAAGAAATTTAATAGTGGGTTGTGTTACCAATGCTTGTCCTAATAAAAACAGACTAAAAAGATGACCTAGGCCTAGTTTGGGTCCCATGCGTCGGACTTTTTCACCTGGTCATAAACGTGTGGCCTTCGACTTCTAATGAGGGAGCCCATGTAATCCAGTTTAATGAAGTTTTGTTTGATAGTCTTTCAAATGCCTTAGGGAGGGTTTGTAGCAGACTTGTTCATCTGGCTAAACCCGTTCTTGGGTAATCATAGAGCATTGAGGTTGTTTTCTCCCTCATTTCTAGTTTCTAGACAATGCCTTTTAAAATTACCTCTGCTCTCTCATGGCATCCTCCCCACCCTGCCTGTTGTTTTTAAATGAATGTATCTGAAGCCAGCAAAGGCTTCTTTTTTTTTCTTCCTTTTAAGGCCCAGGTATTTCTAAATAACTTCTCTCATTTAATCCTTTTCTCGTTTTCTTTCTGTTTCCCTCCCCACCCATCTGACCTTGGACAATTTATTAAAAAAATTTAAAAACAATCTGTATGGGAATTTTGATCTTTTATATGATCTAAAAAATTACTTTTTAAATCATAATGTGAAGCACCCTAGTGTTCCTTTGGAATATAATTGTAATTGCTTTAAAATGTCAGGTTACCTTATGTTTTAAAAAATGATTTAAGCAATTAAAACAACCTACATCTGAGTTCTATTTAATTGCTTATTCTGGATTTTTAGCTTGTAAATGCTTCTTAACTTGACTTGCAAATTGAACATAAGGAAATAGTCTTCCAAGACAAGACCTTTTAAAAATAAATTGGTATGAAAGAGTAGAAGATACCAGTTTCCTGAGCCAGAAGTCTCATAGCATTCAAGTTTTTGTAAGTTCCTACAGTTTGATTTCTTTGTTCAGAAGGAATATACAAATAACACAAAGTTCTTTCTTTCTATGGTTAAACACAATATCTGAAACATATGTTGCCTCTATTCTGGGAAATAATTACATTTCACTTTTTAGAAACATGTTTTTATACATGTATTATAGCATGCTTATAGGCCTATAGAGGTACTACTTATGGGTGTATGGGTGTTTGTGTGTGTTACTTGTAACGTGTGTATATGCGTGTCATGCCTCTGATTAGAAGTAATTATGGCTGCTTCTAGGCAACAGTGTCAAGAAGTGGTATATTTCCAAATAAAAATATCTGTACTTTTGACGGCATTTAAATGTGAATGTTCTGCTGAAATTTGTGTATGCCTCATGATGTATGCAAGGCGATATACCCACTGCGGTCATTTAAAAGTTGCTCCCAAGCACCTGTTAAAAAAAAGATTGGCATACCATTTTGCCCTTACAGATCAACATGACTGGTAGACAGATTTATGAATCAAATAGAAAAATGTACTGCTACTAGCGGTATAGCTGTTTGTGCTCATACATCTTACTATCTTTTCTTTAATTTCATAATGAAGATTTAAAATAACTTCTAAGCGCAGGATTGGAGCCAAAAGAAATTAAATGCAATAGGAAAAATATTAAGACTATATACAAAGATAAAAGTGCAAGAAATTGAAAAATTTTCTTATCACCGGTACTAGTTTCTTGGTATGTCTATAGAGTACCGTAAGTTGAAGTATTGCTTTTACGTTCAGTGTGGAAATTTCTTTGAAAATCATGTTTACACTTAAGTAAAAAGTATGTACTTTCCAAAGAAAAAGTTCTGAAAAAGTAAATAGTGAACCAGATACTGACGTTTGAAATCTTAGTGGTTTTAGTCACATGTATGGATATGCACTTAACCCCAGAGAATATGCTAAAGTGGTTGGGATATTAGGCTATGGGAACATTATCAGTCTCGGCTTTCTGGAACAGGGCAGAAAATGAGCAGTTGTGCAGAGAAAGTCTTGGAGCAGCACACACACTTGGCTCAAGTATCTCTTAGACCCAGACTATGCACAGGCTGTTACGTGTGTGCTAAGTGATCCCAGGATAGCTTGCCAAGGGTTGACGAGAAAAAGACAATTGGAAACACCCCCACAAAAGAAAATGGGAACCCACTAATAGCATAGGAACACAAAATGGACTCTTGGAGTGAAGCACTATGCTGTTAGTGCTGTGTTTTACGCTGAGCTGTGTTCGGGATTCGGAATTCCTTGTTTAAGAAAGGATTCTACAGTAAGTTTTGGAAAAATTTTTAGCCCAAGCCTAGTTGTAAAGGGGGTAAGTTCCCAAATTCTGCCTTACTTGCTTATGCAGAACACTATTTCCTAATGACATTTATATTAAGGTGTTACGGTGTATGCTTTAGAATACATAACCTCTGCTAGAAATTTGTTGCTAAGGGTTGATTCTGGTTTCAGTTTGGGTACTAAAAAATCCTTAGGTATGAATTCCTGTCTAGTTCTTTGCTCTACACTTATTATCCATTGAATATATTTGATAATGGTTTTTTATGTAAAAATATTGACGATGTTAACAATAAAGATTTTCATTCATGGCACTTCCGCATTAAAGGAAACATTCAAAATGTTCTGAAAATGAGTTACTCTTTTTTGTGGAACTGGAAAGGAGCAAAAGGCTTTAAAAATATATAGGAAGGATTTTACTTCTTTAGAAAATTATTTAGAGCTAAAATCAGCATATATATCTCATATGGTTTGGATCTAGAGATCAATATTGGTTAAATGTGTAATCTGTGTTTTTGGTAGAGGTGAAGAAGTTTTGTAGGATAAAATTATTTAGTACCCAATGATTTTTTGAGTCTATATTTGGAAACTATGCAGGAAAAAGTATCACATTTAGCCTGTAGTATTAGATGTTTCTAGTTAAACGTTCTTAAATTATTTTCATTTGCAGCTTTGAAATTTATTTTCTATATTGACAATTTCAAGCTTATGTAAAAAAAAGTCGTGGCTTAAGAGACTTGCTGGTTCAGATCCCTGGAAAGGTATTTATGAGCATGAAAGCTTAGAAACAGTTTTTTTTAATGACTCACTGGGAAGATTAAACTTTGCTTCCAGGACTTGTTCTTTCATCTGAAAAACATTTACATAGGAAATTGATTAAACATTGTTTCGAGATGATAAAGCTTATCAAAAGTTAAGTATAATTTGATTAAGCAAACATTTCTGACTGATCTCCTGGAGAATCCAAAGAGAATCTCTTCCTTTTTGTTCTTAAAAACCAGTGGGAGAAAACAGTTCATAAGTGCATTAAACAGAATTGCCATAGTTGTGATAGAAACAATCAGCTGTGAAGGTAGAGAGACTGTAATGTTTTTTAAAACAAAACAAAATAATTTAATCACCCAAGGTTTTTACTTTGGCAGATATTTTTAGTTCTATAGAATTTAGTGGCTGTTTACTTGATGGCCTACATCTTTTCTGGTGAAAGGTTAGAAACAGTAATGTCCTACTTTAGTAAAAGTGTCTCTAGCAGCATTTCTGTTCTGTCAGCCTGTATTATTTATCTTCAAGGAGCTCTGACAACTTGATTAAGGGTGAGTTTTTACACTGTTTTAGAAGTGTACCGTGGGTGACTTTCATTAAAAGCATCTAGGCTGAAGAATAAATTTCTTTGTGATTACTTTATAAATGCAAACCTTGAAGAGTTGGGAGGAATCTCCTGGTCAAGGTGTCCACATTAAGTACAAATTAAAGGAAAGATTATCTAGCACTCATTCCTTGCTGAAAAATGAAAATACAGGGTTTTTCTATTTTGGTTAAAAAAGAAAAAGTAAAATATTTCATCAACACTTTACTTTTTAGAAAAAATTGAGTTTGAACTCCTATTACAAGAAAGTGAATCTGAGTGTTGTCAGGAGACTGAAGGATTGATATTTCATTAACACTATTAATAGAGGGTGTTTTCTGTTGTTTTTATGGAGAACTCTTAGGAGAAGTAGCAGGAGCTTAGAAGCCTGGAGATTCATTCTCTGCTGGGATGTAGACGGCAAGTGTAGCCCTGGACAGCATGGCCCCACCTAGCCGAGCCCTTTACGTTCGGCAGATCACTGCTCTCTGGCCCCAGAAGTGTCCCCTCGCTGCCTTTGCCCAGCAGTAGGAGAATAACTCCTTGATTTTCGTCAAATCCAGTCCAATTCTGTAAAAGAAAATGCGTTTACATAGAGTTTACTCGTCCTTGTAGAACTTCAGGATGGGTAATAAACTGATTCTGAACATGTCCTCCTGAAGAGGCTAAAAGCATGGTTCTTACTGTACGGACGGTTAGGCAGACTGTCTTCAGTGGTGGGGGCAGAGCAGAGCCAGGCGGCCCTGCTGCAGGAGGGGCCCGAGAGAGAGGCAGTCTGACAGACTCACAGTGGACGCCTTCCTGCCTCTTGTACCTCCCCTCCTTTTCTTCTTCTTCTTCTTCTTTTTTTTTTTTGCTTTTTCTCCCCAAATTCCCCTAGTACATAGTTGTAAATTTTAGTTGTGGGTCCTTGTAGTTGGGGCATGTGGGACGCCACCTCAGCATGGCCTGACGAGCAGTGCCATGTCCTCGCCCAGGATCCGAACCGGAAAAACCCCCGGCCACTGAACTGGAGCGTGAACTTAACCACTCGGCCACGGGGCCGGCCCCTCCCCTCCTTTTCATTAGTGAAAATAACTGAGTTGCTCAGACCTGGGCCAAACAGGTGATTGTTCCAAAGATGCAGTAGGAGAAGTGTGGCCTTGCAGTTGGAATAGAAGACAGTCTCTGCCCTTGGGGAACTTTTGGAGCTAGCTAAGGAGGCAAAATACAGCTTTTTGAAGCCTTCATACAGCAATGCATGTGCAAGTGCAAATCAAACACTGGGAGTAAATTCAAGTGATGACGGGAATACAGTGAAGTGGAATGATCTGGACTGTGGAGAGGTTTTCTGGAAGGAGTAAGGTGAATCAGATTTTAGAGAAAGGGACAAACACACGAATCACCCAGCAGGTAGAAAGAAGGGAATTTCTTTCTTACTGTATCTTTTTAATTAGTTTCCTTAAAGTGGGCACATTATTAATAAGGATTCTATATGTACTAAGTATTAGATGCATTTTGCAAGTACTACTAGTACTAATCTTTGAAACAAACTGTTTACCCTTCAGTTCCAAGTGCAGGAGATATGCTACAATGAGCTTTAATAAAAAGATTTTTTAAATGGAAAATTACTGGCATAGATGTATAAAAAATGTGAATTAATGAGCCAAAATCATCCTACTGTATCTGGGTTTTTTTTAGATATCAAGTATTTCCCCATGAATTTCTTCAATCTTGGGGATTAATGTGTCCTATTTTTTACCTTCACTAGAATATATAGACTGTTTCAGAGTCTAAGTTCCAATAAGTCTCTAATGATGGAAAGAAATATAATTATTGAATTGCATGAAAATATTTTCCTCCTGAAATAAGAGCTCATTTTGAGCTTCAAGGACTCTTAAATTCTAAGAATTAAGATTAAGTACTAACTATTGAAATAATTTATTCCACTTGAACAGTTTGCATTGTTTTGGTTCTCAGAATAGGCTGTGGATTTTAAGTTCTCTGAGGCCAGAAACCAAGTCTTGTTTGTCATGTTTTGCAAGTCACTTAGTGCAGGTCACCCTCTCGTGTACTAAACATGACTTGGATTCTGATGGTTTTCAGCCTCTTTCAGATATAATTGATTGGATTATCTTTTAGACATCAAGAAGGCAGCCAGATGTACAAATTTGCTGTAAGAAACTTTTAAAAAGTTACCTAAAATAACTATTCTAGGGTAAATATTTTCATCGATGGCATTTTTCTTTTGTTAGGAGACTCGAGTAGAACGTTCTAGGGAAAGGCCTTCGTATGACCCTATTGAGTATGTTCAGCAGAGCAGAGAAACCTCCCATTCTGTTATGGTAGATTCAAAGTCATTTTTTTATCTGTTCATCAGAGGAGAAAAAATAGATAAAAGATAATTTTTTAGTTCATCGCTGAAAGATCTTTCAGATACTCGACAAACATTCTGCTGTGGTTCTGCTAAACCACTGACATTCACTTAGCCTGGGTGGGGTAAAGGGGAACCATCATTAGGTGGTAGTTGGAGATTGTCAATACCAGCACAGAACAGTTTTTGGGACCCCGCAGGTCCTAAAGGTGCTGCTCCACTGAGGATTGGCCCAGCCAGGGGTTTAAGGCCCGCTCTGAGTCCGTTAAGCTGTTCCTTAACTGACCTTCACGAGTGGCTTTAGACTCTTTAAATAAATTTGAACTGTATCTATGTGTTCCTTAAATCATTTCTGTAGAGTGTATTAGTGTTTGCTAATGGAGGATGTTAGCAGGACATCGAGGGAAAGTGGAAGGCCAGGATTCTTAATGTGGAGCTCATGGTTTGCTTCCAGCTCGTGGAGTTGTTGTTAGGATTAAGGGAAATAATGAGAAGTACCTGACTCTGGAATATGTGCTCAACGGATGTTTTTGCCTACTCTCTTTTAATGGTAATGTTTTTGCTTAACATTTTTATAAAGTATATTAATTGACTTCAGGATGGATAGTATGTATGTTAAACTCTAACATTTTTTAAAAAGGTTAGATTCCTAGCAAAATATTCCTAGTAATTTTAGAATAGAATGAGAAAATATATCCTTTGAGATAAAGTTGAAGCTTGTTTTCCATGCTGTGCAAACTTGTCATTTTTTTCTTCCTGCCTTTGGAAAGTTTCACATTAACAGCATGAGGACTTAAAAATACAGTTGGTGTTGAAAGAGCTTAACTAAATATTTTAAATTGGTGGTATTGGAAGGAGATTCTGTAAAAATCCAATTAAATTTTTGAAAGCTCTATCCTGTTGAAATAACTTAAAGGAAGTCAGTTTGGTTTCCCAGAAGTACTGTGCATAGTGTTTCTGGCTGAGGAAGAAAGGCTCGAATCTGCTATTTGGCCAGAAATTGGGTCCTAGCTTCCTCTATGGTGTTTGCCTTGAGCGGTGTTGACACTTGAACAAATCCCATAGAAACTGCCCCAAGTGGGCAGTAGCTGTCCTTGCTTTTATAGTAAAGACTTGGCCCTGTAAGTAACGTCCCAGACACTGCTAGTATTCTTGGCTGAGTAATCTATAGATGTGCATAAATTGAGAGCAAAACCCCAAATGTTTTAGGAACTTTAATGGCTACTGTTTTTCAACCAATCAGTAAAGTAAACTTTAAAAAATATTGGTGCAGTTTATTGCTTCATAGCCAATAAAAATAGTGAACAAAAAGAGTCTAGTGTCCCTTGTTTCTTAAATAAACTCTGAGAATTCAGTTCTCTTGCTATTTAATTATTAAATTCAAAAGACTAGAATGATTTCTTTTAAAATTGGGGCACTTTAGGAATTTTTTTACCTTGCTTCAGACATCAGAAATAACTTTCTCTTTCCATTAAATGACAGTAAAGTATTTAACCAACATGTTTGTTTTGGTGATTTATTTTTCACAAGGAACAAAAACAAACACTGTGCAAAAAAGTTATTTTTTTCTGACTGATTTACATCTCCAAGAGTGATGGCTACGTTTACTACTACTATTAAAATATTTCTACATATTAAGCAGATTCTACGTGAACATAAGTGAAAAGTGGCTTAGTATGTTACTTAAAAGTTTTGAGTATATTAGCTTAAATTCTTAGAATTTACTGTGAGGAAAAAAACATTTCGGGAATTGAGATGTGCATTTTTAAAATAGAGTGATAGGAACCAAAAAAAGAATTAAAGAAATAAAGAAAAGTTTGTGTCTTGGTTCAGAGCCAGAGGAGAGGAAAGAGGAAGGTGGTTTGGGGATGTGTACCAAGGGAGTTGAAAGAGATCTCATGGGAAATAACTGGTGCAAATTTCAAAGGGCTATTCTAGCCCTTTCTTCTTTATCCTTATGGGTTTTTGTTTAAGAGTCAGACTGGTTATCAGGACAGCAAAAAGTATATTATCCACAAACTACAGAAATCTCAGTTGATGTGGACAGTGTCTTTTAAAATTTGGACTCCGCTGAGTAATCTTACAACTTCCTGAATGTGATACTGCTAAATCAGGCAGAAGGGCTGTTGAGTGGTGTTGTGGTACGAAGTAACAAGTGTTCAAAGCAACTCGGAGGCTCTTCCCTTTCAGAAGAGAACATTTTTAAAGCAATTTTGGAGTTTCACTATTCAGAATTTTAAAAGGTATCCATATAAAACTCAGCTGTAAGCCAACAGTATTTTTTTTTTTGGAAGGGGAAGATTCACCCTGAGCTAACTAACACACTGATGAAAGTAATGTGTGTGTGCTAGAGTGACTTTCAAAGAGTGCCCTAATTGTCCATTCTAGAGGCCGAGTGTGGAAGTGAACTGGTTTATGTGCTGGAAGTTTCAGTCTGGCTAATTTAGAGACATTGAGGGCCAGTTTGAAGAAAAGGATTGCAGTTGTGGTACATTAAATTCATTGTATTGGTGATTTGAGTAGCTCCCAGTTTTTTTCCTCCCATCTTATAGGCCTTAGTCCTACACTAATTTAATTTGGGTTTGTGGGTGTAGAGATTGTATTTGCACGGTAATGACAAAGCCACCCAAGCTCATGTAGTCATTGCATGAATTTATACCAGCAAGGGCAGCACATAAAAATAAGTACTGATTCATCGTGCATGTTTAAAATTGCCATTTTCCTGTTCTTGAAAGGTACACACAATAGTTATTTTCTTTACATCATTAGGTTAAATGCTCTTCTATGAAACAGTGACTCTCTTTACTAGATTACCTCGCGGGAATTTAGTTCATAATGGAATCCCTGAACTTTTCTTCTCCTGGACCATGATTTTAAAAAGCATTCTTAGGCAGTGTCTGTGATGTGTGTCTTGCAAGCAGGCCGCCTCACCGCTCTCGGTTCCTTGTCACAGGTGAGAAGCCGTACAAGTGCACCTGGGAAGGCTGCGACTGGAGGTTCGCGCGCTCCGACGAGCTGACGCGCCACTACCGGAAGCACACGGGCGCCAAGCCGTTCCAGTGCGGGGTGTGCAACCGCAGCTTCTCGCGCTCCGACCACCTGGCGCTGCACATGAAGAGGCACCAGAACTGAGCGCCGCCCGCGCGCACGACGGCCCGTGGGCCGCCTGCAAACTTAACTCTACATAAAAAAACAAAACGAAAAACTGGAAATGTATATTTTGTATATTTGACAACAGGGAATACATGTATTAATACGCAAGTGTTTGGTCCTTTTAAGAATCTGGAATGATGCTGTCACGTGTATGGCTTTACTCAAGCAGATTTCATCTCACGACAGGCAGCCACATCTCAGCGTGCTTGGGGTGGGGTGCGGGGTGCGTTTGCAGTGTTTCTACCTGAGCACCGTCATTTAAGGTGACAGTGTTTGGTAAACAAGTCAGTTGGCAGGCACAGGAAGAAGACTGGATTATATGTCAAGATTTTACTTGACATTAAGCTGTTTTTTCAATATTAGATAATTCCTTAGAGGTGCGCAGTGTATCTGGCAATTCACAAATAGCCATTGAACAAATGTGTTTTTTTTTTTTTTATGAGTTGCCTATATTTGCTATTCAAAATTTTGTAAATATGCAAATCAGCTTTATAGGTTTATTACAAGTTTTCTAAGATTCTTTTAGGGAAAAATCATAATTCTTTTGAAAATAACCATGAATACATTTACAGTTAGAATTTGTGGTAAGATACCTCTTAAAACCTTACCAAATTCATTTCTTTAGGGGGAAGAAGAAATAATCATTCAAAATGAACGTTAAAAGCAGATTTCATGCACTGATTAAAATAGGATTGTTTATTTTAAATATGGAAGACATTTTATATGAATTGTGAAGTCAAGAGCTTAAAGATATTTACAATATATAAAAGTTAAACCTCTTACAATAAGCTAAACAGTATCATTTTTGAAAAGAAGGACTTATGTAGTTTTCACATGGCAATGTTGAACTTATGATGCAGTTTTCATATACCAAGATGTTTGCTCGTGTAGGACTGTTGGTTAAATGCCAATTTATGTGGATTTTGCATGTAATATACAGTGAGACACAGTAATTTTACCTAAATTACGGTGCAGTTTAGTTAATCTGTTGTTAATACTGACTCAATGTCTGCTTTTAATTATAAATGACATGTTGAAAACATAAGGAAGCAAGCGCTACATATATGCAATATAAAATAGTAATGTGATGCTGATGCTGTTAACCAAAGGGCAGAAAAAATAAGCAAAATGCCAAAAGGGTCTTAATTGAAATGAAAATTTAATTTTGTTTTTAAAATATTGTTTATCTTTATTTATTTTGTGGTAATATAGTAAGTTTTTTTAGAAAATTTTCATAACGATAAATTATAGTTTTGTTTGTTAGAAAAGTTGCTCTTAAAACATGTAAATAGATGACGAACGGTGTAAATATTTTGTAAGAGGCTTCAAAACGTTTGTACGTGGAAACATCCCTACATAAAAGAGCAGAAATCGGTTGCTGTTTTGCTTCTTTCTCCCTCTTATTTTTGTATTGTGGTCATTTCCTATGCAAATAACGGAGCAAACAGCTGTATAGTTGTAGAATTTTTTGAGAGAATGAGATGTTTATATATTAACGACAATTTTTTTTGGAAAATAAAAAGTGCCTAAAAGATGCATGTGGTGCCTTCCTTCTTCACCTACAATAGCAAAAACAATTAGCAAATTCTGTTCCCAAAACTATTGAAAAGGGTCTTTTTCATCAGTGCAGTTAATAAAAAACCAGTTCCTACTTTGAACCAATACCTACCTTTGTTTAAGACAAAAGAGAGGGATTTAGTTTTAAAATAAGATTAGAAGTCTAAAGGGAGGCCCTTTTTTTTGTCACTACAAAGACCTATTGCATTGACCTTTTCAAGATCATTGTTTGAAAACACTGTAGGGGTAACTTGCCTATGCTAGTTTTATCAGAAGTAAACAAAACAAGAATTGGGTTTTTAACATTTTTTTCCCTTTTAAAAGACAAAACAAAGTTGATTTTATCCACTAGCAACAAGCACACCTATTTCCTTGATCTTGGTTTCCAATACTATTCCCCAATAAAAAGAACTGGAGCTCCTTAGAGAAATGGCTGATTCTAGGACTGGGGCAGGAAATATAAGGCTGTCTTATAGTGTCAGAAAGCAAGGAAGTGATTAAAAAAATCCCACAATGACGGGGGTATGTCAGAGCATCCACATAAAGTAGGATTGGATTATAACCCAAAGTATAAAATATTCACAAGTCCATAATGACATAAATGAATGAATAAGAGAAAAGAGATATCTGCAGATGAAGTCCAATTTTTACTCCACTTTTGGAGGTAGAACATAACTCCCCACTCAAGTGTGGGCTGCACATAGTGACTTTATTCTAAAGAGTACGATGTGGCCAGGAGGGGAGGGAGAGTAACTTCACAGTGCGGAAACCTGCCAGACACCCTCAGCGAGGTGATGGTGGTCCATGTCAACAGTGGTAAATCTTGTTGATAGTGTGTACCCTTGATCTGATGTGATGAAATGGAGTTTGCCTCTGTGGTCTCCCTTCTGAAAACAGGCAACTCCAGTCTAATCATAAGAAGCACATCAGACAAATCCTAATTGAGGGACACTCTATAAGACACCTAACCAGTACTCAAAACTCACGGTCACGAAAAAATTCAGGAAGCTGGCACAGCCAAGAGAAGCCTCAGGAGACATGACAACTAGATGTGACAAACTAAATGGGGTTCTGGAACAGAAAAAAAACATTAGGGAAACACTGAGGAAATGCGAATAAAGTGTGGAATTTAGTTACTGTATCAATATTGGTTCTTTATGACAAATATATGACGTTACTGTAAGCTGTTAATAGGGGAAACGGGTGGGATATTCAAGAACTCTTATCTTTGCAGTAATTCCACAAATGTAGAACTTCTAGAGTAAAAAAGTTAGGTTTTAGAAAAGTGAAGGAAAGAATTGGTATCACTACTGTATATCAATAGATGGGAAAATCCCTGATGTTGTCAGAACTAAAGTGAAAATTGCAGTTACGTAATTTGGCATCATAAATTCATTCGGCCTCTCATTATTTGACGACTCATTCTTCCCTGTCATTCAAGTAATATCTAGGTCAAGCATTCCCTAGCCAGAATTTCTCATTCTTTCCTGGGGGAAAAATTTAATTTCTCTGTCTTAAATTTATTTCTAGAAATTGAAAGTGAGGCTATAGGTGTTTTGAAGCAAAGACTACTCCACGTGTCTAGCAACGAATGAGAGATGTATCAGTGTTCAGTTGTAATTGATAATCATATGAATTAAGACATTTTCCTGTGAGTAGAAAGCTCCACTCTTGCTTTGGTTCCCAGCACTTAATTGTATTCAGCTTCCTCACAACTACCATTTTACCCCAAATTACGGAGCCCAACTGTTTCCAGTTCTCTTTCCCTCTCTTAACTTTTTCTCTCTTTTGCAGGCTGTCCGTTCTCCTCTCTTACCAGCTACCTGTTCAAATCCTTGTCTGCGAAAGCTCGCTTCAGACCCTCAGTCTTAAGCCACACTCACTGGCGCTTCTTTTGTATTTGGAGACATTATGGCATTTTAGCATTTTCTGGCTTCTATCATATGTTTTTCTTCCTCAGATTGTCAACTCCTTGGAAGAAACACCACTTTTTGGGTTGTCTTTGCATTCCTGCGCTTATTGAGTGATAAAGCAGCTGTCAAGACATAACTTTATGGTGCTGTACGAATTGGCTTAAGCCCTGCAGCGATTGAATCTAATGTTCCCCAAAGTTCCTCTTCATGCTGCACTGTTGATACAGTGCTGGTGTTGGATTTTTGATAAGGTGTGTGACTGCGAAACTGTGATTATAATGTGGGCAAACAGGTTGTACCTTGTGAACTCTTAAACATTATTAGTGAGTTTTCAAGGGAAAATTATTTTAGACAACTATGCCTAACACACTTTTCAAAGCTGCAAATAATTTAATTGCTGATCATTAGCATGTCCATTAAATGAATATCTGGGTTCAAACATATTCTGACCTGTCGCTTGGCAAACAAGCGATCTTAACCAGACAAAAATTGAGGAATACACCAAGCTCCAGTTGGCCAGAATGCAATAATGTGATTTGATTTCAAGTAAGTAATGCTCTGAGTTTTAACTATCTTCAGTTAGTTTTTATTTTCCCCACCCCCACCCCCAAGTTATCTTGTTTTTTTGTTTTGCTTCGTTTTGTCATTTCTTTCTTACCTTGTGGCTTGTGTTAAGTGCATCAATCACTTCATGGCATCCAATTAGAGAATCCTTAGATAAGCGTGACCTGGCCTGCCTACATAAAAATGCTCTTCAAAATCTAGCTAGATTCCTTTTCCTATCTGCGACTAAGCCCACCAGAGCTCTCTGGATTAACTCGTGGGCTGTACAATAACAAAGAAGGGCTTTATTCTCCATTACTAAATCTGGTCTCGACTTTGAAGTGAACCAAATTCCATCTTTGGTTAGATTCTTCACTGCAGTGTTAAACTAATCAATAGGAGCCTTTTTTTTTCCCCTCATACCAGAGGTATAGGTGACAAAACCTGGAAATTATTTAATACTTATTTTACAGTGATTATTAAGAAAAAGCGTAATAAATCATATGAGAGCTATGTGTGATTGCAAACTTTCTTTTGTCAACTCTCAGTGCATATCACCCTATCTATGAAAGCATTTGGAGTTATAGAAAGGGTAATATTCTTGAATATGAAGGTAAAGTTTGGCAACTGAAGACATCTGAATGACCATATATATCAAAGAACTCGAATAGGAGACTAAAGAGTTCATATAGACTTCTAGGTAAAGATGGTGAATTGCAGGGGCTGGCCTGGTTGTGTAGTGGTTAAATTCATGTGCTCCGCTTAGACAGCCCAGGGTTCACAGGTTCGGATCCCAGGTACAGACCTACTGCTGCTCGTCAAGCCACGCTGTGGCGGCATCCCACATAAAATAGAGGAAGATTGGCACAGATGTTAGCTCAGCAACAATCTTCCTCAAGCAAAAAGAGGAAGATTAGCAACAGATGTTAGTTTGGGGCCAATCTTCCTCACCAAAAAAAAAGAAGAAGAAGAAGAAGAAGAAGAAGAAGAAAGAAAGAAAGAAAGAAAGAAGATTCAGAATTAATGGTAATAAAGCTTTAAAAAAAAAGGGTAGATGGCATGCATCTAATCATGGAGCCTGCTAAAACCCCCTTAAAACAAAGGGCCTTTTTCCTCCAAGGCATAGACCTATGAGAGCAGGAAAATAGAAACACCCACAAACTTGTGGGAGCTGGAAGAGCTAGATTTAAGAGTCAACAATCTGAGCAGAACTGAAAAAGCTAAATCCTAAAGTAGTAGTGGAGAAAACCAGGAATTCACCTAATTCTAACCTCTACAAAAAGCCCAAAAGATCTCAGGAATTTGTAGCATTAAGTATTTCTAGAAGTAGAGCTAAAATATGATTGTTAACAATTTGTCTAAGAAGCTGTTAATTTCCTAGTCTCCCCCACACCCACTCCAGCATACACATCCTATAAATAGGGAATAACCAGCTAGTCACCATCCCAGCAGAAGAATGCTTACTCTCTGGAAAGGGAGAAGACAGAGGGTCTCTAAATTAGTAGACAACAGGGTCAGTTGAGGCAGGAGTACCAAACAGAAAATAGGAGGATTAAATGACTGTGCATATTGGTTGCTGGAACCCATTCCTCTTCTCTTCCCCATTTGATTCCCAGAATGCTGGAGCCAGGACTTTATCCCCCAGGCAGGAGGCTGGAAAAGTCTTCAGAATGGACCAGCCCGAGAGGAAAGATCTAAATATACTGAAAATCCCAAGTTCATCAATAATGTGGCCCAACCAGATCTCTCATGTAGAAACCCACAGATAGTTAGCCTCTTACATATGCTCAGAACTTCCAGTCTTTTGTCCCTCACTATTAAATGTGAACAGATAACCAAGAATTACCAGATATTTAAGGATACCATCTAATATGAAAGATAGAGATGAAACGGAAGAAAGCAACTTGGAGAAAAAAAGACTATATAAGGTGGGCAAAATATTGTTAAAAGCCTCAGAGGTATAAGAAAAATATTACAATTATGAAACAAACAGGATGCTCTAACATGAAGGCAATAAAAAATTAAAATTGAAAATATGACAGCAGAAATGAAAGAATCAAAAATAGAGTGAACAGAGAATGCAAAAGCAGATATGTAAATCAGAGTTTCAGTCTAAGAGGCCAATCATCTAAATGAACTTCCAGAAAGAGAGAATAGAAAAAAACCGAGTAGGGAGAGAACTTAAGAAAATAATTCAAGAAAATTCCTTAAAGCCAAAAAACATGAATTTCAAGAGTGAAAGGCTTTTGGGATGCCCTAACACATCAGTGTAAATCCATATCAGTATAAAATTTCAAACCCTGGGACCAAAAGAAGTTTCTAGATCTCTCAGAACAAAAAGTCATATATAAAAGCAGCTGAATTGCTTCAGACTTTTCAACAATGACATTGGAATCTAGAGGACAGTAGAGAAATGCCTTTAGAAGTCTGAAAGAAAATGATTTTTAATTTACAATTTTATACCCAGCCATACTATCAATCAAGTGTGAAGAAAAAGACATTTTTTTGACATGAATGCAAGATCTCAAAAATGTTACTTTTTTACCTCTCGGAAATCTACTGAAGTCTGCACTTCACCAAAATGAGGGAGTAAATCAAGAAAGAGAAGACATGGGATAATGGAAATGGGATCATGTGCAGATGAGAGGAGAAGGGAATCCTCAGGATAAGGTGAGAGGGGAGCAAAGGGTGACAGCTGTACATTAGACATGGAGGGCAACCGGTCCAGGTTAGAACAAGTTGAAAATCAATGTGAGAATCTTCTCCGAGATTGTGAAATTGATAGACTATCTGATACATCTGAATGTCTCTCAAGGAGATTCAGACCAGGGGTTGGCAAATTACAGCCTGAAGTCCAACTCCAACGTAAGGCCTGATTTTTCCCTGCCTGTGAGCTGCAAAGGGTTTTTACATTTTTAAAGGGTTGGAAAAAAATATGCAACAGAAACTTAATGTGAGCCACAAAGCCTAAAATATATACAATCTGTCTCTTTTGCAGAAAAAGTCGCTGACCCCAGATTTTGACAACTGATGAAGATTTTGGAATTGAATTAGAGATCCATGTATAGAAAAATCAACCAGACAAAATATTACATACACACACATGTACAATTATTAATTCCGCGTAAAACAAAAGTTGTACAACTGCAGAGATGGTAATGCAAACATGTTATGTAGAAATATGGAGGTAAACATTGAAGATCAGCTAAAATAGTTGAATGTGGATGTCTCTGGGAATGGGGTAATGGCAGAAGGAAGGAAGGTGGGATTATTGATTTTTCATTGAAAAGCCTGGTGGAAGTATTTAAGGTTTTAAACAGTGTGTATACATAATTTTGATAGAAACAAACAGGATCAGGAGGAAGAAGAGGAGGAGGACAGTAAGCTCATAAGAAAGAGTTTAGTGTATACCATGGTTCCTTTGGAAACTGCTGGCTGATTTTGAACAGCTGACTCCTCCAGCATCATGTCCACCTTTGGTAGTTTGTATGAGAGAAGGCTCAGTTTCTTTCTTTCTTTTTTTTTTCCAAAGATTTTTAAAAATTTTTTTCCTTTTTCTCCCCAAAACCCCCCGGTACATAGTTGTATATTCTTCATTGTGGGTCCTTCTAGCTGTGGCATGTGGGATGCTGCCTCAGTGTGGTTTGATGAGCAGTGCCATGTCCGCGCCCAGGATTCGAACCAACGAAACACTGGGCCGCCTGCAGCAGAGTGTGCGAACTTAACCACTCGGCCATGGGGCCAGCCCTCAAGAAGGCTCAGTTTCTAACATGAAAGTCAGTATCTAATACAAAAGTGAATAAATGTAGGTTTAGAAGGAGTTAGGAATAATATTTGGAGGTTGTTTATTATGTAAAATGATTGAAAGCAATCTGCGTTGAGGCACTAATATGGGCCTATGGTTTATAAAGTACAGCAATGTACAAGAAGATGTTATCTCGAAAAAAAGGCACAGAGAAGAATCATTTTTCTCTATGTTTCTGAATTTTCCACACTGGGCTTGGCACATAACAAATTCTCAATAAATATGTGTTACTAAATAAAGGAATCTGTAAAAATACCTCATAAAAGACAGAAGACATCTTAGGTATGTTAGACTAAGAAAATTAGGGTGATCTAAATCTGAGCAAGAAAATACAAACACTAGTCATGAATTCTCACCAGAAATTATTAAAAAGCTATTGTTCTGTATTACAGTAGAAAATGTCTTGAAATAAGTATAAGAGCAATTTAAAGTTCGAATACTATAGATTGCAATACTTGACAACATTGACAATTGTAATATTATAAATTGCAGTATTTGACAATATTGCTCTGCTGAATAATGGATATACTGGGATCTACATAATAGGATTCAAGCCCACTTTGGAAATCTTTTGGACACAAATGACCTTACCTTGCTAAGTACTACATCAATTTCTTATGTGCTTGAAACATACAAAGATTAAAAAATTACAAAGTGATATTTATTCCTCTCTGACCCTAAAATGAGCAAAGAAGATAATATACTTGGTGTTTATATAAGAGATTTTCTCTAGGAAGTCACAACCCTCTGAAAATAGTCATCACTGTAGTGCTGTGAATCAGGTTAGCGTCTTATTCCACAACCACCTGTGGAGACACCCCAATGGAAGCACAAAGGTAAGCACTGATTTTCTTTGTGGCTGAGGGATATGGAACTATCCTTTTAAAGAAAAGCATGCTCAATTGTATTGCAAAAAAATTACCTTTTATTAAAATACACTGTTCTAATCTTAAGGTTTAAAACAAAGAAATGACTTCCACAAAAGTAAAACCAGGATCATTAATATTCTAAATTCTTGAGGTGATATATTTTCTCAGCCTTTGTTTTATTTTCTAAGTCTGTAGGGAGTGAAGAAGGCAGGGACATCTAGTCCTAACCTTACAATATGTGTTCGAAGATGACAATGACTAAGATCCACGTGCATTTCTTTGCCAGAAGATTATAATTTCTTTATTTCTCCAGAGAACGTTTTTCCTCCTCTCTCTCTTAAAAATGACACAAAACAAACAAAAACTCTGAAACAACCCCAATAATTTTCTCTCAAACACAAAATACTTTGCAAACGTAAGCTTCGTTCAAAATGTTACTGATTCCTCTTTGAATCTGAATTGCTTCTGGGATCTGAGTTCACTCCCACTTACGCTCCTCTCTCGGTGGATCAGCCAGGAGTGTGCAGCAACTTCTCCTGTTTCACCTTCCACAAGGCTTCTATGGTGTTGTGGAGAACCACAGGTTTTCTAGGATTGCAGTACCATACAACACTTATCTCTGTACTAGCGGCTTGGGAAAATCACTAGCTTCCCAACCTGATTCCCAACAATAGTTCATAAATTTTACAGAAATGTAAATAGAAGTTTTAATTGGCCACGTTTATAACTGTAGCATCCTTGGAGATACGGACCTGCATGTCTTCTTTTTTTTTTTTTTAAAGATGTTTTTTCCTTTTTTTCCCCAAAGCCCCTGGGTATACAGTTTTAGTTGTGGGTCCTTCTAGTTGTGGCATGTGGGATGCCGCCTCATCATGGCCTGATGAGCGGTGCCATGTCTGCGCCCAGGATACCAACCGGCGAAACCCTGGGCCACCGAATTGGAGTGCGAGAACTTAACCACTTGGCCACGGGCCTGCCCCTGCATGTCTTGAATGATGCCTTGGTCATTCTTGGTCACAAAATGAGCAGATAATAAAATTGAAAGGGCCAATAGAACTTCAAAGATTTTCCCGTTTACCTATCAGAATGTATTTAATGGTTGAAAGATGTGTTCAGTTTCCTACCTTGACAATATGATTGTTATGAAATTACTGGCAATGCTAATGTTTTGGCCCAAAGTGAAACAAATGGAGAGATTTTGTTTAATGTTTTGTTTTTTTAAACTTTATAATCTTAGAATGGCATCAGATAAGCTATGTCTAAAAACTGAAAATTAAAAATAAAGCCAATTACTTGGGGATAATAAGAAGGAACTGAATACTGGGATATGTTAGATACACAGTGCTTAGATCTTCTAGGCAATTTACTAAGAAGATTTTCCTTTAAGACAATTAGAGATGTCTTACAAATGTTATTTTTTCCTGCTAATTGCCTTAAATTTTATAAGTGTTTAAAGCAAAAATGATCACCTTGTCTTGTGGGGCTTATAACATAGATGTAATACATTTGACAACTACAGCAAAAAGCAGGGGGGTAGTAAATGGACATATATGGGGGCAAGGTGTCTGCCTTTTACATGAAGCTGTACAGGCAGTGAAAAGTTAAAGAGGTCTACTGTAATCCCTAGGGTAACCAGTGAGAAAATACAGAGATAGAGCTAAAAAACCAAAACATAAATTAAAACAGAATTCTAAAACAAGGGTTTTCAAATAAAAAGAAGGCAGGAAAATAGGAACAGAGGGACCAAAAAAACAGTGGGGACAAACAGAAAACAAATGGTAAAATGGTGGCCCTAAATCCTACCATGTCAACTATGACATCAAATATTTATGGGCTAACAAGCTATGACTTTTTTCTTTTAAGAGTTAAGGACCGAAGCTCATTTTTGGAGCTGGTTGTTCCTTATTTTTGAAAAAAACCTCCTCTGAATGGCTCCTTTAGCTACACAGATGTAAAGCAAGGATCTGCTCGTGGTTCTGGATTGAAATTTTGGATGTAGCTGTTATTGGTAATCTCATCCTGGCCAGTGACAACCTGACCTTGGCAAAGGGCTTATTCCCTGGGAAGACATATGCCGGTCAGCAACCAGCAAGAGCTGAACCATCAAAGAGCTGGAAGACTTGGGGACCCAGCATGTTTGTCTCAGGTCTCCCTGGACTGAGGGCTAAGACAGAGGAAAGTGATACTTTCTTTTTGAAAAATCAACAATTTGTTTTCCATAACTACGTTTTTATAAAGTACTTTACAAAGTGCAGCCATCATAGCATGACTATAGGCAATAGTGAATCAAAGATAACATGGCAAACAGTGACCAGGAGAACTGAGAATTGTTGCAAGGGGCCAAGTTTTGGAAAGTGGTGGTCAAAATAACTCTGAGGTCAGGTGATTAGACACAATCTTCTAGGTTTGGTGGTCACAGCCGAAGAGTGTGCAGAAAATCAGGCTGTTTGAGACACAACCAACATATATTCTGTGCCAGGGGACTGTGCCAGGGTCCTTTAACACACATTTACCTTCCTTATTATAATCCTATAATGTGCTTGTTATTATACCAGTTTTATAGATGGGGAAAATGATGCTTAGGAAGGTTAATCGACTTGTTTTTCTCATGGAAATATAGCTGAGAGACAGAATTGGGTGTTCTGATTTCAACTCCTTGACTCTTTTCACAATAACAGACCTGTCTTAAGATTCAGCAGACAAACTCTAAGTATAGGGGAACCCATCAGAGGCAAAGAATTAGGGAAACTGGACATGGAGGTAACTTTCAGCTCATCTAGAGAGCTTCCCACTCTGCCTTTGGGGCAGCCGTCTGTTCCAGGGTGTGGCATGCCTGGACCTGCCAAGAGTAGCAGGTGAGCCCTGATAAGATGCTGGTCAGTGGATTAATCTGCTTACAGAGAATCACAGATCCTGACTGTGCCTTGGAGGAACAGTGGTGGATCAGAGCTGCTGTATCTAGGAACAGACCCCAGAGCTTGCATGGGCCTCGACAGAGTTCTCTGTCCACTGATGAAAAAACGTCATCCAAGCCGAATAACACAAGTCACTGTAGGAACAGAATGACGAGTACATTCCTGAAGATTATACCTAATGGGGAGGCAAGAATAAAGGGAAAGTGGGGGATGTTCTCAGGACTTTGATCTTGTCTACCTGCCACAGGCCTCTCCTCCCCCTCTAAGAGACTTCCTGAGGCAGGAAATGGTGACATCACCTGTGTTTGTCAGCACTCTCTTGTTCTGAGTCATCAGGATTGTTGGCATAGTTGTCCCTAGGATGATTTCCAAGTAGATGATTTACTCCCCTTTTAGGGGCTTAGCGTTGTGCTGAGCAGCTCTCGATGAACTGCCAGGCTCCTATTCAGTTCAAGATTTCCTCCTTGGGGTGTCATTTGGGGTCCTTATAAGCAGTATCTTCTTTTATTGGTGTTATCTTAGATGAACTAACTCTAAGTTGGGGGAGGAGATCATAAAAATAGTTGAGTGAATTACAGTTAATTTTCACCGTTCCCCTATCGTTGAACATGAATACGGTTTCCAATTATTCGTTATTCCACACAATGTCGAAGGAGGCATCTCTCTACATAAATGTGTGCGTGTGGATGAATGTTTCTGTAGGATAGATATCCAGATATGGAACTGAGTGGTCACTGAATTTAAATATGATAAATTAAGCAACATAAATGCTGATATTATTTATATAAAATATTAGCTAATATGTAAGCTAATTACTAGCTTATATATATATCTAGTATATATTATGAGCTAATATATAAAATATTAGCATTTATTTTGTTTAATTTATTATATTTAAAATCTTTTTATTATGGAAATTTGCAAACAAATATAAAAATAGAAAGAACAGTGTAATCAACACTCACTCACCCTTTATGTAGGTTTCACAATTATCAACTCACAGCCAAGCTTAATTTACCTACACTCCCACCTTTTCTGCTGTCTTCTCTCCTCTTGGGAGAATAATCCCCTTGATTTTTATTATTATTTTTTTTTAAAGATTGGCACCTGGGCTAACAACCGTTGCCAATCTTCCTTTCTTTTTTTTTTTTTCTGCTTTATTTCCCAACCCCCCCCACCCCCCCGCCCCCGTACATAGTTGTATATCTTAGTTGCAGGTCCTATCTAGTTGTGGGATGCCTCCTCAACGTGGCCTGATGAGCGGTGCCATGTCCGCACCCAGGGTCCGAACCCTGGGCCACCGCAGCGGAGTGTGAGAACTTAACCACACGGCCATGGAGCCGGCACCCCCCCTTGATTATTTTAAGGCAAATCTCAGACATTGTATCATTTCATTTGAAATTGTCTCAGGATGCATCACTTAAAGATTATCCTTTCTTAAAAAAACATAACCACAACATCATTTTTGGACCTCAAAAATTAAGAATTTCTTAATATCATCCGGATATGTCATTTTAAATCTGAATAGGTTCTCAAAAATTGTCCTTCGGAAAAAAAAAGTGCTCATTTACTCTCCCACCGACAGTGCTGCTCCTGGGAGCAGAATTCTGGAGGGAAAGGCAGTGTGCAAGGGAAGGAACTTGCATTAGGCAGTGTTGAAACGTCAAGAACACCGCCAAGCCATGGCCCTGTAGCAAGAGCGGAAGCTGAACCCACCAGTGGTCTGTGAGCTCTCGTACATTTAACTCCTTTAAAGAACAGTCTTGAATAACAGACAACATCAAAAGGCAGCTGTGCTCTTCTCAGAATAAAACAGCTGAGCTAAACAACCAAGACCAAACAGCTGTACTGCCTTTGGATTTAGTGTTACATTAAAATTAGATGTTTTCTTTCTCCAGCCTTTTTTTTTTTTTTTTGGCAGAAAGAAACATTGAAGACTTTTATTTCAAACATAAATGTTATGTTTCAATCATTTGCACACAGCCCATAGTAAAATTTGGTTATTATGGAAATTCGACTGATAGCATTGTCACTCATAAGTCTAGACTCTCTTCCTATTGTTTTCATTATTCAATACTACTTAATTATTTAGATTTAGAATTTGCCTGTGTACAGTGAGCACCATTTATGATCCAGAAGTGGAGGTTCAGTTGCAAAATTTTCAGATATTTTATTTGTAAAAAAAACGAAAAGAATTGTTGAATTAAAACAACTTAAATTTGACTTTTTAAAACAAGTATTCTTCCTTTCCTTTATAGAAAAGATAATTATTGTCTTACAATATAAACTGAATGGAATGATGCAGGCAAGAAAAAAAAAAAAAAAACCCCAAACGCAGCCTTAATTCTTCTGTACAATAAGCCCATAAGTTTCAAAAAAAAAGGTAATACTATTCATCAAATTTTTACATTACAAAATCTTACACGTTCATTGTAGAAAAGGGAGTTAAGCAGAAAGAAGAAAATAAAGATTCCCATGGTTGCACCATTTATTTTTCAGATATTCATCTGTTCTCTATGCTAGGCACTACTCAGAGATAACCATTGTCCATTCCTGCCATTCAGAAATCCATCTCGAAAACTCAAGGGTTATACTGTACATTCTTTTTTATTTTTTTTGAGGAAGATTAGCCCTGAGCTAACATCTACTGCCAATCCTCTTCTTTTTGCTGAGGAAGACTGGCTCTGAGCTAATATCCGTGCCCATCTTCCTCTACTTTTTTTTATACGTGGGACACCTGCCACAGCATGGCTTAACAAGCAGTATGCAGGTCTGCACCCGGGATCCGAACTGGTGAACCCTGGACTGCCGAAGCAGAACGTGTGAACTTAACCACTGCACCACTGGGCTGGCCCCATGTGCATTCTATTCTGTAATCTGCCTTGTTTTCTACATGTCATGACAATTTTTCCATGTCATTAAACACTTTTTACAATGTAATTAACATAGTTCCACAAAATCATTTTTAACCTTTTTCTCCATAGGCCTTTATTTTGAGCGTGAGACTGTCCAGAAGCAGGTAAAGAGGAGGCTGACTTGAGAGCAATGCTTCTCACGTGATCTGTGATTAAGGACCAGTTTTTAAAATTTTCAATCTATTGTGGACTGATATTTCTGAAAAATATAATACAAATAAGAGAAATGAAATATTAATAGAAAATCTATTTTCAAGAAAATACTACATATCTAATAGAAAAATGAACTAAAGGTATACAAAGTACCAGCCCACATTTTTTATTAGACGTGACAGATATAAAATTTACTTGTAAAATTGTTATATAAATTTCTGAGTGTTTATTCTTAATGTTTGTATTGATGTCATCACAGGCCAAGGACAGTTACATGGACTACACTTTGGTTATACTGCTTCAGACCTTACTAAGAAAATTAAATAAATGTTTCTCTTCATAGACAATAAAGCATAGAAAGGTTAAAAAATAATTTTAATTTGCTATTTGAGAGTAGACCCAACAGCCTTCAACTCTCCCTCATTTTCCATCTACGTGGAGGCCTTGTGTATGGAAGGGACAAGGGAATGAGTTGTCCCTTGAAATAAGTCTTAGTGAATGGTCGTGGGTGTGTCATTTCTTGGGCCTTCCTTGCCAATAGCCCCACATTCATGAAACACAGTGTGCCAGAAAGCTATCTTTCTCTCTCTCCTCTACGGCAGGCTCCTTCAGGGATGATTCCAGACTGCTCTGTGGATGAGCCAACCAATAAAGAGGTTCCACATAGATCTTGCTTTTACTATGATTGATTCTTTTAAGCAGCTTTATTGAGGCATAATTGATATACAATAAAGTACACATATTTAAAGCATGCAATTTGATAAGTTTTGACATATGTATATTCCCATGAAACATCTCCACAATCAAGATAGTGAACATATCCATCACCCCAAGTTGCCTTGCAATCCCTTTAAAATTCCTTTCTCTGCCCCTCTTCCCTCTCCTCTCTCCCAGGCAACCACAGATCTGCTTTCTGTCAGTATAATTTACTTTGCATTTTTTGAGTTTAATATAAATGAAATCATATAGTAGGTGTTCATTTGGTCTAGCTGCTTTTAATTATTTTGAGTATGTATTATATAATAATTTTGAGATTTATTCATGTTGCATGTGTCAATATTTCATTCCTTTTATTGCTGAGTAGTATCCCATTGTCTGGAGAGACCACAGTTTGTTTATCCATTCACCTGTTGATAGACATTTGATTGGTTCCAGTTTTTGTCAATTACAAATAAAGCTGCTACGAACATTAATGTGGAAGTCTTTGCATGGACTTAAGCTTTCTTTTCTCCTGGGTAAATCCCTAGGTGTCAAACGGCTGGATCACATGGCAGATGCATCTTAAACTTTTAAAGAAACTGCTAAACTCTTCTCCAAAGTGGTGATATCATTTTGTATCCCCACCAGCAGTGAATGAGAATTCCAGTTACTCCACATCTTTGCTAACCTTGTTTGGTCACTCTTTTTCATTTTAGCTCCTCTTCTACCATGTGAAGTGGTATCTCATTGTGGTTTTGATTTGCATTTCCCTAATGATTAATGATGTTGAGCATCTCTTCATGAAATTATTTGCTATCAGTATATCTTCTTTGGTGAACTGTCCAAATCTTTTGTCCATTTATAAAATTGGGTTGTTTCTTTCCTTGTTATTGTATTGAGTTCTTAATATAGTCTAGATACAAGTCTTTTATCAGATATATGCTTTGCAAGTTTTTCTCCCAATCAGTGTCTTTTTTTCATTCTTCTAACATGTCTTTCAAAGAGTAGAAGTTTTTAATTTTCATGATGAATTTGGAAAGTCACAACTAGTCCTAGATAGCTAGCCACTGCTAGAAGAGAATCCCAGTTCCAGAATGAAAAAATAAGAACAAAATAACTCAGGCCGTACCTGGTGTTGTGAAGTCTCATCACCGTCCACAGATCAGGGAACAGGCAGGACAGCTGTCTTTTATTGAAGAAGGAACATATAGAATCTGCCTCAAGGCCGGAGACTGCAACCCCAAACCCACCATCAGCTGTCTCATATTACTTAGTATTAAGCTTGGGAGAGAAGTTACGAGAACGTAGAGAATTTACTTCCTGAAAACAGCAGTTTAGAAATTGCGAACACCTGAAAACACTCTGGCTTTGGTTTATATGATTGAGGAAGACCCTAAAATAAGCCACTATATTAGTTCGCGAGGGCTGCCATTACAAAGTACCACAGACAAGGTGGCTAAAACAACAGAAATTTATTTTCTCACAATTCTGGAGGCTAGAAGTCTAAGATTAAAGGTGTTGGCAAGGTTGGTTTCTTCTGATGGCTTGCTCCTTGGCTTGTAGATGGTCATCTTGATGTTCACATGTTTTTCCCTCTGTGTAAGTCTGCATTCTAATCTCTTCTTATAGGAACAATAGTCATATTGGACTAGGAGGTCATCCTAAAGACCTCATTTAACCTTAATTATCGCTTTAAAGACCCTATCTCCAAACACAGTCACATTTTGAGGTACTGGGAATTAGGACTTCAATATATGAATTTTGAAGGAACAGAATTTAGTGCACAACAGCCACCTAAATGAAAAGCTAAACATTTATTCAGAAGGACTGTATTTCTAATCCATTCAACACTGGTACAGAATGAATGTGAATAGGGTTCCTGAAGGACCCCAAGAACATGCAACCCAGGTGGCATTAAGCAGTAACCATTTGCAAGCAAACCTGTATTACAGGGGCCGGCCCTGTGGCCGAGTGGTTAGGTTTGCGTGCTCCGCTTCAGCGGCCCAGGGTTTCACCGGTTCGGATCCTGGGTGCGGACATGGCACTGCTCATCAAGCCATGCCGAGGCAACATCGCACATGCCATGACTAGAAGGACCCACAACTAAAAATATATACAACTATGTACCGGGGGGCTTTAGGGAGAAAAAGGAAAAATAAAATCTTTAGAAAAACCCCCCAAACCTGTATTACAATGTAGATGAACAGTCTCTTAGTAACTTCCTGAACTTGTCTGTTTTCAGAGGTAGAATTGTGTCTGTTTTCAGAGGTAGAATTGTGTATCAACCCGTGCCCACACTCCTCCCAGGCAACCGGAACAGCAGAATAAGTGAGCTTCTCTCAGGAATTAACCAGCCATCTTTATCTACAGGGTCTCTCTACTTTGATACTATTGACGTTTTACACGGACAATTCTTTGTCGTGGGGGCTGTCCTGTGCATTGTAGGACGTTGAGCTGCATCCCTGGCCTCTACTCACTAGATGCTAGTATCATCTGACCAGTTGTGACAACCAAAAATGTCTCCAGACATTGCCACACATCTCCTGGGGGACAAAATGACCAAAACTGAGAATTCCTTGTCTGGAAAATATTTTTCTGGATTCCAAAAGTGAGTAACTCAGCCACTCGACAATATGGAATGGAAAAAAAATGTGATGATATTATGTGTGAACTGAAGCAGAAGTGTCTAGTTTGGGTTGGACGTACAACATTCTGCAAAGCGTTTCCTATCCCTTCTAACCCAACAACATTGGACACTCAGTGCTCTTACTGCCTACTAGATCCTACTTTTCTCTAAGTACTGGGTACACAAAAATTAACTAGACAAGCTTTCTGCTCCAGATATTCTTTGCAGTGTCCCCTCTCTCTTGGGACCTGTCCCTCTGGATCAGCTGCCTAAAGCCACTATCCTCCAAGCTGGAAAGAATTATGAATGCTGAAGCATTAAAAGCTGATAAGAATTACTGAGTTAAATTTACAATTTGTGTTTGCCTTTTAAAAAGGGGTAGTTCTTTGGTAACTCAATGGAAGATTCTTTAAGTGAATTTCAATTAATGATGACATTATTTGTAGAATATAGATTCTTCTTTCTAGTGATTCAAATTGCATGATATTGACCATGGTCTACCTCACCAATGGGTGAGCCTTCCCAGAAAAAAACCTCTTTGTCAATTGTGAGTCATTCCCTCCTTTCCTTAGCTGCTGAGCCCTGAAGAAATTAAGCAACACCTTACCTGCTATAAAATGGAGGTATTAGTGCTTGCCTTATAAGGTTATGGTGAGGATCTGAAGAGATTGTCCACGTAAAGCCCTTACAACAGTCCCTAGGACTTACTAAGGGCCCAAAAATGTTAGGTGTTGTGATTTATTCATCAAATATATACTGAATTCTGCCTTTGAACTAAGCACTGTGCAAGGTGACGTGGCAGTCAAAGGCAGATCAGTCATAAATGCAGTATTGCAGAAATGATTAATATATCAATACTATTAATAACTACCATTGATTGAGCACCTCCTGTGGGTCAGCTTCTATGCCAGTGCCTTATGTTTATTATTTCTTTTATTCTTCAAAAAGACCCTGCAAAATAGGTCTTGTCCAATGTTATAGATGAGGAAACTGAAACTCATCTTGGAAACTGAAAACTTGGGGTAAGGAAAGTACCATAAACCAACTATTAAGTCATGGATGTGAGATTTATACAAGACCTGTCTAATGCCTACCTTCTGCTCCCTTCTTTGTGTCTATGGTCGTGGAAGAGATACTTCACATGTATCAAGAAGGATACTATCAAGGAAAAAGTGCCGTGAGCCTCAGGAGAGATATTGATAAATTCTTCTAAGGATTAGAGTAGGAAAAGATTTTTCCCTTTGGGGTTTTAGGGAAAATTCGTAGGAGAGAGATAATTTGGGCTGAATTTGCACGTGTGTAATTGGCAGGGTTGAGGTGGGTGGGAGCATTCCTGGATATGAGAACAAAACCAGACAACAGGAAATTGTGGTTTGTAAATGAGGAACAAGAGGAAGTTTGGTTTGACTAGAATGATGAGGGAAACCCTCATCAGCTCAAGCTTGAACTATGGCCCCTTTGTTCTTCCTCTAACTTGTGCTCTGTCTCATCTTTCCGAGGGCTTGGTCCCCCACATATCATCCACGTCACTGGGAGACAGATGATCTTTCTAAAGCTGATCATGTTGCTCCCCTGCATGAAATTCTTCAATGTCTCTCCATCACCAACCTGATAAATATCTAAACTTCACAGCTTCCATGATGTATCTCCTACCTACTCCTAGTCACACCACCTTGTTTTCCTTCTTCTGTCTTGTGCCCTGGAATTCCGAACCCACAGCTGGTAGTTGGGAGAAACTGCCATGTTCTCTGACACTGCCCTGGTCTTTACACATGTGTTTTTCTTTTCCCTTTCTTGTCCACCTGGAAAATTCTACCTTTATTCTTTGGTTTCAGCTCTTAAAATGCCTTCCTTGAAGACTTCCTAGACATCCTCCATCCCCTGCCGTAGGCAGACTTAGCTCATCTTTTTAAGCACTCACTATTTTGAGTGTGTGATTATTAAATGATTATTTTATTATTATGATTCTGTTACTTATGTTTTTCCATTTTTTAGGGAAAAATTGTGCCTTGTTTTCTCCTCTGCATTCTCAAGTCTCAATAAGTAGCAAGAGTCCAATAAATACTTCTTAAATAAATGAATGCATGAATGAATGCATGAATGAATACTGGCTGAAACCACATTAGTCAGGAATATTGAGGCTAGATCTTTGGAGATCCAGGTGACAAGTTTAAGTAATTCAGTGCTTTTTATTTGTTTTGTTTTGTTTTGTTTTGTTCTGCATTGGGGAGCCAGGGAACATTTTTGAACAAGGATGAATACTCCCAGATTAGTATGTAAATCTTATAGGAAAAATCAAAGTCAGGGAAACGAGGAGGCTATTATAAAAACACAGGAAAAAGGTAATGAAGACCTGAACTGGGGTAGTACTAGGAAACAGTTCACTCTGCCTCTTTGACCATGGGAAATGTCATTGGGAAGTGAAGTGAACTTTGCATTTAGCAAACTTTTTCTCAAAATCTCAGAGCTTAAATAAGAAATTCCTGGGGCCTGCCAGTGGCATAGTGGTTAAGTTTGTGCGCACTCTGCTTTGGCAGCCCTGGGTTCACGGGTTCAGATCCCGGGCGTGGGGACCTACACACTGCTCATCATGCCATGATGTGGCAGCGTCCCACAGGCAAGGTGAAGGGAGATTGGCCCAGATGTTAGCTCAGCGACAATCTTCCTCATGCAAAAGGGGGAAGATTGGCCATGGATGTTAGCTCAGGGCCATTCTTCTTCACCAAATAAATGAATAAATAAATAAATCTTAAAAAAAAATACCTATATGCTCCATTCCTCATGTTCTTCTGTAAAATGAGATTGGCCTTGATGAGTTTTAATTCCTCGTGGCTAATGTGAGAGGTTTCACTGAGTTGTGCTCCTTCAGGGCAGGGACCAAGCATGGAGAACCTCGAACTGCTGACACCTTGAAGAGAGCTTGGCAGATGGGTGCTCAATACACGTTTGTCGAAAAATGCTTTCCAGGGTTGTCATGTTCAATTGAATGGCCCTACTGTAATTGCTGCCATGTTCTTAAACCTTCTCTTGTCTTCTCCATTCAGAAAGATAAAACTTCTCTTTCTGCCATTTCTCCAGGCTGTGTAGGCATCTTCGTTTCAGCAAATTGTATTTATATTCGTTAAATGAGAAAAACCCATTAGTGTTTCCCAGCTGAGTTCATCTCCCTACCTTCTTCCACTTGCTTCTGACTATCCCACTGAAAACCATTTCTGTGCAGCCAAAAGTTAAATCAGGCACTCAAAACCTGCTTCCTGGCAGGTTGCGGGTCCTTGGAGGAGGAAAAGTCTTGGCTTTTTTAGTGAATCTTGCCCTATGTCCCTGTTTCTATATCTGGCTGGGTGTCGTCAGGGGAACTAGGTAAACACCTACATTCCTGGTGCCATACCAGCCTCACTGACTCAGAATTTGGGGGGGTGGGGGCTGAGGAGGACAGCAGGAGGCCCAGAAATCTGAATTTTACTAAGTGTCCAGGTGATTCCGACATCCAGACAGTCGAGACACTTGTTGTAAATCCCTTACAGGTAAGCAAAAGGGTGAGGGAGAAGGATCTGTTCAAACTTTGGTGGAGCTCGGGGCAGAGGCAGAAGGAGAAACCCACAGGCTCTGCTTAGTCTGAGTCTGCCCTTCAGGGTTAACTATGCATTTTATTTTTATATTTCTATTCTACATTTGCCTTAATCCTTCTCATGGTGAACCCATAGACAGAATCTGAAGGCCCAAGGACTTGCTACTACATTTGTATTAAAAGCAGGAATTTCCATGAAGACTCAAAGACTTGAATTCTTTTATCTTACAATCCTAGAATTGTTGGGGATCTTAAAGGTCATTTAGTGGGACGTGCAAATTTTTAAGACTACCTTAGATATCCAAAGGACAAGCAATGACATCAAGATTAGCAATGCACATAATTGTGGTGAGCAACCCATGTCAGGCTTAAGGGGAGGCTGCCTCCCCCCGGCATTGCCAGAGGAGAGATCAGGGAGTCAATGAGGAAAGGCTGAAGGGGCAATAATCTGGAGGGTTGTGCACAGGAAAATGAAGGCAGATAGACTGCACATGGAGAACAGAGGGAGTGGAACAGGAGTATGTGAAGGAGAAATTTTTCAGTGTACTCAAACTCAAGGAATTCATTTACTCCCTCACCAAACATTTATTATTATCTCCTTAGAGTCTGATCTGATACTAGCCACAGCTCCTGCCCTCAAAGAGCTCTCAATCTAGTGGGATAGACTGATAACGGGACAATGGAGAGAGATAAGTCTAACAGTAGAGGAAGATAGTAGGAGTAGTGTAAGAATGTGCTAAAATATACAGCCCAAATTTCTCTTTCCCATTCCTTTTTAAACCCCCAACTTTCCTTTGTGTTTCTTTAAAGAGGTAAGTATTTCTGTTTATGGGATGATGTGACAAATGAATACACTTTGCCTTCATCTCCCTCCTCCACTCTTGCATGTCATTGCAAAGCCACTGTTGGGTGCTATGGACTGGAGTTAACTTATTGCTGTGATATAAAATGGCAACTTTATGAAAGTAGATTTTAAGATGTTTCTGGGACGGACTGGGTAGAAGCAAAAAATTAAGAAACAGATTGAAGGTGCCCTAGGCTGATGTGAGGGTAGGCAGAAAGGTGCCGGGAAAGGACGAGGAATTAATTGGAGTATGAAAAAGAAAAAAAGAAATTTCACACGTGGACATGGCTGCAATTAGAAAATATCAGGCGGTATAGTTTGAGCCTGTACAGTGGCAGAGCAGCATTCAAAGTGTGTTATTTTACCAGTCAGCAAGAGTGAAGAGCTATCTTAACCTTTTAATAAAGAACCACATGAATCAGAAGTTCTGCAGGAAATTTCAAGGATGCTAGGGAAGATATATCATAATCTACCGTTACAATAGTGAAATTAAATGAAAATTAACAATCAAATTGGTATAGTTAGTAGTAAAGTTAGTCGGAATGATATCTAATCACACTAAAATTACTATGCTACTTCATGTATAAATTTAAGTAGTTTAGATTTAAAATTTAATAATTTAAATTAAATTTAAATTTTAAGTAATTACTTAAAATTAGTATATTACTATAATTTAGTTAATGCCAACTTCAATAAAATTTAAATGATAGTTTCAAATAAAATTTAAAAGATGGTCATGTTTTTTCCCAAAGATTATATAAGGTTGTTATTGCAATGGCATCCTAATTCTTTTAAATAGCTTTCATTTCTAACAACTAGGTTGAATCTGTGCTACACAGATTTAGTTATTAATAGATGTCTTATAATTCAGCCCTTTCCACTGAAGTTAGTGCTCCCATTTTATTTGTTTCTGCTCCTGATGCAAGACAGGTCCGTGCTAGGCATTCACAAAATAATTGTTGACTGATGAAAACCTTGACTAGGTATGCATAGGCTCAGAGTTTATAATTTTGATCGGTTATAGAAAAGAATAAACAAAATATGGATACAATAATCCATAGTCATTTCAACGAATACATTTTTTTCTAAGTATCAGCAAAATATTTGTACTTTCTGGACAGGTAAAATTGAGATCTAAATTCCATGCGCTTATTTAGAGTTTAGGGCCAATACTTAGATTATAGGAGGGCATGTCTACATTCTAAATTCACTCCAAGTGGACAGTCAGTCAGAGAAGCTGAATAATGGCCTCAATTCTTCCACTCCTTTCCCTGCTGCCAGGAATCGGCCGCATGAACTCTGAAGTGTGGCCCAGTTGCCATGGGCAGACTGGTTAGTTCGGACTCTTTTGCATGCAAAAGATAGCACCTGTGACTGTACATACTAAAAAGCCAATTGCAGGCGTATTTGCAAATTGGATTTTGAGGGGGAAGTTTAAGCAAATGCTTTTGAAAGTGAACCCCTCCAAGACATGAGTAATGAAGAAATAAGAAGAAAAGTGACAATCAAAAACCTATTAAAATCTAGCTGCCAGAGAAAAACCTGACTGTCTAATGACATTTATGCTTTCATAGCTAGGCATTTAATAGTCGTTTTGTGTCAGTTGCTTCCTTTATGAATGCCACATGACAAATTTTTCAGTTCTCTGTATTTCTGAGACCCTAATCCCCACCACTCTTAGATGCTTGAAATGAGCGGATGGCCCTGAGAGATGAAGTTCTCTGTCCCTCTGAATTTCTCGGCACGAATCTACAATGACACCTCAAGCATCACTCATCCAATCCATTCATTCCATTCATTCTTTCTTTTATTCAGTCTTCAAAATCCACGGTAAATTATTATGACCAAACAAAGGCTAAACCAACCAGCTGTTTAAAAACGTTAGAATTTGGGATAGCAAAGGAGTTATGTGCCTAAACTCAAGGAAGAAATTATTCTCTCTTGATTCATGACTGATACTGGTACTTTGTATTCCTGTTTGCCTCTCCAATTTTTTCTTTTGTTAAAAAACCACTGCATTCCCCCCCCACCTCCCCCAATTTTTAGCCTATCTGTTCTATTTTGCACCTGGACTCTATTTGCTCCTCCTGCTGCCTCTCAAAACGGCTGAGAAGGTAGGAATCAGAAGCAATAGAAGCCTACATCTGACATTTTGGTCATATAAATGTGTGTGAGAACAATGTACGATCAGCTTTTCCTTGTTACCCTTATCTCTCCAATTGCCATTGGTTATTGGGGGGTGGGGCTGCATGAATGTCTGGCTCTCTCTTTCCTTCCATGGTAAAGAATATAATTCTAATCAGGAAAAGAAGATGGAATTATCCAGTCTTATTACAGCAACTGGCTTATAAGATAATCTTGGAGTGGTCTAGTGCAAATATATTTAAAAAGTGGGGTTGGGATTTTATTTGATCTCTGTTAGATTCTATGAATTGTAGCACCTGAGCCTGTTAAGAATAAATGCCTTATAGAGAAATGTTTTCTGAAAGCAAAACTTGATGTTTGCAAAACTTATAGGCTCATGGGTTTCTGATCTGGAGAGTGCACACAGACCCCTCCAATGTAAATACATGCATGCTAAATTTACCTGAGCGCTTTAAGCAGCTCTTAACATCATATGACAAGGAGAACATTTGTTAATCAGAAAAATTACAACCTATTCATACTTATTGTTTGATTATTTCTTTGCTGACCTCTGAGGTCCCATTGTTGATTGAATTGGTTATAGTAACTCATATTTATTTTAGCAACTAGCTATTATGAATGCAAACTTTTCTTATCACCAGATGATTGATAGACACATTAAGAAGTTGTTCAACAGGTTGCTTGGTTTGAAGAAATGCTTAAATCCAGATAGGTTCCCTTTTTATCAGCAAAGAGTGGGAATTAGCACAGATAAGCCCATGGTAACAACAATTTTGTTTTCAAAGTGGAATGTTGTCATTTCTTTAAATTGGATTCTTGTAAGCAGTAGATTCTATCAGTTCCCTTTTATAGATTTAAATGTACAAAATTTTGGTGGTTTGAAAACATTCTGAGACCAGTTGCTTTTCTAGAGTTGGCTGGAGAAAGAACACTACGAGGAATATTGTCAAGCAGCTGAGAGTGATGAGGGATCTGTTAGTACTAACCATCCGGATTTTGTTTCCTTTTTAAAAAATTGTTATTGGGGCTGGCCCGGTGGCGCAGTGGTTAAGTCTGCACGTTCCGCTTTGGTGGCCCGGGGTTCACCAGTTCAGATCCCGGGTGTGGACATGGCACCGCTTGGCAAGCCATGCTGTGGCAGGCATCCCACATATAAAGTAGAGGAAGATGGGCACAGATGTTAGCTCAGGGCCAGTCTTCCTCAGCAAAAAGAGGAGGATTGGCAGCAGTTAGCTCAGGGCTAATCTTCCTCAAAAAAACCCAAAAATTATTATTATTCTTTGTGTTTCGTTTAGAGATTGCATAAGGCCTCCTGTTTTGTAAAGGCTTTCAGGCACCTAAATTAAGTTAGGCCCACAAATGCCTAACATTTTTTTTCCATTGGTGAAAGTGTTGTTTTGATTCTTTTTTTTTTTAATGGAAACGTAAGTACAGTAGAGTAAGGTAAATTGCCCATGGCTATCTGACAGGTGAGAAACAGGGTTAAAGTTCACAGGTCCTCATCTTTTACCTGGTCTTTGGTGTACAGGGTTAGCAGGGCTTCTCAATCAGATTTGCTGTCATTTTATCTCATTATAATATCTCTTCCTGAGGACAGGGGCCCGGTGGTAATAAGCACCAGAGAAAGGCCTAAATACGGACACAATGGGTAAGTGAAAATAAATGACTGAAGATTTTTTCTTGAATGGAGGCTGAATGAGTTTGCTAGAAAATTCTGTGGTGTAGTGCCTCAATTTCAAAAAGGTATCTGTTGACCTATCAGGGTTTTCATATGACCTCAATTTTTGATGGTGACTTGTTACATAGAATTGTTTGGATCACCGTACCATTTTATACCAGTGTTGTGAAGGCAGATATCAAGAAAGACAATATTATATACAATTATAGGTAGAGCAATTTTTAAGTAAAAAATCACCAAAGGAATATGAGGATCGATGACATGGAGTTCCTGAAATTGAACCTGGCCTGGTGTCACCTGGTCAGGATTTGCTCGCTCTTTGGAGGGGGGTTCTGCTGTGGACACTGCAAGCACTTTATCTATTAGCATATTCATGGATGACGTGGAGAGTGACAAAATGGCAGGGTGACTCATTATTAAACAAATCACAGGTTCATATCTCCCTCCCCCTCCTCCACTCGTTTCCTTGGAGACACAGTTCCTTGTCAATTTTCTGAATTACATTAATATCAAACTCTGACTTTGATCAGGAAGAATGAATCTGAAGAGTAGTATTTATATCTTCCATGTGACATTTGCATCACATGGATAAACGTTTAAAATGTTCTTGGGAACACTGAAAAATAAGGAAATAGAGTTCAAAAATAAAGTATAGAACTTGTTAGACTAGTTTCTGTTTAAAACTAGGTGGATTATACCTCTTTGTTTTAAACCATTAGAACAGCAATGATTAAATATCAGATTCCTTAAAGAGTCACTAGTTCCTTTCGGAAAGTTTTGATTAAAGCATTGTATTTATTAAACTCTTCTACCCACACATCTTTCCTTCAAGATGTTGTTTTTCCCATGTCTGCTGTTTTATTACGTGACAGTTATTGAAAGGGTAGATGTCGTTTACTTTCCCAAGGTTTATTTTTATATCATAAATCATACTTTTTTTTTTTTTTTTAACACATCACAAGAAGCAGCGTGGTCTGTTCAAACTGGGCGTCAGAAGAACTGGGTTCTATTTCTGACTCTGATATGTGACTGGGTAGGTCAATGAATTCATATGTGTCTCAGTCTCCCAAGCCGCTTAATGGGGATAATAACATCTCCCTTCTACCTACTTCACAGGGTTTTTTTTTGTTTTTGAGGATTAATTAGTTAATGTTTGCAAACCACTCTGAGCTCCTTTGATAAAATACAAAGCACCATTATTTATGACAATAATAATAGTGTCTTGGACCTGTAGGCTTCCTTTCATCCAAGGATCCCAAAGTACTTTACCACTGGGATTGTAACTTTACAGAGAGTTACTGCGGGGTGGCTGGCTCTCCTTGAAGAAACAGATGGTAACAAGCAGTCTGGGTTTTCACCAGAGAGTAATTAAGTCTCCCACCAACTCCTTGCGTCATTTGCATAAACTTCCCAAGACAGAAGCACAGCTCCCAAAAGAGAGCTGAGTCGGACTCCTTATCCCTCGATCACTATTTATAAACGTGTCCCAGGAGATTTGGAATTTCAATGTTTTCAACTCCCAAATCTACATGTTGAGAATTTGGGAAAGCATGGGAATATTTAGACAGCAGATAAATTAGGTACAAGGAAAATATAAATGTAGCAAGTGTGGGTTACCTGAAGGTCTTTTAGATTGTGTACATCAATTATGTATGAGTCCTGTGATCTCTCCTTGGCAGTCTGGTTAACTTTTAGTTAATTGACTAAAGATGAATTAAGTGCCTAACTCATGTGCATGTCTGGGGTTATTAAGAAGAAAAGTGTACGATGTGGTCCCTGCCCTCAAGTTGTTTACAACCTATTTGAGAAGATGAAACTAAGATACAGGAAACAATTAGTGGACCATGGAAGACAGCATATAATTAAAGGCTAAATTGCGTGCAACAGACCACAGGAAGTAGAGAGAAGAGATGATCAATATGGACCAGCCTAGTTCAGGAGAGCAGGATGGAAGAGGTGAATTTAAAGGAGTGTGTTTTCCCCAGGACCAATATCACACAAGCAATGTATGTAGAGTGTGTATGGGACAGTGGGGGTCCTGTGTTGTGGGACAGGGCGGATGGCGGAAACTCATTCCAGGTAACCAGAGTCTTTAGTGGCAGGCAGGGCGGAGGGAGCTTCCGGGGTGTAGGGCACTTTCCTAGGCAGGCAGAGGAGTTTGGATTTAATTTAATTCACTTAAAAAGAAAAAAAGACTTCAGAACCCAGGGGCCTGACAAAGGCAGCATTTTGGAATGATTCTTTTGTTACAGTATGCTGGAGACACTGGAGCAGGAAGGAGATCTAACACTGGGCGGCTCGCTGGGGTCGGATGCAGTAATGCAGAGGGATGGAATGTCATCTGGAAGGGTTGTGGTGGACGTGGAAAGAATTCATTAAAAATAGAGCTTTTAATGAGAGCTTCGCATGTGCTGGGAATGCGTCTTATTCTCACAACAACCCAAGGTGATACTAATAATAACTATGTTAGCACTGATTTCCTAACTCCAAAACTGTGGCTGAGAGGGGCTAGTAATTTGCTCAAAGTCAAAGAGATGGAATGTGTTAGGGCCCAAGTTTGAGCCTAGTGTAAATCCTAAGCCGCTATTTAGATTTACGAGATTAATATGAGAGCAGTAGACATTTTGGTGAAAGAATATCCATCCAGTCTAGATAGGAAAGTGCTGGCTTAGACAAAGTTAAAACAGGTCATTCCCCAGCTTTATTCCTGTAGGATAACTTAGTGCTACTTACCGCACATTGTGAATCTGCAGAATTCAGTCTGAGGAGTATGTCCTCACAGGGGCAGTGTGCAGAAAACGCTTGGAAAATGCTAGCTTGCAATCTTCCTCTATAGCCACGGTAAGCCCCAGGGTTGGGAATGCTAGGGAGCCATCAAGACTGGGAGTGGAGGTATTCCAACCACTAAGAGAGAGCCACAAGTTAGGATCAGAGTTAGGAAAAGCAGGAAGTAAGAAGAGAGACAGACCCACAAGGCCGCTATCAGAATGCCAAACTAGGTTTAGGGACATGGGAATTCAAAGTGGGAAGGTTTAGATCACAGGCAAGTTAGTTGCAGAGAGAACCCAGCACCTGGAAGTTCAATGCCCACCGTCCCTGAGGCTGCACCCTCTCTTGCCTCATCTGATCGGACTCCGCCAGTTTAAGCTGTCTGCACTTCCCAGTTTCTCAAAGTGCTAAGGCTGGGCAGCTGATGCTCTTGATGTAGGATTGAAGAGCAGTAAGTAGATTTTCCTGGTGGGAGAAGGTGTTAAGGAGTTAAGGGGCAGATGGGAGTGAATTTGCTTGACATCCTAGAAACCAGGATTATAAAATTTTACTTTGAGTCAAGATGAAGCTGGGAATAATTTTAATGAGAATAGAAAGTTCTTAGAGATGGGGGTTCTTGCTGCTAATGTCTGAGGCTTCATGGGGGAAGAGGTTAAAACAAAACTACTGCCGAGTCTAAGCCCCCAAGAAATCTTAAACATCGGCTGGCTTTAAAATTCTCCTACAAATGATCAGAGCATTAGCCATTATTTCTAAAGCTTGCAATTTGACTTATGAATCTACTCACTGATTACATTTTGGATACATTTGGCAGCCAAAGTAGAGCAGGAAATCATTATTGGATAAAAAGGGCCACACAAGAGGAAGTTTTTATTGGCAAATACCAGCTTATGTATTCACAGAATCCTATCATCTTAGTCCTAGAAGGAGTCTACCCCCCTGCCTCATGCAGGCCTTCACTAAAATGTGTCCAAAGAGATAACACTCTCTTCTTTTTTCGTGTACCCCACCGGCCCCAAACTGGGGTCCAACTCTCTGAAATGTATTCCAACCTCCAATAGGACTATCATCAAATACGGCCACATATCAGTTAAAATCCATTTTTTTGTTGTTGTTCTCTCTTCTGTGAACATGGAAAACAGTTATCATCTTTTCTTTCAAAACCCTTCATATTCTAGAAGACTATAATTACATTTCCCTCAATTTTCTCAGCTTTGGATGGAATAGCGTACATGTGTAAGGCTGACGTTTGCTGACTCCTTCAGATGTGCAGGGCACTGAGAATGTCAGATAAATTATCTCATTTACTTCCGACAACATCCTGTGAATCAGGCATTTTTATCCTCATTTGAAAGATAAAAACTTGAGGGTCAGAGGTTAATAATACCTTTCAAATAGTTGGTAAATAGAGGAGCCAGGATGGAAAAACTGCCATTCTTTTTTTTTATTATTATTATGGTTTTTATTATTTATTTATTTAAATTTTTTTTTTGTGGGGGGAAGAAGCTTAGCCCTGAGCTAACTGCTGCCAATCCTCCTCTTTTTGCTGAGGAAGACTGGCCCTGAGCTAATATCCATGCCCATCTTCCCTACTTCATATGTGGGATGCCTACCACAGCATGGCTTGCCAAACAGTGCCAAGTCCACACCCGGGATCCGAACCGGCAAACCCCGGGCAGCTGAAGCAGAACGTGCACACTTAACTGTTGCGACACCGGGCCGGCCCCCTATTTATTTTTTTTTAAAAATTTTTTCCTTCTTCTCCCCGAAGCCCCCAGTACATAGTTGTGTATTCTTGTTGTGGGTCCTCTGAGTTGTGGCATGTGGGACACCACGCCACCACGGCCTCAAGAGTGGTGCCATGTCCAC
Source organism: Equus caballus (assembly GCF_041296265.1). NCBI lineage: Eukaryota > Metazoa > Chordata > Mammalia > Perissodactyla > Equidae > Equus > Equus caballus. The sequence continues at coordinate 67,015,817 of NC_091700.1, forward strand.
GCCCAGGATTCGAACCTGTGAAACCCTGGTTCGCTGAAGCGGAGCGTGCAAACTTAACCACTCATCCATGGGGCTGGCCCCAAAACCTCCATTCTTGATGGGAACCCATGGATTGGATTTTCCAACCCTTTGAGTCAACTCTCCTGTGATGACCTTCTTTCCCTTCTTCCATTTCTCTGCTTTCCTTCAAGGCCTAGTTGTTTTCTAGTGCTCATTCGTTTCCCCCATGCTTTCGTTGGCTATTTGAGGCCTCACTGTTCTTCTTTTTAGCTATCATTTTTTATATATTATACATATTTATTATTTACATATTTTATAATATTTATACATTAGTTTTTTCCTCCATTCTATCTAAAAGAGAAGCTCTTTGCAAGTTGGAACCATGCCTTGTAATTCATTGACTTCTTAGCCAAAACATTGTACTTTGAGTGGTAATTGTCTTATTATGGAATCGGAAAAAAAGATCAAACTAAGAGGAAGATAGAGACTTTACGAGGCCAGACCATTCTTCCTTCATTTGTGCTCCAAAAGCGTTTTGCACAAATGAAGCCAAGTGTAGCAAAAAAGAAGGTGGGTGCTGGGGCCAGAGGACTTGGCTTGAAATCCCAGCCCTAAAATTTACTCCCTGTTTGACTTTGGGAAAGTTGCTATCATGTTTTAAGGGCCCATTTTCTCCTTGGTGAAATGGGGATGATAATACTAATTTTATATGGTTCCCGTGAAGATTCGAGAATGCAATTAGGTGGTCACTTTGCACTGAGCTGGGTACATGGTAGCTCTTACAACTACAGCTTTCTTAATAAGACTATACTCTGTTTGGTTCTTTTTTTTTTTTTTTTTAAAGATTGGCACCTGAGCTAACAACTGTTGCCAATCTTTTTTTTTCCTGCTTTTCCTCCCCAAATCCCCCCAGTATCTAGTTGTATATTTTAGTTGTGGTCCTTCTAGTTGTGGCCCATGGGACACCGCCTCAACATGGCCTGATGAGCTGTGCCATGTCTGTGCCCAGGATCCGAACCCTGGGCCACCGAAGCAGAGTGCGCGAACTGAACTGCTCGGCCACGGGGCTGGACCCTTTACTCTGTTCTTGTTATGTCTCTCACAGAAATCACTCTCTACTAGATAGTAAATTCCTCAAGGGCAGAGGGTTGTCCTTCGTTTTTGTTACCCCCTCCCCACCTCCCCAGCTCAGTGCCTGCCACATAGTAGCATTCGACAATTTTTTTAACGACTATGAGAAGGAACTCTAGTGAAGAGTCCAGGTTGGAAGACCCTGTAAAAGCCTCTTTAAAGCTGATCGCAGCCAGGTTCTACAAACTGTGCTTTGTACCAGACCCTAGTGTGGGGCTCGACCCATAAAAAATGTGCTCAAGTAAGGATTCTTCAGTTACTTGAATTTATCCCCATGACTGTATTTTCGTTTCTAGTATTTCATCTGGCTCATTTTCAAATATGGATATTCTTTTGTCCATGATGTCTTGTCCTTGCCTTATGGAATCCATTCTTTCTTTAGCTCTTTATACATTTTAAACACACTTATTAGGAAGTCCCTTTCTGTTCTGTTACTCCTAGCTCCTGTTCTGTAAAGTCTTCCTTTATTGGGATTTGCTGCATCCCTTTCATGGCAGTTGGCTTCCTCTTGTGTTGCAATTTTTGACAGCGAACGCATCTTCAGCGGGAAGTATTGTCCGAAAAGGTCCAACCATGCCCTGGATTGTGGCAGTGTCCAGTGGGATGGGTTTCCCTTTGTCTCTGTTAGGATGCTAAAGGGGTAAACAGACCCAGCACAGTTTTTATTAGTAACAGTAAGATCTAGAGTACAGGCCCAAGAGACCTACACGTGACTTACTTCTTCCATGCCTTCCTGGACTACTTTGACAAGCAGCATGTGGTTACAATCATGTGCCTATATTGTCTAAGATATTGATAAGGGCCTTGTAAAAGTATATCTTCCTTTTGTTCTTCCAGAACTGTCATTCTGATGTGGAAACCAGGTGATCTGGACAGGATTAGTTATTAGGAACCGTTTTGGTTATTATTTGGTACTGACTTTTCTTAAAGTGTTTGCTAAATCAATTGGCTGGTGAGTTTTCCCCTTCAAGTATAGAAGTGAAGCTCATGAGTGGATGCATCTAGAGTCTTATTATTATTTGTGATTACACATAGTTTATTTTCTTTATACTTTTTTGTATTTTCCAAATTTTCTACAATAAATACTTTTAATAAAAAATAACTTAAACACTTCTCTTCAAATTCCAGTTTTCTTAGATTTCTTAAATTATCAGTCTACTTTTCAACTTCCTCAGGATTTTTCAAGCACAGCTACTAGACTTTCTTCTTCATGGGTGATAATATCTCTCTTTAATTTCTCATTAAGATTTCATAGAATAAGAAACCATATATCTCAAATATTCCAAGAGAGTCCAGTTTCACTCTCCTACTTATAAAATCAATATTTAAGGGGCCAGCCCGGTAGTTCAGTGGTTAAGTTCACACGTTCTGCTTCAGCAGCCCGGGGTTCACCAATTTGGATCCTTGGTGCGGACCTACACACTGCTTGTCAAGCCATGCTGCGGCAGGCATCCCACATATAAAGTACAGGACGATGGGCACAGATCTTAGCTCAGTGCCAGTCTTCCCCAGCAAAAAAGAAGAGGATTGGTGGCAGATGTTAGCTCAGGGCTAATCTTCCTCAAAAAAAAAAAAAAAAAATCAATACATAATTAAGAAAATGTGGTTATTATACCTATAAGGTTTTTCAGTTTCTCCATAGGCCCTTGCCCACCCCTCTGCACATTTTCTCTCTAGGGTCTAGTTTATTTAATAGCTCGAAGAAAGTTTTACAGTTTTTGTTGCACAGAAGTAATAAATATGTTGAGTGTTATGTTCCTATACAGTGTATATTACACTGTTTTTTTCCAACACATAAGCATCTCCTCAGACTTTGTGGAGTTCCTGGAAGATGATGGAAGTAGTCCTCTGATGGTGATAACTGATTCTTAGAATAGACTTAGATCCAAGAGATTGGAAATATTGGCACTTCAAGGATGAATAAGACGTTGATTTTCCCATCAAGGAGTTTATAATCTAGAAGAGATATATACATGCAAGGCAATGACAGGAGCACCATAGGAGAAAGTACTGTCTTGGAGTTAAGTATAAAGAGCTATGGGAATAACAATGCAAGACCAATTAATTCTGCCAAGTAGAAGAGAATAGAGGAAAACTAAAGAAAGAAGGTGACCTTCTGATGCTCTTGGAATGAAGATTTCACTAGGAAGGCAAGGCTGGAAGACATTTGTGGCGGAAGGAATAGCTTGAACAAAGGTGTGACCACTACAGTAGTTGGATGCAAGAAATAACACACCTGTTTATTTTTTTCTAAATGAAATGAAATCTAGTTCAGGATCCCCACCCACCTCTTGTCAGGAAGTAAAATGTGTCATTTTTTTTGGGTGGGGACACCAGTGGGCAATATACACAGTATAAAAAGATGGGGGATGGGCCTCTGGTCTTTGGGGCACCATGGTTGTCACTGAGAGGTCCAATCTTCGAGCTCCTGGAGTCCGTATGAAGGGCTCACAGTGCCTACTGTTCCAAGTGCTCCTCTTCCAAGAAACAAGAGTTTGTCCTAGGGGTTTGTAGATATCCTGGGAGCTAGGCTGGGATCACATGGCTCTGCACACAGTTTGACTTAATGCCCGTTTTCCTATTCAGCACTTCATCACTGCCCTATGCTGTGCCTGCTGTCTAAAGATCAGACATCTCAAGCCTGGCTCAGTGGCTGCAGAGAATAAAGCTCTCGTTCTTTTGTGGATGGGGAAGAGTCCTTCCCTGACTGCAGAAAGGAGGGTAGGAGTCTGGAGTCCATGTGCTCCTTGTGCAGACTTTCAGTCAAGTCCTCTCTTTCCAGCAATTTGCCTCTTTCACTGTCTTTAGTGCCTGAGGCTTCCAGCACTTGAGCCTGAAAGCCAAAGCAGCTGGCTTCTGGTCAATGCACCCCTCTGTAGGTCCTTAGGCTTCACCTTCCCCCACTGGTCCAAACTAGTTACTACCTGTCCATCCTTTCTGTCTTCCTGTTTTACTGTTTGGGGCTACAGATACACACTAGATTCACTGCTGATGCCTCTTGCTCTTCTTGTTGGTTTTGGATGATATCTGAGGAGAGGGTTACTCCACTATTTTTTTTTTAAAGATTGGCCCTGAGCTAACATCTATTGCCAATCTTCCTCTTTTTTATTTTCTTTCTCTCCAAAGTTCCCCAGTTCATAGTTGTATATGATAGTTGCAGGTCCTTCTAGTTCCTCCATGTGGGACACCACCTCAGCATGGCCTGATGAGTGGTGCTAGGTCTGTGCCCAGGATCTGAACCGGCGAAACCCCGAGCCACCAAAGCAAACTTAAGCGCTCGGCCATGGGGTCGGCCCCTCCACCATCTTTGAAGTATGCATTCTTCAAGATAAATTTTTCTTTCCCTTATTTGCTAACTTTCTGACACTTTCTAACTTTTGATAATTTTTTTTTCCTCTTAGATCATTAGACTTTCATTTACTTTTCCTTGAATTGAAGATGAGAATCCACCTTAATAGTCTCTAATTTAAAAAATTTAACTTTTATTTTATCAGAGTTATTAATGTGCGTAATTTAAAGGATTAAGCAGTTCTGTAAAACTTATTATGAAAAGTAGGTGTCACCTGCATGCCACTGCCCTCAATAGCTTTCTAGAAGCATCATCTTTCAAACTTGTAGCTGTTATGATTGATACTTATATCCACATCACTAAACAACTTGCTTATAGTGCTATATCTTGATTTTTCAGTTAAGGTATTGTCTATTCGCTTCCTGCTGTGGAAGATGAGAACTTAGCTCTCTTTTACCCACCATTCTTAAACACACACCCCATCCCCCCATCTGCCCTAAATAGATGTATCATAATTTTGTTTAATCTTCAGCATTTATCAGATTTATAACTATTTATATGATTATGCTTTTATGACTATGTGATTATTATTTACACATGAGCTATGTGATATTCTATGATTGTTTTTCTTTTCTTGAACCATTTTGAAAAATTTTAATCAAGTACATAATTGTCCTATTGTTTAGTTTGCTTTTTTTTCCTATTTTCTTTTTTTTCTTTATTCATCTCTAAACTCCCCTCTGAATATATATGCATATATATTCAAGCCCATCAGATGCTCTCTCATTTTCATCTTGTTGGAAACCTCTCTCTTAAAAGCCCTTTGACCTCCAATCTTAACTGTGTCCTTTATCCCTGGTGCACACCTGCCATCCTGTTCTTCCTTCACTGTCATTCTGGGACCCCCTTTGCCTCTCTCTTGAGTTGGTTCCACTGTTTTTGGATCCCATGTCCTGTCTTCCTGATTCTTGGTTTTCTCCATTGTTATTGTGGAGCACCTCTTCCAGTAGCTTCCTGAGTAAGGGTGCATAGGGGATAAGATTTATAAGCATGTCTGGAAGTCTTTAAGTGCCCTCACACTTAATTCATATTTCAGCTAAATGAGTAATTCTGAGGTGGAAATAATTTCCCTCAGACTTTTATTTTTTTTTTAAAGATTTTATTTTTTCCTTTTTCTCCCCAAAGCCCCCCAGTACACAGTTGTATATTCTTCATTGTGGGTCCTTCTAGTTGTGTCATGTGGGACGCTGCCTCAGCGTGGTTTAGATGAGCAGTGCCATGTCCGCGCCCAGGATTGAACCAACGAAACACTGGGCCGCCTGCAGCGGAGCGCCCCAACTTAACCACTCAGCCACGGGGCTAGCCCCTCCCTCAAACTTTTGAAGCCATTGTTCAATTGTTTTCTAATTCTAATCTTGGAAATTGACAGATCCGGAAACATTTTGACTCCTGACTCACTGTATATATTTTTTCTCTCAAAGCTTTTAGAATCTTCTCTTTACATCGGTTTTCTGAAATTTCATGAGGGGGTGTCTTGGTATAGCTCTGTTTTTATCTATTGTGTTAGGCACGCAATTGGTCTTTCCCATTTGGAAACTCATTTCTTTGGGAATTTTATTGAATTACTCTTTGACTTCTTTCTCTCCACTTGTGTTTTCTTTCCTTCTGGAATGTGTACTATTCGGGTGTAGTACAATCTATATTGATATTCTACTTTCTAAATTTAAAAAATTTTTTATTTTCCATCTCTGTCTTTTGCCCAACTTCTTGGGGGATTTTTTCTTTCAACTTTATTTTCTAACTGCTTCTTGAGTTTTTCATTTTTACTGTTATATTTTTTATTTCTATAAACTCTCTTTTTGTTCTCTGTTTTATTTTTTTTAAGTTATCTTACTCCTGTTTCATGGATACAGTGTATTCTCCTATCTCTCTGAGGATATTGATAACACCTTTTTTCTCCCAGGAGTTTTTTGTATGGCCTATGTTTATTCCGAGTTGCTTCCGATTATTTGTTCTCTCTCACAGTAGAGATTTTTCTCACATCTTTGCTGATCGCATTTAACATTGGGCACTAAAAAGCTGACTGGAAATGCTGAGCATATGGGGAGGTTTTGATTGTAGGCTTCATCATAACTGGTGTTCTGGTTGAGTTTTTTGGGGGAATAATATTCCTGATGTCTGTATCTTTAGACTTTTCCTTCAGAGTTCCCCATCGAGGTGTCTAATCTCCTGTCAGAGCAGCGCCACTCAAACGTCACTGTGTATACCAGTCACTGTGGAATTGTTGAAATGCAGATTCTGATTCAGTAGGTCTGGGGTAGGACTGAGATTCCTCAATTCTAATTGTTGTTGCTTTCCATGGACTGCATCTAATTTTTTTTTATTGAGGTAACATTGATTTATAACTATATAAATTTCAGGTGTACATCATTATATTTCGCCTTGTATATGGATTACATCACGTTTAACACCAAAAGTCTAGTTGCCTTCCGCCATTGTACACATGTGCCCCTTTACCCCTTTTCACTCTCTCCCCACTCCACTTCCCCTCTGGTAACCACCAATCTGTACTCTGTATCTATGTATTTGTTTGTTTAACTTCCACGTATGAATGAAATCACATGGTATTTGTCTTTTTCCATCTGACTTATTTTGCTTAGCATATTACCCTCACAGTCTGCCTGTGTTTTCACAAATGGCAAGATTTCATCTTTTTTATAGCTGAATAATATTCCATGGTATACATATACCACATCTTCTTTATCCATTCATCCATTGATGGAGGCTTAGATTGTTTCCAAATCTTGGCTATTGTGGATAATGCTGCGATGAACATAGGGGTGAATATATCTTTTCGAATGAGTATTTTCCTGTTACTTGGATAAGTACCGTATCTTGAATAAAAAAGGAAGAGGGACTATGATCCTGGCCGCCAGTTCTGTGAGTTGTTTTGGAGAAAAGGACTGGGAAGTCTCCACATTCAACATATGAAGTTTGCCTCCTTTGCACACTCATTCAATCCACTTGCTTTTAGCATGGTGCCCTTACTCTCAAGTGTGGGTGATGCCCCCAGTCCAGGGACCCTGTGCTTCTCCCTCTCCAGCGGGGGAACCTCTACTGTTCAGCTAGGGAGGAAGGAGGGTGGGAGCAGCAGTTGCTTGGTCAACGGCAGAGCGGCAAGGGGCTTGGAGGGAGTCTGGTTTCTTTTAAACAGACTTTTCACCAATTCTGTTTTGCTCTTACTTTCGCCCCTGCTTCCAGAGGTCCTTGATTCTGCACATTTTTCAGGATTAAAAGAAACATTGTATGTAAATCAAATTGGGCTGCCGCTGCTCTCCCTCAGCTGCTGATTTTAGGATTCAGCTTCCTTGGACTCCTTACTTTATTTTACTCGCATTCATCTTTCTACTTTCTAACCTCTACTTTTAAAATTTAATTTTTCTTTGCTATCGTGTCTCCCATTCTCTTTGCCCTTGGGCGTGGTGCTCTTAACAAAAGTCTCTTTGCTGTAGTTTTAGGGAATTTCAGGAGAGAGAAGATACACGTGTGTTTAGTCCGCCATCTTTAGCTACAAACCCTCCCTAATTTGTTTTCTGCTTTATGCTTCTGACTGTTGTCCTCAGGGCCCTTGAAAATATAGTTCCCCATACACAATTTATGAGACTTTGTTTCCCAACTGAGTTTGACTTCCTTGCCTTTCTAAGGTTGAGGGATCCAGGCTCATAAACTTTGATGTATAGTCTTAAAGTCTCTGTATGCAAATGAGACAAACATCACGATTTTATTGACCAATTTCCAATATTTCCTCTGGTCTGGGGCTCATAAGCACCATTATTCTTTCTTAATGTCTGGGAGCAACTATAAGGGCATAATTCAATTAATATACAGCTCCTACTTGTCTTAGAATTGATTTATTTATAGCTGAAGAGAGAGCTGGTTTTATATTACCATATGGGAGGCTGACTTGCTTATACTTGCTTCCCCCACTGCATTTCCAGCTCAGCACTCAGATAAAGGGAGTACCACGATGAGATGTTCTGTGGTAATCTGGACTCTTTTTTCCTTTTCTTTTTCTCCCCTTCTGAACTCCCCAATAGGGAGCTGAGCCTAGATATTTAATAGAAATAATATTTGGGATATTGAGGGAATTAAAATACAGTATAAGGGTGACTACTCTGAGATTCCATGATTCTATGAGAACCTGCATGTCTGAAGGTGTATCCCTGAATGAGTGTGTTTTTCTTTTGCTGAACCTGATGGTATGAGGAAGTAGAGAGTAGTGGCTAAGAACATAGACATAGCTTTTAAAGTCACATAGACTGGAGTCCGGTCCTCTTACTAATGGGATTGACTTGCACAAGATACTTAATCTTTCTAAGCTCCTGTTTCCTCACCTGTAGAGTAGGAAAATTAATACCTGCCCTACAGGTTGTCATAAAGATTAAACGTGATAATGTATGTACAGCACTTAGGACGGGGACTGGCCCTTAGGATGCACTTACTGTCTGTGATTGTTTGGGGGATTACCAAGGCCTCCTTTTCTTTCAAAACAGAGAATCTAGCATCATCTGCAATTCCAAGAGTTCCAGTATTTTCCATCTATTTGTATTAGACAACAGAAGACATTTGAGTCATACCTGTAATGATGTATTTGGCAGCCCTTAAGAAGTCAATTTATGATATAGACTTTAAAAAATCTTCCAAAAGATGCAATTTTTTTCTGAATCCTCTGATCCTTAAAAAAAAAAAAGTTAGAAAAAAATTCTAGCTACTTTGACTCTACGAAACACATTAAGATCAAGATGAAGAATTAGGTTTCTTTGAATAAAAAATCTTAGGGCAAAGCGCCAGACCAATTCTGAAGGGTGTAGGGTTATGCTGTAGCTCCTCAGATCAACTTTAGTATTTAAATTATTGTCCGATGTATTTATTTTTATGAAATACTCCATGATAAAACATTGAACAGGTGCTGGAGTAGATATAAATATACAAGCTGATTCAACACAAATCTAAATTACCTTAATAAAAAAATATCATAAGAAAAAAATAAATATACAAGCTGGCTTTTTTGCTTCTTCAAGATAGAAAAGTGACTGGTATAATTCCATTACTTGGTTTCTTCTTTCAATCCCTCTTTCTCTGTTTTTTTTCCCCCCAAGGTGGGGACAAGACAGAAGGCTGTAATGGCAAAATTAGACAAGACGGAAATACTCTGCTGGCCTAGTTTGCTGTAACTTTCCTGTATGACTACACTGTGCAGCCAGGACCTGGAAATACCTGTCCTGTCACTAACCTGTCATTGAAGGCTGCCTCAAATGGTTTAGCGTGATTTAATCACTCATTCTTTCTTTCTCAACAGCTTAATACGCAGTCTCTATCATGGCTTCTTATCAATATGAGACACCAATTAATGCTTTTGACTTCTTAGTGTTTTTGGAAACTCTTGGCATTGTGTCCAGCTGCCTGCGTTCTTTTTACACGCTTCCTTCGGCCAACCCTCCTTCGGCAGTTTAGCCTGACTCCAACTTGCAAGTGATGTTTCCACAACAAGTCTTAGGTTGCATGAACTTTTAGCTGCAGCAGATCCAGTCATCTGGGCAGGGAAAGAGATGCAATGACGATGAGTGAGGCAATCCTTACAGTAGCCCAGGGCTCTGCCTGGAAGGCAAAATTCAAGAGTAAAATTCCCCTCTGCCCTGCCAGGCTCTCTCCTGGCACCAAAAGGAACCGTAAGAAGGACAGATTGGCAGGGCTGAGACTTGGCCTGTCTTTGATCTCCCGCCTGCTGTGTCAAATTTGCCCCATGACATTAGTTTTTGGATCAATCTGGAATAAATTGTATGATTTCCTAAAAGCTTAAAAATTAGAAGAATATGTTTCTACTTTTTATCTTTGATTGACAGAGAAGAAAACACTAGAATTTAGTATTATGTATACTCACAGCTAAAAAGAAAACTGCTTTTGAAGCACAAAAAATTTATTTTGAAAGAGCTACTTTTTAGTTTTTCCAAAATTGGATCATCACAGTGTTCGATCTTCCTAATTTATTGTTTTCCTGGAGTGTTGTTTATGTAGGAAGCTGTTTCTTCTTTCTGTTTTAAATCATATGATTCTACATTTCAAGATTTCTTGGTTTGATCGCCTTAAAACTTTCCTCCTCATTATCAATGAAAGCCATCAGGGGTCTGGGGACCTAGCCTCTCTCCTTTCAAGTGTGCTCAGAATCAGCAGGATCTTACATTTCAGAATACAATTTTAGGTCTGTAAGAACAATTCAGCATCCCAGTTTTGAAATTTGATGCCAACTTCTAGTCACTGTCCATCTTTTTTCCTTTTTTCCCTCACTCCTACACCCCCACTCACTGAACTCTCCCATGACATCAAAAGGAGCCCTGCTTTGAAGGGGCAAAAATCACACTGACAGGACATTCTATTTTAGTGTTTAAAATTTAAATTGTGATTCTACTTTATAAGGAGCATGTTTCTTTTTCTGTTTTTCTAGAACCCAACCCATTACTGAATTATAACAAATGGAACAAAAGTGCTGAGAAGAAATTAATTAAATATCGTACTGGAATATGCTCAGAAAAGGTTGAAAAATTATTATGATTATGGTCCCTGCTTTATCTAAAGTTCTTTTATTGTTTTAATAGTATTGCTTAGTTTTATATACATATATATTTAAACATAAAACTTACATAGAATATAAATAATCAACTCTAAATCACTGGGCTACATTTCAGAATTAATGTTACTTTTTACTTCTACATTAAAAGCAGTTTTTAGGTTTATAATTAAAAAAACCAAACATCAGAGATTTAGATAAATACATTCTGGCTAAACTCATGGACAGATATTCGAGAGAATAAATGAAAAAGAGTCACTTCAGATAGAATTGGTGGGAAAGGCATACCTTCTGGACAGTGAAGGAGAAGAATCATGGAAGATTGGAGATGTGTGTGTTTGTGGTGATTGAGCCCTTCTCTATTTCTTATCCCTTCCCTACATCTTTGTGTGGCAGGTGCCGGGAATATAGAGAATTAAACTTTTGTCCCATTCATGGATACAACAAGTTATGTACCTCTGGTCAGGAGACTATTTGCCCCTGTAACCCTCAGATTTTTCTCCCCTTAAATAAGGGGTAAATTCCCTGTCCATCTGTCTCTTCTTGGGTCACCTCTTCATGCTAATCTTTGGAAGTATTACAAAGAAAGTATCTTAGCCTAATTTCAGCCCATGTTTTTTTGTTCCTGTTCTTGGCCCATTGGTTGGTTTCTTTGGAGACAGTTTCTGACTGTTATGCCAATTGTTACAAAGTTGTGAATATCAAATTACAATCTATAGTTAATATTCAACATTAGTAGAATATTTTAGAGCAAAATTCACCAAATACAGAGCTTGTGGAGAGAATATATAACATTGCCTTTCTCCTTGTAGTCCTTCAGCAAATCCTGGTTTTATGGAGCTAAAATTTAAAGTGTTTATAATCAGTGATGGCATTTTGTACTACAATAACTGCTGTGAGAAGAAAGAGAATTCTCTAGTATTACAAATTGAGAATTTAAATTTGAATGATGTTAAGTGAATATAAGAAATATACTTCCAAAGTAATAAAGAAATTTATATGCATGCCATCCAGTTTGTAATAGCAGCAGTGCAAAAATCAGAGCCACTTTATAAAGAGCTTTTATTGATTAAATAGAATTATCATGTGAATTTTGTATTTAAATAACTGAGTTTGGTTCTGTCTCATCTTACAGAACAAGGGTTTTTTTATATTTTCCTTTAAATATGATGCTATAGTACTATCAGAGAGCTGTTTGCTTATATCTTACTAAACTCCATGTGTATATATAAAGAGTTTATTGGAAAATGTTTAAAATGAAAAAATACATACCCTTCTATTTAGTTTCTAATAAAAATAAAACAAAAATTTGAGTTGTTAATTTTTTTGTAGAAGTAACTAAAAATTGGAAATGAAAGCTATCTGGTATTAAGACAGGAGACGTGATTTTCTTGGATAATATTTGTCATTTTTCAAAATTTGGAACGTCCTAGAGGACAGAGATATTATGTGTTTTGTTTACTGTTGTATGACCAGTTTTATATGTGGTATATGCTCAATATGTGTTTAATTGTTGATTAGATATATATTTTTCCACTGCAAATCTTTCTCTATGCTCTCTTGTACTATGATTATAGATCATTATATACAAAAGTTATTTGAGTCATATCTTCTGGGCTTTATACCTTATTTTGACTAAGATATTGTTCACAGGCCTGACTTGGCCATAGATAAACCAGTTTTACCTAGTTTTTCACTCTCTTGGCCATTTCTTTTTCTTTTTCTCCGTAATTAAAAATATTCCCAAGTTTAAGGCCAGATCAGAGGCAGCTGTTGCTCTGTTCTAGACGCAAAATGATTTAGATATGTATTCACATTTGGGCACTTCTTGAATTGTTGGCCTCAGGCACTAGGGAAGTTTTCTCTTTGTGACTGAGAAGGTGACATCTGACATCTTGTTAAATTAACTATGTGGAAAGAATATAACATTGGCCTTTGTAATTAGAAACTGATAAGGGTTCAAGGGTTGATTATTGGGTAAATCATTGATAGCCTCTGATTCAAGGGCATTACTGGGCTAATTTTATTGTATGTTTTTTAGATATGTTAGATTGAAATAAAAACTATAGTGACATAGAAATAGAAAATTTTTTCACAATTATTTATAAAATGGTTGTATGTTTATATAGAAGATATGCAAATTCTTCATCTGAGCCTTGGCTTCTCAGTGTCTCACTTCTAGGTGTTTGATGGTTTCTGCTTATTGAAACCATCTATTCAGATGACTTTTGACTAAGAAATCACAGAGGGTGGGACTCCCATTTGTGTGACTTACTCTTTTCTTACCTGCTAGGTGAGTGACTAACTTAGCAGATAATTCTGCTGAATTGTTTGGCCCACTGATGAGATTCGTTTCGGGATCAAGTTGAGCCTTTTGGGCTCCCCAGTCAGCCCCACAATGTATATTTCACACATGCAAATGTGCTCATATGGAAGTCTTCGCGAAACAGCAGCCAGTTTTATTTGAGATGCCTTACAATTTGAAAATAAATGATGCCAAATTTAACCAGATGGTGAGTATGGAGTTACTTATAGATAAACTTAACTCGATTCCAATGGTTTTACATACATCCAACAACTAATTAATTAAAAAATGCTCCAAATATGTATATATCTATCTATCTTGCCTACAAAACCGTATCCATTTGGCATTAATAATATGAGAGAAAGACATTAAAAATGATCAGTTTTGTGGTCTTTCCTTTCCCTGTTTAAGGGAGAATGTGATATGCTGGTTGGTACAAATTTAGTTCCTGCTTTTCAACTGCCTTGTTTTTCTTCAAGCACTTATTTTTTCATTTATCATGCAAAAAAAATATTATCCTTGTAAAACTCCACTTACATAAAAGTATACAATATATACAAAATTGCCCCTCCTAGAATGCCCCTCCCTGCCCTGAGTCCCAGATCCCACTCCCCTCCCAGAAGTAACCACTGATAAGACTTTATTATATATTCTTCCTGACCTTTCTTCTCTGCATAAGTATAAACTATTCTATCTGTTTTGAATGTCTTATGTGGGATCATACCTTACATATTGTTTCTTAATTTAATGTTTTCACTTGGGTTTTTTCATACCAGCAAACAGATCCAGCTCACTCTTTCTAAATGCTGCAGCGTAAGTAGTCAATAGAATACTAGTCAATGTACATTTTTGGTTTTACCATTTCTATATTAATAAATCATTTATCTTTTTCCCCCCAATATTTCAGTTATAAAAAATGTTGCAATGGACTTTCTTGTACATGTTTTCTCAAATGCTTCCTTTTTTTATTTTTCCTGATGAATTGCTTTCGTAGACTCATTCTGTATTTTTTGGGTCTTGTATATCTAATGCAAAAGTTGGAATGTGAAATGCTGAGGTGTTACTTTTGACTTTTCTGAAGTTTTACAACTGAATCCAGGATGAGGAGCTATTATAGTTATTGACCTGTTGAACTCCTCTCTCCACTGAGATGGCACGTGAACTCGAGGGGAGGGGAGAACATGGTAATGGCAAGAAACTTGGAGACCCACCTGTTGACTCATCCACTAATTAGCTCTCATCTTCAAAATAAACAAAAACCTTCCTCAACACTGCATTCCTCCATAGTTACAGTTTCTCATTGCAATTTTCTCATCACATTGCAGCCAAACTTTGCTAAAGAGGAATCTCTGCTTGCTTTCTCTGACTTCCCATTCAGTTCTCCACCCACTGCAGTCGGGGCTCTGCCCACCACAGCTACCACCACTGAAACTGCTCCCTTCAAGACCTTCTGGTTATCAATTTTTTTGGATACATTTCAGGCCCTTCATCACCTGGCCTCTAGACACCATTCAATTCTTGATCACTTCCTCATGAAGTTCTCGTCTCCTTTAGTTTCTGTGACACAACTATATCTATTAGTTCTGTTTCAGAAGAAAGTAACAGAAAACTCAACCCGAATTGGTTTAAGCAGTAAGAAACTTCACAGGCCGCACAAATGGAAGTCTAGAGGTAAAGCAAGTATCAGGGTTGGCTCCAGCTCCATATCTCTGTTTCTCCTGGCTTGGTTTTCTTCCTTCAGTTGGTTTCTTTCTCAGATTGGCAGGGAGAGAGGGCTGCAAGTCTGGGCTTAGTTACCTAGGATGACATCTGGAGGAAGGGAAAGCATTGCTTCTAGAAGTTCTTCTAAGAGAATAATGAGGAATTTGTCTGATGTCCCAATAAATTGGTCTTTCTTTTTTTATTTATATAAATATATAAATATTATATAAATTGTATATTTATATATAATTTACATATAATACAAAATTATATATATAAAAATAATATTTTTCCAGTTTTATTAAAATACAATTGACATGCAAAGTTGTATAAGTTTAATGTGTACAATATAGTGATTTGATATATGTACATATTGTGAAATCATTGACATAATAAGTTTAGTTAACATCTATCACCCTACATAGTTACAATTTCTTGTCTTGTGATGAGAACTTTTTTTTTAATGTTTTGGTTTTTCCTTTTTTTCCCCAAAGCCCCCCGGTACATAGCTGTGCATTTTTAGTTGTGGGTCCTTCTAGCTCTGGCATGTGGGATGCTGCCTCAGCATGGCTTGATGAGCAATGCCATGTCTGTGCCCAGGATCTGAACTAGCAAAACCCTGGGCACCCAAAGTGGAGCGCGCAAACTTAACCACTTGGCCACGGACCCGGCCCCAAGATGAGAAGTTTTAACATCTACTCTCTTAGCAACTTTCAAGTATACAATACAATGTTGTTAACTGTAGTCACCATCCTATATATTATATCCCCAGAACTTATTTATCTTATCATTGAAAGTTTGACTGCTTTCACCCATTTCATCAAACTTTTCTTGAACCTCATTGGGTTACTTGCTCCTCATATGAAGTCTCTAACAAAGGGGATGGGATTATCTTTAGACTAGTTAGGTCAACCTTGGAACTAGAGACATTCAGCCTCCCTAGAGGCCCATGGACTTCATGGGGGGGAGGATTATGTGAAGAAGGAGAGCAGAAAATTGATACATATTAGGAAATCAACAATGTCCACCACAATTACTGTCTCTTGGTTTTTGTTTTCTTTTTTTTAAAAAAAAACCTCAGATTGCTCTTCTTGGTTCTCTAATGATTTCCTCTTCCTCTGCCCAGTCCTTCCATGTGGATGACCACCAGAGTGTCACTCTTGCTTTCTTCTCTTCTCACTGTTCATATTATTCCTGGGGCTATGCATTCTCTCTTGAGGCTGTGTATACTGATGATTCCCAAATCCACAACTCCAGTCCATGGAGCTCTTCTAAACTGTAGACTCTTTTATCCAATTGTGTATTGGACATCTCCACTTGATAATCACATATGCATCTCAAATTCAACATGTCCCAAACTGAATTAGTCAACACAGCCCAAAGATCAGCCCATCCTTCTGTATTCCCAACCTCAGTGACTGCCTTGATCAAACGCTATTCCCTAAGTCACTATAGACCCCTTTTACTTCTGACATTGAAGCAGTTACAAAGCCATTTTCATCCACCAAAATTTAACAGGGCCACAGGCTATGAGAAATCTTTTCTGTATTACCCTTTCTCTATAATTGGGGATGTGTTCTTATCTTATGTGATCCTATGGTGCTTTGTATATACAGTCATACGCTGCATAATGACGTTTTGGTCAACAAGGGATTGCATATACAATAATTGTCCCATAAGATTAGTACCATGCAGCCTAGATGGGTAGTAGGCTATACTATCTAGGTTTGTGTAAGCACACTCTATGATTGCAAACTGAGGAAAGTGCCTAAAGATGCATTTCTCAGAATGTATCCCTGTTAGGTGAACCATGACTGTAACTCTATAAGAGCACTTCTGATGTTCACTATCTTCATGACTGTAGGTGCCGTATCTTACTAGTTTTTAATATCTCTGTTCTCAGCAGAGTACCTTGAACACTGTAGATGTTCAGGAAATGTTAGATGATTATTGAATGACTTTAGTCTTTAAACACTTATTGCACCACTATTATTTCCACATATTCTACCAAGCTCTGAATGTCTGATGCTCCTCCTTGACAGATTTTGTCCTGCCTTGTGATTGGGGTGGGTGGAGTCAGTAGGAAAATGCCAGAAGCTATGTCTTAAGGCAGTGAGTGCCCGTTCAGGGCCAGTATAAACAATTTGAAACCAGGTTAGAGATCCAAATAAGGCTGGATGACTCTAGGAAGCTAAGGCATGAAGCCAATTGGATTGGTGTCTGAGTTTTTGAAGCGGCCAGTGGGAAGAAAATCTTAGAGTTAATTCCAGGTCCGAGAGAGACATCTATGGCAGCTTTTCATCCAGTTCAAGATGCTCAGAGTGTCATAGTCATTGGGATACAAAGGTGAATAGGAAATGACTATTAACCAAGTAGGAACCCATAGTTAGGTGGGAAAATAGGTAACAAAAACTTACACTTCAATGTAAGAAGTGATATGGTAAAATATACATATACAGCATTAGGAAATCCAGAGGAAAAAGCTAATGAATGTGCTTAGAAGAAATTGCAATGACCTTGAGGAGATCCTTGTTAAGGGAGGATTTTTTTTTTTTTATGATAACATCTCAGATTTGGCATTTAACTCCATAAATGTCCTCAGGAAAAACCACTTCCCTTAATACATGTGCAAAAGTTGGTTTGGTCCATTGTATCCATATGTCACATTTTTTTCCAGGGCTCTTGGGAATTCTACCTGTGGAATTCTTTTCAGTAGCTTGGTATTCAAACTATAAATAGGAGAGGTGTTTTTTAGGGTGATTTTTATGCAGAGAAAAGATTATTCAGAGTTTACTTTAGATATATAAAAATTAATATTCAATATATTAAGATTAAATTAACAACTATACATTTAAATTGAGAATTATAAATACTTGATTCTTCCTTAAGCTTTTAAGTTTAGCTCATAAATCTTATTCTACTTAAAAGTCTAAATTTTAGCCTCATGTTCTGAGAATTTAAATAATGTTTGTAAAATAAAAACCTTAAACATTTAAAACTGTATTTATAACTTAATATATGTGATTTTTCTATTAAATGTTACAGTTGCATGATTTAATAAAGAAGATTCTTCCTAAATTGTTAAATAACTCTTCTAAATCTAATTGAATGTAAATTTGGATAACCTTAAATCTTCTAAAATTATGCATAAAGTTAAGATTTAAACCAGCCTAAATATCTAATACAATTACATATTTTAAATTTACACAGTTGACCCTTTACTCTAATAGGTCAGATTTTCTTTTGCATTATGCCTACTTAGAGTAACCAAGTATGCTCAGATTTTTAGATGCAGAAATATTAATTGTAAGGTTTTGGTTTTCTTAACAATTTCTCTACTTAATTGGAAACTTTTCTGAGACTGGGAGATGCTTACTTTATGTGGACAAGATTATAGCTCTGTCTTCTTTTTTTTTCCTCAATGCAGGTCCATTCTTGGAGACTCTGGGACACACCAAGGCCATTTGTAGCTGGAGTGGTTTTGGGTTCCTAAACTCTGCCTTCAAGAGATGTATTTCCTAATTATTCCATCTATTCTTTTACTTCTGCAATCCCCATCTGGCTGGCTTTCATCACGTGCATCCAATCAGAATCCCAATGACATTCTTCACAGAAATAGAAAAAAGAATCCAAAAATTGATATGGAACAATAAAAGACCCTGAATAGCCAAAGCAATCCCAAGAAAAAAGAGCAAAGCTGGAGGCATCACAATCCCTTACTTCAAAACATACTACAAAGCTATAGTAATCAAAACAGCATGGTACTGGCACAAAAACACACAAGTTAATGGAGGGTCATGTTTCTATTTGCTGTGGGACAGTGTTAGTCATCGGAAGCAGGATGATGCAAAGATCTCTCAAGTACAATAGTCTTTAGATCCAGTAGATGGCAAGACATTTAAGTATCTTACGAGTCAGAGCAATGCAAAATTCAATTACACCTCTTCACACCACATAAAAATATCTGTGATTATTAATTAGTCTACTTGTTAGTTATCTGCCTCTCCCAGTTGAGTACAATCTCCATGATAAAGGCTAGTATTTTTTTTAATTAAGCATTTTATTCTGAAGTAATTTTAGGGTTACATGAAATTGAAAATACAGTAAAGAGTTCTGTGTACTCTTCATCCAGCTTCCCCAAAGAATAACATTCTTATGCAACTATTGTACGCTATCAAAACCAGGAAACTAACATTGCCGTGATACTATTGTCTAGGCTTACAGACCTCATGGGGGTTTCACAAGTTTACATACACTCCCATGTACATGCGTGTGTGTATACGTGTGTGGTTCTATGAGATTTTATTCTATGTATAAATTCCTGTAACCACCACAGCCAGAATACAGAACTATCCATCACTACAAAGACACTCCCTCTTGCTATATCCATATATGAAAACTAGTCTGTTTTATTCACTTCGTCCTGTCAGTGCCTGCATAGTGTCAGCTACATAACAGGCACCCAATAAGTGTTTGTTGAATATACTTGTACGTAGCTAAATATTACTAGAGGAATTTGCCTAATTTGTTTGGATAAAGAACTGTTAATCTGTTTACCGGACTTGAGTTACTAAGAGGATATTTGAGGATAAAAATGTCATCAAACTGCATCTCATAATGACTGATTTGCAAAGAACACAAAAAGTCCTCAGCTACCAAGTCCCATAGAAACGGTGCATCACCAACTAATCCAAAATTTATAATCCAGCCTTTGCCAACATGCAGAGGTTACAAGTCTTGAGAGGAGATATATACACACACACACATATGTGCTTCAGATCAATTATGTGAAATGTCATCTCGACATCCTCTGGAGTCAGACGATAGAATGAAGGCAGCCTGACTGGGGGGCACGGGGCTCCGGGGCTGCGAGGTCTTGCTTCCTCCTGGTTCTGATGACTAACACTGTCCCAGAGTAAATAGAAACATGACCCTCCATTAACTTGTTTTAGACTGACTACAATAAAATTTCCCCTAATGGGACTAGGGGGAAATCGACTACTCCCGAAAGATATTTGCACATTGCTGGAGTTTCTTGACCTTGAGATATCTTTTTGGAAGCATTTAAAGAACTAAAGAAAGAGATTGCCCTTTAAGGAGACCTTACAGCAGAAGGAGGTGGGAAAATAATTACACTGCATACCAGCTCTTACCTTTGCACAGAATCACTACATGACAAATGCTAAAGCAAACACGCTGGGAGAATACCATTATAGCCATTCATCTCTCTTCTGATAAGAAAGGCATATGAATTTTATATCTTGAAGACTTTTGTTTTGCAGGGTTTGCTTTTGCAGGCTGCTTTTTACTCACGATTTGTGGAGATTGAGTCACTTTGGAATCCATTTTTGTTTAGTTACTTGAGGTAGAGCGTTTAGTGTATTTTGTGTTAGAAACCACAGGTAAGACCTGTTTCTGTAAATGATTTATTTCCATGGATCTGTTACTTTAATTGATTTGATATTTACTCAAGAACGTTCTTTCTTCGCTTGCCCTGTCAGCCCCCTTTGAGGGCTTTTGGAAAGTATGTGGCCATCATAAATAGGTTGACTCCTTCCCAGGCCAGTTACTTCTCTGAGGTTTATGCATGTTTAAATGGATTCTGGGCACCATTTCATACGGATTTTTTTTGAAGTTCTCTTTTGGAATAAAACCTGTGGCTTGGGAAAGCTTTAACCTATACCTCAACCAGCTCTACAAGTCCCCCCATAGTCACCAGAACAATAACATCAATCATAATAATTAAAAATATGGACTATTGACATATCCTTGATCTCATATGGATTTTAAACAGAGGCATCTTTAGAAACCTTTCCTAGTTTTATTTTATTGGTTTTAAAATTCAACCTAAACAAAAACAGGATGATTGCCAGGAAAACTCAGCTTTAAGACAAACCCTGTGCTGACTCTCCCAACCATGTTGCCAGCCTTAAGCCGTTCTGAGTGGCCACTGGATATGTAACCTGTGAGGCAAAGTTGTTTAGCGGGGCGGCCAGTAAGCCTAGAGCCTCAGTGTCCCCACCCTTCTGGGTAATGGGGATTCCCAGGTCTTTAAGTGGTTTTCGTGTGTTTCGTCTCAGGCCTGGTTCACTCTCTGGGAGTAAGGCAGGTATGGAGATGCACTGGAGTTGAATTTTTCAGCTCCATGGAGCTGGCTATGGGGGACTCAGGGCCAGGGACAAGGGCCTGGAGAAGGGTCGTCTCCATTCTGCACCCAGCAGCATCTAGAAGCTGTTCAGTCCCTTTTCACTGCCTTTTCTCTTCCAGTAGATAGAAAAATGCTGCTCTTCTGCAAAATATTATTTCAAGAAGCACCTATACTGTTTGTCTCAAGCTCCCTAAAAAGAAGAGTGGTTTTTATATGGAAAGGAAAACCAAAGTCCAAGGTCACCAAACCAAAAGAGAGCTAAGAAAGAAAACTGCCTTTCAAAGCTTCCAGCCATTTCCAGTCAGTGGACCCCGTTGGTATCCAGAGTTTATGGTGCAAGCCACTCCAATGCAGAGGCCCTAGCTGCAGTCTTCTAGTTGGCCTGAGAACTGAAGGGAATCATTGAATTTCACCTTTGCTGGGGGAAGGCCACAATGCAGGGGAAACTCTGTTCAGCCTTCCAGGGAACTTCCAGAACTTATAGACTGGCTACGGAATGACTTGGTCAATTAAGTGTGCTTTCCGGGCTGTGGTGCTTCATTTTGCCCTTACCAACATGAATATTTGCCCAAATGTTGCTTTCTGCTTTACCCTTGCCTCTGAGGAGGAAAATATCGTTAATGGAGAGGGCAGACCAAGGGCAGAGAGTTGCTCATTTTTCTGCATCATGGAAAATGTAGGATGTGCAGGAAACTTATCCTTTCAACTAGCTTAATCCTTTCAGTGAGGCTCTTCAATGGGCTGCATTGTACTCAGTCTTTATTTGAACACGATAAAAATAGCACACTTAGGGGACTACGTGTAGAGAACCAGAGTGAAATGGAGAGTTGAAGTAATTGTCCAGATAATCCAAGCAAAAACAAAACGAAACAAAATAAAACCAACCACTGGTGAGAAAAAAGCGGCTTTAGAGCCTGAACGATCCAGTCTGGTTCTCTACATTGTTCAAATTCACTAGCTCTGCAACTATATTTACTTTTTCTACATAAACTGAGCCTAAGTTATGTTGAAGAGTTTTTTTTCCTCCAATATCATCTCAAGTACTACCTCAACAAATGCCTTTGCTCTAAAGTCTCTCTCTCTGCTCTGTTTTCCAGGAAGAAAGAAAGTAGATCTCGCGATAGATTTACACGTTTTTATATGAGACAACAGTCTAAAGACTAGATGGCTCTGGAGTTTGGGGAGATTTTTTCTCATTTGTTCTGTGAATTCCCCTTAGCAAGCTGCTAAAGGCTGGAGATGGTTTATCTACACACTCGCATGTTTTAAACCTGGTGCTTTATGCTTGGCTAAGTGCCTGTCATGTGTGTTGGTTGCCAGCACAACAGCTTGGCTCATTTGGAAAATCAAGGAACTCAGTTTCCTCTGAGATAGCAGCTGGTAATATTCCACTGGATGCTAGTGAGACACTGGCCGGCTTGGACATGACGTCTGAGGCAGAATGCTCCTTTGTCTGGCCTTCCATGTTGGGATTGTGGCTCACCTCTCAGATTACTCTCCCTGATCCTGCTGTTATAAAGACACTGCTTCTCTCACCATCCTTCTCATACAAGCTCAAACTTTTTCCTTCATTCATCTGATTTTTCTTTCTGCCTCTTTCCTTACATAAGCAGTCACCAAGTCCTGTGGATTCTTCTTTCCCAAAAGTTTCCCTACTCTAATCTTTTATTTTATTTCTATTCCCTGAGTTTGGGATCTTATTTTCCTATCCCTCCCAATAACCCCTTGCTTTTTTCACTCTCATCCATTTCTTTTTTTTTAAATTGAGGTCACATTAGTTTATACCGTTATGTAAATTTCAGGTGTAGATCATTGTATTTCGACTTCTGTATATCGTGTTCACCACCAAAAGTCTAGTTCCCTAATAATTAATGATGTTGAACATCTTTTCCTGTGCCTGTTGGCCATCTGTATATCTTCTTCGGAGAAATGTCTGTTCAGATCCTCTGCCCATTTTTTAATCAGGTTTTTTGTTGTTGTTGTTGTTGTTGAGTTGTATGAGTTCTTTACATATTCTGGATGTTAACTCCTTATCAGATATATGATTTGCAAATATCTTCTCTCAATCGGTAGGTTGTCTTTTTGTTTTGTTGATGGTTTCCTTTGCTGTGCAGAAGTTTTTAGTTTGATGTAGTCCCATTTGTTTATTTTTTCTTTTGTTTCTTTTGCCTGAGGAAACATATCCAAAAAGATATTGCTAAGACCAATGTCAAAGAGTATCTTGCTTACGTGTTCTTCTAGGAGTTTTATGGTTTCAAGTCTTACATTCAAGCCTTTAATCCATTTTAGGTTAATTTTTGTGTATGGTGTATGATAGTGGTCTACTTTCATTCTTTTGCATGTGGTTGTCCAGTTTTCCCAACACCATTTGTTGAAGAGATTTTCCTTTGTCCTTCATATATTCTTGGCTCCTTTGTCAAAAATTAGTTGTCCATAAATGTGTGGGTTTATTTCTGGGCTCTCAATTCTGTTACATTGATTTGTGTGTCTGTTTTTCTGCTAATACCATCTGTTACGATTACTATAGCTCTGCAGTATACTTTAAAATCAGGGAATCAGACTCACTCATTTCTAATCTGTCCTAAGTAAATGCCAGAACAACCTTCCTTGAAGCTCTGCTTAATTGAATTGTATTGTCTTGCACAAGCAACCTCACCCCTTAAAAAGTTTTCCTCAAATTCCTCACCCTGGCATTGAAAGCTTTTGTCAGTTTAATTCTGATGACTTTGGAGCCTCGTGCGAATATTCAGCTGGGCCTATTGTCCTTCTACCTGAAACACCTTTCTTCCTCTTGCTCACCCATCAAAATTCCAACCATCTCCTAAGGCTGGATTGGACATGCCAATTCTTCCAGGAAGACTTCTCTGACCACCTGGGAAGGAAGTGGCCATCTTTTAACTGGAATTACAGTATCTTAGTGTTTGAAGGCATCTTGGAGGGTACTGAGTCCAACTTTCCACCCAGTAACACACCCTTTGACCTTTCCTTGAAGATGTCCAAGATGGGGAGCACATGTGGCAGCTCGCTGCATTTTTGGATAGCTATTATTTTTTTTGTTTTTAAATATTTTATTTATTTATTTTTAAATTTTCCTTCTTCTCCCCAAAGCCCCCCAGTACATAGTTGTATATTTTAATTGTGGGTCCTCCTAGTTGTGGCATGTGGGACACTGCCTCAGCATGGCTTGATGAGTGGTGCTAGGTCTGTGTCCAGGATCCGAACCAGCAAACCCTGGGCTGCCGAAGCAGAGTGCGTGAACTTAGCTACTTGGCCATGGAGCCGGCACCTCGGATAGCTATTATGGATAAGAATTTCTTTTTTCTCCTTTTTAAAAAAAACTTTTCTTTCTGTCTCTCTTTTTGACAAAATTTCTGCCTCCCTGTACCTTACTTGTCTTTGGTCTGTCCTCAGGAGCTATACATAAGAAATAGCATCTTTCTTCTATATCAAAGCTCCTCAAATGTTCGCTGACTGCTATCTTAGCTATCTTGAGTAATCCAAATACAACCCTGATTCTTCAATTTTTTCTTATATTAAAATGGTTTCTAAATCATTCTCCATATTGGCTTTTTTTATCTGGAATTGCTCCAGGATGTTAACAATAATCTTCAAATATAGATTTCAGCAGAAATTACACAACTTTCCTGATTCAATGTATTCAGTCCAGAGAACCTGACATATTTGCATCACTCATTTGGCTCATTATGTACTGTAGTATTTACAGATTCTTTTGGCTGCGGAGGAAAGAGGGACTATTCTCTGTGCCTTTGCATTGTTGTTTGTAAAGCGGATGATCAGTCATTGGAAAGCAGCAAGTCAAACCTGCAAATCTCTATGTCCTTTAAAGGAGGCCCTGCATCTAGTAGGCATTCAATAATTCAGTGATGAACAGTGCTAAATCTAGTGTTCACTTCTCAGCTCTCGTATTATTTGATCTCTTGGCAGCACTGACAGTCGACCACTTTCTCCTTCTAGGAACTCTTCCTTTGGTTTCCATGACAGTCTACCCTGCAGGTTTTCTACCTAGCGCTCTCCACTTCTCTGTCTTCTTTATAATTTCCCTTTCACATTGGTTTTCTTCAGGGCTCTTTCTAATGCCCTTTTCCCTTCTACTTCATCCTCACTGTCACTTCCCTACTCTGGCATCCATCTTCTCAGGCACAGAATACTGTAATAATCACCTACAATCAGATTTGGGAAGTTTGGGAATGCTTAAAAATTGTTCATCTTTAAAGTCCTTTCCTAGGGAAAAAGACAATTGGAAGAAGACAACTGAGGAGATTTAAGAGATATTTAGGAAGTAGAATTTAATGTACTTAGTGATTTTTTGGATTCTATGATGAGAAAAGGGTAAAGAAGGCAAGGGCTGGAGAAGATAAGAAGGCAGAGACCCTGGGGGAGCTTGAGAAAAACTGACAAGAGCTAGGTCCCAGTATGAGCATTGAAATGCTGGTGAGTCCTGCATACCTGGAAGAGCTGAGAAATTGTAACCGGAGGGAGGTGGCCACGAGAAAGGAAATAAAGTGAAGTCAAGGGTAGTGATGTAGAGGACTTTTGTAAAAATGAGAATTCCAAAGGGGCTGCCCTTCATGACAGAAATGGAGAGACATAAACTATGATGAACAAGGGTTGAGGCTCCCAGAAGCAGCCAGCCCCAGAGGAGTGCTGAGACGGTGTGGAGAGAGGTGTTCTGAATGGAAAATCAAGGGAGAGACAGAGGTGTCTAGAGAGGATCTTTAGGGGACTTTTACTGTTTATGGTTTGTAAAAGCACTTTTCCTGATTTATGGGAGTTGTATAGGCTTTACCAGCTTCACTCAGTAGCATGAACTCTGGCAAGAGTCTGGGAACCTCCATGTATCCCAAGCACATAATTTATATGGTTATTTTTCAACAGAATAAAGATTGTAGATGTAATTAATAAAATACAAATGATCAAAATCATTGCCGATGTCACAGTGACTTCTTGTTCTATATATCTCCCTATCAGTAGACGATGGAAGAAGAGACATTTTTATGTGTGTGTGTGTGAGGAAGAGTCCTTAAAAGTTTCAGAAGAAGCAGAGTGACAAACACAGGTCTATGGGCATCCTCAGTTCTTGATTAATCTCCCTGTGTTTTTACAGCTTTATACATCAATGTATAGTGTTGAACTTTCCTATAGAAATGGTGCACAGTTTTCGCTTTTAATAAAAAGCTGGAGGCTATTTCTGACATAAGAATTTGGTGTCTTCCATGAATTTCCTCTTGGAAGACGCGAAAAAAAAAAAAAAAAGAAGTAGATACATGCTTATGGCATATTTTGGGTGTTTTTTCTTTTACTATGACAATGTTAAAAATATAGATGGACAAACGGAAACTAACATTTCTAAATGAACTCTATTTATTTCTGTGATGATTAACTAATAATGTTGTGTGTGTGTTTTTATTTTTTTAAAGATTTTATTTTTTTCCCCCCAAAGCCCCCCAGTACATAGTTGTACATTCTTCATTGTGCGTCCTTCTAGTTGTGGTATGTGGGATGTTGCCTCAGCGTGGTTTGATGAGCAGTGCCATGTCCTTGCCCAGGATTTGAACCAATGAAACACTGGGCCGCCTGCAGTGGAGCACAGGAACTTAACCACTCGGCCACGGGGCCAGCCCCTGTTGTGTGTGTTCTTATACCTAATTCTTACGTTCTCCTTCACAATGCTCTTTTTTCCCTCTCTTCTCTAGTTCAGCTGAGCTAGCTGTTTTATGTATTATTCTTGAAATACTGTTTGTTCATTGTTAGCATTTAAGGATGTAGTATGTGTGTATGTGTGTGTGTATTTATGTTCTGGCTTCTTTCATTAAACATATTGTCAATTTTCCCATATCATTAAAATTTTCATTTAAAACTACTGGCTTCCTAGGTTCCCATATGCATCTTCTACAATTCATTTAACTTTTTTGTAGGTAATTCCTAAGTTTTTATCATTAGAAATAATGCTTTGGTCTACAATGTCGTGAGAGCGTGTTTTTATTTTCCCCTCCGGAATTATTCTTCTGGTAGTAGAGTCTGACATCCTCTGGGGCACCACATTCTTGCACTCTCAGCGCATGTATTCAGGATGGGGCTGGGGAGTTGAGCATATGGCCTCAGTCTAATCACAGGATTTCCCTGCCCACAGTGACGGCCTTGTGATCCAAACAGTGCCAACTAGATGCAGCGAGTCTTTGGCTGAGACTTCTGAGAGACTCACACTCTTTTCTTAAAGGATTTACAAATGAGTGGTCATGAAAGTGATACTGCTGAGACCGTCTTGCCACCATGGGGAGTCTCAGAATGACATCCACGAGGAAAGCAGAGTAGAACTAAAAGACAGAAACAACAGAAAACAACCAAACAAACAAAGCGTGGTGTTCCAAAGTCTCTGGAACTCTAACTTCAGCCTGTTCTGCACCTAGACTTTTGTTGAACCAATAAATCCTGCATTTACTCTTGCCCCCTCAATACACACACACACACCTACACCTTATTTTTAAGTTTGTTTGCATTGAAGGCTTGGCCTCTCAATGAGAGAGCCCTGTTGTAACCTCTTTGTTCACATGTCATTGACTTCACAGTGAATTGTGTCCTTTGGATAATTAGAGCTAACATGAATTGAGTGCTCACCTTGTGTTCAGGCATCATGTTAAAGGTGTTACATACATAATTTAGTCCTTCCGATAATCATTGGAAGTAGCTACTATTATAATCCTCATTTTACACATAAGGAGATTAAGTCTTAGAGAAAAGACAAGAACAAAATGTTAGTGCAGAGTCGGCCTAGCAAGTGGTGGAGATAGGACTGAATTTTAGGTCTGTCTGTTTCCAGAGGCAGAGCTACATTACAACCTGCCTTTTTGTTACTCCTAATTTCCCTTATTTATTCCCTAAGAACAAAATGCATTCTGTATGCAATCAGAAAGTCTCTTTAAAGAGCAGTGTAGTTAAAGGTTTTGGTCTTGCAGCAAGATACAAGGAAATTAAAGGCTGGATTTTAGAAGGAACATAAGAAGAAGCAGGGTCTGAGAAAAGTCCCAGAGGTGGGACCGAGGTGTGTCACAGGTGTGTGTGTGTGTGTGTGTGAGTGCAACAGGTGAACTTTGGGATTCTTTCCAATCACAGAGTCTAGGATTCTAAGAAATCTAGTCCGTCTAGAGCTCAGAAGCCATGTAGAAATGTGAGTTATGAAATTGGATCAGATTTTGAATCCTACATAAGAGTCTGGATGTGATATTATGGGCAATGGAGAACCCTTAATTCCTTCAGAAGGTGCAGCAGACTGCTGCTTTGGTGGCCGCCAATGAACCACGGCCCTAGTAGTCACGCCCTTGTGTATTCCCCTCCACATTGATTTAAGCCTGGCCATTTAATTAGCTTTGGCCAATATGACAGCAGCAGACATAATGCAAGTGGAAGCTCCATAAGAATTTGCACATTTGGGTCTATTCTCTTGGAAGGTTTTTTCTTGAAACCCAGCTGCCAACTACAAAGAAACCCAAGCTGCCAGAGAAATGTCTGTGGAGGAGAAGCGAGGCTCTGGGCTGACAACCCCAGCTGAGCTCCCTGATGGCACCCACCACCCCTTACCAGCCATGTGAATGAGGCCATTCTGGATGTTCCATACATCCTAGTACCCTGGTCATCACAACATGAAGCAGAAGAACTACCTAGCCAGCTTGTAGAATGGTGAAAAATAATTGTTGTTTTAAGCCACTAAGTTTAGAGTGGTTTGTGATGTAATAATAAATCATTGAAATGGTTGAAAGTGGTCTTCCTGCTTCCCTTTCTCTTTCCTTCCTTCCCGCAGACATGATGGGCTTTGTGGATGATGCAAAGATAAAGAGAGGAAAGCTTCATGATCTTTGTCTTGAAGGAGCTTGATAATTCTTGTACCTCTGGCTCTATCCTGCACCTTTCTGAGATTCAGACTTTCATTTCCAGCTGACTATCAATATTTCCAAAGCAGAATTCATTTCTTTTCACTTTGAAACTCTCCTTTTCTCCCTTTTTCTCTTTTGATTATTGATATGGCCATGTACCCAGTTGGTCAAGTTAGAAATCTCAGATTCATTTTGACTCTCCCTTCACTCTCACTTCTCACGTTGAAACATCTATACTGTTCGCTTACCATAGCGCTGCTGCCAGCCTGGTACCAGCTGCACTGGAGAGGGAGGGGCCTGGGTGCCAGGAGACCTGATACCATAACTGTAGTAGAGGCGGTAGCCACTGGGAGTGTTGCAGCTGCATTGTTGACTTCTTCTAGAAGAGAGGGGGTCACTAGGCCTTTAGCTAAGATGAAAAAATCTCTCTTCTGGCAGTTTTACCTCCTGAACAAGTGGACAGAGTTTTCTGTGCCTGCTGCCCAGCTCCAGTCTTAGTTGGATGAAGGATCAATTGCAGTCTGGGCAGAGGAGGCACAGAGGAGACTGAACCTCCTTATAATTTTGGAAGACTTATTCTGGCATCGTCTTTTGTGCAAAACCTAGACCAACTGAACACATTTTCCAAAAAGTGTTTAACAAAATCCAAAACATATTTAATTAGCATAGAGTTGAATCAGTTGTGCTACATTTAGAGAGTGTTATATTATAACCAGAATGAAGTATCCTGGCACTGTTTTAGCCAGGAAATCTGGTTGCATTCCCTGCTTCTTGGTATACAATGATGCCATAGAAATTAGAAGGCACATACCACTCTTGGTTTTTCTTTTTCCGTATTCCAAAGACAACTTATCTTTTCTATTCAACACTAGAAGAGGAGTCAAGAGACTTGGGCTCAGAGCTGCTGCTGGTCTATGTACGACATCTTAGTACCTGTTAGAGGAAGGTGTCTCTGTGTGGCAGGAGCCCTGTGGGCAGATGCTACCCCTCTTCTAGATGGGTGCTACTCCCATCCCAAAGCATACAGCTTGGCTGAGAGAGTGCAGGCTGGATTTTAGTCATGGCTTGCCTGCTTGGTCAGGGGCCATTGTGCAGTGCAGAAAATATCCCCTTGTTCTTGGATCTCTCCTGGGGATCTGGTGTAGCGCTGCCACCAGCAAGTTGTGTGACTTCATATCTCTGGATCTGGGTTTCTGCATGTGGATAGAGCCCTGCATCTAGGGTGGAGTCTTCCCTCCCCCTCTTAGTCACACCATGACCTTGAGCAAGCCCTTGATTTCAGTCGGCCCTAATTTTCTGATGTGGAAAATGGAGGTGGGTAAATTAGAGAACCTTCAAGAATCTCCTTTGGGATTCAAAAAGCTTGGATACTAATATGTTGCAGAAAGCCAGGCATGTATTCAGAATCTTCAAGTTTCATTACAGGACTTGCTTTTAAGAGTCTGCTGTCATCTTCTTCCTCTTATTGCAACTCAGTCAATTAGTTAATTTCTCTGCATTTTAGTTTGGCTCTATTTGTCAAATGGAGATAATAAGGGATGCCTTAGAGGGATTCAGGGAGGATAAACTAATTAATGGTCATAAAGTCCTAGTCGCCGTGTGCCTGCTAAGTAGTCATGATTCTAAACAGATCTTTATAGTTCCTCGGCTGCTCACTGCCTGAGCGTCAGACAGCACCATTTATAACATGATGTTTTTTTTTTTATCAAAACAGACACACTGCGGCATTGGGAAGAAGCATGTCAGAAGCAAAGGACAGAATAATGGCTAGGAAGGGAGGGGAGGAGGGAAGGAGGTGTGAGTTGAGGGAGGAAGGAATCTGTTGCAGTTGAGATTTATGGGACCCGAGTTCCTGGGAGGTTTGTCCTGCTGGTAGGATTAGGTAGTGGCAGAAGGGAGGGCACCGAGATTGGCAGAAGCACATTCTGCCTCTGTATCTGTCGTTGGCGCTCCAGCTTTGGGTCCCACATTCTCTCTCCTTACTTACCTTGAATATGTGGGATGGGGAAGGCAAGAAAGAAGCTGTAAGGAAGGCAGAATCTATTTCCTTAAGAGTTCATCTTGCTGTGGCACTGAAGATCCTAACCAGCTCATTCAAAATACCAATATAGTATTTTACTAGTTGATCTAAATTATGTTTTGGACAAGTTGATACTTCAGAAACTAGACAATATATTTCAGAATAGAACATAAACATGAGCCGTTGTCTACATCTAGATTTTAATTCTTCCCTGAAGTTTTTTCAGATCTTTTCAGTTGAAATGAGTTTCTTCTTCCTAATGTTTCCACATTGCTTTCTGGACTGCCATATAGTATTAAAGGTATTTATGTAACTACCATGATAAATAGTAAGTTTCTTGAGAGCAGAGGACATATTACTTATCTGCAAGCTCCTTAGTGTCTGGCATACCACTTTCAACATAGAAGGTCTTCAATAGCTACTTATTAAGTTGATTTGTGTCATACCATAGGAAGAAAGAATATGGAGGAGTTGAATGACAAGGTTTGAGAATTTCAGGATTTTTATTTTCTTGGATATATTACTCAGGTAAACCCTATCATTCTTTTTCCCTTGATTTAACATTCTCTGTGAGGCTAGAATTTTGAAGTATTAACACAGGATTAGTTTATTTGGTAATCTAATCACAACACCTTGGAAAGCAGAAGGCAGTTACCTAAGGGAAAAAATGAGATGAAATTAATTTTTAGGAGGGCAAGGGATGGGTGGATAGATCTAGAATGGAAAAGGATGGGTAACATGGCAGAAGTAGCAAAGAAAAATTTCACTCACTCTATAAGTTGGCTCTTGGGCAGATTTGATTTTAGTTATGTAAGCTCTCAATCAGATGAGTCCTCTCTGTAAGTCCCTTGATACGGAACAAGTGAAGTCCTTGGTTGCCCTATGTCACTAAGAACATAAAACGAGGTAAACACTGATTCTGTCTTATGATTTGGTTGAACTTTGGCTAATGATGTATGTTGTCAGCAGATCCTTCTGCTGTAATTCTTGCCGCACAGCTGGCTAAGGAATATTTATCTTTGCACTCAAAGTATCTAGAAAGTAGAGGTACAAGGTTGTATTTCCATGCTCTTTGTAGGCAGAAGGAAAGTTTACTGACCCCTGATCATATATTTTTGCCTTTAGTGGGAACATACATAGAACCAAAGAATTAAAGTATTCCAGATCTGCTTTTGCCTCAAGAAGTTATCCAGTCCCTTCTCGCATGTCATACATAAGGATACTGAGGTCCAGGGAGCTTAAGTGATATGCCCAAGGCAGCAAGGATGGGATCGGAACCCAGGTTTCTAACTCTGAGTCCTGGAGACTATTGCCATTTTTTTTCCTATCATGATATTGTCCGGCTTGAATTCATAGAAGTGATCATTTTTGTTTGAACTTATATTTTGCTTCATTCAACGTATCAACTACAATTCAACAGATTGCCTTCTGTGTGGACTGCTTACCAGGATTTGCCCTCCCATGGCACAGGAGTCTTTATAGCAAAGATGTTAGGTTCCTCCTAGCTCAGAACCCATACGATCATCCCTAGAGGCTTTAACTTAGTGTATTTAGAAGCTCGTAAAGCATTTACTAGAATGATTGCATCTGTAACATGTAATGCAAACCCTTTATTGTTACTATTCTATCAGTAAGTAATGCTTTATGCTGCAAATCTTGACTAACTGGCTTAAGCAATAAAGATGTTTAATTATCTAACACACAAGTGGTGACCAGAGGTTCAACAGTGTCTCCAAAGTCCAAGACTCTTCCTAACTCTCTGCTCCACCATCCTCAGTGTATTGGCATGCCGACTCGTCTCAAGATTGCTGCATTATTTCAGGGCATCTCATCTGTATTCCAAGCAGCAACAAGGGGAATAAATCAGTACTGGTGATTTTCTTTTCTTTTTTTGAAGAAAATTAATGTTTTTTAGAAGCTTGTCCACTCCTAACCTGTAGACTTCCTACTTCTCATTGGTCAGAACTGCGTCATACATTTTCTCTTGTCTGACAAGGGACTGGGAAAGAGTTATATAGCTTTTTCACCCCTATAGTAGATGTGGGCAAGAGAACTGTACTAGACATTAGCATTGAGTTAGCCAAGCTTCAATGTAACGTAACCCAGGATTAAATATGTACCACGACTATAAGTAATATTCTACATCAACTTCTGATTCTGCTTTATTGTGTGGTCCATCTTCTCTGATGGACAAGTCAGAAGGTAGGCTTCTTTGGTTAGATTCAAGGGAATTTACTGTGGTGCCAAATGTGCCCAAACTTAGGGGCATGCACAGTTAAAGGGTCAATAGGCAGGCTGGGATCAAGATGTGAATAAAAATGGGTCATTCAAAGGAGAGAAAGTAGATGAAGGTGGTTAAGGTTATGGGCTTTGGAGCCAGATTGTGCTAAATTCTGACGCTGTTACTCCCTAACTACGTGACTTCACCAAGTTAAATAACCTCTTTAAGCCTCAGTTTCCTCATGTATTTAATGAGGATAATAATAATACCTTACTCATTGGGTTGTTGTGAGGAGTTATAATTTCCTGAGCACAGTCTCTGGCTCATGGTAACTGTTCATTATCACCACCATCATCATCATCATCATCATCATGGTCATCATCAAAACAGGAGAGGTTTGAAGGACAGGCATTACGAATCGGTTTGTAGAATAAAGAACTCTCAGAACCTGAAGTCCGAGGAGGTTAAGTACAAAAGCAAGAGAGTGAAATCCAGCAATACATATTCCCTGCAGTGAGGGTGGGCTGACGCCATTAAAAGGATTGCCTGTTGAAAGATAGTACAAATGACTCATATATGGGGGTATACCTCTTACCTTGTGGCTTAAACACATCTGCAGGAAGATAGTGACTGTTTTGATTCTAGAGTATAGAAATAGGATGGTGGAGGGAAGAAATGCTGGCAGTAGAACCCCAAGGAGACTGAGTGGATGGGAGTCTTCTGGTTATGGGTCTTCAGCCAAAAGCCTCACAGCCACTTTTGAACCCTTGACTCTAGAAGCCTTAGAGCCTTAGCTTCTCACTTTGTTCTTCCTTGGCCTGCTTTGATTGATTGATTGATTGATTTTGTGTATGTATGTCTGTTTTATGAGTCACTGGGGACGCCCATTAGCAGTGCTCACTTAGATACCAGTAGCTCTAAGTAGGGTGGGCATTTGGGCTGGTTGGAATGCAGCTTGGTTCACACACCTGCGTAACGTGTCTAAGGCCATCACTGGCTAGGATCTAAAGTAGGGTAGAAATGCAAGACTAAGTTTAGGTGGTTTCCATCTGGGGCTGGATAACATCTGACTACCAAATAGATGGCTGTTCATCTGTATGAACAGGTGTGAGTAGTCAGTTACACGGCTTCCTCCCCTTCCAAGAAAGCCCTGATGTAGAAGATAACATTAAAAACATATGCTAGACATTATTATCTATGTTAAATAACTTAATCCACAAAACAACTCCGTGAGGTAGGTATAATGATTACCCTGATTTTTTTTTTTAAGATTTTTTATGTCTTCCTTTTTCTCCCCAAAGCTCCCCGATATGTAGTTGTGTATTTTTGGTTGTGGGTTCTTCTAGTTGTGGCATGTGGGATGCCACTTCAGCATGGCCTGATGAGCAATGCCATGTCCGTGCCCAGGATTCAAACTGGTGAAACCCTGGGCTGCCGAAGCAGAGCACACGAACTTAACCACTTGGCCACAGGGCCGGCTCCTGATTACCGCAATTTTTACAGATGAGAAAAGTGAGGTAAAGTAACTTACAAAGATCGTAAAAGTGTCTATGTGTTGGAAAGAAGACATGACTAGGTGTAAACTTGCAAGTCTAGACTTATGCTAAGACCCGTGACTTCAGAAAGGCTAGGAAAATTGGTCTGTGGTTGTTCTTACAGATTGTTTTATTCTAACATTTGCATGAAGAAGTGCAGTTTAATGAAGCATTGATCCAAACCCTTTGCACTATGACAGAGAGAGCGTGAAAAGAGAAGAGCGCACATCTGGGCTTTTCTTGACATATGTTAGCCAATGACTCGTGCAAGGCTCCTCTTTGCCCTCAAAGTACACACATAATGAGATGACTGGCAGATGGGTAGATGTGTCCTACAGCTACTAGGGTGGAAGTTTTTAAGAGTTCAGACTTGATGGAGAGGTTTGAAGTGAGGGGTTGTTAAGGAAAATGTTATAAAGGTTGAGTTGGATCTTGTGAAGGACAAATAGAAGGTGGTTGGGCAGGAAATTCCCAGCGTGGGCAAAGATATGGAAGAAGAAAAAAAAAATGCAGTGCTTAAACATGAGCAATTAGTTTTGCCCGGAATATAGGGCATATGAAAGAGAATATTTGGAAGTAACAGGGATGGGAGACAGATCACAGACGACTTTAAACGCCAGGCCAAGGAGTGTGAACTCTACTCAGTAGGCAATGGGGGAACTTATTAAATAAAATCTAAGTAAAGATTGGGGCCCTGGAGGAAGGACAATTTTTATGTCATTCACACCTCCATATAAACTCAGCCTGGGCTATTACAGTCACTGCCTGACTTGTGACTCCAGATTGAAGGCTGTGGCAGAGTAGTTCTTTCAATCCTCATTATTGTCTTCCTGATGACCACCACATGTCTGAAAGTAAGACTTAGGCAAAGAACTGTTAGATAGATGGTAAATGAGTGGAACTGGGATTTATGTTTCTGGCTCTCAGATCAGTTTGTTCAATTAACACATATTTTTGAGCATCTTTTTAGTTACAGTAGATACAGCCATTAGCCAACATGGTTTTAGGGACATGGTCATCCCCAAACTTAATCTACTATATATCTTATTGGCTCAAGCTTTAATTTCTTGGATCAGACCCCTTTATACTGCTCCTGTGGAGCACGTGGGTCTGAGCTTCCATTTATCTCTTGCCCACCTCCCTTCATAGTCTCTTAACTGGGCTTATGGCTTTTGTTCTTGAGACTCTGTATGCACTTAGCAGCTAGAGTAATGTCACAAAAGCAGAAGTCAGATCTTGCACTCACTTTCATGAAATCCTTCAAAGTCTCTGATGACACCTAGCTTAAAATTCAAACACCTCTCCACACCCCACAGGTCCTTGTATGAACACCTTCCCCTACTGCCAAGACCTCTAATCTTACCCCCCTCCTCTGTCTTCCTTGCTCACTACGCTCCATCCTCACTGGGTTCTTGCTGTTTTGAACAGTCATAGGGTATTCTTTCCTCAGGAACTTGACTCTTGCTGTTCCCTCTGCTTGGAATCTTCTTCCAGATTCTAGAATGGCTGCATACCTCCTCCCCCCAATGCCATTCAAATCCCAATTCAAATGTCAGCTCCTCAGAGAACCATCCTCTGACTAGCTATCTAGCTATCTGTCAGGCTCTTGGCACTACGTAAAATTATACTTTTGTTTGTCTATTTGTTTATTGTGTATATAGCTCGTTAGAATGTAAACTCTATGTAGAGAGGACTTCGTTTACTTGTTTATTTTGGTATCCTCAGCACCTAGAACAGGGCCTGGCCCGTGAGTGTACAATTAGTATTAACGAATGAATGAGTGATTATTCTTGGGACTTCTTTCACAGCTTAGAAGAAAAGTTGTTTCATCCCTCAAAAAACTTAACATCTATCTATATATATTTTCCTCACTTATCACAGCTTCAAGTCTGCCACTCCTGACTTTTGCAACCCCTGAATAAGTGACATCCATTTTAGGCATATTAATGGGAGTCTGTAAATAGTAGAGTGCATTTCTGACTTTGATTCTTTTGGCTGCCATGAATAGTTTTTCTCTGGTTGTTAGTAATTAAAACAAACAAGCAGAAAGACTCATATTATTCTATCTCATTGCCAAATTGGATATTGCTCAACTCAAAATTAAATGTACACACACCCATAAAACTAGCCAAACTGGCTATTACAATTACATAAAGTTCCTTGTGTTCATTAGCAGTGTTGCCTTTCATGGGTTTATCCTGTTTGGCATGTACATCAAAGTAACAGTCATAAAGACTTCTACAAAAATTTGGAGCATGTAGATGTGGAAAAATTTTTAAGATTTTTTTTTTTGTTTCCAGCTAAATTGCAACAAAAGCACAACCTTGTTATTGCGATATAAAGCTTAAGGCACAGAATAGAGACATTCAGTATTTTGTCAAAATTTGGTACTTTAAACCCAACTGCCAGAGTCATCTAAAAGCAGCAGATATGATTCAGCTTTGTATTCTGCATCTTGGGAATTAGTGTCAGAATACCAGCCCTGATCGCTTTAGGGAATGATTCATTCGCTAACATGATTAACAATTCTGAGACCCAGCAATGTTGGCCATTAACATCAGAGTTTTGGAAGCTGCCTAAGTTTAACAGCATTGGGCATGTGTTTGTTTGTACTCCAGGGGAAGAGGGGGTCCTGAATCTGCTGTTCTAATTTTTAATGTTTTTATTGCATCCAGGAGAAAGAACTTAGGATTTTCACAGCTTTCCATTTTCTTATGGGTAATAACTATTCATGAGAAAACCAAAACAATAACAGATAGTTCAGGGAAATTAAGAATAAAAAAGAGTGACAAAGGCTCATCCAGAAAACCTTGTGGATTAAGTTCTTGGAGGTTTGATGAGTACGTTGAGTGAAAAAATATTTAGTCTCAATTCATTGTTTGATTCAAAGGCGGGACTCTGCACCTTTGATTTATTTTTTTTACTTTTCCTTCTTCTCCCCAAAGCCCCCTAGTACACAGTTGTGTATTTTACTTGTGGGTCCTTCTAGTTGTGGCATGTGGGATGCCGCCTCAGTATGGCTTGATGAGTAGTGCCATGTCTGTGCCCAGGATCTGAACCTGTGAAACCCTGGGCAGCCAATGCCGAGTGCGCGAACTTAACCACTCGGGCACAGGGCCAACCCCTGTACCTTTTTGAACATAAGGAATTCAGAAAAACTGGGGCAGATTGAGATTGGTGCTATGTTTGTTTACATGCCTGTCTCTAAGGGTAGACCTTATTCATCCTTATTTCCCACTGTCTGGCCTGGCAAGTTGTGTAGCTTAATAACAATGATGATTCTGATGATGCTGGTAATGGCTACCATTACTCAGCTAACCATAGGCCAGACACTATGCTAACTGCTTTTCATATATTACCTTATCTAATTCTCACAAGACTATATTCTATCCATATTTTGTGAAGTGTCCTAAATCCATGCTGTTAATTACTACTCTATAGTCTGTTGCCTGGATGAATGAGAGTGTAGTTAACAAAGGACTCCCTCCTCCACCTGGCCCCCATGACTCAGTCAAGAGTTAAAAGGTGACAAACAGAACTAGGCAGTGCTAATGTCCCAGAACTAACCACGGTTTCACCAACCAGTAAGAGAAGAGAAACCTTCAGTGTAAGTAACCAGAGATGGAGGAATTATCTGTCAAGGATTACCTCCAAATGTGAGGAGCACGGTGGATTTAACAAAAAGGGGAGAGAAAGAAAGTGCCACAAAAGGGAAACCTGAGCAAAGAGAAAAGTAGGAATTTTTTTAAAAGAGGAGGTAGATTTTCATTCTCGGAAGCTTCCAAAGTGATGCTTTTAAACCCCCATCTTGTTCAGATTCCTGCCAGTATGCATGGAGCAGGAGAACAAAAAAGCCAATGGAAAGGTTCGAGCACGCCTCTGTACACTGAGCTGCCCTCCCCATCCGCTTTCCCCGGAGGAATGTGAGCATTGGAAGCAAACGGGTGGAAAGTTTTGCCCACTTCGGCTTCCTCGCTTTTGCGCGTGGGCGTCAGTTTGTGCGCCCGACTCTTTTAAGGGGAGTTCAGGTTGCTTTACCTGTTACTGAGTCTTAACAGGGCGAGACATGTGCCTGTGGTTGCAGGCCTGTCCCAAGAGAACTTGTCATACTGGATATGGAAATCGTTACAGCAAAGTGGGAGGCCAGCTTGTCTTATTTTCATGCCGATACTTGGGTTGCTTTCCTCCTGCCCTGCTAGAGCATGGCATCGCTGGAGGGAGTGGGACCAAGAGGAAACCATTTGCATGTAAGGCTCACCTGGCAATTCTGGAGCAGTTAGCCAAGAGTGCCACTTTCACAGACAACAGGCGTTAAAAAGATATGTCCCCCATCAAAAAACAAAGGAAAAGAAATCACAGGTTTTCCCAGCTCTTGCTCTCTCTCCTCTCTGTGGATCTCACAATCTTGAGGGCTCTCCAGCTTTCCAAACTGATTCTTTTTAGGTTTCCTTCTCTGGTCCCTGATTCTGTCAGGACTGTTCTCTGGCTTCTATTTGACCAATGGTTTTAGAAGAACTGATTTAAGCCTCAGTATTAGCGTGCTGCAGGCCTGCTGTAGGGAAACAACTCACCTTCGTGAAGCCTGCGTCAGCAGCCACGGATGGAAGGTGCTCCTCCAATAATGTGATTAGAGAAGGGTTAAGGACGGGTAAATTTCAATGTTAGGAGATTTAATTTGGATAAACATTGTAAAACTTTTCTGCTTATCAGAATTTATCTGATCCTTTCTGTTTTTTCTTTGTTCCACAAATTTTCCAAGAACAGGTACCAGAGTGATACCCTCCCTCCTTCCTTGTCCGGAGCAGATAGGAACTTCATGAGACTTGACATTCCTGTGATACATTGATAACTTCCACTTCAGGGGAAACAAAGGAGGGTGCAGACGCATACAAACGCAAAACCAAACAAGATACCAACAGAATGACTTAACAATCCCCTCCTCCCTGGAAGGTT
This sequence comes from Equus caballus, assembly GCF_041296265.1. Taxonomy (NCBI): domain Eukaryota; kingdom Metazoa; phylum Chordata; class Mammalia; order Perissodactyla; family Equidae; genus Equus; species Equus caballus. The sequence goes on from NC_091700.1 coordinate 67,055,634, forward strand.
CTAGTGAAAGAAGCAGTACTTCTAAGGAGTTCAGTTGTTTTTTCAGTCTTAATTTACTCTTTCCTAGCAGGTAGCAGTGGATCAGTGAGAGGTTTTTGCTTTTGAGAGCTCCTATCCAGGGGACAGACAGCAGATAAGGCTGTCTGTCCCCTCCTCCCAACTCTCATGTTTTTCTGAATCCATTTTTAAATTTTTTTTTTTTTGAGGGAGATTAGCCCTGAGCTAACATCTGCCACCAATCCTCCTCTTTTTGCTGAGGAAGATTGGCCCTGAGCTAACATCCATGCACATCTTCCTCTATTTTACAGGTGGGATGCCTGGCACAGCATGGCTTGATAAGCAGTGTGTAGGTCTCCACTTGGGATCTGAACAGGTGAACCCTGGGCCACAAAAGCGGAACATGTGAACTTAACCACTCTGCCACTGGGCCAGCTCCAGAATCCATTTTTAATTTGCTGTAGTGCACATGGGCCAAAAATAATCCATATATAATGCACAGCTAATTTATATGCATCTTTCTCAAGGAGGATAAAATTGTCATTGCTTCCTGTCTCCCAATGTGATTTCTTTTTTTCTATGACACAACCTAATTTCTCCCATTTTTTCGTGTTTACTGATTGGTGGTCTACTGTCCCGCCCTCTATTTGTGTGTCTTATATTTCCTGTTGTATGGAAAGGCTCATCAGTCCAAACCGCAAGCAGGCAGAGCCAACGGGACTTTTGGGGGAAAGGAAATGGTTTGGTGGAAGCTCTTATTTTTTGTTTGATAACTGGAGTGAATACTTTTTAAAGACTATTTTCTCTTTTGGGAAAATTGGAAGAAGAATTATGTTCATTTTATAGTTTCTACTTGTTGGGTACTTATTTTACCCAAAAAAGAAAAAAGGAAAATTCCACGCCCCAGGAATCCATCTGTTGTTACATTTCACGAGAACTAAATGCACTGAAAAATACGGCTAAACACACTTTGTTCACGTTTTCTCCACCTTTGGACTGATGCCAGTCATAAAACTCCATCTTGTATAGACAATCTGTTAAAATAAGTTACTAAGAAACCCAAACAGGTGTAAAGGTCATTGTTAGTGTGAGTGGGCTTTCTTTTGCTTTGGTTATAACCAAACCCAAACTCGCTTCGAGATGGTGTTTTATAGTCGATGTTTTAAACTGTAAACCACATTATATGGTTGTAGAGCCACACCCGCAGAGTCAGTTTTCCTGTTTCGGAACTCTTGTGCGATCCAGTGCATAATTCATACTCATTCGTCATGTTCTCACTTTGTTCAGATCTCAGAGCTTTATGAGCAGGTTGCTCCACTGCATTTTAAACATGTCATCTTTCCCAAGGTGTATTTTAAGAAATATATGGGCAATGAAAAGAAAGCCAAATGTGTCCTTAGTATGAAAGACAGAGGATGTTGGTAACAAACTGGAAGAGATTCTATTTCTGGAGAGCCTGAAGAAAATTTATCAAATTATGGGAAGGGCATAGGTTTGAGGGCAAAAGTAAATGCATTTAAAGTGAAGAGACTACTCTTTTCTACTATTTTCTGAGCACTTATTAGATACCGGCCATTTTGTTAAGCACTTTACACACATTATCTCATTAAATCCTTGATAAGCTTCTGTGAAATATCAAGAATGTGGGTTAAGATAGGTGAATGACTTGCTCAAGTTCTCATAGCAAGGAATTAGCTGATGTACAATTCCAGCCTAGTGTGGTTAAACTCCAACACAGCCTGCGTCCTAAGGCCACCTCCTTGATGGGGTTCTCTCTTTGGTGGTCCCCCACATACCTGCCCCCATGAGCCTTAATGTTACAAGGGCAGAAGAACAGAAGTGTCTTTTTGCATTTGGCCTGGATTTTCAATGATAAGATAACGAATGGCTGGTGATGGTGCTGAACATTTAGATGTTCTTGGTTGGCTCAGCCCAGCTGAAGAGCTTCTATGCTCATCTGGATAGAAAGGAAATATGTGACACATAGTCTCGTCTTGCTTTTCTCTAAGTATGAACACTGGTGAGTCATTAGTTTTAATAAAGTCAGACCACACCTGTTTTTTTCTTTTCTGTGCAGAAAAATCTATTGATTTTCACAACCCATTCCTACCTTAAATGAATCTGTTAAATTGCAGAAATTTTAAGTGAAACTTTTCAAAATCCTTTATCTACCAGCCTAGAAGCAGGAATGTTCCTTTTTTTCCTTCAGTCTTTCCTAAGGAAAAAGGACGCTTTCAGAGCTTGATATGTGAAGTTGCCTTGGCTGACTTTGGAGATTTCTAGACCAATGCTCTTTTTTTCTCCCAAGATAGCACATTTATAGCAATAATCATTCTGAGATGTAGTATCACTTTCCTTCATTCATCTGTGCCTATGATTGTGTAACTTTCAATCAAATGAGATTAAAAGAAAAAATCATATTCTTGTGAATTAGAAATTAGACCTCAAGGAACTTATAAGTTAGTTGGGGTGTCACAAAAAACTGTAACACTTTACCAAAGGATGGGATTAGTTACCAAAGGAGGGGCGGAGTAGCTGCAGGAGTGTGTTTTGGTGGGGGTTAGGATGGAAGGGTAGCTTGTCACTGCTGCCTGGAGCAGCTGGAATAAATGAATGAGTCAGCATTTGAGCTAGATCTTGAGGGAGAAAATGAATTTGGTGAGGTGAAAATGAGCAAGCAGAAGAAGAAATTGCCTTGCGTGAAAGGAACATGAAAGGTGGAACATGAAAGGAAACTCAAGGACAGGAATGAATACTACATTTGGAGGGAATGGCAAAGAATATTGGGAAAGATAAAGATGTGTGTTTGCCATACAATGATTGGATCAGATCCTTTGCTTTCTGCTGCAGGGGTTTTCTAGACCTGTTTAAAGAAGAAAATAGATCCCGGCAAGACCTCCAGCTGGCTACTGCAAGATATGGGAGGAAAATATACTTCCTTAATTTTTTCCTACTTTCCACATCTTAATCAATGACAGGACAAACCTTTCTTACTGCTATTGCTGCTAAGACAATAAATGGATGAATAAATCGGCATATTTTATAAGGAAAAAATGGCTATAATAAAGACTGTCTAAAGTAGGTTTCTCAGTCTCAGTACTATTGGCATTTTGGGCTGGGTAAGTTTTTGTTTTGGGGCATAGTGACTGTCCTGTACAATGCAGGATGTTTAGCAGCATCCTTGACTCTACCTACTAGATGCCAGTAGCACCCACGACCCACTCCCCGAGTTGGGAAAAGCAAAAATGTTTCTAGACCTTGCCCAATGTCCCCTGGGGGGCAAAATCGTCTCCACTTGAGACCTATGCTTTACAGTGGATAGAATGGCCTAGTACAGGCATGGTTTCTTTATGCCTGGAAACTCGCTGAGCCGGGGTGAAGATTTACGACCTGAGAAAAGGCAACCACAGCAGGTGTAGAGCTTGAGAAAGGATAGTGTTTCTGCTCTAAAAGGACCTTAGGGTCAAGAACATGTCTTGTTCATCTTTGAGTGCTCTCCCTGGGGCCTAGCACAGTTCCCACAACCTAGAAAGCGGTCGATAAATGTTTGTTGAATAAATGGGATATTTGCTTAGAGTCTCAGAGAAGAAATCATAGGAACAAACAGCTATTTCCTTATAGCTGTATCTACTTATTGCCTTTTTGTGTTCTGTTTGAGGGTCTCCTGAATATTGCAAAAGTAACCAAAGACACCAGGATGATCACATGCAGCAAACGTGGGAAAAAGGACAGAGTGACAAATATCACAAGGCCTATTTTTCAGATTTGTTGTCAGAAAGTGTAGGGTTTGGAAGAGAGGGTGTATGAAAGAAGTTGGGCTAGAGCCCTGCAATCTTCCAGCCTCCGTTATAGTGGAGATTTGTTACAGTTCTCATTGTTGCAACTTACTAGTTTGACATCTCTTGCCTTTGAAGTTTGTATTTGTCTTAACCAGGGTTCTATGTATCTTCATTGCAAGGGAGCAGGTAGGGATTCCTGAGTCCTGAGTTGTGGAACCTCTGCCTCTTTACTGAAAGACTTGGCTAATGAGGAGTGGAGGGAGATGCAATGGAGAGTCCTGGGGTGGGAGATGAGCTTGTTTTGGCAAAGATGCGTGTGTCCATCTCCTTCCGACCAAATGACGACAAAGTAAAGGATGAAAATAGCCAGCTCACTTTTTATCCTCTTGGGACTCTTGTTTCCACCCTTTACTCACATCTTTCATTTTTGATTAATGTGTCATTTTGTATTTAACATATTCCTCATTACTAATGACTAGTCTTAAAAATTCCAGGGTTAGGATTTAAATGAGGGAACTTCTCTTTGGAAGATCTTTATGTGAAAAATAGAAGTTGGGGGGCGGGCCCCGTGGCCAAGTGGTTAAGTTCGCGCGCTCCGCTGAAGGCGGCCCAGTGTTTCGTTGGTTCGAATCCTGGGCGCTGACATGGCACTGCTCCTCAAACCATGCTGAGGCAGCGTCCCACATGCCACAACTAGAAGGACCCACAACGAAGAATATACAACTATGTACCAGGGGGCTTTGGGGAGAAAAAGGAAAAAAATAAAATCTTTAAAAAAAAGATTAAAAAAAATAAAAAAATAAAAATAGAAGTTGGGCATCTTCTACTACAGGCAGCTTTTGCTGATCTCTCCAGAGTACACCATGGCAGGCATCCTTTTCATCTCGTCCTTGATACTCCGTCAGTATTGGCATCTGCTGAATTCCAGACTCACATACTCAAGCTCCTAGTTGATATCTCCACTTGGATATCTTTTAGACATCTCAAGCTGTATATGTCCCCACAATGAATGATTTTCTGCCTCCCCTGCCAACCTGCTCCTGTGTCCTTATCCATATCATTCAAAGGCAATTCTATCCTTTCGGTGGCTTAGGTTGAAATCCTCTCTTCTTTGTCTCACACCCCATCATCACACTCTAACAAAGCTTGTTGGCTTTATTTTCAAAGTATATCTAAGATTTGAACATTTCTCACCACCTACATTACTATCATTCTGGTCTGAGCTACCCAAAACTCAACAGAGTGGCTGGGATGCCATTTTAAAATTGTAAGTTAGATCTTGCCGCTTCTTTACTCAAAATCTTTCAATGTCTCTCTGTCTCAGAGTAAGAGGCAAATTCTTTCCATTGTTTGATAACTCCCCCCGACCCCTTTATCTCTCACGCTTTATCTCCTCTAGTCTCTGCTCACTCATTCACCAGCTCACCTCCTACTTGCTGTTTCTTAAACACGTGAGACATGCTCCACCTGTTCCCTCAGCCTGCAACCCTCTGCCCCAGGTATCTGTGTGGTTACATTTGGCCTCTTCAAATCTTTGCTTAAATATCACCTTATAATGACACCTACCCTGATTATGCTACTTAAAACTAGGACTTGTTTTCCACTCCACTTTCCCTCCATCCTTTTTTTTAAAAATAGCACTTATCAACTTCTAACATACTTTATAATTTATTTATTCACCACATTTATTTTTTTGTTTCCCATGCTAAAATGGAAGCCTCGCAAGGGCAAGGATCTTTGTTTATCCCAAGCACCTAAAACAAGGCCTTGCACATAGTTGTTGCTCATAAATATTTGTGGTTGAAAAAAATATCTCTTTCAAAGCACATACTTGCTGTTTACTCAGTCTCTTTTCCTGCCCAGATAGTAACCTTTTTTGGGGAAAATGGTCAATACAATGCACTATATTGCGGTGGCTAATAGTATTCTTTTCCTTAAAGCGTGCTCCTCAAATTGTATAAGCTTCAGACCCTGTAACTCCTGGCCTGCTCCTGTTCCTCATAGGGTTATTTTGAGAATTAAAGAGATAATGTGTGTATAGATCTTGGAAAAGTGCCTGATACTTTAAGGTTAAAGACTGTTATATTTTTCATGCCCCCTCCCCCACCACACACATTGTGATTAGCTCAATACCTGGAACAGAGTAGAGGGTCAAAGATACATCTTTGCTTATAAACAAATCAGTTGAATGAATGATTATATTTTGATATGATAGTTCAACCATCTTCTTAGGTTTTTATTTCTAGGTGCCGTCTCCTTCCTGTTTTTTTTAAGACACTTTTTTTGAGCAGTTTTAGGTTCACAGCAAAATATAATTGGAATCATACAGTATGTAGCCTTTTCAGATTGGCTTCTTTCCCTTAGTAATATGCTTTTAAGATTCCTTCATGTCTTTTTTTTCTTTTTTTTTTTTGAGGAAGATTAGCCTTGAGCTAACATCTGCTGCCAATCATCCTCTTTTTGCTGAGGAAGACTGGCCCTGAGCTAACATCCGTGCTCATCTTCCTCTACTTTATATGTGGGACGCCTGCCACAGCATGGTGTGCCAAGCGGTGCCATGTCCACACCCGGGATCCCAATTGGCGAACCCCAGGCCGCTGAAGGGGAGCGTGCGAACTTAACCACTGCACCACCAGGCTGGCCCCCCTTCATGTCTTTTCATGGCTTGATAGGTCCTTTCTTTTTAGAGTTGAATAATATTCCATTATCTGGATGTACCCTAGTTTATTTATCCATTTACCCCTCCTTCCTTTTTAAAGTTAGGTTTCTCTTTTTGGAGATTTGTCTAAAGAGTCATACAAAAAAGCTCACGTTTCGTTCTGCTTGCATTTTATTACGTACCTATCAAGACGATATCAAATGACATGGTGTTCCATGACATTTTTAATTTGTGAATAAGAGTGAAGGTCAGAATCGTTTATTTTCTCAGCTGTCCTTGACATAATGTAGTGCTAAACCATATAGTGAGTGTAAACACATGACAAATGGCAATGAAGGTGAAATACGACTTTTTTAATGGCCCCTTTCTTATTTTGTTAAGTGCCTATGTTAACAATATGTGAGTTTTCCTAAGGTTCCTGCCTTCAGTCTTATCTTTTCCATCATATTGATTTCTTGTACCTGCCATGTTTATATTTAACACACTAGCTAGATAAATATATTTTAAATATCTCACTGTGATGGCTGTTTCTATAGAGTAAGGCAAACTCTGTGAAATAAATCTCATGGGAAAAAAATAGTTGAGACAAGGGTTTAGAAATGACCTTTGAATTGTTTTTACTTTCTTACTTCCCTTTATCTCTCAGTGCAGTATAATCTGGTTTCTGACTTCACCATCTCTGTAATTGCCTTTTCAGTGGTCAACAGTTAGCTCCTAACAGCAAAATTGCCTTCTGATGAACTTTCCTTCTACTTGGTGTCTGCAGCATTCTATAGTGTTAACTATCTTTCTGAAACAGCCTCTGAACTTGGACTCTGTGGCAAATTTTGTTCTTTCTTCCATCTCTGGCCATTCTTAGTGTCCTTCCGGGGCTCCTCGTTGTTCTCCAAATATCTGTCATCGGTCACCTTCTTGGTGCTTAGTGCATTTTTGCCAGAGGTGAAGTTCATACTTAATTTATGTTTGAGTGGCTCCAAATTCTGTATATTCAGACTTGTCCTGAACTTCAGATCCGAATTTCCAACAGGCCCCTGGACGTGGCTGCAAGAAAATCTTTCAGGTATCTCAAACTCAATGTTTCATGAAGTAGAACAGGCTGTCTTCTAACACTAGCCCTAATTTCCTTTCCTCTGTGTTCGCTATCTCAGTTCATGGCGACGCCCTGGACCAAGGCTCCTAAGCTAGAGACAGTGGAGTCCTCTTTGAGTCCATTCTCTCCTGACCTCTCCCCTTTCCAATATCCCCTCCACACAGTTGCTGTTATCCTTTCTAAGATATTAACTCTAAAACACCAAAATGGTCTCCTGTTATAAAAAACCTTCACTATCTTTCCATTGAAAAGGACATTTTAAACACGTTAGAAGGGTTTGGTGATGAAAAAGTCCTGACAGAAAAAGAACTGAAGGGAAGACCCCACGACACTACAAAACATTTCCAAAGGTAGCAAAATAAGAGCTTTTGAATATGGCACAATGAGATAAAAAATATCTCTAGAATTTTGTGTTTATCCTCTGAGACTGAGAATGAACATAAATTCTCTTTACATTTTGACATTATAGCCTAGATATTTTTTAGTGTTCTTCCTCATATTTTCTCAGTTTTGTGTGAGATTTGAAACAAAGAATGCTTCTACAAATTGTGATTTTTTTTGTTATTGTTATTTTTACTTTTCTCCAACAGATGAACACCTGTTAGTCTTCCATTGGCTCTTTTGAGACCAGTATTTGCCAAATGAAGTTGGTCTGCGGTTTAGTGAACATCTCAGTCATCCATTTCAGAGCTCAGGAGGGAGGAGGAGATGGGGGTCAGAAGAGAGGAGCTGGATGGGAATCACTCCACTGAGCAAGGGGCCGAGGGGGAATAAGGAGGAAGGGTGGTACAATGCAGCTTGGCTGGTCTACGCCCCGTGTCACAACACCAGAGGAAAAGGTGAGAAATCCAGTCCATCACCAGAGTAATGTTAAATTTCCATTTATTTGGTAACTTCTGACATTGTGTGAAGCAAGCATACACCACAGAATTTTCCTACGTTGTACATGTTGTGAAGAAATGACCTCATTCTTTGTTATATTGTTCTAGGTCACTTAACATGGAGTGATTTAGCATAGACAGAATGGAATCTCTTCCAAAATTCATGCACCATTGAAGAAAGAATCTTCCATATCAACCAGCTATTCAGTGTACCGTGGATTTTCTGATTCACGTCTTAATAGGTACAAAACTAAAAAAAAAGTTCTGTGTCTATCTTTTACCACTTACAGAGTTACCTTTTATAGCCTCACTCTCTATGAAGGCTGTCCTATCCTTCAGGAATATGTCTTGTAATGTCATTCCTGATTCATGTGTTCCTATCAAATGGCACCAGGTATTCTGCTCATTATGTTTTTAAATATTAAATGTCCTCACTCTCTTGTCTCCACAAATCTCAGCCCTCTAAAAAGCAAAAACAAAAGATGTGTACAAGTTTTAGATTTCCCTATGACATAGAGGAATGTCTCCACATCATATAAGTGTACATAGTGGAACTGAAAGTAAAATGCAAGTTGAAAGTAAAACATGGAACTGAAGGTAGAATATTTATGAAGATGTCTGAAATCTTTTCTGGAGCAAGGCAGTTCTACATACATAAATAGACATAAGAGGAGAAAATGTGGAAATTCCTGACATAAAGTCTTGTCCGTACATCTGCTGTGTTGGATAACAATGTGGGTTATGATCTTATATCCAAGAGTCGGTAAAATAAATATTTAGAGTGAAAACCAGGTCCCTCCTATGATGTGGAAGGTTGAATATCTTATGTATTTATGCTGTTAGGACATTATTATCCACTGTTAAGTACTAGTAACTTTAATAAAGGTCAAATATCCATTAAGTTTTAAAAAAATCAATTAATTGCTGGCTATGGAGCTGTGAACGAAACAAAAAAACCTGCCTTCACTGGGGATGGTTAACACATAGAGTGCTTACTATCTGCCAGGCACTGATTTGAGCCTTTTACATATATTAACTTTTTAAATGTTCAGTTAACCCTCTGAGATACTATTATTATCCCATTTTACAGATGAGGAAGCTGAGGCATAGAGATGCTAAGAATATTACCCAAGGATTATGCTAAGTGAAATAAGTCAGAGAAAGACAAATACCACATGATCTCACTTATATATGGAATCTAAAAAACAAAAACAAAAAACCCACAAGCTCATAGATACAGAGAACAGACTGGTGGTTGCCAGAGGCAGGGAGGAGGGTAGTGGGGTCAAAACTGGTGAAGGACATTGAAAGGTACAAACTTTCAGTTATGAAATAAATAAGTCATGAGGATGTAATGAACAGCAGGATGACTATCGTTAATAATACTGTATTGAATATTTGAAAGTTTTTAAGAGAGTAGATCTTAAAAGTTCTTATCACATGAAAAGAAAATTTCGTAACTATGTATGGCGACGAATGTTAACTAGATTTATTGTGGTGATCATTTCACAACATATACAGGTATCGAATCATTATGTTGTATACCTGAAACGAACATAATGTTATGTGTCAATTATACCTCAATTAAAAAAAAAAGAATATTGCCTAAGGTCCATATTAGTAGTTAGTGGTAGAGCCAGGTTTCATACCCACGCAGTCTGTTCTGGAGATAAAACAGTGAAATGATAACCTAGGCAATGGAAGCATAATCCATGAATAATTAATTAATGACTTTGATAAATATTTTTTCCCAGAATATCACCTCATGGGTGGTTTCCAGCTATAATCTATATCTCTAGTTGTTATTGATTTTGAAGAAAACTTAAATCCAGGGAGTTACAATAAACACTGTTGTTAGTCTATGGCAACTGTTGATCAATTCTGCTGTAAATATTAGAATGATAATTGATTCTCTCAGATATTCTTGATCTTACAAACCTCCATTATTTTAGATTGGGAAGATAACATAAAGTCTCTAGCAAACGTATTCAAGGGGAATAATAATGTTTGCATCCAGACGATAACAAACGTGTTATTTTATCCCCATGTTGTAGAATACCCATGCTAACTGGATAGGTTCTTCTGTTAAAGTAAAGCAAAACATGTCATGGCTTGTCTGAACTTTGGACCAGCATGTAGAAACCCAGTGGCCTGACTTACCGCTAGGGAATGCTTCAAAAAGCAACTCTTGATAATAATGTCACACTGATTTGCTTTGAAGGAAATATGTCACTTGTGTTATACACTGAAAGTGCTTTCAAATGAGAATCAGTTTCACACATAACCTTAAGGACAACATAACCTAATCCAAGCCTGAATAACTCAGCTGTTGAAAGCATACAACAGGTCAGATCATATACAAGCCAGTCAGCAGTACTCACTGTAACATTCTATGGCCTGAGACCACACCTCTGAGCAGACCAATCAAGAAAGACCATGTGGATGATCAGTGGAAATCCATCACACTACTGGAAAAACAACTCAAATACAAGCCTTAACGATGAATATATATAAAGTTTCATCTTTATATACGGAAGATTGATTTATTTATGGGAGAAGTCTTTAATACTTACACAGTTTGTAAAAAAAGAAAAAAGCCTTTGTGATATATTTTCAAGAAGCTTCCTTGGCTTAGTTATACCGAGTTTAGGCAAATAGATTTAATGGATTGGAAGTATTGGCATTATAAATTTCAACAAAATATCATGGATATGACTCTTAAACTTCAGATTACTATACCCTTTCAGGCTACATGGTTATTAATATTGTCAAACTGATGTTAGAATTTTTCTAAGATCAACCCCTCCCTTCTTCTAGGACTAACAGGACAGTCTTTCAGGTGGAGGCCAAAGCGTGTGTGTGTGTGTATATGCGTGTGTCTAGTTCCTGGAGTCTCTTATCAATGGTATTAGTAAATAGAGAATAGGTGAATTGTAGCCAAGAAAGAAGGAAATTGTATCCAAATAAAGGTTGTGCTGATGGAATATTGTCACGGGTTGAATTGTGTCTCCCCAAAAGATATCTTCAAGTCCTAACCTTTGGTACCTGTGAACGTGACCTTATTTGGAAATAAGGTCTTTGCAGATATAATCAAGTTAAGATGAGGTCACACTGGAGTAGGGTGGGCCCTAAATCGAATACGACTGATGTCCTTATACAAAGAGGGGAAGAGACACATGCACAGAGGAAAATGCCACGTGAAGACACAGACACAGACACAGACACACACACGAAAGAAGGCCATGTGATGATGGAGACAGAGATTGGAGTGAGGCAGCTGCAAGCCAAAGAACACCAAGGACAGCTGGCAACCACCAGAAGCTAAGAAGTGAGAAAGGATCTTCCCGTAGAGCTTTCAGAGAGAGAGCATGGCCCTGTGGACACCTGAACTTTGGACTTTTAGCCTCCAGAACTGTGAGAGAATGATTTGTGTTGTTTTAAGCCACCCAGTTTGTGGTACTTTGTTACGGTAGTCTTAGCGCGCTAATACATGTATCATGTCCCAGTGTGGTGTTGTGGGTCAAATAGGAAAATGAGACACTCCCTGGATGAATCCTGAAATGTCGGCTAACATTAATGTTTTAAGCACTCTGAGCTTGCAGGGATAGCGTGGGTCTATTAAAAGTCCTTCTTTTGCAGCCTTCCTCTCTGTGGAGCCAGTTTTGCATTTCTCTGAGTTTGCATGATGGATGTGCCTTACGCACGCCTACAAACCTTATGAATTGGGAGACAAATTACTCTGACCACTGTTCTGGACCCTTCAGTCTCTCAGTGGGCCAGTTTTGCATATGATGCCGTTGGGTTGGTGGTAGTGGGTGAGAGTCCTTGGGCAGGTGAGGGGCGGATTGTTGCAAAAGTCTTGGCCACATAGGTGGAGTTGGGAGTGATGAAAATGCAGTATGCTGGGGATTGACTGAGAGAGAAGGCTCACTGGTTGATGATCTCTGTAACCTGAAGAGATCCTTTCACTTTTGACAGGGATGAGCAGTGTGTTTATGTTAGAAAGAGAGTCACATGGTCTCTTCCACCTAAATGGATGCCTTTTTTTTCTGGAGCATAAAACCAATTGCCATGCTCATCATGCATGATGCATTTTGATGAGGTGAAGTTGCAGCTTGGGGTTTCTGGAAACAGATTCTGAGGTGAAGGTTAGTGTGCAAGATGGTTATTAGAAATTAAGACTTGAGGAAGGAAAGTGGAGAAAGCAGAAATGGGCAGTGGAAGAAGTCAAACCATAATACAGACCCAATTAAGCCTTGGCCAACCCAGCAGGGAGCTCTGGAGTAAATCAGAGTTGTCCCATGTTGGACCCAAATGACCGCATCTTTATATCTCTACCCTTCTTAGTCAGCATATGTGAGCTTCCATAGGAAAGGCTGACCTAGTCAAAGGCTTTCTCTGCAGGAGGAGTTTACAGCTATAGTCTGTCTGCTGATCACACCCCCTGTAACTGGGCAGCAAGTCCTTCCTTGAAGGGAGATTGGGTGGTGTATCGCTGTGTCTACTTGATTGACTTGGGATCCTAAGATCCTGGAAGGATGTTGAGGTGTTGGTGGTGTTGGGGATTGAGGGAAGTTATAAGGGAGTATTCTGGTTGAAGAATATTGTCAGTTGGTAGGTAGACCGGTCATGCTGTATATAGGCGATGTAAACACAATTTTTCTTCTAGAACTTTTTTTGATGTGCACCATCTGGTTGTCTTGAAATGTAGACAGCGGGCAGATGGAGAAAGCATTGAACAGCCACTTCAGCAGTTGGCATATAAATTGGAAGATCATATTAGTAACCAGGTGATTTAATGTGTAGAGGCAGAAGATCTCTTTGCAAAACAAGGTAATAGAGAAATGTGGAAAGGTAAAACAATATAGATGAAGAAATGTCCATTGTAAGATGGCATTATGGTCAAAGAGAGGTGGATGTCATTCACACATTTATTCAAAAGATAAGCCTCGAAGGGTGAGTGATGATTAACTAAGTAAAGAGAAAGGAGAAGAGAATTCTAAGCAGAGGGCCCTGTAGCACAGGACCCTGCATCCTTGTTACGGGCCTCTGTGATCCAGGTCTTCCATTTTCTTTCCATTTGCTGATGAAAGCAACAGAAATCTCCATAGAGGACAAGAGGGCAAAGCTGAGTACAGACCGTGACCTGATGGAACAACTGAAAGAAGTTGGTGCACAGAGCATTGGGGCACATGTGGTGTGAGGTGAGACAAGGGCCAGGCAGGATTCAGATGGTGGAGGGCCTTATATACCACTTCAAGGGGTATAGACGCCTCCTAAGGGCAAAGGAACATCTTTGAACAGCTTAGGCAGGAGAGTAACATGAGCAAATTTGTGCTTTAAAAGGTCTTTGATAGTAGAGTGAAGAATGAAGTGAAGGGAGGCAAGCCTTGAGATGGAGAGAACAATTACGAGTATTTTGAAGTGATTTAGCAGGATAACAGTTAAGTGGGCAGAACTGAGATCGAATCAATATCAATTGGAGATAGATTGCATTTTGAAGGTTAAGACCAGGGAGGAGTCAAGGATGAACGTGGTTTCTAGTAGAGAAATCTGGATAAAATAAGCTCATCGAGACTTTGCAAACTTTGCTCTTGGTTCTATTCTCTTCATCCATGGCTACATGGTTTTGAAAGGGATGATGATAATCATGATTATAGAAAAAAGACTTATAGAAAAAAGACTTAAATTCTTCCTTCAGAACTGAAGCAAATGTAGCAGCGTGGGGTCTGAAGTTAGCAGATCTGGATGACTGTGGGAAAGTCAATTGCTTTTGAGTCTCATTTTCTTCTTTGGTAAAATGGGAGTAATACTGCCTACATCACTGTACTGTTGTGAGGGCAAATTGAAATAATTATTAATGTATAATACATATAAAAACTTTTAGCCAGTGCCTGATACAGAGCTGACGCTTATGCATTCATTCATTTGTTTAACAATATAGTCTTTTAAAATATGTTAGTTTTTTATTTTTATTTTTTTTGAGGAAGATTAGCCCTGAGCTAACATCTGCCACCAATCCTCCTTTTTTTGCAGAGGAAGACTGGCCCTGAGCTAACATCCTTGCCCATCTTCCTCTACTTTAGATATGGGATACCTGCCACAGCATGGCTGGACAAGTGGTGCATAGGTCCGCACCTGGGATCCGAACCAGCGAACCCCAGGCCACCGAAGTGGAACGTGCTAACTTAAGCACTGTGCCACCAGGCTGGCCCCAAAAATATACTGTTAATGTTAACATTATATCATAAATCGACATTTATTGAACAATCTGCAAGTCACTTCAGGGGATAAATACATGTAAGACATTGTCTCTGTTGTTAAGGATTTTGTGGTCTGTTTAGGAAGACAGGATTTATATCTGTGAAAAGTGTAAAACTAGTAAAATCTTTAAACCTTTTTCTGGTTCAGGCAACAATAGAAAAAAATCAGACAAGATAATAATGACAGTTGTCAGCTGGGTTGACTAGATGTATTTACTTAGAGGAAGAGGCTGTCCCTTTAATCTGAGAGCCTTAAAGGAGGCTCTGAGGAGGAGGTCGAATTTCAGCCAGATTTTAAAGATTGGTTGGATTTCATAGTGCGGATCAGGAGCTGGCAGTCTACTGCCCGGCCCACTGCCTGTTTAGTCTGGACCTGTGAGCTAAGAATGGTGTTAAAATGGTTGAAAAAAATTTGAAAAACAGGAGCATTTTGTGACTCATGAAAATTATATGAAATTTAACTTATTTTTTCCTGAGGAACATTTGCCCTGAGTCAACGTCTGTTCCAGGCTTCCTCTATTTTATTTGTGGGCCATCGTCTCAGCAAGGCTGCCGACAAGTGATATAGGTCCGTGGCAGGGAACTGAACCCTGGGCGGCTGAAGCGGAGGTGGGAAGTTAACCACTAGGCCGAGGGGCTGGCCCCTGAAATTTAAATTTCAATGTCCATAAATAAAATTTTATTGGAAAAAAGCCATACCCATTCCTCATGTATTGTCTGTGCTGCTTTCAAGATACAATGGAATTGAGTACATTGACAGAGACCCTAAGGCCTGCAAAGTCTAAAATATTTACTATCTGGCCCTTTAGAGAAAGCTTGCTGAACCCTGGTGTAGAGGATGGAGGGAGATATTCTGGGTGTGTGAAATGCCAAGAGTGCGAATAACTCCATTGAAAGAAACAGAAAATGAGTAGTTACAAAGGGAGAGGGAATTAATATACAGGGGCCTCATGGAAACCGAGAGAGGAAAGAGGGGGCATCTCAAGAAAAGGCAGGTATCAACAGTGCCAAGTGGGTACGGAGAGAGGACCTGGGCTTTTGCATTTTTGCCGTCACTTGGGAGTTTTGAATCCTTTAAACGCATATTTAGCGATCTACAATACGTGCGTGGAATTCTTCCTGGAATTTTGCCATTGGGATCAATGGATCTGGACTTGTAGTTTGGAAGTTAAAATGTCAATCTTTTATGTACACTCCTACTATCCAGTAACGTCCTTTATCTCATGGTATAAGAACCATGCTGTCATATTTGTCCTCTAGGTAAGTTTTTAAAAAATTTCATCTTTTAAAGGTATCAGTGACTTTGAAATTTCAGAATGAAATTGAAATGAAAAGTAGTCTAAAATTATACTCTTCTCCTTCCTCTAATCGTCAGGGAACATTTATACATCATTTGTAAAGACGTAATTCTAAACCTTGGTTAAAGTTATTGACCAAGTTTTCCTCTCACTTGAATATGCGTAAGATTTACTGAAATCAAATAAATGTGTATGAGCGAGGGTAGAAATTATATTCTCTAAAGCACGTGATAAAAGATTTGCTCACAGAGCAGATTGCCATTCCTTGCTTTTCAAATTTTTGTGTCTGTTATGGAAGAATTTTGTTTGTTCTGTGTATGAAGAAAATATATGCTATATTGGAGTGTGGTGATAAGATCATGTTACTATGGTATCATTTTTTTCCAAGTATTTCGGTATTTTAAGATGTTATCTTTTTAGTTTTCATGGCACGCTAGGAAGAAGGAAGGACATGTTGTTCTCACCTAACAGTGAAGTTGAAGTAAGCGATTACTCACTCTCTTGCATAAGTCACTGATTGAGCTGGGCATGTGATACCAAACAGTGTTCTTCTATTCACCGGTCCATTGTGACCCTGCGGCATTTCTGGTCAATCCATTAATCCCATTTTCTTTCTCTTAGTTAATGACTACACAGCTGATTCTTGCTTATCTGCTCTGAGGGAAAAGGGAAGAACAGAACATAATCTCAAATGGTAGATAATAGAAAAATAATTGGGGTTTGGCGATGGAGTATGTTTTTGTACTTCATTGGAACTTGGGTGTATCTGGTGTTCTGGAAATTTATAGCAGTCTAATCCAAGTGAAAAAACTATGCAAGGAGACCCAGGGTGGGGACAGTCACAAGTGCACCTATTTTGTCTCTTTTGATTGCCAGCCCACCTGCTCTACCCACTTTCCTATGCTGAGGTCAGACAGCCTCATCTCTCAGTTTGATACATGGAACCAACCTAAGTAAATCTGTCTTTTCTTTCCTCTAAATCCTGAGACGTTCGTCTCATCTTTTTCCTGGGTATGAGAGAAACTGGTATCTTGTATTAAAAATTGTTAATCATTTCTTGAAAATTTTTTTTAATGCAAAGGCACTGATAATGTACTATGAAAATCTAAAATAAGATTTTTGTGAATATATAATTAGAGGAAGAATGTAAGAAAGAAATTGAAAGCAGTATGAGTGCCAGATAACGACAGATGAGTGAGAGACATTATAGGAAAGTGAAAGTATCTTTTTATTCTAAATTTTGTAACTGATGAGAATAAATTCTTTTACAACATTTATTCGCCTGTTCATTCAAAAAAACAAACATTGCTTAATATCCACTTTATGCCAGGAACAATTAGTGATTAAATTGATGATAGGAATTTGCATAGAGACAAATACTAGAAGTCGAAAGTTAAAAGAGCTTGATGGTATTTTTGTAACATTCTTTTTTTGATTCATTGTTATTTATGCATAAATTTAATTGATTCACTTATTGAACAATTCTTTAATCGATTGACTTATATTTAATATTAGAGATAAATATTAATTTTATATTTTATTTATTTATTTATCCATAAAAATATTTAAGTATCTGCTTGAATACATAATGAGTATTACTTTTTCTCTCAGTTTATTCTCTCATTAACCAGGAGTAGTCTGAAATAACATTGTTTAAAATTATTTTTAGGGGGCTGGCCCAGTGGCCTAGTGGTTAAGTTCATGTGCTGTTATTCGGCAGCCCAGGGTTTGCTGGTTTGGATCCCAGACACGGACCTACACATCACTTATCAAGCCATGCTGTGATAGGAATCCCACATATAAAGGAGAGGAAGATGGGCATGGATGTTAGCTCAGGGCCAATCTTCCTCAGCAAAAAGAGGAAGCTCAGGGTTAATCTTCCTAAAAAAAAATTATCTTTAATTTAGTTTTTGTGTTTAACAAAATTATAGATGCACATAACTCAAAGAGTCAAATAGTGTTATAAGATTTGTTTGGAAATGGTCAGTTTTCTTCTTTCATCCCCTCACTCTCCACATAGCTTCCCAACATCCTATCTTCCTCCTCCACTACTGTTCATTTTCCTTTCTTGTCAGGCAACTACTCTCAACTCAATCTAATATAGCTGATTTGTGGGGTGTGGTATTTAGGTATCCTTGTCTCTAAATAACATGCTTATATTCTTACCTCTTTATTTATTTACTTTCACTTTAGGAATCAGCTATTGATTTTCCACAATGAGGATTTAGCTCTTCATGCACACTTTCCACCTCCTGCTATAGACACCCACATTTCCCATCCTTCTCTTTTAAGGAGAGTTATATTGTTATTTTGGTCAGATTAAGATTCAGTCTTTACATAATATAATTACATAATACATAATGTGTTATACATAATACGATACACTCCATACAAATCATATGCAATGAGCCAGGTAGTATATCATTAGTGCTTTTCCTTTCCTACCTCAGTCTCGTTTCCTTGTGCCATCTTTTTGGGATTCCTCCATTTTCTTTTTCTGCGGTTACCCGATTTTACTCTTACTTGGCTTGTTTCCTCATTTTGACAGAGCATTTCCTCCACTTACTTTCTGTTCATCAAGCCAGGGCAGACAGATATTCAGCCACTCTGAATGTATGAATATGTCTTTATCCTTCCCCATATACAGTCACCCCTCCATATCTGTGGAGATTGGTTCTAAGACCTCCTCGGATACCCAAATCTGCAGATGCTCAAGTCCTGTATATAGAATGGGTTAGTATTTGCATATAATCTATTCGCATCCTCTTGTATACTTTAAATCATCTCTAGATTGCTTATAATAATTAATACAATGTAAATGCCATCTAAATAGTTGTTATCCTATATTGCTTAGGAAATAATGCCAGGAAAGAAAGTCCGTACGTGTTCAGTACAGATGCAACCATCGTAGGTCTTTCCACCTGCAGCAGTGGAGCCTGCGGACACAGAGGGCCGACTATATAGTTGATAGTTTTCTTGTGAGTGGGTTTCCAGATTGAGATTCATTTTTCTGCAGAATTTTGAATGTATTGTTTTGGTTTTTTTCTGATTTTTTTGTTAGGAAGTCCGATGTCATTCTGATTCTTGGTCCTTGATGTGAAACTGATACCAAACCTCTTAATCTCATGTTCGTGTGCCCAATGCACAGTAAGGCAAACACTGAGACACTGGTGCTTGCAGATGGAGAAAGGTTTATTTGAATTGGCCAAGACACAAGGTAGGAGCATGGATTCTCTCAAACCTACCTTAACAAGAGATGAAAGCAGAGAGTTTTGTAGAGCTGAGGGGTGTGGCAAGAAGAGTTTCAGAGAAACAGAGAGGTAATCGTGTTTCTTTCCCCCCTGATAAGTCTCTGGGCAGTCTGACTTCTGGGTGTCAACAGCAGCTGGGGCTGGTTATCTGGTGATTCTTGGAGGCATTCTCTTTCTTCTGTAAAACAGGCTGATAAATCTTTGTGACCTTTGAGTTACTCCTCACGTTAGACTAGAAAACAGTAAATTAACGAGATTAACTTCTTTTCATAACAAGGTCAAAAGGTAATCTTACTGAATATTTACAGTAACCTTCAGGTACCCAGCTTTAAAACTTGTTTTTCTCTGTGGAAAACGTCTTTTTTTCTGGCCCTATGTTCTGTAATTTTACCATGATGTGTCTTGGTGTGCAGCTATTTTTCTCCATTGGACGGGGTACTCAGAGGACCATTCAATCAGGAAACTTATGTCTTTCAGTCCTGGATAATTTTCTTAGATTATTTTATTGCTGACTTCATTTCATCCATTTCCTCTGTTCTTTCATTCTGGAACTTTTATTATTTGGATAATGAATTTACTGGACTAATCCTCTAATTTGGACCTAATCTCTCAATTTTCCGTCACTACCTTTTTTGCTTTTCTTTTGGGGATATTTTTTCAAGATGATCTTTCAATCTTTTACTGAACTTTTCATTTCTGCTATTTTATTCTTTAATTTCCAAAACCTCTTTATTCTCTGAATTGTTGTTGTCATTGTTAGTTTACCTCTGTGAGGATGTTAATGGTGCTTTGTGGTAAAGGTTCTTCTCATTGCACTGTCTCTGTTTGCTTTGCATTGTTTCTTTCTCCCATGCTGCCTTTTACATGAGATGCCTTCTCAAATGTCTAGTGATCTTTGCTTGTCTGTTCATATTTAAGAGTGGGGCCCTAAAAGCTGTTGTGAGTCTCTTGACATCGAGGTGGGCCTTACCAACTATCTACATCACGAGACGTTTCATTGGAGAATCCATGGTGTTAGCATCTTCAATTCTTTTACTAAAGCTGGCTAGATTCTCCCAGAGAAGCAACTTTTGATCTTTTTCTTGAAGAATATAATTCTGGCTGTCAGCACTTTGGGAGCTGGTGGGAGAAGACTCAAGTTCTCAAAGTCCAGTTTGTACACTTTCACTTAATCCCTTTATTTTCAGAATGTTCTCAATGTCCTTGACTTAGCTTGGCGTCCTCTGATCCACAGACCCTCTCTTTACCCTCTCTAGAGAATAACCCTTCAGTTTTCTCCTGGAGTAGGATAGGAATTTGAGAATTTTAATTGCTTCTTAATCATACTTCAAACCAATCCTCTTGGTTTTTAGCCTTCTTCAGTTTCTAAAATTTAGTAGCTGTCATCATATCTCTCATTTTTTTTGTCCTTTTGAGTTTTTACCTTAACAGATCACTTTACTGTTATTTTGATGGAATTTGCAAGATAGTGGAGGCTTAGCTCTACTTCTAAATGGATATTTTAAATCGTTAAAAGCTTTTATTAAATGCCTGTTTGCATCATGTGGTCCTGAATTCTTTAATGAAAATTTACATAGATGGTCTCAGAGGAATACATGCTTACCCCAAGAGTAGAGGAATGCAGGAAGAAGATGTGGCAGTGAAATCATTGACTGAGGTGCTCCACATTCACAGTACCACATTCAAACTGGTACCCGTGGGCTAAGTCTAGAAGGTATTGTCTGGCCGACATAGCATTTAAAATTTTTTAAAGGGCCTTATTTTATAAGTATATTTTTATATTTATTTATTTTATAACTCAAGATTTCCAGCTTCTTTTCAAAATCAAGCAATCTGTCAATACTGGGTCGCATTTCCATATGCAATAACTCATTGAAACTGAGAAGATAAGGCATGTCTTTTGTGTTTCAACAAGTCCCCTCTACTCCTTCTGAGTCCCACCCGGCCTGCTTCTCATTTACATCAAACAATGGACATCATCTTCTTTGGGGGTGAGCAGTTAAAGACCAAGGACTTGAAAACCAGCTGCAAAAGCAGGAGCAAAAGGGATCCCAGTCTCCTTAACCTCCACTTAATCTCTCTTAGAGGAATTGTCCAATGGATCATGTCAAGAGGCACTTTGGTGAATACGGAAACAGAGCAAGGGAATGGTTCATGTGAATCAAAAGAATAGTATCCCTTCCTGATACTATTCAGCAATTCAGATGTGTTTATCTTCCAAGAGGACTCCATATTTATGTTGTCTTGCAGGGACCGGCCAAAGTATATCTCTCTAATGAAACACCCTTCAGATGAACAAACTATTTCTTTAGATATATTGTCAATACCTAAGCTTATGGTCAAGTCCTGTTCTGACCTGAATGCAACTTTACTCTTTTAGATTGTGATGCTAATGATAACAATAACAACAAAACTGCAGCAACAAATCTTTATTGGATTTTTATTGATGCCATCATCTGGCATGTGCGTTATATCAAGGAATTCCCACAGACTATGCAAAATAAGTGCTATTTCTTCCTGTTTGAGACTAAAGGAAGCTGACAGTTAAGTAATTTATCCAAGGTGACATGATAATAAGTGCAAAAGTCAGAATTTGAACCCAGGTCTGTCTGATTCCAAAGCCCATGATTATTACCAAGATTCTGAATTGATATACCTCGCTTTTCATCCTGAATTGTCAAGATTCTTGGTTGCCCTGATAGAAGGCCACTTCAGCTTAATCAACAAAAGGAAATGTACTGAGAAATGTAACCAAATTGAAAGGGCAAGAGGCTCACAGACCTTAGCAATGACTAGGACTGGAGATCCAAACAATGTCAAGACTCTCTATTTATCTGCTTTGTTTCTGCTTCCCTCTGAAGCCAGCTCCGTTTTCTTCCATGGGAGCCTGGCTCCATGGGGGAGGGGGCAGGGGAGAGACTGATTTGTCTGCAGGCATGTCACTTTGATTTAGCGACTTGAGCAACAAGTGATTCTTCACTTGGCATTCCCAGCAAAGAAATCCTGGGAACACCCTCAGTAGTTCTGTTTGGTTCATGTGCCCATCCCTGGACCAATTGCTGTGTCCAGGAAGAGATAAGACTCCAGGCTGAGTTCCATAAAACCCCTTTGTGAAGGTGGTAGTGTCTATTAACATACAGAGGAGGAGAAAAGAGTAATGGGTAGACAAAAGTATTAGCCACTATGTCTCCATTTATGTTGATTTTAAATACAGGATTCAGTTGTACAATAAATTTCTTACTTTTATCAGAAAAAAGTAAAAAACTGCAAGGCAAAATTCTGGTATTCACAGGATAATCTTAACGTCCTCCTCAAAATTCTTGGAGAGCACCTCTCTGCTGCCCCCTTGTACCATTCCAGAGACTTTATAGGGGCTGGTGGACCGGGTTCACTAGGTCATAAATTGCCAGCATCAGTTACATAACTAGCACCTGACCAGGGAGCAGTCTTGATTTACACATTTCCAGGTAAGCCAAGTTTTATACAAAGAAAAAGATAAGTGGATTTAGTGGATTGATGAGTAAAAATGGAGCTACTATTGAGGAATCATCACCAAAGGAATCTCATGGTTTCTGTTTGCTATGCAGCAGAAAGATTCGTAGAGGCTATAAGATTGATGGTATTGGAAATATGAGAGAGAAGAAACCTGTGAGTTAGAACAAAATTCTGGGGAAGAGGAAAGAGATTTAAAAATGGAAAAAATAAAAGTGCTCTTAATTGGCAAGTTTAAGTCCTTCCCACTCTCTTCTACTACTCTATGGAATGAAGACTCAAGAAGAAAATTAAAGAAAATAAAGAAGCTACATTTTATTTGCAGTGCGAATGGGTTAAACTGGAATATTGCTGCCGTCAGATCAGGTTTACATTTTAGAAAGATAATTCAATACATTTTAAGAATGTATTGGGGAGCAGTGAGATGAATGGCAGGGAGACAGTTTAGGAGTCTTGTGATAATCCAGACAAGAGTTGATAGTGGTCTGGACCATGGAAAAAATATCAGAAAGTAGGAGAAAAGTGGTATATTTGAGAAATAATAGAGGAATATTAGGACTTGCTGATGGATTGGGGGTGGGTGTGAGAGAAGGGAAGAGAGAAGGATTGGCATCATCCTCCATCTAGGTTTCTGGTTTGGGCAAGTGGATGGATGAAGAGACCATTCACTGGGATAAAGAACCAGAAGGAAGAACAGATTTGGATGGGGGCACATTCTGACCTCAGTTTTGGACATATTAAATTCAAAGTTTATACTTATATTTACATATACACCCAAGAGCTGTCTCAAATTAGTCAACAAACAAATTCTGTTGATTCTTTCTTTGATTTTTTTCTATCTATTCTTTCTTTCCTATTTTTTTCTACCACTGTAATTTAGATTCCCATTTTCTATCCTATATGTCTCCTAATATTCATTCTGTACAGAGTTGCGGTATTAATCTACTCGAAAGCTGGTTTTGCTGCATCATCTTTCATCTTACTATGTTTCAATGCTTTCCTGTTGCCAACATAATACTTTCAAGATTGCTTACAGTGGCTCCTAACTAGTCTAACCTTATCCCACTCTTCTCTAACTGAGAGTTGCCTCAGTTTGGTGAAACTACCACTTCAAATACAATATATTCCTTCTTATTTCTGCAACCGTGCTCATGTTGTTGCCCTTTCATGGCCTGAAATTGCCTCTCCTATTACCCACCTGATTCTTTAATCTCAGCCCTCAAGGCCCACATCTTGCCTGGAAACCATCAATTCTCTCCACTCCAGCTCAGCCTGAGCCCTTCCTTCTCTGAAAGTCTACAGGATGCTGTCGGTGCCCCTCCTATTGGCGCTTGTGCCCATATTGTATTGTTTCCCAATTTCATATTCATTTAATCTCTCTATACAAGATTGAGAAAAAAGATCAGGTATTCTATTACTTTGTATTCTCCAGGGCACCTAGCACAATTCTTTGTACAAAATGGGTACTCAGTAAGTATTTGTTGACTTGAAATATTAAGGTGAATTTTTTTCTTTCCCACTCGTCTTATCTCTGCCTGAGTAAATGAGGTCGATATGTGAAAGCAGTTGAGATTAAGCAGGTGAAGTGGAAGAATAAACAGAGACAGAGGAGATTTTAATGAAACTTTATATGACATTTTAAAAAAATCATCATTAAATCTATTTTTTAAGCTTTTCAAAATTTTCAGATTCCTGCCCTCTCATTCTGATAAGCAATTTGGTGTATATTTAAGTAGTAGAAGGCATACAGGTGCTAAAAAAGTAGAATAATTATTTTTTAAAATATTTGACAATAAAAATAAACTTGTTTTAATCAAAAAGTTCTTGTGATTTTTTTTCAAATGACTTCATAGTAAAAGATTAAATTTTAATGTAAGTCACCTATTTCGGCTCCAAATTGACTTTGGGTGGAAAAAAATCTCATTTCTTTAAAAAAAATCAATGATAAATAAAATACTTAGATCGAGTTTGTTGGCATAGATAGTAATAGATTTAGTTATAAATCAAAGCCTTCAATAAATATCTAAGTTTGGAGTTAAAAATTACCATAATATGCACTAATAAAAAAAATGAAAGGGAGGAAAACACTCAAACTATGATTCATGTGAACATTTTCCATGAAACAAGCTCTGCTATTTTTATTACAGAGTTAGAGAAGTCAACTTAAAGCATCTTTAAGTCAACAGAAACTGTTCTAGGGAAATGAATCTCATCTTCATGGTCACTGACACACAACATAATCTTGTTTCTCTCAGAATTTTTATTCTTTAAGTAACTAAGTGACTCATAAGCTCAGAAAATATTTTCTGGTACAGGTAAGTCTGAGCTTAGCATGAAATATTCTGAATATTTCTTCTCCTCTTCAGATGAGTATTTCAAAAATAACAGCTCCTTCCTGGAAGGTGTAATTGGCTTTTGGTTAGGAATGTCTAAAAATGATTGTCCTTTTCTGGAATGTGTTTTAGGACAAACTAGAATATACTTTTTCCTTTCCCCATCCATCAAAATCCTACCAATACTTTAGGGTTTAGTTCAAATGCCACCTCTTTTATACAACTTTGCTTTATTTTTAGGCAGAATTAATCACCCACTACACCTTTTTTGGGAGGAGGAGTAACATCTCTTATAATATTTATTTTAGTTTACCAAGTCCCATAATTGGCATGTCTCTTTGTTTTCACCCCAAGGAAACTATAAATTATTCAACTTTGTGTCTCCCTTTGTACCTTAACATAGTGCTTTACATATGGTAAGTGATCAGTAAGTGAATATATTTTATTTTTAAATATTTAAAAAATTTGATCAAAATAGTACGTAATTTTATGGTCAAAAAAGTAAAATGCTATAAAAGGGTGTATAATGAAATAATAATAGCACCTTTGCCCACCTTTCTCCACCACTAACCTTGCTTACTAGAGGGGACCACCTTTAATTTTTTATATTTTTGACTTTTAAGTTCTTCTGATGGTTACCTTCGTTTCACTAAATAATATACGTAGTTCTCGATTTCTTTTTTACTTTAGTCATTTTCTATCGATTTCTTGTTATGGGAAATAGCTATTATGGGAGAGGAGGAGTGTTAAAACTACGTATTTATCTACCTTTATCTCAGGCTTAAGTTGCTTTTTTTCTCAAAGATTGTATCGAGTCCCTGGAATAAAGGGAATATTCTTGGCTACCTTCTGTCCTCTTGCTGCAATATGGACGGTTCTTCCCTCACAAGGGGTTACACAGCTGGCGTTGGGGGACTTTTCTCTTTTGTTCTACTTAGTTGGATTTACTTCTTTCTAAATCTCACATCTTCTTACTTCTTGGTTTTTTATCTACATGTTTTCGGAATGCATCAAGGAACTTCCTAATAAGGGACGTATGGGAAGGAGATTTTCTTCGTCCTTGATTTTTACTTGATTTATAGTTTGGTATTGAAAATCATTTTCCCTCTGAGCATTGAAGGCAACGTCTGACTGTCTTTTGGTGTTCAGTGCTGCCAAAGAGATGCCCCACACCAGGGTGCTTCTCGTTCCTTGTAGATGAAAATCTGTAAGATGTAAGAATATTCCCGTGATCCTTGGGGTTTGGAAATTCCCCAATGACATATTTAGGTGAGGGCACTTTTTGGTTCTTCAACTCTGAGATATTCTCTTGATATTTGCTTGATGATTTTATATCTATCTATATCTATATCTTTATTGAGACATGATTCACATACTATACAATTCACCCATTTAAAGTGTACAGGTCAATGACTTTTAGCATAGTCAAAGAGTTCAGCCAATCCCCATTTAGCTCTCTCCCCAGCTCCTGGGACACACTAATCTGCTTTCTGTCTCTATGGATTTACCTATTCTGGACATTTCATGTAAATGGAATCATAGAATATGTGATCTTTTGTGTCTAGCTTCTTTCACTTAGCAAAATGTTTTCAAGGTTCATTTGTGTTGTAGCATGTATCAGTACTTCACTTCTACTTAGGGTTGAATAATATTCCATTGTATGGACACATCACATTTTGTTTATCTATTCATCAGATGATGGATATTTGGGTTGTTTCTACTATTTTTTAAAAATAATACTGCTATGAACTTTCTTTCTCCTTCTTTTTTTTTTCTTGGTGAGGAAAATTGGTCTTGAATTAATATCTATTGCCAACCTTCTTCTTTTCGCTTGAGGAAGCTTGTTCCTGAGCTAGTATCTGTGCCAATCTTCCTCTATTTTGTATGTGGGATGCCACCACAGCATGGCTTGATGAGCAGCATATAGGTCCGTATCCAGGATCTGAACCAGCAAATCCCGGGCTGCCAAAGTGGAGCATGCGAACCTAACTACTACCCCACTGGGCCAGCCCCTACTATGAACTTTCACGTACAAATTTTAGTGTGAACATATGTTTTCATGTCTCTTAGACATGTATCTATGAGTGGAATTGCTGGATCTTGTGGTTGATTGTTATATTTTAATTCCTTAGACCTTTGTCACATTTTCTTTTTCACTTTCCATAGTACCCTCTTCTTACTTTATGATTTTAATGTACTCTTGAACTTCTCTGAGAAAACTGATTAGCTTTATCAGTTACCGTTGCTACATCTACTCTCTCCCAGGAATTTGCTAAACTCACTATTCATTGATACTCTCTTCTCTCCTCCCAATTCTCTTGTTGTTTTGGGCTTAAGTCCGTACATATGTTTAGAAAAAATTTACTGGAGTATTGTCAATCCACCATCTTAAATTCAAATCAATAAATATTTGTTAAATGGTTATCAAACTGCCCCTCAAAGTGGAGGTAAGAAGATCCTTTACCTATTGTCTACCTGCTTACCTTCATGTGATCGCCGTGGAATACTTTATAAAAACCTGAACTGCGGAAAACTGACCTTATAAAGAAACTACTATTACAGCAATCTGTTTGACCCTAATATCTAAGAAATTATAACCATGATTTAGACTTTCTCTTGCATCTGGAAACGCAGAAGGAAAACTTCACTGATACTTTTTTTATTTATGAGGAATTTGCTATTGGTTCACATTATGGTCAAAGACAAGTCATCTCTCTTTTTTTCGTCATCTACCAAGTAGAGCTTATAATCTCTTCAGAGTGTTATGCTATAGACTCATTGGCTACTGAGAAGTATTAAATAAAACAAGTTTCCCATGTCCAAAGAAATCATCTAAAATAGTATCAGGTTGGACTGCATTTTCATATAGAGAAGGATGCCAGTCTGCTCCCTGGGTAGGCTCACTACCCTATCCGTTCCTAGGAGAAGGTGTATCTCCTAGGAAATGATCGACAGGCAAGTGGTAATTCATACCGGTAGCCATGAAGGGAAAGAATTGCATCGCTCCCAAGTTTGTCCATTGCTTCTTTTACAAGGAGTTTCATGGCTAGAGCTAGGCATCAGGAGCACTAATCGTCTCCTCACTAACTCTCCCACTCTTTTATTTTTGAGAAAGTTCTTCTGAGCAGGTAGGGCCAGGTACTTAGTGCTTGAATGGCCAATACTTTCTTAATATTCTGCTTGGTGGGATGTGCTTACTAGAAATTTTGCAGTGAGTGTGTAAATGAGTCTGGCAAATGCTGACTGATTTCCTCCTTTCCAAGGTTGAGCTCAGTTTCTTCAGGGAAACTACATGTTTCTATGTGTGTTCTTGAGAAAGCTTTCATTGTTCATTTTGATTTCCTCATTGGCAAATAGGAATGCCTATGATGGCTTGATCAAATAACCACCGTGGCCTGATCAAATAAGGAAACTCAGAAAACGAATACTCCATATGGCTTCATTTGTCAATACTACTATATTCAAGGATGGCACAAACACACACACACACACATACACAGAGTTACTAGTGTGAGGCCTCATTCCTTTGCCAGCCTTAGCATCTATCATCGCATTCCAGATCCTATATGATTTAAATTGATAATGAGTTACAGGCTTAAAATTATATGCTATGAGATGACTTATTATGCACAGGCATACTTCTATCATCCAAGTGGGCTTCTCTTAATTAAAGGACTGGGAAACTTTTAGAATGTGGATCTGTTAGTCTAAATTGTGGGAGAATAATCCTTTCCTTGGTGAGCCTCTAGTTGTGTTGCACACGGTGTCAGTTGTGGTTTTCCCCAATGAATCTCATTTCCTTTTTTCTAGTTTCTGGTTGGTGTTGGTTTGATGTTGCTGGCATTTTAAACTTAGACAATCCTAAATTTTAAGCTACTTTGACTTTCCAGGAGGGCGCATCCGAGCCAGGATTTCTACAAAGGCAATTCCATGCAAGAGTTTTGGAGAGAAATAAAACCTGGGTGTGATAGCTCAAGCCTCAAGAGGTCCTAGAGACTAAATTCCCTGACAATCTTCCTTCTCTGGTTTTTCCTCCTTTCTCCCACAGTCCTCTTTATTCTCTCTTCTTTCTTCTCCTTCAAAACGCTGCCATGGTGGATTTTAAATGCATCTAAGTCTCAATAAATAAAGGCACTCTGTAGTTCCTAGGGCTAATGTCCTGTCTGTGAGTTGAGACCAGGTCATCTCTGCTTTCAAACCTGTATGGTTTTCCATGGTAAAGGTATTCTATGTTGAATAAAGAGTCCCACTGCAGGAAATCTAAGAACTGTTGGATCTTAGGAGTCCTGGGGTTATGAAAAATGAAGTGGCTGATCCTATGAACTGGCTAGGAAAAAAGATAGCAAAAGTCTTAAATTATGTATTTGTTCATGAAAAAGCTTAAGGGCTTTGAGCCACATTCAGCCCCTTAATTCCACACATACACCTCTCGTTGAAGCTAACAGCTACTGTGGTATCTCAATTGAAGTCTTTGGAGAGCATACAGAATGTGTTGATGGTTCATATTATCTCACACTGTAACTTGGGCGCTTGGCAGGGAAGCAGACTTCTCTCTTTAGAAAAAAATTAGTATTTGCTTGATTCCCTGATAAAAGGAATACTACAAAAGAATATTGCAAAACCTTGAAGGTTTGGCAGGGTTTTCCGTGTGGGTGGAAAAATGTTTTCCTGAAGCCAAACTGGAACTGCTCATTGAAATATAACATAAAAAATACATTAAAAAAAGGAGCTCAACTGTGGAAAAAAATACATATATAAATGTATAAAACAACAAAGCTTATGGACTTTACCAGCATACATTATATACACAATGACATCATTGTCATGTTATGAAATGGCAAATCTCTGATATTAGAGATGATTGGAATCTCTTTGTTATGTTGAGTTTAACCCTTATCAGATTCCCACTGTACTTAGATCTATATCTGCTGGGTGTTGATGTGTTTATATCTCGTTCCTACTCCCATTCCACCTCTACCTTTGTTATATAGCATAGCACTCTTGCTTCTTAGAAAGTAAAGCTATTTAAAACTGGAAGACTTGTTAGGTTTGTCTTTATTCTTATTGGGCTTATAAAAAATTTAAGCATTGTTTTCCCAAGTCTAGAGGCAAAATTTCTCTTCTTACTCCACCTTTACTCTTTGAACTCCTATTTTAACAGATTTCCATCTGTCCCCCTTTTACCCAACCATAATCTCTTATAAAAGCCTCGGCATAATAATGCTTTTCCCCTTATGCCACATGATAAATATGTAGGACAAGGGAGGGTGAACAGGGCTATAGAAAACTAGTTGGTTGGACAAAAGACTTAGTGTTTCAATTAATGATTTCTTTTTGGTTTTGTTTGTGTTTTAGTTGAGGGAGCATATGTTGAAGTGTTTTCCTAAGCATCTTGCATAGATATCTACCAGTCTTTCCACATATGACTATCTGTTCTTTCTACAGAACGTGACAAATGCAAGGGATATGGCTTCAGGAATTCCCCCTGAAGGATAGATAGCTAGTATAAATTGCCTTTTTTATCCTATCTCATGGATCCTGGGGCTGTGTGTATTAATGGTGCTTCTTTGTTAGATGGCATATAGTCAATTTCCTCTAAATTAGAGAAACTGTTTCTTGATAAATGAAGGAATGGAAAGAAAAGACTTCACAGAGCAGGTTGAGAATTGTTCCAAACAAAGGGTATACTATAGCTTAGCAGAAGTGGGAGAAACATATTATTTACTTTCCTGAGTAGTAGTTAATGAGTAATCAATGAAGCATGTATTAAGTCCTTCCTATATGCCCCACAGTGAAACAGGCAGTGTGAGAATCAATGATGTCTCTGACATGATATTTTGCCTTAAAGGAACTTACGATCTGGTTAGGTAACACACATTTTATACATCAAATGAAAGCGCTACATTCTTTAGAACTGTCTGGAATGCATAAAGAATTCAGAGATTAGTGATGTATAGAGAAGCTAGAACAAAATGAAGGAAGTTTTAAGATGATCATTGGGAAATTTTAGGGGGACATGGAGACTGCTGGCTCGAGAG
The DNA here is from genome assembly GCF_041296265.1 of Equus caballus. Classification (NCBI taxonomy): domain Eukaryota; kingdom Metazoa; phylum Chordata; class Mammalia; order Perissodactyla; family Equidae; genus Equus; species Equus caballus. The sequence goes on from NC_091700.1 coordinate 67,086,715, forward strand.
ATGAGACCAAGTGGTCAAATTTGAAATCTGTTGAGAAGATGAGCATTGATGTGTAGTGGTATTGCTGTAAGATAAGTTTGGGAACCCTGATCATGGAAGGCAGATGAATTTAACATTGATGAAAAGAGAAACCATAGCAAGTTCCTAATGAAAGTGATATTCCATAAAGATAAATCTGCAGCGGGGGATAGAATGGAATGGAATAGGGAAATACTGGAGGTTGAGGGACTTGCTAGAAGTCTGTTTTTTAAAAAATAGAAACAGATGAAATCCACATAGCATAAAATTAACCATTTTAACACGAACAATTCAGTGGCATTTAGTACATTCACAATGTTGTAAAACCATCACCTCTATCTAGTTCTAAAACATTTCCATCATTCCAAAGTAAAACTCATTACCTACTAAAAGCAGCTTCTCCCCCTTTTCCAGCCTCTGGCAACAACCAATCTGCATTCTGTCTCTATGGATTTATTGATTCTGGATACAACATGACATAGAATCATGTAGTTGTAACCTTTTGTGTCTGGCGTCTTTCATTTAGCATCATGTTTTCAAGGTGCGTCCACCTTGTTGCATGTATCAGTACCTCCTTCTTTTTTATGGCTGAATAATATTCTGGAAACCTATTTCTGGTTAATGTGGAGGAAGGTAGCTGAAAAGGCTAATCTAAAATATGTTTTGAAGCAGGGAGTGACCATTAAACTCTACAATTCCATTTTGTCTACATGAGAGCATAATCTATGATGTTTATTCTGGGTGAATGGAGATATTATCTTACTGATAGAAATAGAATAGTTGAGGGCTGGCCCTGTGGTGTAGTGGTTGGGTTAGGTGTGTTCTGCTTCGGCAGCCTGGGTTTGTGGCTTTGGATCCCAGGCATGGACCTGTATCACTTGTCAGCCATGCTTAGGTGGCAACCCACATATGAAATAGAGGAAGATTGGCACAGATGTTAACTCAGGGATAATCTTCCTCAAGCAAAACAAGAGGAAGATTGGCACAGGTGTCAGCTCAGAGTGAATCTTCTTCAGGAAAAAAAAAAATAGAATAGTTGAAGGGAGATTAATTTTAAGGAATACGACCTGGAGTTTAGAATAAGAGTGAAATTAGTAAGTAGAGATATCCCACAGAGATCTGAAAATTCAGGAAAGAATTGAGAGTTGAGGTCCAGAATAAAAAATTTGTTAGTCATTTCTTAAGTTAGAAATGATAGTGGTAAAGTTAAAAACAGCCTGGGAATAGGAATTGAATACTCCACGGAATGTCAAAGATACATTTATGTTGGCAAAGTGTTTTGCTCTGCCTGTGATGGGACAAAGTTGAAAGCTGGTGGCAGAGGATTTATAGAGACAAGGAGATATGCTGAAGAAGTATTGTCCAGGCTTCTACCAGCTAGAGTGGCAGAGGGAATACATAATGATGAGAAGCTCAATGGTGTTTCAATCCTGTTAAATGCCAAACCTGCAGAGATCAGAGAGTTGGGGGTAGTGGTGGACAGACCATAAGATTTTGAATCAGATAGACTGGGGTTCAAATTTGGGCTCTAAATTACTACTTGAAGGCACTTAGACAAATAACTTTTCTGGGAGATGATTAAATGAGATAACATTTCTGAAAGTGAAAGGTACATGGTACTCAGGCAGGGAATTACGGATGTCTATGTTTGGAGGAGTGGGACAGGCAGAGAAGGATGCTGAAAACTGTATTTAGAGCTCATGCTTTGGGGAAGGTGAATGCTGAACCTTGAAAAGTGAACATAGAGGCAGTTATTTATTTATCTGTTTTTATTCACTTATTCATTTTACTTTGTCTTGTTCCTAAAATGGTTTATGAAGATAGTTTGTGAAGACGCATATCATAAAAAAATGGCTTACAAGAATAGTTTATGAAGGTACATATATTACAAGATCAAAATAAGCAAAAATTTGGTTTAGGAAAAAATGAGACAGGAAAAAATAAGAAAATAGAACAGAAGAAGCCGCAAATGGGATTGGAACATAAACTGAGAACCATGAATTTTATACCCTTGCTAGAGACAGGCTATAAATTCAGCTTGAAATCTTAGATATTGTTTCTTTTGATGTAGAGGCACCTAAGAGGAACTCTTCTGCCAGTCAAACGCTGAGAGAGGGAAGTTGGCAAGGAGGCTGACATGGTAGTTAACTGCAGATATTAAATGGTTTTCTTCTGATGGATATTCCACTTTATTGCTGCAAGCACATCTTGCTGTCACACCTGTTAACAGCTTGTGTAAAACTTTGCTAAATTTGTTTTTCAGGGGTGTGTTTAAGTAGGTAAAGACTTTGTGAACCTTTCACGCTGTTCTTCTATTACTTTCCGTCTCACGAAGAGGTTCTTTTGAAACCCACATATTAAAGCTGTCTGAGGGGGCACTGGAGACAAGGTGGCCGTGTTTGGTGGTGAAGGACAGCAGAGATTGGGTTATTCGTTCCGAGGATGGACTGGTTTGCAGAGAGGCGCTGAGTGGGGATCACAAAGAGGAGATTGGATATCTTAGCACCTTCTGGATTAGATCTTCAGTTTGGCATCAGTATTTGGTTTGAATGAAATTGCCAGAATATCAGACACACCCATATTTAAATATAAACACACTTCAAAAATACTTTTCTAAGCCAACTATACATGTTTTGATTATCAGATCTTGTCAGTCACCCACACCTTAGTTCTATTTCTATTAACAATAAATGATAACTTTAACACACAAAATAGTAAACTCTGTGTTTGTGCAGCCTTAAACATTTTAAAGTGCTTCAGGCTATCTCCCATAGTCTGAATGTCCCCCCCCTCCCCCACCCAAATTCATATATTGAAATCTAACCCCTAAGGTGATGGTATGAGGAGGTGGGGCCTCTGGGAGGTGATTAGGTCATGGGGACAGAGCCCTCATGAATGGGATTAGTAACCTTATAAAAGATGCCCAAGAGAGTTCCCTTGTCCCCTTCTGCCACGTGAGGCTACAACGAGAAGCCTGTGACCCAGAAGAGAACCCTTATTCAACCATGCTGACATCCTCATCTTGGACTTCCAGCCTCCAAAACTGTGAGAAATAAATTTCTGTTGTCTATAAGTCACCCAATGTGTGTTTTTTTTTAAATAGCATCCTGAATAGACTAAGACGGTATCCATGCTGTATGTTTATGATTCTCATAAAAGCACACTAAATAAGGCGGAGCTGATACGATTATCATTCTCATTTCATGAAAGAAGAAATGCCTTCAGAGTGTTTAATTTAGTCCTGAGTTCACATTTCTGGGAAGTGGCAAAGATAGAGTGAGATCTTTGCACTCTGCTTTTCCCGTGAAAAGTAGAGAAACCTATGGAATCCTGGATTAGATCCTGGAATAGAAAAAAATCACATTAGTAAAAAAATTGGTGAAATCTGAAGTTTAGTTAAGAGTCATGTACTGATACTGGTTCTTAGTTTTAACAAATGATATCATGGTCATGAATCTAGAACCAAAGGGGGAAGGTCTGAACGATTCCTATGTTAGAAATACCTGGATTCTACAGGAGACATAAATAGGGATTTTAGAAAAAGATGCTGAATGAGTGGTCAGAGAATTATGGGGAAAAAACAGGAAGAATATCACCTAAAAACATAAAGTTAGAAAGAACTGGGGCTGGCCCAGGGGTGCAGTGGTTAAGTGCACACGTTCCACTTCGGCGGCCCGGGTTCCCCGGGTCAGATCCCAGGTGTGGACATGGCACTGCTTGGCATGCCATGCTGTGGTAGGCATCCCTCATATAAAGTAGAGAAAGATGGGCACGATGTTAGCTCAGGGCCAGTCTTCCTCAGCAAAAAGAGGAGGACTGGCAGCAGTTAGCTCAGGGCTAATCTTCCTCAAAAAAAGAAAAAAAAAAAAAGAAAGAACTGAAAGGAAAGCATTAGTGTTAGATGTGATATCCCACTGCCAGTGAGTCTACAACTAAACTCATTCTTTGCTCCCCAAACCTGCTGTGCCTTTGGGGTTCCCTAGCTCTATGAATGGCATTACTACCCACAAGTTGCTAAGTCAGAAACCACAGACTCTCCCTCTTCCTGAGTCCTCTACCCAATCCGTCACCATGCCCTGCCGACTCTGTTTACCCAATATCTCTTCCATCTCTTCATTACCGAGTTCGTGCCTTCAGCATCTCTCTCACCTCCACTATTTACTGCCGTAGTCTCCTATCTGGTCCCCCAGCTTCCTGTCGTCTCCTATTTCCTGTTCTCTAAGATCATTTTCTCCCCTTTCCTTTTTTATTTTTCTTTTTTCACTTTTGGAATTTTTAAAGATAGAGAAAAATCCAAGAGAAGAGAATAACAGTCATCCATTATTCTAATCACTCAGAATTAATCACTGTTGACATATTAGTTACTTGCTGCCAGTTTTTCTTTTGAAAGAAAAATCACTCCTTTGTTTTTTAAAAATAAAAAGACCTGTATTCCATATAAAGTATTGAAACAAGGTAAAAGAATTACAAAGATGAAAGTTTAGAAATCACTTCTAGTCTCATATTACAGAAATTATCATCACTAAATTAGTAAGTAACATTTTAGTTCTCTCTCAATGCACAGAGTGGTCTTTCTAAACTTAATCAGCATCATTCTCACTCTTAAAATCCATTAATGTTCCAATCTTGTCGTGAGAAAAACATCAGGCAAACCCAAATTGAGAGATAGTCTACAAAACATCTGACCAGTACTCCTCAAAACCGTCAAGACATGTAAAAAACAAGACAAGACTGAAAAATTGTCTTAGCCAAGAGGTGCTTAAGGAGATGCGGTTACTAACATATAATGTGCTATCCTGGATGGGACCCTGTAAGAGAAGAAGAAGGGAAAACAGGTGAAACCCAAATAAAATCTGGAGTTTCGTGGGTAGTAATGTACCAGTGTTGGCTTAGTTTTGGCAAATGTACCATGATTATGTAAGACGTTAACGTTAGGGGAAACCTGGTGAGGGGTATACAGGAACGATTTGTACCATCTTTGTAACTTTTGTGTAAATCTAAAATTATTTCAAAATTTAAAAAGTTATATAAAAGAGCAAGTTATGCGGAAAAAGAAAATCTTCAGTGGCATCGCTTAGCTTTCAGAAGGAACTTTATATTCCTTAGCTTAACAAACAAGGGCTTTTCAAGGAGTGGGGCCTGCCTTCTTCTCTCTAGCCTCATCTCCCATAAACCTCACCACACCCTTCACTGGAGTCGTATGGAACCATATGATCATGACATGCTCTCCTTTGCAAACCTGCTTCTCCTCTTGTGTTTCCTTTTTTAGTGTCACCTCCTAATTTTTTAACCTCATATTGTTTTCATACCTGTCTACTCCCTTCCCATGCCACCACCCTGACGGAAGGCACCCTCACATCTTACTGAGATTATTAAAATGGCTTTCCCACTAGTTTCCTTGTACCCACTCTTATCCCCATCCAGTGCATTCTCTATTCTGCAGCTACAGTGACCTTTTAACAGCACAGATTTAATTTTATTCTTCTTAAAACTTTTCATCGGATTCCCTTTGTTCTTAAAATAAAATCCAAAGAAACTCTGCAGCCTCATTGCATAAGAGTTCAGGGTTGGCGTTTCCATGTTAACCTTGGTGCTGGGGGGCAGTGGACGGAGAAGGGGTTTACCTCTTCAAAGCTGTACTTCACTAGGCACACACTTGTCCCATCTCCTTATCTGTTTAAGCCATACTAATTATTCAGTAACCGTTTGATAAAAACTCTCCCTGTCACCTCACACACACTCTACTGCTTTCTGTCTGGTGTGAGAGGAGAGGCTACCACCTTTTTTCATGGTTAAGAGTCAGATGGCCTGAGTTTGAATTTGGTTTTATCCTTTAACAACTATGAGATCACAGGCAACCAACTTGACCTCTCTGAGTCTGTTTTCTCATCAGTTATTCTAAGAATTGAATAGTCGTAATAAGTAAAGAGCTTAGAACATCACCTGGCAGCAGAGCGGGGTTCAGAAATAGCTGTTGCTGTGCTGTAATCTGTTCTTTGCCTTTGTAGCCCTGGACACAAATACAGTTAATGCATTATATTGGTATCACTGGGTTTCTAGTGTCTAATACAAATATTTGTTGAATAGCTGTTGTTTCCTTTGTTTGGAACGCACCTTCGCTCTTTCTCTTCCCCCTTCTTCATATAGTCAGTCAATGCATGCTCCTTGTTCCCACCTCAGCTCAGGTCCAGTTCCACCAAAAGCCTCCACTGCTCATGACACTGTCCTCTGAAATAGAGATGCCTCCTCTGGCTCCTACAGCTCCTATTGCTCCCACTTTGTTGGAGCTGCCTGTCTATCTCCTTAGACTATTAGCCCTGTGAGCACTATAAGCTTAGAAAAAAGCTCCTGAAGGCGTCAAATAAATAAATAAATAAATAAATAATTGGATTACTGTCCCCAGGATCACTGTGCTATTGTGAGGCTCGAATGATAAGTTCTGTCATTTTCCCACCTAAAGAGTCAACCTGAAGTGTTTCAAGAATAGGGAAAAAGTCAAGATTCTCTGATATAATACTGGCAGTTAGTAAAGATTTGAACTCAATGATATCAGGACTTTCGGGCAAAGGACAATGGAAAGCTGTTTGACAACTTTTAGCTGAAATGTGGACAGCAGATAAGGCTGGGGAAATTTAAGAGGCACGTACTCACATTGTGTGTGTATGAGTAAAATTGTCCCGAAAACAGGTAGAGTCAGCATCTCAAAGACTTTCTCTTTTTAAATACCTCAAGACATCCGATGTGTTGTTTGTACACCGTAAATGCTTAACAAATTGCTAGTGGATGAACACAAATTCATATCATGGAAGATTAGAGCAAGAAAGAATCTTAGAGGCATCTGGTCTACCTTCATGATGACTGAAACAATTCTCAGAAGGTTTCAAAATGAAAGAGAAAAATTTTCAGGTCTCAGGGATATTATTAAAAAATTAACTAGGACTTTTCTAGACCATGAGTAAACATCATTTTCTAAGCTTAGTCAGAACTTTAGTGCCAGAGAAAAAGTCAGTTTCTGGGTTTTCCTCATAAATGGAGGATGGTATTTTTACATTTCAAGGACCTTGTCCTTTGAATGTTTGTATTGCTCTGAAATGACCAGCTAGTCTTGGATCGCAGCAGGAAATTCAGCGTGCATCTTTCCCAGTTGTGACAAATTCCCAATATCCTATGGGGAAGTCTTTAAACACCGAAAAATTCTGGTCTCTTGTAATCCTCAGTGTGAACTTTCCTGCCTATGGGGTAGTTTTGGAGTGACTTGTGATTTCTTTCTATTTTTTTTCCACTCAACAGTAGAGAATAAGATTCAAGGCATATGACCATGTAAGGCCAAAACAAGTTAGAACCATTTTAGTTTAGTGGCAACTTCTAGCGCAGAATGCATAAATCTAGAAAAAACAACAAATAAACCACCAACCATATTTTTGGCTCTGGCACATCAGAGAAAGATTAAAAGAATAACTAGGTTACTTACTTATTAGTAATATGAACTTGCGTTTTATAACTAAGTTAGTTGTGACTAAAACTGTTTTTTGAGGGAATTTAAAAAGTATTTAATATAAAAAAAATCTATTTCAGATAGGACCCAAATATTCAGCACTGAAACCTTGGTCTTTATTTTTTTCTGTCTACTTTATGGAGGAGCAGTCAGTTGATTGGAAGTTTGGTTAAGAGCAAATTGCAATGTGAGCAATGATCTTTATATCACAAATGCCAACTCAATAAGGAGTTGTTCATCCATTTCTATGCCGAACACATGATCAAAAGGTGGACTGCATTAGGGGAAGAAGAGTCAAGATGTTGTAACTGATGTTTTGGCGTTAACGAGCAGCTTCAGCAAAGTTGTAGAGAACTTTCTTCAAAAGTGAGATCAATCTAATCACAAAAGATTATATTACTCTGAGATTTAAAAACACTTTTCAGGAACAGACACCAAGAAATTGAAATCTGAGAGTGCCAGCTCTCCCAGCAGGACAATCATGAGGGCATATTGAGGCTTACTTTTCTTTGGAATACTTTAAATGAGAATTCGGGTTTACCTGAGAGATTTAAATCTGATTGGCAAAGCCCTGGAGGCATTTTCCTCAGCTGCAGAAACAAGAAGAGTTAATTGGGCAAGATAATGGAGTCAATTTTGTTAATTCTTCAAGTAGTACAGTTTCTTTTTCTGTCAGTTTGGGAGATAATTATGAAAGCAAGAAAAATCAAATTTACAGACTACGAGTCTTTCTAAGTGACTTAAATACTGTTAAACAATGACCGGGCAGCATAATGAATCCCAAGATTTAGAGCCACAGTAAACAATTGAAAATATCTAAATTCTCTGACAGATTTCTCATTAAAAAAAAAGGTCACAAGTTAAGTTTTGCTTAGTATTTAATAAGTATGTGCTATCCCTGAGCATGACCTGGAATTGTATTGAAAAATTACCAATTGTCACTGTGGAATTTTGGTCACACGACAAAACAGAAAGTTGATATAGCTTTCATTTTTATAGATAAAGAGAGCTCTGCTTCATTTGTTGTAGGCATTAACAGGAGATGTTAGAAAAAGGAAGGCAGTGAGGGAAATCTACGCAACAAAAAACCTCAAACAAACCACATTATTGACACTGTTATACCAAAAGAAGATAAAAATAACTATATTACTTATTTGATAGTAGCTATCAAAATTCAAAACCTGCACCCCTATCGACCCTACAGAAATATTTGCACAAACACACAAGGGTATAGGAACAAAGTTGTTTGTGTCTGTGTGATTTATAATAGCAAAAAATTACAAACACCACAGTTGTCCATCAGCAGGGAGTTAATAAAATACATTATTTGTACTTGCACAGTTAAATAGGTAGACCCATAGTATAGATATACAAAATTCTTATCATATGCTATTCATTAATTCATTCAAAAGATTTTCTTGGGTGTCAATTATATGTTAGGCATAAGGGATCTTAGACATCAGGATATTCAAGGTAACATTTCTCACAGAGTGAGTGTGTGAAGAGAGAAAAGAGAAAATAAATAAGATGATTTCAAATAGTTATGTTATCAAGAAATAAAACCAGGTGATATGGTAATAGAGAGTGAATGGAGAGGCTATTTTGACCAAGGAAGGCCCAGGAAGCTGCATGTGAACTGGCCCAGGAGACCAATGTTCTAGGTAAACAGAAGAGCATGTGCAAGGGCTCTCAGGCAGAATGAGCTTGGTGTGCTCACAGAGAGGGCCTGTGTGGCTGGCACCACCTGCAGCTGGAGAGGTGCTCAGGAGACAGATCATGGAGGGCTTTGTAAACCACGGTGAAGAGCTTCGATTAATTCTACTTGCAAGGAGAAGGAAGCCATTGAAGGGTTCCAGGCAGGGGAGTTACGTGATCTGCTAAATGATATAAAAAGATCATGCTGGTAGTGCATGCTAGAAGGGGAAGAACAGAGGCAGAGAGCAACATCAAGTCAGAACTGCAAGAGCCTAAGTAAGAGATGCCTATGACGTGGGCCGTAATTCAGGCTGTGGAGACAGCAAAAGTGGATTCATTTGGATTTTTCTTTAGGAGCATGACATCGTTTAGACCTCAGGCTGTATAAGTCATTGCTTCAAGTCTCTTGACTTAGATGGAACTAGATTTGGGTTCTTAAATGGATTCGTTCTAAAGTCTCATTTTCCTCCTCTGAAAATGGGAATGAATCATGCCCGCGGTATCTCTTTCAGGGAGCCATTGTTAAGATTAAATAAGATAAAGCCTGTGAAAGCATTTGGTAAACTGTAAAAGTGTTATGTAAATATCAGGTATTATTCATATTAATTCAGAGAGATTCCAGATGGAAAGGATGACCGCAGATGGGGGCCTGGGATGTCTCCTTCCCCAGTGTCGCAAGGATAACATTGACCATTTCAGTGAAATCTTCTAGATTGCAGCTTCCCTACGTAAAGTGGATAAAAAGCATCTCATAACCTCAGTCAAGGCATAGTTGTAAGATAAAGCTGAGGGAGGACAAACTAATTAGTAATTACAAAATAATTGGCTACTATATAAGTGACAAGAGTAATAAAATATTTTCCAAAGCATTTCCGGCATGCTGGAGTGATTTCCTTAAGCTCAGCTTCTCCCAGGGCTTAAACTATTCCTGCTGGTGAATTAGTACTCTGTCAGGTACTAGGGGAAAGCTCAGGAAGTTCTGGAGGCCCAGGTTTTTAGTAACTTCTCAGTTTCTTAATTGACCAATGGAAATGGCTAGAATCTTCAAGGAATGTAATTCATTCCCTTCACACTTTGACCTCCAACTTTAGAGAAGGAATGAGAACTTCAGTCTTAAGCATAATTGCTGTGACATAAACATAGGGTATGAAATATGGGCATTAACACAGACATCCTCTCAATTCACTTCGTATATTTTTTGGTTGCCTTCAAGCTGTGGATATTGAAGGACATTTGGTTCATGTTTTACAATCAGTATAGAGAAGCATTTGAAAACATGTTCTCTTCGCTCTCTTTTTTTTTTTTTTTCTGGAGTGGAGGGCAATTCCAAGTTACCCAGGAGATGGTAACTTTTATACGAAGGGCCAGACGGAAAGAATGGGAAGGAAGACTTCTATGATCAATAATGATTTATTAATCTGGAGCCACATGCTATAGTAATTTTTACTGTAAAAGTCTAATTGACGTCAATAACTTTGAACGTTCATACACATTGCCTTTGAGTTCAATCTTATCTTGGTTTCATCATACCGCCCACTGCCTCCCCTACCTTCAAACAATGGCCCCATCAAGCCAGTTGTGAGCATGCCCCAGGCTTCCTTTCCTAGGGGAAAATTGAGCATTACCTCACTTCCTGAAAATGCCTCCAAGAGAAACAAAACAGCTCTCTCTATGAAAAGCAGACAGCAATGTTAACATTTGCCAATTTGGTTGGCGATTTGCTCAGTTCAAGGACTGTAGAATGGTTGTAGCAGGGCTAAATGTGCACCAGTGTAGCCTTTGGGAGGGTTTTTTTTTCTCTTGCGTATATTTTTAGCAAGTGAGAAATAGTGACCTTCTATAATAAAACAGAAACGTGGTTTGCACAAAATTAGCGTGATTTGGCCTTCACTAGGCAAAATGAAAGTCATGAGTGATGCAATACTTCATTCCACTCAAAGATATTTTATGAAACATTAACATATGAAGTCAGAAGAATGCTCCTTGTAACTAAAAATATTGATTCATTAAAAAAAAACTTGGTGAAATAGAGTTGTTCATAAGTTATTATTGCTGTTCCCATAAAAATATTTTCTGTTTAAATTTATAACAAACGTTCTGAGGAGGAGAAATGTCTTTTCTATGTCCCATTTAACAATATAATAACTTTGTTTTCAAAATCTCATTTTATTCCAGCTGGAAGATATATGATCTTATTATACAAAACAACCACTTCATCTCTACAGAACCTTATTATTGGAATATATGATTATAATGTTCTACAGAGGGTGTGAGGCATAACCTTTGTCAAGTTTAGACTACATGCCATGGAGCTGGAACCTCGTCTTCAGGAGTATTATTTAGAAATTACTTCAATAAAATTATAAACACCATTTCAAGTTAAGACATTTACAACATTTGATAGAAATGTGATTATTTGTATTATTCTATGATGAGACTACTACATATTATTATTAATAAGTGATCCATCCTAACTGCATCTGTTTAATAAAGAAATGGGGAAAAAATAGAATGTGGCGTAAAATCATGGGTGCATGCTTTGAAAAGGGAAAGTATCATTGAGGCGCAAGTGCTGAAGCTTGAATGTGTGACCTTTACAAGGTCCTGTGACAGGTGATTCCATGGAGACATTCTGCTGATATTATCACACATGAACATTCTTGACCCAAGATCCTCCTGCCTCTAGGTGTTTGAGATGCCCTTCTCTCTGACTAAATTTTTCCTTCCTTTCCTCTACCTTCCTTTGGCAAAATCCTAGTAATAGTTCTAGTCTTGCCTTAGGCATCCTTTCATCTGAGGACTGTTCTGAGAACCATACCCCTCTGACCCCCGGGCCCCCAGTGACTAGGTGGGGCTCTATACTTTGAACTTCCATTATACCCTGCTCCTCCATTTGTATTACCTCACATGAAACTTATTACTGCTTATAGTCTCCAAACAAGAGCAAGGATTTGACTGTCATGCCAACTCTATACCCAGCTCCTAGCAGGGGACCTGGAGTATGGTAGATACTCATTATATGTTTTATGAATTGAATGAACAGATCTTCATTTTTGTATAGAATTATTCACGGTCCCATTGTCACCAGGCCATTAAATATTAATTCAACACTTACTTGTTTAGTTGGGAGATGGCTAGTTTAAAGAAGAAAAAAATACCCTTCCCAGTTTCCTCGTATATCCCCTTAAACTTTAGCTTGGTGGATATATTTAACAAAAACTCTAAATAAGTTGGAAGCAATAGGAAAAGTATTTAAAAAAAATAAGATTCTTTTTGCCCCACTTAACTAGGAAGTTGAAAGATTAATCTTGTTTTGGGAATGAATCGGTCTAGGAGTTCTTATTATCTAGTATTTCCTGAATTTGTCCAGAGTTATTTTCCTTGTCCGAGCCACCTTCACATCTCACCTGAATTACATCTAATGGGTTTTTCTTCATTCCCCTGTGCCCTCCGAACCCCTCTCCCCACACAGCAGCTCCAGTGGTTAAATCTGATGTTAGTCTTCAGCTGAAACCTGGAATGGCTTCCCATTGTCTCTAGGACAACGGCCCAAGTTTTCCTGAGTCCTGTAAGTCCCTGATTGTCTACCTCTCCTACTCTTCTTGCCCCCAGTTCCCTCTCTCTTGCTCATTCCTCCACAGCCACATTGGCCTTGGTGTAATTCTTAGAACATACCAAGCGGCTTCTTCTTAGACCCTTCCCACAGACTCTTATCCTGCCCACTTGGTTTTGCCTCTTCAAGCTTCCGGTTTGCCTAAATGTCACTTCCTCAGGGAGACTTTCTTTGCTCACTCCCCAGCCCGTTACTCCCGTTACACACTCTCATTGTAGCTTGTATTTCCCTTTGATAACATTATATAGGTACTTGGATAATTATTTTTTTATTTCTTTCTCTCAAGACTGTAATCCGCATACGGGCTGAGACCGTCTTATTTGTTGTCTATCTTATTTACTGTCTAGCACGGAATCTGTTTGTTGGGGCTTAACATGTACTTACTGACTGATGTAAGGAATTAAAGAGTAGCTTAAACAAAACACAATTAGACTTGCCTTTTAGCTAATTCATTACTCATTTATAGATCTTTTATAATCACATCCTTTCAATCTCATTCTTTCTGCCCCTTTGCTTTAGCATCTTTATTTTCAGTTTTACTGGGCTCTGCTTCCTTCCTGCCTAGGGAGCAGGGTCATTCACCGGGTCTAGGCCACTTCCTCAACGTGCAACTGCATGGCTCCTATTATAGAATAGATTGATGGCTTTACAGTGGTAAGGAAAGCGACTCCCTCTGGAATTCTTGGTTTTTAATAAATATCTTCCCACTCCTGCAATCAAGGGAGAACTTTGACGGTAGGAAGACACTATGTGACAATAGTGTCACTCATTGGGACGGCTCAGGCAGAGATGGTGTCTTTGGGGGGAGAGGGATGTGAGACCCTTTCATGAAAAAACTAGGCTAAGAAAAATGTAAACGTAGCATAGTATGATCAGGCCAGGCTTACTATTTCTTAAGGAGAAACGTCAAAGTCATTCTAACAGGAGGAATAAATAAATATTCCTTGTAGCAACTAAACTGGAAGTGGCTGTAGGTGTAGCAGCCCCAGTGAACAGGTACTGAAGCACCCACCAACCTCCTTCCCCTTTAGTGAGATCTTGACCTACAAACTCCCCTCAAGGAGTCAGTAAGAAGTCCATTGACATCCAGCTGAAGTGAAAGAATTGTCTATCCCAACGGCACCAGAACTATAGAGAGAGGTGCCATGTCCTTCCGCATGGGCTGGGAGGACTAATAGACAAGATTGTAGGGGGCTGCTGAGAGGTTGGGAAAGGAATTAGCCTTGTTTGGCTTAGTCAAGTTGGTTACACGAGGCTCAGCCATCATCAGCTGAGAGACTTGGTTTCACAAGTACCCCATCCAGCACGGGATACGACTCACAGTACAGTTTCACAGAGCACTGTTGAACATGAAACATACCTAAAGAGCACGGGGAAACATGAAAACTTTGTGGCAAAAAGGACCGGCTATATTTTTTAGTGAAGAGCTTTTTAACGAAGCCATAATGGGGTGAATCATAGCCCCCCTCAGCTTCTCTTTTTCTCTCCTGTGTAATTTTAATCTTCTTGTTTGTTTCTGAGATAATTTCATCTTCTTTAGCTATCTGCCCAAATTAACCCAAACCTCTTAAAAATTTCAACTTAGTTTTTGTTAATATTTAATATTTCATGTCAGGTTTCCATATTGGATACAAGTGTGCCACAAACAACAGTAACAATATGGCGGACAGTGTGAAACATCGGAAGCTGCTTTTTCTCAGGAAGGAAGGCAAGTGGGTTGGATTCCTTGGAGATCAGTGAATTAATTATTTTTCTAAGGGGCTTCTCCACTGTACCATTTGAAATTTGACTGAAAACTTTATGGGGAGGTGGCAAAGAAAAAAACCCTTAAAGTGATTAAGTGTTTGAACTGAAGTGTTTTTATTGTAGGATCTAAAAACCTGAAGAAAGGCCAGCTAATTGGAGTTCACTGTTTAGGAGAAAAAATAAGACAGAAGTATTACCAATAAAAGGCTCTAATCCACTTACTTATTTTTTTATTTTTTACTTACTTATTTACTTATTTATAACCATGTGGGGAGTAGATGAATATTTTAAAATATCTTTAATATAAGTGCCTTTTATTTAGCCAAAATTATTGTGTCCCTTTCTTCCATATTTGAGCACATGTTTAAAACGTGGTTTGTGGTAAAACGGAGCATTTTCCCCTAGTGTCATTTGACTTAGTGGTAGTTGGACCAAAAAGTGAAATTTTGTATTTTGTTCCAGTAGAGGGCTAAGAAAGATGACTAACCCTCCTTATTTGGAGAACAGGAAGTGGTCTAGGATTGAGATCCAAAATAATCAAATTTGTTTGATGTTACTAGTAGTGACCTGCCTTGATGTGGCTTCTTCAGATGCAACTAGAACCGAAAATTGTGACATCCAAGGGTGGTGGGAGAGTCTGAGGAACATTAGTCAGAACGTGTTACCTGAAATCTCAGCCTCTGAAGTCAGTATTCCCAGGGTAAAAGATTGGTGTTACAGAATCTCTGCAATTACGATTACCTGGAGTGGACTGAGAAAAAGGCTGTCTGAGAAGACCAAGAATTAATTAAAATAGCATTTTAAGGATTTTTTTTCTAAGCCATTCAAATTTCTTTGCTTGGTCTTGGCAGCCACCTCCACTCGTCTAGAGAGCAGTTTTAGTCTTTCTACTCCTTGACTAAATAAGAGAAAAACTATTTGTGGTTTATTGACGCTTGCATCAAGATGCTCCGATGTTTGTTAAAGATTTAAGTCCTGGACTCCACACTGACCAGAAGAATCCAAGTTTTGGAAATTGTATTTTTAACAAGCTCCCTAAGTGATTTGTTGGCATTCTAAAATTTGGGAACCATTGGTTTCTAGTGTAGGAACCAATAGCCATGCACATAATGAATGTTTTAGTTGACACTCGTGTTAGTACCTGAATTAGTTTTAATGAAAACCGTAGCTGTTTATTTAAGACACTGCTACTGCCTGTTCCTGCTTATTTAAAGAATTCTTTATAAAGAATATGACAACTCAGGGTAAAGGAGAAAATTTCATTTACTTTAGCCTCCCCTGTTCTTGAGCAACTATATTCTAGACCAGGGGTTCTCAAACTTAGCAGGGCATCCGAATCACCTGGAGGTTTTGTTGAAATACAGGTTGCTGGGCCTCATCCCCAGAGTTTCGGATTCCATAGGTCTAGGGTGGGCCCTAGGATTTATGTGTCTTATGCGTTCCCATGTGTATTAGTGCCCTAGGGCTGCCATAGCAACATATCACAGACTGGGTGGCTTCAACAACAGAAATTTATTTTCTCACAGTCCTGGAGGCTGGAAGGCCAAAATCAAGGTGAAAGCAGGGTTGGTTTCTCTGAGACCTCTCTCCTTGGCTTGCAGATGGCTGCCCTTTTGCTGCCTCTTCACATGGTTTTTCCTCTGTGTGCATGCATCCCTGGTGTCACATTCTGTGTTCAAATTTCCTCTTCTTCTAAGGACACCAGTCAGATTGTATTAGGGCCCACTCCAACGGTCCCAATTTAACTTAATCCTCTCTTTGAGGGCCCTATGTCCAAATACAGTTACATTCTGAGATGCTGGGAGTTAGGGGTCCAACATACAAATTTTGGAGAGACACATATATAACACACAGCACCATATAATGCTGAGGCTGTAGTTCCAGGGGCCACACCCACACTTTGAGAATCCACTGTCTGGACTTGACTTCTGAGAAGCCGCTTCCCAATGGTGCCAAGTAGTTCTTGGCTTTCTACTCTTTCTACCAATTTCTCTTGATGACCTTTTCTACTTCTCTGTTTTAATTATTATCCTTGGCTGACAATTTTCCAGTTTGTAGTCTACCTCCCTCTGTCCTCAATGACTTTAAGTCTGTGTCAGATACCAACCTGGGTGTCTTGCCAGCAACGCACGCTTATATATTCAGGCCAGAGCTTATCTTGGTTGTTACAGCCCTGCTCTTCCTCCTGTTTCCGTTCCTGGCATGACTGCTCACTAGACATTTAAATGGGATCATGGAGTCATATTTTACATTTTCTTTTTCTCTGCTGCCTGTGTCACATCACCAAATTGAGCAGCATCTACCTTTGTATTTCTCTGTCCTCACGTTCTCTTTTATTTCCCTGGCATCCACCTTTACTCAGTTCTCATTAATTCTCCTTTGCATATTGCAATAGACTTCTAGCCAGAATCCTTTCTTTTAGTCCGTTTCTCCTTCTAGTGAATACTCTCTACTGTTTTAGAGCTATCTTCCTGAAGCATAATTCTAATCAAAAGCATCAAGTGATTTCTCACTGCTGTTCAGTAGGCAACATGCCCAGCTAAGTAAAATTCAGGGTTCTGTTACCAAAATCAGGGGTGAGTAGGAAGTTATCAGTCTCTGCCATTTGGCTCCACTGAGTCCCCAAATGTGTTCGCACACCTTTCCTCTCATACTTAGGATCCTTCCCCAGTGGGGACACCCCAAAGTGCAGCACAGTTACAGCCTCCAGCTCAAGGTTGAGGATCTCTGCCTGTGTGCCATCAGCTCCTTCAGATCCCAGTGTGGATTGTCATAGTCTGGCCAAAGGTAACTGCCCATTATACCCAACGTTCAACAGAAGAGTAGGAACATGGTGACTACCACGAAACTTCCCTGCAGAAAAGGGGAGGACCAAAGGGGAGACCATAGCAATTTTAAATTATGTACGACCAGAATAGTGAAGACTTGAGCCCAAGTAGTGGAGTGACTTCCATGGTTACTGTCCTCAATGTCCTGTGGCTTTGTCCTCTGGGATGCTCTTCCCTGTATGGTCTTTCCAAGGTGTGCATTAGAGTGTAGACCCTTCTTGCTAGCTGCATTCGTGCCCCACTTCTTTTCTGGATAAGTTTGAGGACTCAGGGATAGTTTTAGGGATTGGACTGTCATGATGCTGCTGGCTAGGCTTGGGGTTTCATCAGCAATACGATTCCCTAAAAACTTGAGAGGCCTTCCAATCTACTTGCTGCTATCCTGTTTGATTTGTGAGTAATCAGAATCAGAGATCCTGTGTTGATGTAATTTTTGAGCCTAAAGACTCTGGTTTATTACGCACAGGCATTCTGTGCCATCTCTATTGTGTAGGATGTTGTTGACTGTGTCAAGAATTAGCCAACACACACTAACACTGTAAAAATTTCCTACCATTATTAATGTCACAACCCTTTGTTTGTACCTTCCAGCATTCTGCTGGCCACTGTTTTACCAGGATTGTCAACTCCCCAGTCTGCAATAGTTTTGTCCTTGCTGATGCCCCTCAACCATCTCCTTTAAACTAATCATTTAAACATTTTAGCTAATACAGCAGCTGCCTTTTAGTATCAAAACCTGTATTAGTTTGAATTAAGTTTGGGAGCTTGTGTCAGTGGCTTATATGATGCACAAGTTTATTTCTGTCTCTTGTAAAAGAGTTTTGAGGGAGACAGTCTAGAGCTGGTGTGAAGGCTCTGCAGTGTCACTAATGTTGCAAGATCTTCTAGCTTTCTTCTCCACCTGCCTAGAGTGAGGGCCTTGGTCTTGTGCTTCAAGATGGCAGCTGGAATTCCAGCCCTCACATCCATTTTCCATATACAAATATATAGGAAAGGGAGAAGAGGGGTACACCTTTCTCTTTCACTGAGATTTCGGGGCCTTCTATCTTACATCATATCTGAACAGTCAAGGTTTAGTCATTTAGCTTCGAGAGAGGCTGGGAAATATAGTCTTTGAGCTGGGTAGATGTCTCCAGCTACTTATCAAGGTTCTGTTACTAAAGCAAAGAGGAAGGTAGATATTGGGGTAGGAAACTAACAGCCTCTGTCACAGGTAAATTTGTAAGTAATTATAAAACAAGGTAAACAGCTTTTATATGTCTTAAGGGAGCTTCAGGTAGATTTCAGTGGGCATTCAGTGGAGGGAGAGGTAACCTCCAGCCAGAGGGCCATGGAAGGCTTTCAAAAGGAGGTAACACTTAACTCCTTCTTTGAGTTGGAGGGAAGCAGGACATCCAAGCTGGAGAGTCAGCATAATGAGAAGCAAAGATCTGGAAACAATGCAAAGAGTACACCAGTTCCACTTGACAGGACTGGGGCTAGAGTGAAGCCATGAGATGCGTGGATACTGGAGGCCCTGTCTCAGTGTCCCACAAGTGCAGGATGAGGGCAGGAATTTTGTGCCCTAGGTGCCTCACTTGTCTATCCCTAGTCACAGTCCTGAACTAGAATGGAAAAATGCACTAAAGAGACTGGTGGTAAGCAAGGTTGGGATGTTGGCCTTTACCAATTTCAAGTCAAACAACAGACACTTGCTGTCACTCATGTCAAGAAGAAAGCCAGCATTAGAGGCCAATTCCCCATGCCAGTCTGGCAATCTTTTAGCCAAAGGAGGAATTTTGCTGTGAACTAGGAGAGTAATTTCTTGTAGACCATGCACCCAAGAAAAATTGCATTCCTCTTGCCATGGTTATTCTGAGATTCTGAGTAGTATTTCAGTCAATTCATGAGTAGACCCACATCAGATCCTGACAGGAGGAAATATTCAGGACATTTGCTGTGATGTTAATATAGCTGACACCTGCTGTAAAGCCACACAAAACGAGGATTGTGGGAGGGCCCCAGCATTCTCCCTGTGTGGGCCTGCAGCACACGACTGCCGTGAGCACTTCGTGTTTCCATGTATCACTGGAGGGAGGGACCCAGGAGTGTCGTGTTCTTAGTTACTCTAGTCTAGAGAAGGTCAGCTCACACAAAATGGATATGAAGACAAGTGGTTACGAAAGGCTTTAATCAAAAAAGCAAGCTGGGAAATGCAAGAAGTTGGTTATATTGCGCGGCTACAATATCACGAGAGCAGTAAATACCGTCACCTCTTTCTTAACCTCTGTAATTAAGAAATTGGAGTTCTAGGCTTATAATTCCTGTAACCACATGTTTTAGATCCTGATTCTCCTTCCAATAATAGTTAAAGATACTTGGAAACTCTGTGCATTAGTTGGTCTACCTGCAGCTCTCTGACAGAGGGGGGGCGAGTTGGTTATAGAACATGAATGAAAAGTAATGGGTGCAATTTACTGAGGTACTTTCTAGGTGCCAACCTCTTGCCGTATATTATCTCATAAAGATCTTTGTTCTTACCTCTAATTATAGATAGAAGACATGGAGGTTTGTAGAAGTATTAATTTTCTTGTTGAGTGGTCGTCTTGCTTATGTTGAGGGATGTTCTCAGATTGTAACCTTCCTCTTGAGAGGAACATCTTTGGGCAACTTTGAGCATAGGAAAGTTATTTTTTATGTCTGATTCAAAAGTTGACTCCTTATAACTTCTGCTTACTGTTCTTAATTCTATCCCTACCACTAATGGCCTTCAAATATGCAAAAATACCTACCGTGTTTGCAGGTCTTCCTTGTCTCCTGATTAAAAATTCAAATTCCTTGCGTAGTCTGGTTTCAAACTTCTTGCCCATTGGCCTTGCTATTCTTTGAATATGTTCCAGTTTGTCTGTAAGCTTTAAAAGAATGAACACAGTAAACCCCTTGTGGGTTTCTAAAAAATGCATATTCTAAAGGGGACTGTCACCTCTCTCATTCTAGACCTTATACTTCTATTAATGGAACCTAAGATTTCATTACATTTTTTAGGATATCAGGGAGAGAATAAAATATTTTATAGTTGATTTCTGTTGAACATGCTGCTTACAAAATGCGTAATTCTTTTTTCCACATTTGCTTTTGCTAAACTTTGTTACCTCCATACTTTGTTTCTACAGTTCACTTTTTTGATGCAGGCGCAGATCTTATATCCATTGTAGCTAAATAATATTTTATTAAATTCAACCCATTGCTCCAGGTGCTCAAGATCTTTTTGAAGATTGATCTTGCCATCCACTGTACTCGCTATTAATTCTAGCTTCATTTCATCAGCTAATTTGAAAGCCTGACCTCTATATCTTCTAAGCAAGTACAACTAATGAACAAGACAGAGGTTTGACCAGTTATTGGCACTTCCTTTCCGTAGACACTGATCCATCACAAGAAGACCACTCCTAGCACCTGCCAGTTAGGCAATCGATTTTTCTTGGGCTCCTTGTTTATACTATTTTCCCTTTGGCAATACCCTAAAGTCTTTCATCACTTAATGTTTCAACGTTGACACGTTTTTCAACCTCTAATTCAAAGCCCACTCTCTACACGAAGTCTGCTCTGATTCATTGCGATTCTCCTCTTCAGAATTCCCTTTGCATAGTTTGACTCTTAATTCCCAACCCCCAATGATTTTCTGCGAATGTAAATTCCATCTTTACCTCCAGTCTCATGAAGGCAAGAACGATGTCATGTATTAGCCTCTAGCATTTGGCTATTACGGTGCCAGGCCTAGTAAGTTCTCAACGGCAAGTGGTTTTGTTCACCTTTCCTCCCCCTTCAGGGAACATTCGACAATGTCTGGAGACATTTTTGGTTGTCCCGACTGGGAAAAATGCTACTGGCATCTCATGGGTAGAAGCCAGGGGTTTTTCTAGACATCCTAAAATGCACTGGACAGCCCCTCACACCAAGGAATTATCTAAAATGTCAACAGAGCTTATGTTGAGTAACCCTGTATTAGATAATTCAATGTGTTTTGATTGGCTTTTTAAAGGCTGCTCCATTGCCTGTAAATAGGGCCATTTTGGTGGCAGGTAACATGTCTGCTGATCCTTCCATATGGTCACATGTGGAGCTCACGCAGAGCAGTTAGTCCTGGTAACATTACTGAAAACAGATGGCTGTAGGTGAATTGGTAGGTATCTCTATGGGTGTAGTGACACTGATTCCACAAGCTACACCTAAAAATTAGTTTTCTTAGTTTCTGGCTATGCCTTGTTTAAGTACCTAGGTTTTTGCCTCAGTTTACGTGTGTGATGGAATGAGATAACAGTAGCTTTCCTTCAGCTATTTCATAAGGATATTTTGAATAAAAAGGAGATAATGTAAGTGAAGAGTTTGAACTCTCTGGGTGTGAAAATTACTATTAAAGCATCACAATGATAATTAGTGGCAATCTGGGGTACGGAGGAACAAAGCATGCTATATACAGTGGGTTATACTCCAAAGAAAAGAACTAATTAAGGCAAACATGTGGTTCTGGTTCTAACTCACACATCTGTGGCTGGCGTTGATGTCCTAAACTATAAATATGCCTTCCGACTATGACTGTAGCAGACCCTACTGGGTACTCTCTCCTCAACTCAGGAGTGTGGCCAGGCCAAAAATAGGGGATGAGGAACAATAAGAAAATGTTTGCCCATCTTAGCATGATGAGTGCTTTTATTATTATTTAAAATTGAAAGCTTAATGGATGCAGAAATTCATCCCTTGATGGTCTCAGTTCATTTCCATGTTTTCTCACATAGCTCTGAAGGATTTCACAACACATACAAGGAGTTAAAGGACTTCTGAGTGGTGACGGTGTGGCTGGTCCCAAGCATGTGTCCCTTTGGCATGTAGTCTCTAGTCTCCATGACGCCTGCCTGCCTCACCTAGTATTTGTCGGTGACTCTGTGGCTGCTGTGTGGTTGGCATCCACCCCCATGCTGGCGTGCCAAAGGAGTGAATGAACAATGGGATACCCTGGCACTGACGGGTGTTTTAATAACTGTGGAAAATGAGGAATTTACAGATGCATGATTCAAGCTCCCACTTCAAAGGTCCTCAACTGAAATCCTCCTGAAATTAGAAGCAGTACTACTGAACACAATGCAACCTTTTGCATGGCTGCCCAACGTTACTATAAATCTGTGTGTGCAGTGCTTGGGAAAGTTACATTCCTGGGAAACAGATGCCCTTCTTTCATCTGGAATTTATGTGTCGTGTTCAATAGGTAGGTCCTGCCTGGGAAATATGAGGTATGTAATGGGAAGCAATTTGTTTTTCATTGGCAGCCAAGACTGAAGACAGGCCACAGCTCCCTGATCAGGGGCTTAGCCAGTAACCCTCTATGGCCAGATCTTTCCAGGTCTGAACTGCCTTCACTCTGGATGGAGTTCTCTCCCTCCTGGACTTGGTGTCAAACTCCACCAGGAACGAGGAGAAATAAGTCCTCTGTATCCCACTCCTTTCTCACTACTTCTCAGTAGATACTCTGAACACTGAGATGTTTTTAGTGGATACTGTCTCTCCCGTAGTGGCTCCCATCCTCCTAAGCCAGGCCTACGCTCCAGACCTACTTTTTCCTTCCACGAATAATGACCACCACTCATCCAATACTTAGCGTGTTCTACACTGTGCAAGTGCTCAGTAAAACTCATCTCACCTGGTGACGTAGATATTTTTTATCCCTATTTTGTACATAAGGGTATAACCTCGAAAGGCATAAATAACTTGTCTGAGGTCACACGACCAGAATTAGAAGTAGAAAACTTAATTGTGATATTTCCCATTCTTTCAGATTGGCAGCAACACAACTATTTAACTCTAACATATTTCACAAATAGCATTTATATCTTAGCAGGGTCTTCTTGGACACAATGACTGACTGGCAAAGCCTGATTCTTATTTTTAGATTTTCCTGCATGTGGGAAATGTTGAAGGGAGGGTGGAGCCTTTGATTCTCTACCAAAAATGCCACCCAAATGGGGAGGCCTATGGTTTGTTAGCCTGATTCATCCAGTCCATGATAGAGTTATGGAGCTATTACTATTGACAAGAGAAATCCTGGACAGTGCTCTTAGGAACGCTGTCGATGTTGAGAGCCTTGATGACTCTCATTTTTTCCCTCTGATTTCAAGGCTGACCAACGTTTCACCCTATGTCCCCTTCTGATATTCTAAAACCTTCAATCCACGTTAATGTCAAGTGTTTTCTAGATATTTCCTTGATAAGGTGTCTCTCTAAGGTAGACACTAACTGTGAAATAATGATTACTAACACTCCCGTGTGCGTTGATATGATTGGCCAGTGAAGAGTGGTCCTCTTTTCCTTCCTGGCTGCCTGAGGATCCATCGCCATCATGAACGACACAGTAACTATCTGGACCCGGAAGTTCATGACCAACCGACTACTTCAGCAGAAACAATGGTCATAGATGTCCTTCACCCTGGGAAGGCAACAGTGCCTAAGACAGAAATTCGGGAAAAACTAGCCAAAATGTACAAGACCACACCAGATGTCATCTTTGTATTTGGATTCAGAACCCATTTTGGTGGTGGGAAGACAACTGGCTCTGGCATGATTTATGATTCCTTGGATCACACAAAGAAAAATGAACCAAAACATAGACTTGCAAGACGTGGCCTGTATGAGAAGAAAAACACCTCAAGAAAACAACGGAAGGAACGCAAGAACAGAAGGAAGAGAGTCAGGGGGCCTGCAAAGGCCAATGTCAGCGCTGGCAAAAAGTGAGCTGGAGACTGGACAACAGAAGGAGTAAAGATTCTGCAGTGACTTTATCTGTGGTGACTTGTGCAGATTTTTCATGAGAGTATTAATAAACTAAACTTTTATGTGAAAAAAAAGATAATTACTAACAGTAGCCACAGGAACCAGTGCTGTATTACTTTGATCATCTCACTCTCACCAGAATACATTTGAGAATTGTATCATAATTTTAATTTTGAGGAAATTAAATGAGGAAAATGGCATAATTTAAGTGATTTTTCCAAAGACACACTGCTTAGTGAATCCAGAATTTAAGTTGATGAGACAATAGAGGCAATGTTAGGAGTTTAGTTATGGCTGACGTGACTTACAGTTCGTTACATTTTTACTAGCTCCAAAACTATAAACTGGATGGTTATGCATGGTTGACTGTGGTGGAGATTGATGACGGTGCAGTTAAAGATCAAAGAAAAATCATTTTCCCAGTTCTATACCTATTCGCATTGTTTTTTTCAAAAATTGTTTCTAGTTTTCCCTCTTTTTTCTTCTTTCCCAGAGTTAAGTGCATGTCAAGAAAGCTTTGGAGTGTGACATCAGAGCCAGGCTGTGTTTCAGTGCTGCATGACACCATGCATCATCAATTGCTGTGTCTGAGTCTCGCGGGGTGATGGAGCACTCTTAACTGGAAGTCTAGATCGGGGAAGGGAGTCTAGAGCATGGACGAAGCCAGTAGTAGTCTATCGAGTTGGTACAAAACTTCTTAAAGTCCTTATCTTTTGCCTTTCTTCCAATGTGTTGAAAGTATTTTAAGGCTGTGTATTTCTCCTTGAGTTTTTGCTTTGAAAACAATACAGTCATGTGATGCTTAATGACAGCGATACATTCTGAGAAATGCGGTGTCAGGAAATTTTATCATTGAGTGAACATATTAGAATCTACTGAAGGGGAACAAAATTTCCTACCCCAAAATGTGTCTCTTTAATATGAAGATTATTTTAGGCTAAGTTTTTTTTTTAAATATTGGCACCTGAGCTAACATCTGTTGCCAATCTTTTTTTCCTCCCCCTCCTCCTTCTTCTCCCCAAAGCTCCTCAGTACATAGTTGTATATTCTAGTTGTAGGCCCTTCTGGGTCTGCTGTGTGGGATGCTGCCTCAGCATGAGTTGATGAGCAGTGTCATGTCTGCGCCCAGGATCCAAACTGGCGAAACCTCGGGCTGCTGAAGTGGAGTGTGTGAACTTAACCATTGGCCATGGAGCTGGCCAAGGCTGAGTTTTTTCCTTTTTTTTTTTTTTGAGGAAGATTAACCCTGAGCTAATATCTGATGCCAATTCTCCTGTTTTTGCTGAGGAAGACTGGCCCTGAGCTAACATCCGTGCCCATCTTCCTCTACTTTATATGTGGGATGCCTACCACAGCATGGCGTGCCAAGCAGTACTATGTCCACACCCGGGATCTGAACTGGTGAAGCCCAGGCTGCTGAAGCAGAATGTAAGAACTTAACCACTGGGCCGGCCCCTAGGCTGAGTATTTTTAAGAAACAAGAGCCTCAGAAAGTTTCTCTTGTTACCTCCCCCTTAACTGCCTAAAAGAATTCAGTTTAAAAAAATCTGTCTTAGGAAGAGAGCTATCACCTTAGTATAACATAAACTAGATGGTAGACAGGGAGAAAACTAGAAAAGCGTGTTCCTTGGTCTCACCCTGTGTTCTGTTTCTGTGTGTCCAAACACTTGTTTTCCAAGCATTTTCTCTTTTTCACCTACCTATGAATTGCCTTCCTTCCCTTTGAAGTCCCTGACTCTCCCCACATCTAACATCTTCCTTTTTCTTTAGGTGAGGAAGGTATTTAAGGTGAGTGCTTTGGCCATTTGGATGAGTTACGAGGTTTTCCCATGTATACATGTTATTAAACTTTTGTTTGTTTTTCTTTTGTTAATTTGTCTCACGTCAGTTTAATTCTTAGACAGACCATAAGAACCCATTTTCAAAAGAAGTAAGCAAACAATCAGACAATCTTTGCATTTAACTGGATAGTTCAATTCACTTACATTTATTGTGATTTTGGATATATTTTGACTTGTTTCTACTCTCTTTTTTTTTTTCCAGAGACCATTCTCTTTTTTTTTTTTTTAAAGATTCTATCTTTTCCTTTTTCTCCCCAAAGCCCCCCAGTACATAGTTGTATATTCTTCGTTGTGGGTCCTTCTAGTTGTAGCATGTGGGACGCTGCCTCAGCGTGGTTTGATGAACAGTGCCATGTCCGTGCCCAGGATTCGAACCAACGAAACACTGGGCCGCCTGCAGCGGAGCGCACAGACTTAACCACTCGGCCATGGGGCCAGCCTCTTGTTTCTACTCTCTTACTCAAAACTTATAATTTGCTTTGTCATCTTCTATTTCTATTCTTTAGTGATAATACTTGAAATTTTTTTAATCTTTTCAGAAGATATGATCTTTACATTTTAATAAGATATAATGTGCCACTCTGTTCATGAAACTAAAGCGTAACTGTGAATTTAACAACAAAAACATATGTAGAAGCTAGTGTCCTGATTCCAGCACTGCCAAAAGATGTAAATTGTTTGTTGGTAATAACTGATGGTTGAAAGAAATCCTAAACTTTAGTTTTTATCTTGAGATATGCTTCTTCAGTTGTTAAGACACTATAATTTTTCCTTACAAACTGATTTAATAACGAGTTCTCTCTCTTTTCTTATTTTTTTCCTGTTTGCACCTTTTCCACCATGTCTGGATTTGTCTCTGGTTTCTGGAGATTCTGGGCCTTGTACATAAAGCCTACAGCCCTCTCTAGATCTTTTATTTAGCCATTACTCATCCTCTTGCCAGCAGTAACACAGCAGCCCATAGCCACTCACAACCCGCAGGCTCCAGCAACTAACACAAAGAGACAATTATACTTTTACATTAGACATATTCAATAAACAAAGAAAAGTAAAGCTCAGAGACTTGGATGGAGATGGAGGGGGAGAGAAAGAGATTTTTAAAGTTCATGGAACTTTTCTTCAGCAGTCGAAGAAACCACTATCACTACTGTCTTGTTTGTTTGTTTTGCCACATCTCACTGTGCTCTTTAATTCCCTGTTTATTTACCTGGTTTTCACGTCCCATCAGTTATGCCTGCTCTAAAGAATTCTATGTTGCAACTTATTCAAGAGCTTATTCTGTTCAGTGATGTTATAAAATAGCTCAAATTTTCCACTGCTCAATGAGAAATATTTTTTACAAGTCACTGTGAGAATTAGAAATTGAAGTTGTGGATGGACAGGAGTTGTGGGAAAAGAGACTTCTTTTTAGATATTCTTTATAGTATTCAGAGGCTTAAAAAGATCAGCACCTAACTTAAAAATGCTATCAAATGTCTTTTTTTAAGTTAATGATCCCATAATATGATATTGTCTTCAACTGATAAACTCTAGTGCCAGTACTCCACACGAGCTGTCCAGACTTTTTACCTGCATTTGGCTCTTCTCAGCTGTCAGCTGATGTGTGTTCAAGAAACATAAACCGACATTTTACATTCATCTAAGCAGATTATTACAAGGCAGGCAAATTTGTTGGGGGAAAATCTAGTGGGGGTGACTGTTGCTCTTCCGTATGGTGAATAGTGTTTGGACTTTGGAACTGTTTCCAATTACTCCATCGGTTTTTGCTGGTTTTGAAACTCAAGGCCGTAGGAAATCTTTTATTATTATTTTTTAAAATACTTTTAGGAGATAAGGATCAAAATTAAATATCCAGAACAGGTGCTTGTCTGCAAATGTGTGCATGCATTGGCACATAGCTAAATGAATGTGCGGTGTGTGCCAGCTTGGTAACTATGGGTGGAATTTGGGCATTCACTCTAGAAAATGCAACCTGTAGTGTTGTCTTGTTTTTTCTCATCCAAACAAAAGCATCCAGGACTGCATCTTTTCTATGTGAGAGGTAATAATCCAGAAATGAGTTGTTCCACGTGAGATAAATGTGTTTACCTCCCTAAAGCACCTCTTTCAAATACAAATCTTCATAAAATATAACACACACTTTGCAACCTTCCTTCCTGGAATATACTAGACAGAATCTAACCTCAGCTAGATGGGTAGGGCCATTATTAGAAAACTCTGCTATTTTTCAGTGTGAGAATACAGGATGCCCGTGGGGTTATTGAGCTATTGGAAGATGTAGGCCCTGAATTAAATGCCCTGCAGGCTGTAGTTATTGAGTTTTTCTTATCTGCTGTCCATGCTTTTTCTATTTCTGTCTTATGGTAAAACTGACGTTCCTATTTTTAATTTCTGCCCTATTAGCCATCCTTGACATTTATTGTTTGAATTGACAAATCATTGGTTGTTCTTGGAGCTGGGCAATGTTTACACGATCTTACTCTATTCTCTCTACTTGGGATAGGTTTAGATATTCCCAAGGTGGGTTGGCTCGGACAAGCATGCAGCTGAACATCAGGTGGGGGCCCGTGGCAGATTGCACTTCCCAAAGATGGCTGCCAACAATCTTCCTTACCACATCCCCTTTTAAACTGTGACCTTGACCCCTATTGAGAGATGGAGTCTACATCCTATTGCCTTATGTCTGGGCAAGTTTGTGATGAGTATGGCAGAAGTGACACTATGTGTCTTCTAAGACTAAGTCGTAAAAGGCAATGCAGTTGTTGCCTTGTCACTGACTTTTGGAGTCCTGAGCCATCATGTAACAAATCTGACTTCCATGCCATGAGGAGGTCAGAGACACATAGTGAGGCCATGCGCAGATGGTACAATCGTCAGCTCCGGCTGCCGTCCCAGCCAACAAGCATCAACCTCCAGGCACATGAATGAAGACGCCTCCAGATGATTCCAGCCTTCATCTGCTGAATCCTGAGTCCCTCAGCCCCGCTGTTGTGTCCTCCCAGTTGAGGCCTCAGACATCAGGGAGCAGAGACAAACAGTTCCTGCTGTGTGTGCCCTTGCTAAATTCCTGAACCATGGAATCCAGAGTGGTTTGTTATGTGGCAATAGTAACTGCACTGAGGCCTCACAGAGTCGCCCGTAAGTGGAGAGGAAGAGTTTAAATGCCCAGTGTTTGCAAAATGCTGTGAGGGGTAGTGGTTAAGATACTGAGCTCTGGAGTCGGACAGGTCTGAATTCAAACTCTGCCTGCATCAACTCACACTCTAGGAAAGTTCTTTATCTTCTTTGAGCTTCAATTTCCTCATCTGTAAAATGGGGTCAATGCTAGTAACTCATCATGGGGTCTTATGGCAACGAAGTCTTTGCTACAAAGCGTTTAACAAAGTGAATAGCACAGAATAAATATTCTGTAATTTTTAGCCATTTTTTCTTTGTTTGTGAAATAAGTTTGAATTCTCAAAGACTCCTTTCAGTGCCTTCTTGATTCTCAGCTGTGTTCCAGATAATTGGACTTTCCAGATAAATTGAGTTCTACTATATGACTATAAGGATTTGGCGATGTTATTTTCACACCATAAAACTTGGAGAGAAAATAGCAGTATACACACTCTGAAGCAGAGATTGCTAGATTAAAAGTTTGAGGAAAGCAGGGACCACATATCTGTTTTTCATCATTGTATCTCCAGAGTAAGCACAACTTGCACACCACAGAAAATGCTCAATAAATATTGTTTTGTTAATCATCATAAAATCCTATTCATGTACCCTTTGGATTACACGAAAGATGGAATCATCTCATCATTGGCTCATTTTCAGAAATATTAAAGATAAAGAGGAGTTTTCTGAAAAAAAATTGTCCTGAGGCTAAAATTTTAATATCTATTGCAACTATTTTCAGATGACAATTTTATTTAGGGCCACAGAAGCAGAAGAAAGAGTAAGATAACCCATTTTTCATATTTACAGATCCAAAGTATTTCCCCCATATTCTTGGAATCTTATCATGGATATTAAACAATTTGTTAAGTAATTAGCCCAATGCATTTTTGCACAAATCCTTACAGTTTTGGTTTTTATGATTTGGAGGCCAAATTGATAATGTTGAGGCAGAACTGTGATTTAAATTAATTGTAATCTTAAACTTGCTTCATAATTACAATCTCACTAGGCAGTGGCTCAGACTTCTTGTCACAACATATAGAACATTAATTAGAGAGTAAATTATGAACTATAACTAGGGATTTTGCTATGTTATGCAACCTAACTTTAATGAAACAGTTGGTTCTGATTCTTTTTTTTTTTTTTTGGCTGAGGAGGCTTCACCCTGAGCTAACATCTGTGCCAATCTTCCTCTGTTTTGTATGTGGGTTGCAGCCACAGCATGGCCACCGCTGAGCGGTGTAGGTCTGTGCCCAGGATCCAAACTTGTGAACCTGGGCTGCTGAAGCAGAGCATGCTGAACTTAATCACTACACCACGGGACTGGCCCCTAGATTCTGATTTTTATTAGGTGAAGCAGGATACAAGTTTCTTTCTGGGAGTTAGATAACCTTGAAAGCTTTAGCATTTTATTGATAACTAGTATAGAGTCTACAAAAGCAAATTCTGCTTTCCAAAATCCATAGTTACTGTATTATCTGCATCCATTAGGGTCTGCTATGGTGACAGACAATACAAAATTTCCTTGTCATACCAAGTCTACCTTAAGTTCAGGTGACTGGCCATAAAGTGGCCCAACCTTCCAGGCCCTTTGATCTTGGGGCACCTGCATCCCAGTATTTGTGTCTGTGATCACTGTGGCTGGGATGTGAGCACAGAGAATTTCACCCCGACTCTGGATGCTTCTGTTCAGAAGCGATGCACATCACTTCCACTTCACACTTCATTGGCCCAAATAAGTCAAATGGCCATGTCCAATTTCATGGAGTGGGAAAGTCGTTCTCCTATATGTCTAGGGATGGGAAGAGAATGGGAAACATTGGTCAGCCCCAGTAATGTTCCAGGAAATAATATAGTGATCGTAAGAATCTGGTTCAACATCTTTTTTTAGGAAAAACTTTTTTTCCCTCCACTTGATGAATGTTGCATTGAGTATGAATGGATCTTGCTCCTGTAATGTAATCAGTACAACTTAAAGTACAGTAAGTATGGCACAATTTACTGCAGAATGAGATTTGGTAGGAGGTGGTTCTGTCTTGGATTCTTTCCAATGGGTGGCGATCCTTAGTGCTGAAGCTGCCAGAGAGACTTGGCTTCAGCACTGCCTTGCTGAGAATGCAGTTCTGAGGCGTGGACCTGGAGGATGAGACCATAGGGAGCCTCTCATTTAATTATCTCCCCCTGGTCTGGGAGCCTGAGATAAGACACATGGTTTGAAAAGAAATCATAGGCAAATGCAGTAGAATATTGTTTTGTTTCAGATAATTTCCATGTGGATATTTAAATCTATCTTTCTTTTCCTAAGAACCAGCATGCAACCACTTCTACCCCTACCAGCCATTGTCTTGTTCTCACTAAAGGAATATATACATATAGTGAAGGCCTGATAAGACCCAGTTGGCAAGGTGTGTTAGTTGTAATCTTTTTTTTTTTTTACCCTCTAAAGCAACCAGGGTATCATATGCATCTACCATTTTTTAAAGCCTGAATATGATTTCCTGTCAGGATCTTCTCCTGCTGCAGATGGGTTCTTGACCTGTGCAAGGAAAGTGTCAATAATTTGAACCTCTTGGCACCTTCCCTACTGGCCTTTGGTGAGGAGTCTGGTTCAGCATGTTAGTGGAACCCTGTTGGACCAACCTTTCAACTGAAATTAATCACGGTGAAATCTGGGTAAAGAGGTGTCAAACATTGATTGCAACTCTGTTTCCTCTATGCACAGAAGAATCCCTAAGTGTAACTAATGAATGAACTTTCCTGGTATGCTGTTTTTGTCATATTAACCCAGGATTTGGCTGGTGAGCATAACGGCGTTTGGCATTACGTTGAAAGTGCGTATGCACTGTGCCTTTCACTGTACGTGCCCGTCATTGAAGAAGCAATCTAGATCAGAGAAGGCACTTGAAGTTTGGTGCTTGTCCAGATTTTCCATTGTTTTATTATTACCACATATGCAATTTTTATTCCTAACAGCATTTTGATAGCTTGTTGCCTTTTCAAGAAAAATAGGGCAGTGCATTAAAGGATGTTGTTTTGTAGTAAGTAAGGACAAGATCCATTTATCAGGTGCCCACACAGAATATTGGTGTCAATATTTGAAAACGGAGCATCAGTACTCTGGCCTGAGGGCATTAAAACACACATTGTTTATCAGAGTGCTGGCACTTTCTAGGAAAGAGAAACAAGAAGAAGACATATTGCGGAAAAAAGAGCTGATCTTTGTAGCTAATGACAAAGATTTAATTGGATTTTTTCTCTATATTACTCTCTCTCTCTTTTCCCCCCAATAGATTTTTCTCCACATACTGTCATATACAATGCCATGCATATTGTACATTTATTCCTTCATTCATTTAAGAATTATGTGTTGATTATCTACTATGTGATAGGAAGAGGCTAAGTATTAGCGATAAAAAACCTGATCTTAAAACATTCACTGTCAACTAGAGGAGATTTGAAGAGAGCATGAGTTTGAGATGCCCCAAAATTGAGAAGGATATGTCCATTAACGCAATAGTATTAGCTAGTATTTATTGAAAGCTCAGTATATGCCAAATATTGTTGTAAATTGTATGTTTTTAACTGACTTAATCCTCTTAGCTATTGGTAGTTTATTTCATCACATCTAAGGTGCCATCAATGGTAAGAAGCATCCTCATGTCAAAGACATTAAACTGTCCTTCCTAGAATTGGTAAAATATGGTATTATCCTCATTTTACAGATGAAGAAACTGAGGCAGAGAGATTAAGTAATTTATGCAAAGTAACATAGTTAATAAAGAAGCTGGGATTCAACCCTGAGCAGTCTGACTCTAGAAATTGTTCATTTAATCACTGTGCTGTCAATTCTTGGTACATATGGATCTCAGGAAAGAGTTATCTGGGATGGAGGCTGAGATCTGAGAGTCAGCAATAAAAAATTCTCTATTATATGGCAAACGGGGAAATGGTGTATATGGTACATGATTCATAAATTGCGATAAAGTCATCTAAATTAAAATGGAAATAATGTCAATAATTACAACCAATGCCTCTCTTGATACATGAACACTTCTCAAAACACAGGACTATACCTGTTTTAGGCAAATGTTCTACAAGAGAAACTAAAGATGCAATATCAACAGAGTTGTAGATCAGAATCGCCCAAAGAAAAATTGGAAGTTTTCAGAGAGGAGGCAGTGGTGCAGTCGATTTTCTTGGCCCACCAGCTTCTAACTTCTCTGAGCATATTGTCATTTCCTCCCACGTTTGTGAAATGACAGCCAAGAGGTGGAGCAGGATGGAAATCTCCTGGAGAAGATTGCCATGCAAGTGTGCAGAATCCAGGCTGTGGGTCTGCATGTGAAGTTCATGAGCTCTGCAGTCCTGGGAAAAATTAAATTCCTTACCTGTGGGTAGGTGTGCGTTTGGCCACTTGCCTTTACTTATTAGGAAGACAATGTCACTCGGCACAGGGAGTCACCGCTTTTTGTATGCAATCCTTCTGACTCAAGAGTAGCAAATTTGTTTTTCAGGCAGTTTCTTTCATTCTTTTCTCTCACTCCTGTTCTCTCCGCCATTTCCTCCCTGGATTGTCAGTTCCCAACAAGGGAAGCAGAAGGGTGAATGTATGGCTTGTTAAAGATGGAAACCCAGTTTACAGAGTTTCAAGGGAAAGAGAAAAGAAACATTCGGAGCCCAGGCTGCGCGTTGGTTTAAGCTTTAATCAGGCCAAGAGGATAAGCAGAGAATAGCTCCAAGGAGGAGGGTTGCAGAAAAGCAGCGTCTTTGTGTCCTTCTCCGCAGGATCAGGTATAGGAGATAACTATAAATTGTCTTTGAAAAAGATAGAGCAGAATAGTTCCAGAAAAAGAGTGGCTTTGGGAGCCAGCCTTCCTGATGGGGTCAGTGTGAACAGCCCCTGAGCAGCTGCAGCTTAACCCAAACAATTGCTCAAGTTTGTACGTGCCTTCCGTCCAACTTGTTGATAGTGTAATGACAGTAAACAGGGCAAGTGAAGAAGCCACTTCAGCAAGGAATGGGTTTTTGAAAGAAAACCGCGGTTAGGAGATGAATTCTAAACTTCTTTTGCTGCCTGTTGGCCCCCAAAGAAATTGATGGTTTCTTTAATTTGCTGTAGTTATTTAATCCCATTCTAGTTAAACCCTTCTCACCAAACGTTTTCTTGAAACTCAAAAAAATTTCTTATTTGTTTATAGAAGGGTGCTTGTATAGGAAGGAATTCTATTTATATCTCCTTTGCCATCATTAGCTTCATACACCCATCGCTATATTTTTACTTTTTATTTATTTTCTACCATGACCTCTTCTATCAGCCCAACAAGCCATATTAGGTCATCAGATTAGCTAGGTGATAAACTGCCTTATGTAATCTTTTGCAGAGAAGGTGGCTTATGAACACATTTCAAGAAAAATACAAAATAGTGAAAGCACCGAAGTCATCTTAGAAAGGGTGAAAACAACTTCTTTTTCTTCACTAGAGAAGAGATTGGCGGAGACGCAGAGGGAAAATGGAGTAATTTTCTGAAAGGTAAAACCAAGTGACACACAGTTTGGTGGGTGCCTGGGTGGGTAGAACCCTGCAGGGCTTGGGGCAGAAATTTCTCAGAGAGTATACCAGAAATTACATTCTGCAGTTACTAAGAGGGACTGTGGAATGGTGTCCTCCAGAAGATGAGGGTTTATGTTGATCTCATTTAATGGCAAGTCCAGAGGCAGGCAAGCAGGTCTGTTATACAGCAGCTCCCTGATGTCATCAGGAACCAGGCACCCTGCTCTCATTCTCAGGCTTACAAAATGGTTGTTGGAGCTCCAGCAGACATGTCTATGACTCAGGTAGGAAAAAAGAGGAGGGAGGGAATGAGCAAAGGGAATCTGCTCGTTGAGACTGTCCCCTTTAAAGGATTTTCCCTGAAGCTCTACTTAATAACATGCCTATCTGCAAAGGACCTAAGAAAGGTAGATTTCTGAGCTGGGCACCTGCCTCCCTCCTGCAATAGTTCTGCTAATAAGGAAACAGGGGAGGATGGTCAGTGGGTAGGATCCAGTAGTCTTTGCCATAGCGGAGTGGGATCGAGGGCAGTAGATTAACAGCACCAAAGGCAAACCATGTTTATTTCATTATTTTAGCTAGGGCCAAATTTTTCAGAAGCCAAAATGCAAATGTTGTCTTTTTGTTAATACAGTTTAGCCCTGGACAATATATAATCGATACTCTAACATTTCACTATGTCCATGTGTGGCTAAGTTTTTGGGGCCAACAATTTCAGAAAATTAGGAGATAACTGAAGGATTGAATATTGATACTGACTGATTACATAATTCTGTAGGACTATACTTCCGACGAGAAGGTAGCTATTATTATTATTATTTTGAACGGTGTTTGAGAGTGAGGAGATGGACGCAGAGTTGGCTCATTTTGTTTAAAGCTATGGTTCAGAGAGCCCGTAAGTAGCTGAATCTGCTCCCCCAGATCCCATATGAAGAGATCAAATGGCCCCAAGGGTTCCAGAATCGAGCTCTGTAGTCACTAGAATGTTCCTAATTGATGTCAATGGCATAATTAACAACTTCGTGCCATTGGTTGTGGGATTTATGTTCTAAGGAAATGCAAACTTCTAATATCTATCTTGCAACTCTCTATCCACCAATAACCATCTGACTCTTCTCACAAAATCCCCGGCCATACACACCTGTCCCACACTCCCTCCCGACATACGCTAATGGGATGGAAGTAGCAAGCTCATTCCTAAAAAAAAGTTAACAAAACAAAGAGACTTTCTTAACTTTAACAACTCTGTTATTACATCAAGTGAAGGTAAGTAGAAATTGTCAGTGATGTTATTCTACTATATTTGAAATGTTTATTTTGTCTCATAACTGGAGTAACCTTATGGGGACAAAAAGTTGGGTTTCATGATGACAATTACTTTACATGACCATAGTAATCTAGGATATATCCCAGAAGATTTGGCTGGATTGTGGATCACCAACTGATTCCAGAGAGCTTCTGTAATTCAAAGAGCTCCCCTGGGCATGAAACAAGGCACAAAACTGACTGTTCTTTTCTTTTTCTAGAGAACTTTATACATAGCTACACCCCCGTGTGAAAAATAGGAATGATTTTTGTTTTTCAGTCTGAACCAGCTAAAAAAAACTGTGGAAGGAATAAATTTAGTGTGTAAAAGCATAAGGAGGGAAAAGGAAATAATTCTATTATATTTATTTTTCAACAAGGGCTTACATCTGTTTCTAATTTACGCAGATTATTGACACATCTGGATTTGGCCTTAGGAATTGTAAGTTGCTGCAGGGGCATTTATTTTTTGAATCAACTCTTCAGACCACCCTGGAACTCATGCAACTAGCTTGGAGAGAAGGTTGTGATATTTTAAATAAAGTTACCTTCTGGCATTTCAAAACCAGTGCAAATGGGATTCTGTCATCTTGTATTTTATAAATTGTGGTTTTGCATTTTTGACACGTGCAGGAAAAATAAGACCAAAGCCAAATGCCTAATGGCTTGACAATGACAAATGCTAACAGTCGGATAAAACTATCAAGGGGACGCTGGAGATGGGTGTAAGGTTAGCTATTCGCGTTAACCAAGAGGGACCCTAGATTCCAGCAGAAACCAAATAGTAAAGGAGTGACTGATGAAAATGCTGTTTCAACTTGGCCTGATGGGAGTTTGCATTCTAACGAGGAAAATGGGCTTGTTAAGAAGCAACATTGATTAATACTTTACCTCTTGGACTGATTCCTTTTGTAATCAGGAGATAACTTTTCTCCCTATGTGGTCTGATTGTAGTAATTTATTCCAAGGGTATGAATAATGGGAATCACGGAGTAGACCTTTAAAATTTTAGAAAACAAAAACAGGATGAAACACTTATTTCATGGCAAATATTTCTTGAATGGAGTAGATAATTTTATTAAAAGGAACAGAAGACCATATATCAAAATCCTAATGTAAATTGACTAAAACAAAACAAAACCCTCTCATAATTCTTTAGTCTAAAGGTACAGTAGGAATACTTAAGAGCACAATATGGTTGGATTGGTTTGAGGAAGAAGGCTCTTTGGAGTTGTCAGAGCAGTTTTGGTGCTTTGCTTTGCTGTCACAGAAACCTTACAATTCTCTCCTGTTGGAGATAAGGTTTTACTGGACAGGGTGATGTTGCACAGCAGACTGACATTTAAAAAAATGAAATCTGGCTTTACCATTCTTTAAAGGCAATTATTGTGTTCCATTGTGAAAGGAAACGATCACATTTATAGAGCATCTGAACAAACTTACCTATTGTCCTGACATTCCTGTGCCTATAGATCCTATAGATATTATTTTATTAAATGTCCACAAAGCAAAAACACCAAATGTATATCAATGCCTGAGATAAATGATAAAACGTTCCCAAGTATCAACCTAAAGTCAATTTATACTGTGTAATGGAGGTCTACTTCTTACAGGATTTTAGTAGAGATGGCAGAGAAGGAATCAGAATTAGGAGGCCAAAATCCAAAGATAAAATATCAAAATCCTTGTAGAATATAGCTATCTTATTAGCAATGCTCCCATCTCCATTTCAGTACAGTCTCCTATTCCAAGAGGCTATCAGGTGTCCATTGGGATCAATTAATGACCTCTGGGAATGGTTTCATTCAACTCAATAGGGTAGCATCATAGTGTTGTACAGCACTGACTTGAATGATTTAAAAAACACTCTCACTTCTATAGTCAGGTCATTTTCAAGCCTTAGACTCATCAATGTGTGAGTCTCAAGGCTAACCTGGAATATTTCTACTTAATCCTTAGTGTCTATCTCTTGATTAAGCACAAATGGGCCTTTGATAGTGTCTATCTCTTGGTTAAGCACAAATGGGCCTTTGATAGATGCTTTGACTATGGAAGATAGAAGTGAACATGAAAACTGTTCCACAGATGACACAAGCATTTCACTGAAGCTTCACCTTTCTTCTAACTAGAGTTTGAGTCACAGCCTGCTACTGGAAGGATTAGTAGGCTGGCTTGAGTTTTGATCTACCGTCTCTTTTCCCCTGTCCATAGCAAGTGACACAGGCTATTTGCCCAAAGCAGGGGTGGGGGGAAGATTTTTGAGAAGTTTCCAGTGTCTTTAATGACAGACCTTTGGAAACGCTGATGGACACTGACCACTAAATAATGACCTGGTAGGACTGTCTCCTTGAGACCCTTTGGAAGGAGGTCTGGTCAAGTATGGAGGTGGTACTTTTCCAGGTGGATCATTGGAATGGCCAAGAATGCCCAGAAGACAGCCCTTCCTTATTTCACACCTAAGAAAATTCATTTCTCTTTCAACAAAACTTTCCTTGGCCTCTATTGGAGCTACAAGTAGAAGGATAGCAAGGAGCAGGACTGAGAGAGAATCAGATGTGGAAAATGCCAGTTCAGAGAGAAGAACAAAGCAGGAGAGAGAAAGCAAGGGAGCAAAAATGCAGAACTAGGCTGGATCCTGATTCTTCAAGGTTCAGTTTCTCTGGCGTGCTGCATATCCAGAGCTCACTGCTCCTCCTCTCTTGCTTCTGTCTGGAAATAGGGAGCTGAAGAAATATGTCTTGGGGCAAATACCATTGCCTACTTAAGACGAGGCTGTCCCAGAATGGTGGAAGTGGAAGGCAAAATTAGAGGGCACTGGTCAAATTTCCTTTTGAAATAGATGAGGGGTCAAGGCCCAGAAAGGTGAAAGGGTGAGTGAAAATCTCTGAGCATGACCCAGCGCAAACAAGAAACAAATGTCTTTTTTTTCACCTATGCTTATTATTTTACTGTCTCTTTCCCTTCCCTGGAATATAAGCTACATGAGGGTAGGATTTTTTAAAAATTGAGATGTAATTGACAAACAAATGTCTTTGATTGGTTTTCTGATCTTAACTAGGAGGAAATAATTATTAAAAATATTCTGCACATTTAAAAAGCTGTC
Source organism: Equus caballus (assembly GCF_041296265.1). Taxonomy (NCBI): domain Eukaryota; kingdom Metazoa; phylum Chordata; class Mammalia; order Perissodactyla; family Equidae; genus Equus; species Equus caballus. Next base: position 67,125,870 of record NC_091700.1, read on the forward strand.
TCACTATTTACTGAGTATGTATGGTGTGTTCCATACTGAACCTGATGCAGCGGGGAAGAGGAAAGCATGAGCTGAACACATTCCACCGACAGACAAATTTGACACATACAAAGCAGGCATTCAGTTGTATTATAAACAAGGGTGAAAACAGACGGCCACACTATGAAGCTGATAGTTCGCCATTCACAGAAAGGAAAGGAACTTCCTTCTCCAGCCTTCTAGGGCTAATAGGTTGGATGGAATTCATACAGGAATCATGTCAAGGCTTTGCCCATGATGAAAGTTTGGCCTTGACATACCAATGGAAAGGGAGTGCCTCGGGAGCTTTTGGTTTGTGGCGGTGGGAGAATTTTCTCCCTTCAGCCATTCCAGAGGGCCTACTGCTCAGCAGGATTTGGAGTCTTGAGGTGGTTGCTAATCATGACTTGAATCATCAGGCAAGACTCGTCTTATTATTCTCTTTTCCTTCTTCCTTTTCTGTTTTCCCTTCATCACATTGTGGCTCAAGGCTTCCTAGAAGACCTGCTCTGATTTCAGAAACTCTTGTAGCTGGTCTTTCTCAATGTTTTCTTTTCTGTTTCTACTGTTTGGATCTCATTCAGCTTTGATCTCTCACCAGCCAGAAATTCCTATTCTTTTGACTCATTCGCTTCCTTTACCAGGAAATGTCAAAATGAACCACTATGTTATCAGGTCTAATCCTTATATGATTTTCTGTTGTCTTTTCATCTAGTTTTTAAGTTGCTTTCAACCATGGTTTAGATTTACAATGCTTGTTTTAAATCTATTTCCAATAGAAGATGATATTTTATTTGTTAATTAGTAAGATCTTTTATTCCGTGCTGTAAGTTTAACCTTTTAAGCATTAATATCCTTTTACTTTTCTGGATTGAGGATTCACTAGAGTTATCTAGAAATCTTCAATTCTTTACTTTTCTTTATAAATGTATTTTGTTATACAAAGTCATATAAACATTTCTTATAATTTTTTTCATTTAGAAAGCGTTTTGGAGTGTTACATTTTATTTGGCAATATTAATTTTGCTATCGCTACAGAAAATCTCCAAAGTCCAAGTTTTGGACTCCTACGTTTTCACCTCCAGTTTTCCTGATGAGAGACTATAGATTCTGCATGCAAAATGCCACTCCAGGTCAACCTGCCCTTTGAGATTTGGCTCAAATCCTTTGTCCCATGTTCAGTGAAAGACTCAGTCTTCTGAACGTGTTAGGGAATTGAGGGGAGAGGGCACCTCCATCTCTCCTGGCCCATTCTGGTCCTGGGTGCCTGACTCTGCTGATTAGCTCAGTTCATGGCTTACTCACCTCTGTGTGCTCTGCACAGGACACTGCCGAGCTCCCTCTTCGTCACATCCCAAGGTTGTGTGTACAGCAGACGTTCACTGAAGTTTAGGGAAATGGAGTTTAATGAAAAGAAATTTGAACTGTAGCATCCTTAAAATTAAATATATAATATTGCAGTTCTCAAAAGTCCTTGACCCTTGGGGACTTCATGCTCTACCTTTTTCATCAGACTGTCTGGTCTGTAATCCTCTGTTTCCTCTCCATTTTCCCTCTGGTCTCAACTTCATCCCCCTCAAGTCTTATTGTTTCTAACTGAGCGTTGGATTTTCTTGTTAAGTTCTTTTACCGGGGCATCCCTTGAGGATCTCAATTTACACCTAATGTTTCATCTCAGATATTCCCAACCAAGACATTTTTTTTCCTATTAAGAAATTTGGTACCTGTTGTCAGTCCTCCCTGGCAGCACATCCTTCATCTCTCCTTCTGAATTACATGAATTTAAACCAGAGGAGGACATATCCTTTTTGGAATAAACCTTTTGGTATGCTCATTATTTTAAGTGTCTTGTCTCATTACATGAAAAAATCTTTTTAATATTAGAATTTATCGTATGTCAAAAGTTCTTATGAAAAAATTATGAAAGCTGTGTATGCTGTCAAATTTAATACAAGCAAACATAAATGAAAGTGAAAATACCAGGTCAACTTTTATAAAAATTGTTTAGCATGCATTATTTCAAAAATTTTTATGCCATTCTTGCATTAAACTTTGTTCCTTTTTTCCCCTCTAGTGAGTCAAAGTTATTCATTCCATTTCTATTTTTTTATGGTTAGGATCAACTTAAGGAAAAAATATATACATATGTGTAAACCTAATTCTCTATCAATAACAAGAATGAGAAAGTATGGATTCTCCCCCCCGCTAAATAAGAAACTTAACATGCCTTTCCAATTCCCAGAAACTGTTGAAATAATCTGAGGTTTCAGTTCCAGATTATAACTATTTTACATTATGCACCTTCAATTTTAAGAACTCCCTCTCATCTTTTCAAACAAATTTGTCAAGTTTCACCATTTCATTAATAGCCATTGTTTAGACTTAGCCGTAAGTTTTACCATTGGCCACTACTCTTTCTTTTATGGGATATCTTTCCTCTTCTTGAATTCTTTATTTAAGAAAAAATGCTTCCCTTTTCTGTCTGCCTTGAGCACCTAAAGCACGTCAGGGCAGTTATTTTTCCCTGCCTTGGCTGGCCCTGCCCCCTACACCCAGGAATTACAAACCACAAATGATGCCAAATCTTCCCTACTCCTCATGAACTCTGACACTGGGTCTGAAGCTTAAACAGGTCCTCAATTTCTTCCACTGATTTTTGTGGCCCCTCCTTGTCTGCAGATCTGTTCTCATCTAGAGGGTCTCTGTCAGGGTCTGAGTGGAAGGCAAACCTGGTGGGCTTCTCCTCTGCTGGCAGGCTGGTGTGCTAACTTTCCCACCCTCTGTGGTGTTTCTTGCTGAAACAGCGAAACTCTCTAGTTCCCCACTGTATTATTTCAGGAGAAGTAGAAAGTAACCTTCATGTGTTTTGGACATGTAGTAGTTCTAGATTTGTACCCTGAGCAGGTATTTGTATTCACTTTTCTGTTTTTCTCCCCCCCACTTTCCTTATCTGTTTGGTTTTGTTCTCTGTACATGTTAAAGTGCACACATATGCATCCACGTACGTGCATGTGTGTACACACTCCCACGTTCAACCACAGGGGAAAGGACATGGTGGGGATAAAATAATACAAAGACTAGTCAGGAATCTCTATCAGAACAGTCAAAACAACCACTTAACAAGAATTACATTTCCTATTTCCTATGCTAAATCAGTCATGGTCTCTGCCCTGCAGGAGCGCAGTGTTCTTGGGGAGATCCGATGAGAGCTCAGGAAACATCACATGGTGGAAAGAAGAGGGAATGTGAAAGAGCTGAGCTCAAATCCCCACTCCGTCACCAGTAGTTGTGTGAACTTGGGTAAGTCACTTTATTTCTCAGGGGCTTATTCCTGATTTCTTCTAACCAAAACAGGTTTTTTCATTAAGAGCCACATAGTTTGGCAGGAAGGAAGACAGAAAAGGATAAGAAAGAATTAAGTCTCTGTTCTCAAGGACTATCACCCACTAAGGAGGCAGGACAAGCACACCAGACAGTATAGAAACATTGGTGTCCTGTGTGACAAGTGACCCTCTGTGGTGCTCCTTTGAGGTCAGAGAAAGACACAAGACAGTGGGAGGGGAGAGATGTTATTTAACATCAAATGAGCTAAAAAATACTCCATGCAGTATTTGTTTTCATCTCTGATCTCAGTTTTAATATAGAAGGTGGGACACGAAATTGGCAAGAGAGAGAAAGGAAGTTCTGGGACAGGTGGGACAGCCACCTGGGCAGCGGGCCAGGATCTAGTAGCCACATTTATCCCCAAACAGAACATTCTACTATCAGATAGGATGTGTTCCCACCTCATACAGTGTCTTCCATATGTCTCAAAATATTGACAGCCTTAAAGAAATGATGTGAAAGAGCAAATAAAAAGTGAGGGAGAGAGCGATTACCCAGGACAAACAAGGATGGAGGCCAGCTGTTCTCCATTCTTCCTGGGGGCCAAGATTTCTGTCCTCCGATCCGTCCCAGCACATTATCTTATTGCACTTAGCACTTTCTACCTTGGATGGCTGTTATTTACGTACAGGGCTTATCTTCTCTACTGAACTGCAAGCATGTCCAGCCCAGAGCCTGCCTTTTTCATCTTCGGATCCCCTCGATGCGGGCCTTGTCCCTAATAGGAACCCAGTGACAGTGTGTTAAAACCATAGAAGGGCTGCAAACAGCAGTGGTAGGGACTTAAATCACCTTGAGTCAAGGACTGTTTTCTTGGGGGTTGTTGAATCAGGGAATAATTTACTAAGGGAATGTTATCTCCTTCTCTAGAGGATTTTTAAAAAAGAAATAACATATTCTCATCAATTTGAAATGATTTAAATATGGTCTTGCGTGTGGCCAGCAAGCGAGAGCAGCTGAGCTCTCAGGATTCCTTCCAGAGCTTGGAGCTCTCATTCTGTGGTAGGAAACATCAGCTTCAACTTCTCTCTCTTTCATTCTGTCTCTTCTCTCACCTCCAGGTCAAGCACATTTAAATCCACCTGAGAGTGATAAATTAGTGGTAGGATTTCTGCATCTTGTCCTTTCAGGAAAGTCTCATCTTACCCGAAAGACCTGGATTTGGGATTATTCACCAGAACAAGGTCCAGCCCTTATCTGAGGCCACGGCAGTCTCTGTTTCTGCCTGCTATGATGACTGTGCACTTAGGAGACTATCAGATGGTGGGGCTGCCTCCCTCATCTGGCCTGAAAAAATTGAGGCCGTTAATGATGTGAATGGTTTTTGGATACATGGTTTTCTGGAAATCTTCCAAATGGGGACTCTAACGTTGGCATGAAGATTTTTTTAAGGCATCTAGGATTTCTCTGATTGTGATTGGATGTAGCCCTGCACGCCAGCAATCGGGTATGGAGGCCAGGAAAGCTTTTTCCCTTTCTTGTGCAGAACCTGTGGCACTAAGTGAAAATAAAAATATTTCCAACAAGAGAAATGTATTTTTCCATTTGACGGTGAAATCATGTTTCTCTATTTGAAAGGAACTTTTCTTCCTAAGTCTAATTCTCACACAGGTTTGGAATGGAATGAGATATTCAAGGACCATTAAAAGTGTGGCTTTTAATTTTTGATTTTTTGTTTCATTTGGCTTCCAGAGATTCCTCATTTGCTTGTATTTCTTAGAATTTCCTTTAGAAAATTGATAGTGCAGGGTGGAGAACTGTTGGTGGTTTGATGGGACCGGGTTCTCTTGGAAAGAAAAGAGAATAGTGATTCAACATTGAACTACAGTGTATCGAGCCCTCACTCTGGGTTATTTATTGCAAGCTGGCATCTGCATCTCATTGCTTACCCTTTAATTCCAGGTCCCCAGCTGGGAAAAGGCAGCAAGTGTGTTGGAGGTGGGCCTCCAGATGACAATAAGCCACTCAGGGGCAGTCACATTGGCTAATAGAAGGACAAGTTATTCGACTACATATATTATGGGAATTTTAATCATATACTAGTCTCCAGTATGCTGTTGCTAGCCCCATGTGGTTTTTGAACACTTGAAATGGGCCTTGTCTGAATGGAGATGCTCTCTGAGTATAAAATGCTTGCTATGATTTCAAAGGCTTAGTACAAATAAAGGATATAAAGTAGCACAATGATATTTTCATTGATTATATGTTTTTATGCATATATATATGAAATATGTATATATATGAAATAATGTTTTGGATATATGGGTTAAATAAAATATGTTACTAAACTTAATTTCACCTGTTTCTTTTCACTTTTCTTAATATAGCTTCTAGAACATTTAAAGATACATCTATGGCTCAAATTATATTTCTATTGAATGGTGCTGGTCTACACACAACATTGGAAAGGAATGGGGGCAATTCTTACTAGAATTTCTCCTTTACTCTATTTCTTGTAAATACTAAAATTGTCAATTTTGGCAAAGATGCTATATTGCTTCGAAAGGTGCACATACCCTTCTCTATGTGCTTATTCCAATGAAATTATAAATACTTTGAGTGGCTTTCAGTCATAGAGTCAACAAACCTATAATGAGTGATAACTGTTGTGCTGTGTATGGTACTGGGTTCCAGGACTGAAATATTGAACAAGACATGCCCGATGCCTCAGGCCCTGCTGTCTAGAGATAAGGCAGATAAGTACACAGCTGCTAGAGTCAAATTCAAGAAGTGTTGTGGTAGAAGCTAGCACAGAGGGCTGTGGCATTCGCATCATGGAAAGAGGGATTTGTAAGGATGGGGTATTCCACTAAATCATCTATTTTGATAATCTCCCTAGCTTTAGTCAATAATTTTTCTATGTAAGTTGTTTTTGTCAAACAAGTAAAAGATAGACATTGCAAAAGAGAAAAAAAAAGGAAAGAAAGAAAAAGGAAATGCAGAGAAAGCAGAAAACACAAACGTCACAACTGACACTGTTACACTTGGATATAATCCTTTCCAGTAATAAGTCTCTCCAGTGTCAGAATGCAAACTCAGATTAGGCATAGCAGAAAAGGGAATTTGTGGCTTCTCAATGGCTGGATCCAAAGATTCAAGTATTGTCAACTGTCTATCTGTCTATTCCTCTCTATTCATCTTTCATTTGTGTTTTCATCTGTATTGGCTGCATTCCCAGGCTGGCTTTCTGCTTATTCTGGAAAGATGGACCCTGGCAGTTCAGGCTTATATGATCCTTTGTGCCTGAAATTTCTGTAAAGGGAAGAGAGAGAGAGAAAAAGAGAGAGAGAGAGAGATCTATGGATCTCTCCACTGGATCAAACACTGTGTTTAAGAAAGATTAATCCAATTGGTCCACCCAACAAAACTCATTGATTGAGAATAGGGAAAGAATGTTTCCCCACAGAGAGGCAGAAAAAAACAATCTGTGTGGCTATCTGTCTATCACTTGCCTACCTACTTACCAACCTACTTATTTATCTGGCATAATAAACTATTCGGGAGGATGAGGGAGATAGGAAAGTGTCTTCTATTTCTTAGCTTAACAATGCAGGCTCATTTTACTGAAAGGGGCAAGACCAAAGCTAGGTTAACAGGAGACACATACTTACATCAATGTGACAGTAGACTGTGCTTTTTCCAAGAAAAATATCCTTGTTCCCCTTGGTGAAGTGTCCTTACTTCTTCTTAGCTGACATTTCTAGTGAGGAAATCGGTTGTAGCTCTCTCTGGTGGGGAGACCAAATCTGATTTAGAGCTTCTGCATTATCTCTTGCTCATGATGTGAGGGTCCATCTCTCTGCTCCACCTCACCCTCATCTACCAAAAGGGATGACTTTTTAGCCAGGACTTGAGGTGCTGCATTATTTTGCTGGATGCAGGAAGGACTTAAGGGCAGAACCTCCTCTTCCAATTTGAGAAAGAGAGTGTGGCATTTCCCAAGGGAGGGATTGGGTTGAGGGGCACAGGATTCATAGATTTAAAGAACAAGCCACAGATGGGGTGGGCGGATCTAAGGAGACCACCCAGGAGGAAGAGAGAATTTTCAGGGGACCCTCTTGTTCCAAAGACGGAAGTCTAGCAGGGCTTTCAGTAGTGGTGCAAGGGAACAACAACGTTAGGAAGCATTCTCACTTTTGCTTTCCATACACTTATTATGGTTTCAAGATGGGCCTGGCCTTGCAGTAGCTACATTCTTACCAGGGACTACAAAGGGAAGGGCCATATCTGCCTTTATTCTCTCTGGGAGATCTGATGGAGAAGGGATGCAGTCCCAAGAGGAAGAAAGTTTACAGACCCAATGGCTAAGGAGATTTCCTAGATATAAAAGACAATAAGAATGATTTCATTGATCTGCACCCTTTTCTGCTCCAAGGATTAGTGAGATATCCCTTTGGACCAATAAAGGAGAGGTTCTGACATTTCCATGTATACAATATATGTCACCTGGAAATGTCAACATCTCTCTTGTAGATACTTATCCAATATAGAGCACATCTATAGTCACCTGGGTTTATTTCATGCTTTTATAATAACTGGCCAGTTTCCAACAGAGAGGAGTAAGGGTGGCAAATCTTGGAACGTGAATACTCTGAACGTCAAGAGATCTCAAATCCTATTCAGGGTCCTCCAAAATCTGTCTGCGTGGCATCTTGAAAAGATGCCGCTCTTGGTCTAACTCTAGGATTCTTCTGGCTCCTGATAAAATAAAGACATGTTTAGGCTGCACAAAGGTCAAAAGGACACAAAAAAATAACAGGAATGCATATTGAATAAAGAGCAACCTTTGCCTCTAAAATTGATATGCCACCTGTTAATCTGATCATGTAGAACATGTTCTTAGACTAACATGGGACATGATAAAATTTGATTTACAGAACAATGTACTTTGTAAAATAAACGACTGTGAAATACGAGTGTATCAAGTGTTATATGGATGCTTAATGATTGCGGCAATTATTTTACAACTTAATTGTGGGAAAATAAAAGGAATAGAGTGGCTTAACGAATTCAAAAATTTATCAGACTGTGTGCTATAAGGAAGATAAAAAAGAGAGTCTGTAGCTTAATGTCACATTCGGTGAACATTAAACCTATAATCAGACTTCTCAGCATTTTTTAAACTGAAGAGAGTCCTTAGAATTACAAAATGATTTTGATTATGCAGATAATTAGCTTTAAGTGAATTATATTTTACATTCCCTAAGAATGATCTTTTAAAGAAGCAACTAGTATTATGGGCTGGCATGGCACTAGAGATGGGAGAAATGATGAAATAAACAGATGGAGAAGACTTGTGCATTTGAGATGTGACTCTTTCCACATGAGTGGAACCTTAAAGCCTGTCTCCATACACAGCCCTGAGCGCAGTTGAAATTGGGGAGATCTCTCTCTTTTTAAAAAAAATCTGTGTATTGCAATAATAAAATGGTACAATCTTCAGCCTAGGAGTGGATTAACTAATGACAATAATGCATGCTATACATTTTGTCGATGATCACAAAACACTGGACATTTGTTCCATGTGCAACATCTCCCTGCTGGTCCTGAGAGCTGTATGGAGTAAGTTGAATGCAAATGGATATTTGAATTTTATTGTATTTGGCCACCAAGTTTATTAAAGAAATAGCTTACCATGCCTGTTCTCTAGATGTGCTTTTGGCCTTGGGATTTTTATACCTTTGGTCCTTGGCTTCAATAGTTCATACATAATAAACAGAGATTAAAGTTGTTTCCTATCATGAGATGAATAATATTTAACATAGCTATTCAACGTATCTAACTAGTAACCTTTGACCAAATCACTGGAATAATTCGATATTTTAAAATCAGATTTTATCCTGCTTTGACGTATATTTATTCATCATTTCCAGCTATAGGTTTGAAATGGACCTTTACACATACATGGCTTTCCTAACCTCCAAAGAAGGTCAGTGCCCAAATAATCTTTCATATTTGCAGTTCAGATTTACTCTCTCACAATCATTTTGCAAACCATCTGCATAGGGTTTACACCTTTGAGGTATAATCCCAAGTAATTTATCACTTGTTCTGTACACTAAAATTAAACGGCTTAATTCTCAGGGGATTAGTTGAGAAAACATTTGCTGTTTCGGCCAAGCCTCTATTATCTATATTTCTCCAAGTTGTTAAAATGTCAAATTGAAAGAGGATCAAGCAAAGCAACAACAAAGTTCAAAGAGAGTAAATTATATTCTCTCCGGTTATTGCTATCTTTTATCGGTCTCATTGATCCTGGATGATAAATGCACATTGCTGTAAGTTTCAGAAACTCAAGAAGATTTTAAGAGAATCAATTTTAGGAATAAATGTATCACTAATAAGAGGATTTGCTGACAAGGTCAAGAGCTGGCTCTTTCTGAAAAAACTCTGGGCTTGTGTTTTCAAATAGGGCTTTGATGATTTCAAAATATTTTATAATAATGTATCTGTTAGATGTATGTTTGAAAAGCTAATGTCTGCAATTGAGCAGCACAATTAACAAAGTAATGAACTCACTTTCCGTTTACCCTTGAATTATAATTGCTAATCATTGTTGGTTAATCTAAGTAAAGCCTGGGACTTTTATTGGAAATGTTAGCATTTGAAAGCTACCTGAATTTCCTCAACTAACACCCAAGACTTGTGAAATTTAAATATACTTATAAAATCTAGACATCTATTAATGCTCATCAACAACGTATAATCAAGGCCCAAATCTATTAGCAAAACAAATAAACAGCCTTTGGAATTAAAAGGTAAATATATGAATTCATGAATATGTTAATTGCTCTTTCGTGTTACAGCTGTTAGCTCAGATTTGGCCCCCAGCAAAGTTTCTCTTTCCCCAGCAAGAGAAGCTATGTGTGTGTGTGTGTGCGTGTGTGTGCACATATGTGTGCACATATATGCATGCATACGTATAGATATTACCTCTATGGGGAATTGAGCCTTTTAAGTAGTTCTGAAAAAGAACTCCATGTTAACAGTTTTACTTTTACCTGTAATATTTGCATAGACACAGTCCCATTCCCACCCTTGTTTGAAAAGCCTTTTTCCTTATTCCTTCTGAGTCATTTCCTCTTCTCTCTGACGTGACCTTGAGTACCTGGGTACTCCCCACATTGCCGGTTTGCCTGCATAGGAGCTGGTCTCCTCCTACCATGGCCCTGTAGGTCCTGACAAGGGCAGAGTCTGGGTGACAGCCAGAGAATGGCCAGAGAGTTGTTGCCCAATGAGCAGTGGTGGGGTCTTCACTAGCGGGGAGGACAAAATTGCTTTAGGGAGGTCCTGTAGGTGACTGAGAAACAATTGCCCCTGACACCAGCTGGCAGGAGGCCCTGTGTTTCCTTTCTCTTTGACCAGATGCAGGCCTTAAGCCAGCTCTACCTGTAAAAGGCTGAATTGCAAAATGAAGCAGACGCTTCAAACAGCAGCTATGAAGTTTTGGGACACTGTGGATAGCGTGATTCAATTGCTTAAAAATATGTATGTACTTAATGATTTTCCGTGTCTACAAAATGCAGGAATTAGATATGCCAAACTGTTGCCAAAGCTCTGGGACAGGCATTGTGGTAGGTACTTAAGACAACGATCAATCTCTTGTCTTTCCAGGACTCCATAGACTAGAAGGGAAGACAATTACAAGGCCCTGTGTTAAGGTCAGGATAGAGGGGTGTGCAGGCTGCCGAGGGAGCACCCCTGTCTCCTAGTCTAGGCTCTTTCTCTTGGTGGGTGTGAGGTGTGTTCACGGTAACACTTTACGAACGTTCAGTGGACTGGGATGGCAGAATGGACTAGACATAAGGGAGTGGATCCTGGGGTCAGGAAGGCCAGCCAGAGGCTCCCATAAGAGTCTGAGCATTGATGAGAACCTGGTCTGGGTGAGCTGGGTGGAAAAGAAAAGAAAGGATTAGATACATATATTTCACACACACGCACACACACACACATACCCACCCACTCACCCACTTTTCTTACAAACGTAAACTAATAAAACACAAGCTATACAGCCCAGATTGATTTGTTCAGTCCAAAGCTTATGTGATTGTGGACCCCTCTTCAAGAAAACAAAAATTGAAAATACAAAATTAGTTACAAAAGTGAATATTTATTGTGAAAAAGAAAGAATTTTTAATCTGACATGTATGGCAAACACCACAAAATTTAGAAATATAACATTGTTTTTATTAATTAACTGCCTGGCAAACTTCTGTAATACTCTATTTCTACTCTTTTTGGCTTCATATTTTTTGATCACCTCTTCATATAACAAAACTTTTGTAATATTATTTTCTATGGTGAGTCTAGAAAGATAATCCAGACTTTCCTCCAGCGTGGTTGATCAAAATATATATTTTTGTTGTTGTTGATGGAAAGTATAAAACCCGTAGCCTTACTTCTATAGAGCAGTACTCTACAAATGCAGGAATTCTGATAAGTTCTTTCGGGCAATTCCCATCAAAAAAGAAAAACATGTATAGCAAGTGCATAACTGTACCAGCTCATTTCTTGAACAGATTCTGACAAAAGATGTTTCTTTTTGACTCCACGTTGATGAAAGACCGGTCCTCTATTTACAATTGTAATGTCTGATGATGAGAAGGATTTCATGGACTAGCTTTGGCTTCTTCTAAACCTTGCTCCTTCTCCACTACCCACAAACTTACAACATTTTAGGGCACAATCCCACTTTTGTAGAGCAAAACAACTTTTGGTTTGACCCCTTTGTGTCACTATGCAGGTGGATAGGCACAGCGGATGTTAGGGGCATTCTCTGTGTACACTGAGAGAAGTGACTGCAAACCAATTAATATACCCACCAAATCCAGACTAAATGTATCCTCTACTCAATCTGCCCTTAGCCGAGAGTTTCTCAATCATGCTACCATTGACATTTTGGACTGGGTAATTCGTTGTTGTGGGGGCTTCTCCTGTGCATTGTAGAATATTTAGCAACGTGCCTGACCTTTATTCTGTAGATACAAATGATATGCCCCCAATGGTGACAATCAAAAAGCTCCCCAGGCATTGCCAAATATTCCCTGGGGAGCAAAATCACTCCCAACCCCCCAATCGCTGAGAATCACTGCCTTGGATAGATTCCCCCAAATACCTATGGCCACTCCAACACCATCTAACAAGAAAGGACGGTGACAGCAGAAAGTGCAGAGAAAAGGCAACAACAGTCTTTCCCAATGGCAGTTAAAATATTTTATTTTTGCAAAATTTACGAAAACATTGTAAACACATTGCTGGGTACTCCCAAGGGTCTTGGCAGAGGCTTGTAAAAGTGAAGAGAAAGTATGCCTCTGGGGAAGAAAAGTGTCAACACAATGACAGTGGTGTGACATTAGTAGCTAGTGCCATGGGCCAGGACTGGGTGATTCTTGCTTTGAAAGAGACAATTTTTCATGTAAATCTATTATCCTGTTGAATGAATCGTAGATAGGACCTAATTTTTCATGGATCAATCTACTGCACAAAACACTGAAATGGCTCAGAAATGGCTCAGAAATTGATGTAAGCTTTTTGGTCCACAGGAAAGCATAAATCATGGAACTTCTTGGGATTGGCTGGCAATGAAATAACTTCTTTAGAGTAAGAGTAGTAATACATTATGCATCCTAGTCTTTACCCAACAGGGGTTCTTATTTTAATGGGAACTCATTTATTAAATTCTGCCTATCAAGCAATAAAAATGCTACCATTCTGTTAGCCTATCAATTTCATTTTTTTCATTTATTCCTTGTAAATCTTTTCCTTAAAACATCACTTTTCTACCATGATAAAAATGTCTTGTGATTCTATGCAAGGAAGCTTCCCATTTGGATGGAACCGGATGTTCAGAGGAGTTTACAGGGGGCATAGAGCTCATGTTTTCTCTTCTGATGCTCAAATATTGCATCTTTTTCTTTTTAGTTCAGTTGTGATATGTTTGGGAGTTTCAAAATGAGTGTTTACTAAGAAACTGGAAGAAAATAAATAAACTCACCACACCCAAAGTAAAACGAAGTTGAGTTTAATCTAGTGTCTATATAGAGGTTTATGATAGGAACAATGAAGCTGTAGCCCTGGATTGACTTGGCTGGTTGAATTTATGGGGCTCTACTGACCTCCAATTTCTTTCTGTTGTCTCAACCCTATCTAGGGAAATCCATCCCAAATTATCTCCTTTTAGTCTTTAGATATTTCAAACTCTTTGGTCCAATTTCTTTGGTTCCCCTCTTATGAGCAAGGGTCACACTCTTATTGAATTCTGAACCTAAGTAGAGAAAAAAAAGAAAGAAAAAGTGTAAATCAACTTATGGGCATAGACTTCCTTCTTGCTCCTGTTTGTGAGGAGAAAAATGCTCATTCTGATAACTGCTCATAGCGTTAAAGTGGGACAGTGCTAACCCAACTAAAAATTTCCTCCTTTTATGAAAGGAGAATTAGTCATTTTCATTTTATGCCACTCCTTATTCCTGAAAAACAAACCTCTCCACATGTCCTTTCACACGACCCTCATCCTCAAAATCAGGGTTCAAAAATCAGATATACTAGAGTGTCTCTTATGATTGAATTTATCAGGTCCTGAATATTTCCCTACGTCCATACATAATTGGTTCATTCAGCAAAAATTTATTGGGTATCTGCCATGTGCGAGACCCTGGAAATACATCAGTGAACAAAACTGACATGTTTCCCTACCCTCATGGGCTATGTGAGGTAGTTGACTGATATTGTATTTATTAAGGTGAACTTATGAGCTTGTTTTATAGTCATTTTAAGTGTTTTTATATTTTGAGCTACATAGTAATTTCTTGTTTGGGGGCATACATTTTTCCGTACATAACTTGGGAATTCAGGAGGCATTGAATCAGTCCCAAGTAAGTCTAGATAAGTATTTTCTTCCCTATTTTAGCCAGCCTCCATCTGAGACTCTTACCCTTTTCTCCTTGAGAAGGAGCCCATCTTTGCTCAAGAGGCCTTCATCCTCAAAGATCACACCATCAGTAAGGAATTTTAAGTGTTCTGCTGGATACTGCTTGAAGAGACACATGTTCATTTCCACAATGCACCTGTTCCTATGGTGGCCTTCCTCTCCACTCAACTCAGTCAAGAGCACTACCTAACCACTAGCCCTCTCTCCTGCTTCTTCAGAATAGCAAAAATAGCTTTTATGTACTACGGGCTTACCAAGAGCCCAAACTGTCCTAAGTATTTTTATGTGCATTATCTCATTTCATCCATACAGCAGCCCTGTGAGGTAAGCAGAAGACAAAATCAAGGCTTAGGCAGATGAAGGCACTTGCACAAGGCCACCCTGTTAGGAAACAGTAGAGCTGAGATTCAAGCCCAGGCAACCTAACTCCAGGGTCTGAATGTTTAACTTTCATTATGAACACTGTCACTTGTAACTTCTGTGTGAGTTAGTCCGTACGGAGGCAAGGCAGGTTATGGTGATTGGAGTAGAAAGGTCTTGATACAGTCTATTACCATATGGCATGCGGCAGTACCTCATTGGGATGTCTTCAATGCAAATTACCCAGTGGCAGTTCCATGATGAAATATGATGAAGAATAATGTACCACAAAATTTTGAAACTGGAAGAAACTGATTAGGTCATCTATATGACATACATGTATTTCTATGTGACGTACAGACATACATACACATATGTATGTGTGTATTCAGGAATCTCAAAGATTCTTGATTGAAGAACATACTTGACTAGATGTAAATAGCATTCTTTAAGATGACATCTTCCTGATAAGACACTTAAACGATGCTCTTTTCATCCTATTTTTTGCATATTGGGAATCCTGGAGATTTGTGTACGTATGTGTGAGTGTGTGCATACTTCCATAAGGTTAGTTTTTTTTCTTGCTACTGTGGTACCATCCTCACAAACCTATGATTCACAAGAGGAATGTAGCTTGGAACTTCTGCTATGTAAGCAGCTGCAGATACTTCAAATACCATTGTACATGTGATCCAGGACTTGCTATAAATTTGCCCCTAAAAATAAAGTAACAAGTGACTGAACAGCAATAGGAATTAATCACTGCAGTGCGTGAATGGAATGTGCTAGGCTTTACCTCAAAATCCTTTTATAAAAAGATTGATATAATTAAAACCCAAAAGAAACAACCAAGGATGCTATATTTGAGCAAATGTGATGCAAATTTTTGGAAAGAAATTTTTTTTTAAAGGAGAGACATGGTAAAAAAGAGTTTCCATATCTTCTATATCATTGGAAATAGGATGATAATATTACATCACTGAAGAATTTATCATACAAAGGAATTTAAATTGGATTCAATCTTGGTACACTGGGATTTTTTGAAGGCTGAGGGGATAATCAAGCCTCTCAACTAAGTTATTTGCCATGATGGGAAATAAGACCACAGGTAAAATTTCTAGCACAATTTGTAGCAAAGATTATCTTGGTGATTCAGAAATGTGAATAACCATTGACAAACCCAGACTTCCCAAGCTTTCAGAATTAGATGTGAGTGATTGAATTTTTTAAAAAGCAATAAACCAACCAAAGGATAAAAACGTAGAATATGACTTCTTGAAATCTGCCTTTTTTCTATGACTATGACATATTCAGTATCCAAATCCAACAGGCCATGTCCCTCTTACCCTTAACACTCCTTCAAAAAGAAAAAGAAGGAAAGAAAGAAAAAAAAATACTAACCAGAAGAAGAAGATAGAAAAAAATAACACTAACCAGCACTTTTCAAAAGGTCACTAAACAGACGGGTCAGAAAGCCTCTCTGATCCTGAGTAACCACAGGTAACAAAATATTTGAAAGAGAATTTGATTGAAGATCAATTTTTGGACATGGGGAAAGTGAAAGAGATTTCTTAAACCCACTTGAATTACCAAAGATGAAAGGTTAAAAGCTTTAAAGACCAAAAACTACATTAGCAACTGAACAGTAAATACCATCAATGGACACAAGGAAGAATTAGCAAAACAAATATTAAATGAAGAGGGGAAAAAGAATTCATTTCATAAGCCAAAAAAATGTCTTTTGCTTTGTATTCCAAAATTGATTTTGCAGTTTTAGGCAGAAGTACTGATGGGTAATTTCTATTCAATGCTTTCTAAACAAGTGCACAAAATTACTCTCAGTTCCTAAGGGACAGGAAGGAATCAAAGCAGGTAGATTCCCTGGACAGCTCTGACACTGCTCGACCTGTTTTAAGAGCTGGGACTGTTTCTACAATGAAAGATGCTGGGCTACGGTCTGCGACTCTCTTAATCTTACATGAATTAGGCTTCAAACCACATGCTATAAGCCTGGCTTCTGTGGCATTCTTTGGTTTCTAGAATAGCTGTGTTGCAGGGGAAAACTAGTATGGTGTTGAGAAGCACAGATGGTTATGTCTTATTAATCTAAAGTAAGAAGACCTTTCTAGGTCGCTGACAAATATACCTTTCAATACTGAATCTTACAAAAATTAATCGCTATTGTTACAAGCAATAGTGCACTTTCCTGCCTTCTTAAAAAGGCAGTTGAACATAGTTTATCTTCTTTTTGATAACTCAGGGTCATCATTTTAAGCTTCATTTATTACTGTTATAATAACATGATACTGTCTTGGGCTGAAGTATTTTCCCTTACATTAAAAATTTTTTGGCTGCTCCAGACAAAGATACTACAAGAAAAAAGACTACACACTAACAATGATGCAAAAGTCCTCAACAAAATACTCAAAAACCAAACTTAACAGCACATTAAAAGGATTATACACCAGGACCAAGTGTGATTTATCCCTGGGATGCAAGGGTGTCTTAAAACACAAAATCAATCAATGTGATAGACCGTATTAACAGAACAAAGGACAAAAATCACATTATCATTTCAACTGATGCAGAAAAAGCATTTGACTAAATTCACCACTCATTCATGATAAAAACACTCAACAGACTAGAAGTAGAAGGAAATTACATCAACATAGTAAAGGTCACACATATGATACTAACATTATAATCAATGGTGGAAAACTGAAAGCTTTCCCTCCTAGATCAGGAATAAGACAGGCATGCCTATCTCACTACTTCTATTCAATGGAGTGATGGAAGTGTAGCTAAGGCTGTTTGGCAATGACAAAAAAAAAAAAAAGAAAAGAAAAGAAAGTCATCCAAATTGGAAAGGAAGAAGTAAAAATTATCTTTGTTCACAGATGATATTATCTTATATGTAGAAAATCCTGAAGATTTTACAGAGAAACTATTAGAACTAATAAATGAATTCAGCAGAATTACAGTATACAAAATCAACATTCAAACATTGGTTGTGTTTTTATACACAAACAATGAACAATTCAAAAATGAAATTAAGAAACAATCTCATTTACAATAGCATCAAAAAGAATAAAATACTTAGGAATAAACTTAACCAAGGTGGCAAAAGACTTGTACCCTGAAAACTATAAAATAGTGCCGAAAGAAATGAAAGAAGACATAAATAAATGGCAAGAACTCCCGTGTTCATGGACTGGAAGAATTAATATTGTTAACATGTCCTTACTACTCAAAGCAATCTACAGACCCAATGCAATCTCTATCAAAATTCCAATGGCATTTTTTGCAGAAATAGAAAAAAAATCTGAAATTCAAAATCTCAAAGGACTGGGGATAGCCAAAACAATCTTGAGAGGGGAAAAACGAAGCTGGAGGCTTCACACTTCCTGATTTCAAAACGTATTACAAAGCTACAGCAATCAAAACAGTACGGTACTGTCATAAATACAGACATAAAGACCAGTGGAATAGAATAGAGAACCCTAATACGTATGGTTAAATGGTCTACCACAAGGGCACCAAGACTACACAATGGAGAACGGTGTCGGGAAAACTGGATATCAGTATGAAAAATAGTGAAGATGGAT
Source organism: Equus caballus (assembly GCF_041296265.1). Taxonomy (NCBI): domain Eukaryota; kingdom Metazoa; phylum Chordata; class Mammalia; order Perissodactyla; family Equidae; genus Equus; species Equus caballus. The sequence goes on from NC_091700.1 coordinate 67,144,164, forward strand.
GTCTATCTTACACCACACACAAAAATTAGCTCAAAATGATTACAGACCTAAATGTAAGATCTGAAACTGTAAAACTCTGAGAAGAAAACAGAGGCCAAAATCTTCATGACATTGGAATGACGATGATTCTTTGGATATGACACCAAATGCACAGGCAATAAAAGCAAAAATAGACAAATGGAACTACATCAAGCTCTTCTGTTCAGCAAAGGAAACAATCAACATAATGAAAATGCAAGCTATGAAATGGTAGAAAATCTATGCATATTATATATTGGATAAGGGGTTAATATTCAGGATATGTAAAGAACTACTACAACCCAATAACAACAAAAAAATAACCTAGTTCAAAAATGGGCAAAAAATAGGCATTTATCCAAAGAAGATATATGAATGACCAATAAGCATATGAAAAGATGTTCAGCATCACTAATCATCAGGAAAATCCAAATCAAAACCACAATGAGATATCACCTCACACCTGTTAGGATAGCCTCTATCAAAAAACCAGAAAATAACAAGTGTTGGTGAGGATGTGGAGAAATTTGAACACTTGCACATTGTTGGTGGGATTGCGAAATGGTGCAGCCACTATGGAAAACAGTATAGAGGTTATTTTAAAAATTAAAAATAGAATTACCATATAATCTAGCAATCCCACTTGTGGATATACATCCGAAAGAATTGAAGACAGGATCTTGTAGAGATAATTGTACACCCATGTTCATTGCAGCGTTATTCACAATAGCCAAGATGTGGAAGCAACCTAAATGTCCATCAATAGATGAATGGAAAAGGAAATGTGTTATATACATACAATGGAACATTATTCAGCCTCATAAAAGAAGGAATTTCTGGCATATGCTGCAACATGGATGAACCTTGAGGATGTTATGCTAAGTGAAATGAGCCAGTCACAAAAAGACAAATACTGCAAGATTCCACTTATATGAGTTATATAAAGTAATCAAACTCATAGATGCAGAAAGTGGAATGGTGATTGTCAGGGATGGTGGAAGGAGAAACAAAGAGTTGCTGTTCAGTCGGTATAGAGTTTCAGTCATGCAAGATGAAAAAGTTCGAGATCTGTTTCACAACAAGGTGCATATAGTTAACAGTCCTGCACTGTACGCTTAAAGATTCTTGAGGGTAAATTTCTATGTTTTCTTATACCACAATAAAAAAAATTTTGACTGCCGTATTTTTATAGATCTCCTAGCTTTTAAAGCATAATTTCTGTTTCTTCTTAGTGCTGTCAGTTCTTCTTACTTCTAGACGTTATAGGTGTATCTAGTTTTTTTGTGGGTGTGTGAGGAAGATAAGCCCTGAGCTAACATCTGTTGCCAAGCTGCTTCTTTTTGCTTGAGGAAGACGGTTGCTGAGCTAACATCTGTGCCAATCTTCCTCTATTTTGTATGTGCGATGCCACTACAGCATGGCTTGATGAGTGGTGTGTACATCTGAACCAGGGATCCGAACCTGAGAACCCCGGGCCACCAAAGTGGAGTGCATGAACTTAACCACTATGCCACTGGGCCAGCCCAGGTGTATCTAGTTTTTAATCCTCCAACTTAAGTAATAAATAGTGTTTGGGGTAAAGACCTGAATATGACACTATCTCTCTTACAAATGGGATTTGTGTACAGCTGCTTGCTTCTTATAGGTCTATTTCCCCACTTATTCATAAATATACTTTAAAAAAATTGTACATACTGAGTTTGTTTTTTTTAAATTACAGATATGTAGGTAAATAACTACACAAAAGTGTGTACAGTGGAGAGTAAGTCTCCCTTCCATCTCTCTTCCCCCGCCCCTAAGCCTTCCTCGTCAGAGCCAGTCATTGTTTTGACAATCTTTTATAAGCTTCCAGAGACATATAACTTTAAAAAAAATACAAATGGGAGAAAACTATAAAACTTCTGCCCTTTACTTTCTTCACTAAACAATAGATGTTGGACATCTATTTATTATCTCATATTTGGGTGGATCTCATTATTTTTAATATTATGTAATAATAGATTTAGTGGATAAACTGAATTAATTTAATTAGTTCTCTGTTGATGGATATTAAGATTGTTCTCTTATTTTTGCTATCACAAACTCTAAGAATGATTTTTTTAAAAAAATGGAATCTCATGTACAATCCCAATGCATAAAACAGGTAATAGTAGTGTGAAGCTTACCATAAAATTTAAGGCAGATAAATTAAAACCATTCAAACTTATCATAGAAGCTAAAACCTTCTATACTAAGATGTTTACATGATATGGTGCACCACTGAACATAATGCTGAGGTGAGCACAGAGGCTGATGGGTAATGCCTATGACACCTGTCCAGCGTGGTTGATCCAGGAACACAACAGCTATGGGACTATGTTTGTACATGAATGGGCATCTGAAGGTCTGAATTATAAAAATGAATAGTGAAATTAGTGATACATACACGAGTTCAAATGCATGCACAAAAATGTCAGGGAAAGCGTCATTTGCAGATTTGTGTAAGATAAATGAACATATCTAACATGGAGACATCAAATGTATTGAAATTTGGCATTTAGCATTCTTTACTGTGTATTGATTTTTATTATAGTTTTAAAATATTTAAACGAATCTAGTTTAAAAAATGAAATCTCATCTCTCACTTCTCAGATTGGCAAATATAATGAAAGTTGATAACTAAAGCTTTGACGAGGATGTGGGGAAATTGGCACCGGCATGCATTGGTTTTGAGAACATATACTTGTAGAAATTTTAGGGAGAAATTTGGCAGTTTTAATAAAAAGTTAAAATACATATATCCTTTGATCCACCAATTACATGTCTTGGAACTTCCCCCAAATATGTACAAAAATATATTTGTAAAACGGTTTTAATTACAGCACTATATAGACTCATAAAAATTAGAAACTCTCTAAGTGTCCAAAACTATGGGATTATTTAAATAATTTACAGTATGCATATACGTTAGATTAATATGTAGCTAATTAAAAGAATGAATATATTTGTCTGTATTGATTGGAAAAGTTTCCAAGATATTCCATTAAGTGAATAAAGCAAGGCAGAGAACACTTGCATATAAAACTCTCTTTTTGTGTGTGAGAGATAAAAAAGATACATACCTGGATGAAAAATTTCACAGCAAACTATTGACCGAATTGACTTCTGGGAAGTCAGTTGTGAACCTGTGTGTGGTGCAAGACAAACTTACGCTTCAAGTTTTTCTTGCATTACTTCATCTTTTCTTTAAAATTATAAATATTTATTTCAAAAGGTAAATTAAAGTAAAATATCTATGGAAGCACTACAGTGTTTTTATGAAATCAAATTTGAAAAATACTTCTCAAAGAATTTACTCGTAGAAGACAGTGGTGAAAATTCAGAGGATGGCAATGTCACTTTCTGCTTACTAATTGTGAGAAATCAGAAGATTTCAGGTTCTTTGATTTTCAGATCAGAAAGTTTTGAAATAGGTGAATTTTCAAAGATTTCTTCTGATAAGATATTATCAAGAAAGATGATGAAGGTAAGAAGATTTAACTCCAGAAGAATCTAAATCGGCTGGGAATTGGCTGGGTGAAAGGTCATTGAAGCAGTTGCCAAAGACTTGGCTTCAGTGGGTGGAGGAGGGAATTTTGTAGGAGATTTTGTGGTCTGCTCCCACAGAATCACGTGGAGCCCCATTTTCTTAGGCAGTAAATTATTACCATCTGGTCTATTAGTCTCTTCCAGATTTGAAGTACCGACGTACAAATTTTGTATATTTTTGTGGTTGAAATGTGAGGAAAATCTCTACTATTTTAATTATCTATTATTATTATTTTCTTAAAAAGATTATTTTATTTTTGTCCATTGTGAAAAAGCACGAACAACATAGATAGCTCAAGAGAAAGTGAAAAGTAGGAAATTTTCCACCGCCCGAAGACAACTATCCTTAATAATCTAGTAGATTTCTCTTCCATAATTTTTTGTTTGTCATCTAATTTGAGCTTTTATATGGATGTGATCATACCATCTATACAATTTCATTTCCTGTTCAGACAGGCCAAGGGAGTGCTCTTCAGGACCCTGCACTATAATAACGATGTAAGGAGAACCTGGATTATTATTATCATTAAACACCTACAACCAACCAAAAGAGTCATAAAACTCTGCAGGAAAATATGGTAACAGGTCATTGAAGGGAGGTTTGGAGAGTCTGAGCGACAAGGGATATGGATAACAAAATTAAATTCAGGGACTAGAAGGGTTTTTGGTTTACAGTATGTGATAACTTTTCAACTTGCAAGACAGGAGACATAATTTTTGTCCTTGTTGCATGTGTTCTCGGCCACAGCTCTTCCTGATCTGGCAGAGTCATCCCAGTGGGCAAAGCGCCTTGGGAGAATCAAACCAGAAAGCTTTAACTTCAAGGAACAGAGGACACAATTAACACTGGATTAAACAAATAGGTCTTCAGTTTTCTCACATGATAAGACTTCTGGAGGTAAGCAGCTACTGGCTTCGATTCAGCGGATGGGGGACATCACGGTTGGCACTTTGTGATTCTTCATGCCTGCTCTTTGTGGTCACAAGGTGGCTTCTGCACTTCAGACAACATGCCTTCTTCTAGGGTAGGAAAACAGAAAGGGGCAGCAACAGTCAAAAGTGCTTCCTTTTATCAGGAAATCAAAAGTTATCTCAGAATCCCCATGTCTGCTTATTTCTCGCTGGCCAAAACTATGTCAGATGGCCACTCTGAGCTGCCAGAGAAGCTGGGAAGAAAAGTATTTAGTTGGCCACATTGCCATATCATACAAAATTGGGGTTCTGTTATGATGGAAGAAACGGAAAATGGGCATCATGTAGACACCTCGCTTTGTCTGCCACAGGGGACAAAGGTCATCCACTTCAAATTCCTTATTTCTAAGATGTATGTAGAATGAATTTTTCCTTTTCTTGCTGCCCCAGAGGTGGGTGCTGTAGAAGATTGATGAGGGTGGGACTCTAGGTTTGCTGAGGACCACGACAGCACTGAGCAAGGGGACATGCCAGCAGGGAACTGTGAATATTCCTGCCAGCCAAGGGGCATGGAGAAGATGTAGCTAAATATCGAAAGAGACCATCACTGCCTATGGGAAAGGCCGTCTCATGTCCACCTTGATCCCATGTGGGGCTCCTGTGAAAAAGCCCTCTCAAAGGCTTGACCACTCAAGGAAGCCATCCAGTCTTGTCATGTGTAGCCATATGAGACGGCAATGGACATTTTCCTCTCCCTCCATTTTAACCCAACGGCAGAGGGGGAAGCTCTGGGAAAAGCAGTGGAAGTGAGAGAAAGCAGAGGATACTCACTTCCTCTAGACTGCGGAAGCTGCAGAAGAGACTCTGATCGGGTGATACAAAGTGAGCTTTGGATTGCCTATGATTACCTATGAACTGAATCTTACAAACCTAATTAAAACTATATTGATAAATATGAGTGCCTGATTAACTGTAGAATCAGACTGAGATATTGTAAGGAAACTGCTACTCAGTAGGAGAGGAAGATTTGACGAATCCCAATAATAGCAGCCATTATGGGTTGAATTGTGTCCCCTAAAAAGATATGTTGCAGTCTTAACCCACTCAGTACCTGTGAATGTGATCCTATTGGGAAATAGGGTCTTTGCAGATGTAATTATACTGAATTAAAGTGGACCCTAATCCAGTATGACCAGGATCCTTATAAGAAGAGGGAAAATTGGAACCAGAGACACACAGAGGGAGAATGCCATGTGAAGACAGAGGCAGAGATTAGAATGATTCAGCTGCAAGCAAAGGAAAGCTAAGGATTGACAACTACCATCACAAGCTATTAAGAGGCAAGGAAGGTTTCTATCCAGAGTCTCAGAGGGAGCATAGCCCTGCTGACTCCTTGATTTGGGACTTTTAGCCTGCAGAACTGTATGAGAACAAATTTGTGTTGTTTTAAGCCACCCAGTTTGCAATACTTTGTGATACAGCCCTCGGAAACTAACACAGCCGTCAAAAGAATAGGGGAAAAATTGTTTCATATGCATATTCCTATGATATGAGATTGTTCATGAAACCATTAAAACATATACCAACTCTGGTATGGATTGATACATTTGTTGCTACAGTATTTTCAATGACTACTTAATGTCATCTTCCTTACCTGGGCTAAATAGAAAATATTCTCCAGGGGCTGGCCCCGTGGCTGAGTGGTTAAGTTTGCACGCTCAGCTTCGATGGCCCAGGGTTTTGCTGTTTGGATCCTGGGGGCAGACATGGCACTGCTCATCAGGCCGTGCTGAGGCGGTGTCCCACATAGCACAACCAGAAGGACCTACAACTAGAATATACAACTATGTACTAGGGGCTTCGGGAAGAAGAAGAAGAAGAAAAAAGATTGGCAACAGATGTTAGCTCAGGTGCCAATCTTTAAAAAAGAAAAAAGAAAGAAAACATTCTCCAATTCCCTTGAATTTTTTCCTAAAGCAGAAACTAGTCCGGCTGTCCTTGCTTAGAGAATGCACGATGTTTTTGCTTCGGTTGTAAAGTATTTTTAATTAGGAGTGCAGAGCTTATTAGAGAGAAGGCATTAATTGCTTCCCTAACTCTTTTATCTGAGTGAGAATATCTTTAACTTTGTCTCCTCTCTCTCTCTCTTTTTCTGTATCTCTTTTTGCAAGAAGAGGAAATTTTATTTTCATGAGCTTGAGACCCCTGTGTTGTTTTACTTTTATTGCAAAACTACTTGAGGACAAATTAAGGAGAATCTCCAACCATTCCAGTTGCCCATGATGGTCTTGTTCTACGACTCTTGGTTACTGTGGCAACAGGGCTTGGACTTCAGCCATTCTCCTCTCTCGCCTAACTAGTAAATATATTTGCATGTCTGGATGGGTAGGGAGAGGTATGCGAGAAGCTAACATTTACGGAGGATTCAGGGTACTCACAGAGTATTTGCAAATATATTTGGAGTTTCCCAACTAATCCCTTTCAGCATTTTGCAACTTGCCTCCTGCTTCTTACACAACTTTGAAATTTGTCCTAACCATTTTAAATCATATTTTAACACAGTAGAACTTGGCAGTGTTTAGTTTACTAAGATTTCCTCACATCTTTTTCACTGAGACTACTAAATCAAATTTTAACAAATCACATTTTGTGTTCCCTGACAAATGCTAAATTTTTCTTTTTGAGGACGGTTAGCCCTGAACTAACATCTGCTGCCAATCCTCCTCTTTTTTGCTGAGGAAGACTGGCCCTGAGCTAACATTCGTGCCCATCTTCCTCTATTTTATTTGTGGGACTCCTGCCACAGCATGGCTTACCAAGCAGTGTGCAGGTCTGCACCCAGGATTGGAACCAATGAATTTGATTTGTTTAAAAGTAGAATATCCATATAATTATGACTCTCTAGTTGTTTTGGGCTATTCCTTCATGTTCTGAAGTTTATGCCATGGAAATATATTTGGCATTTTGAGGATGTTTGAGACACATTTTTAATTGGCAAGTATAAATACTATTTGTTAAAACTTCTAATTCTTACAAAATTCAAGTTAATACTTAACACGTGAAACAAAGTAAGAAATAAAGAAACCTTTAATGCTAAAGTTCTACCATTAAAAAGTGCTTTAAAGGTTTCTGAACTTAGTTTGAACCTTTATTTTCATTTAGGTGCCACTGATGAATCTGAAAGGGGAGTGACAGAAACACTGTTTGAAATTTGCCTGTAAAACAGCTTTAACCCTTTGAACGCATATTCCAGGGTGACATTAGCAAGCAATAAACCCAAGAGAGAATTATTTCTGGAGCCCCCGTTCCTGTCCGGGATTTCTTTTCTTCCTGCCACCTAAAGAGTAATTTATGGTGCACAGGTACCTTGCGGACAGGGGGAGTGGTGAGGTCAGTCACCAAGATCAGGAATACATGAGAAGGAAAACGTGAACTTCCTGCCTCCCTGGCTTTCCCTCCACCTCTTTTCCTCTCTCGGTTGCTGACTCAGCCACCCAAGTCATGAAGCTGGGCACGACTTTCGTGATACTTCTTTCCCCCCATTTCTACTCTTATCAGTATCCAAGTCTGATGTCACCTCATTAGCATGTAACTTTGTCCCTTCCCCTCCATCCCCTGGAATCCTTCAAAAGGACAATTACAACAGGCTCCCAAGTGACCCTCCAGGCCATCCTTCTCTCCATTCCAAATTTCATGCTGACTGTAGAGAAATCTCTCGAAACCACGATATGATCATGCTACTTACCTGCTTAAAAAAACTTGAAAGGGTTCTCAATGCCTTTACGATGAGTCTTAATTCCTAGAGCTGGTCCTTACCTTCTCACCAAGCCTTATCTTTCACTGTGGGCCCCTTAAACCTTTACTCATATCCAGGGGCACTGTATCTGGAGTGGTCACTGGTACAACTCTATGGGATGCCGCTCACAGGAAGTCTATGTTACTGATGTTCCCTCTGTCTGAAATGCCTTTCCTTGCCCTGTCCTTCTGTTAAGACACAGTCTTTCTTGAGTTTCTCCAAGTACTTCTCTTCCCTGAAAACAGAGCCCTTCTTCCTCTGTGTCCCTGTCCCCTCTCCACCTTGTATCTGTTCCTTTCATATACTCCACAATTCTTCAGTATTAAGTATTTGTTTAGGTGCTTCTCTACGTGCTTCCTCCTTTTCCTCTCTGCCCCCCAGGAAAGAGTAAGTCCCTTGAAAACAGACGTCGTTTTATTTGTTTTTATATCTTCAGCACTTAGCACTTTGCGTGGCATGTAGAGATGCTTAATATTTGGTATAAAAGTACGAGTGAATGAATGAATGCACTACAATTAACTTTGGGTTGGTGTGGACAACTCTGGGTTATCTTTTCAAATTTTTCTAAGGGCATTTGGAGTGTGTTTCTTTCTATACTAGCTTTGGTCCCGTCCTAACACTGCCTGTCCCTCCTGATTGCTTTCCAGTTGATTTACCTATAACTTCTGTCTTTAGCAGGATTTTGCTTTCTTTTGGAGCAAGTATTATCTGCCACCAAACACTATCTACTCTCTTGTATCATATTTCCCTTCCTTTGTGGGGACGACCAAGAAGAGTTTACCATGGCTGCAGTGCAATTGGCAGCTGTCAGAATCAAAACTCATTAATAAAAAAATGATAATGCTTCAAAGTACTTTACATTACTCCTTCAAAGTCCTTTGTGAACACTATCTTATTAATCATCACAATAGCTCAGAGGAAGATAAACATTGTTGGTTATCTTACCTAGATCATATTTTGAAGGAACTTTTTTTTCTTGTTATTGTTTGATTATGCTGTGAAATCTGGATAGCAAATTTCATATTGGCTATTTGGATAAAATATGATATGCTGATGTAAAAATTTCCCTGGATTGGTAAGGTGGTTTTTATTTTTATTTTAGATGTCTCACCCGGACTCTTGTCAAATTCTTTCCAGAGAGCTGAGCAAAGAATAATAAGCAAAAAACTTAGATATTTCTGCTGAAGGATTGAAATCTTTTGGATAGCTTGAGCTCGTTAAACCATTGGTTCATGATCTAGAAATCAAAAGATGAATCATCTACACACATAGTAGGCGCTTAAGTAATTGTTTAATGACTGAATGATGGACTAATTTATAATCTGGAAGTTTAAATGAGGGGTTTAAGTGAGAGGCTTATAGGAAATTAGTATCCTAGTCAAAAATTCTATTAATAACTGGTATCAAGTAGCTTAAAAGAAAATTCTTTTAGGGAAAGGAATTTTACTTGGAAAACTGATTTAAAAAATGTAATTCTGTCCCCACTTCACCTCTAATATCCTATCCTTACTTTTCTCATAACACTTTTCACAGTGTATTTGTTTATAATTTTAGTTTCCTTTCAGTAGGAGGGACCATATCTCCCTAGCTGCTAGACACACAATGGGGGCTCAGTAAATGACTATTGAACTGAAAAAAATTAACTAAAGAAATCTTTACTATAAAAAAAATTGAAAAGAGGATAAGTTCAACTTCAAAATTAGGGGAAAAGAATGTCTAACAGTTGGCTACCATATTCTGGGCATCAGGTATCCTGAGTGCACCTTGTGTGAAGAATTTGCAATCTTCTAATAACTCAGCAACAAACTGCGCAGTGTCTGAAAATTTTTCTTCTTTCTAGAGATGAGCAATGTCTCAGACGATAGCAACACTTTCTATGTTTTAACATAGAGTCTTATTTTGTGGGTGTGTCCAGAGGGCATGGCCATCAGTGCAACTATACTCTGTTATCCTTGGTGTTGGAAACGTATTCTGGTGAGACTTCATGGGGTTTACCTCAAATTTCTTTCCAGTCCAGGCAGACATTTCTGACCTCATAGAGTCTGTCAGCTCTATGTCCACCTCGTAAGCATAGACGTAAAAGACCAGGCTGAAGTCAGGCTGTGGTGGTAATCAAGCATCCGCCTTTTCACAGCACAATCATTTTGTGGCAACGGGGTGTGGACCTGAATAGAAGGGCGGGCCTTTTCTCTTGTCTTGTAGTTTCCCTTCCTGGTTGAGCACACACACAGCCTTTTCACTGGCACCCCTTCTTCCCACTCTCCTTACCGGTACTCCAGGTAGTGCTGGGGCCCAGGACAAAGACGGAAGCTTTCTGAACACCCCTTAGTTTGAACACACTCTTGAAACATTTCTCCAACCCCCAGGGAATTGTGACCCATTATTGAGAAATGCCTGAGTAGAACATGCAGGCTTCTATATGCCACTTTTTAAGATTGAGAGATAAAACACCTTTCTAACTTCTAAAATCTTGTTCATTCTTGCCTTTTCTTTTTCAGTGAGAAAGTTGGTGCTGACACACCATAAAAGAGGCATAGAAAAGAGGATTAGAAGTGGTTCTGGAGTCCAATTAGCAGTGTGTACCTTCCACAACTCTATAGAGGGAAGAAGCTTAGCCAATGGTTTCTCAGAAAAATGATAATGCTTTAAAAGCAAAATCCAAATCCTTAATAAGTCTACTGTCTTCAGCTTCAGCTCTTAAGCTTTGCAC